>NW_027202394.1:3705000-4305000 GCF_024711535.1 Dipodomys merriami
TCACCCTACACCTCACCCTAACCCTAACCCTACCACTAACCCTCACCATCACCCTAATCCTCACCCTAGACCTTACCCTCACCCTCACCCTTTCCCTCACCCTAACCCTAACCCTAACCCTATCCCTAAACCTAACCCTCACCATCACCCTTACCCTCAGCCTAACCTTCAGCCTAACCCTAATCCTAACCTTAACCCTCATCCTCACCCTCACCCTATGTCTCAAGCTCACCCTCACCCTCACCCTAACACTACCCCTAACCCTAACCCTCACACTAATCCTAACCCTCATGCTAACCCTAACCCTACCTCTGAGTATAACCCTCATGCTAACCCCAAACCTACCTCTGTGCCTAACCCTCACACTATCCCTAAAACTAATGTTATACCTCACCCTATCGCTAACCCTAACCCTAACCCTCAAACTCACCCTAGCCCTCAGCTAACAATAACCCTAATCCTAACCCTCACCCTCACCTTCACCGTAACACTCAACCTAACCCTAACCCTCACCCTGAACCTAACCCTCAGCCTAACCCTAACCGTAAACCCCACCCTCCCACTAACCCTCAATCTAAACAAAACCCTAACTCTCACCCTAACCCTACGCCTCACCACAGCAATAAATCTAAGCCTAACCATCACCCTCACCCTAACCCTCACGCTAACCCTTACCCTCACACTAACCCTCACTCTAACCTAAACCTAACTTTCACCTTAATCCTCACCCTTACCCTAACCCTATCCCTAACCCTCATCCTAACCCTAACCCTAACCTTAACCCTAAGATTAACCCTAACCCTAACTCTAACACTCACCATCACCCTAATCCTAACCTTAAACCTCACTCTCAACCTCACCCTCAGCATAACACTTACCCTATCCATAACCTCCCCCTCCTGCTCACCCTAACCCTAACTCTAACCTTCCCCTCACCCTAACACTCACCCTCACTCTCACCCTAAATCTAACCCTAAGCTTCACACTATCCCTAACCCTAATTCTTATCCTCACCCTAACCCTAATACTAACACTAACCCTAACCCTCACACTAACCCTAACCCACACACTAACCCTAACCCTCATCCTCACCCTCATCCTAACCCTCACTCTAAACCTTACCCTCAGCCTAACCCTAACTCTAACCCTAACCCTAACACTCACCCTAAACCTAACCCTCAACCTAACACTATCTGTAATCCTCTAACCCACACTCACCATTACCTTCAGGCTAACCCTAAACCTAACACTAATCCTAACCCTAACCCTCACCCTCAGGCTCATCCTAAACGTAACCCTAACCCTAACCGTCAGCGTAACTCTAAAGCTAACATTAAACCTATCCCTAATCCTAACCCTAAACCTCACCATAACCCTAATACTAACCCTAAACCTCAACCTAACCCCAACCCTTACCCTAACCCTAATCCTCACCATCACCATAAACCTAACCCTAACGCTAACTCTCACACTAAAACTATCCCTCACCCTTACCCTAACCCTCACCTTAACCCTAACTCTAATCCTCACCCTCACCCTAATCCTCATCCTAAGCCTTACCCTCACCCTCACCCTTACTCTCATACTAACCCTAAACCTCACCCTAACCCTAACCCTCACCCTAACCCTCACCCTAACGCTAACACTTACCCTCACTTACCCTCACCCTAAACCTAACCCTAACCCTCACCGTCACCCTAAAACTCACCCTAAACCTAACCCTCACCCTGACCCAAAGCCTCACATTAACCCTCACCGTCACCCTAATCCTTACCCTAACCTTACCTAACCCAAACCCTCACCCTCACCCTCACCCTAAACTTCACCCTCACCCAAGCCCTCACCCTAACCCTAACCCTAAACTTAACCCTTAAACTAAACCTAAATCTCACCCTCACCTAAACCCTCCCCATAACCCTAAACCTAAAACTAACCCTCACCCTAACACTCACCCTTACCCTTACCCACACCCTAACCCTCAAACTCATCATAACCCTAACTCTAACCCTCACCCTAACCCTCTACCTAACACTCACCCTAATCCTAACCCTCACCCTCACCCTCACCCTCACACTAAACCTACCCCTCACCTTCACCCTCACCCTTACCCTAACCCTCACCCTCACCCTAACCCTCACGCTCAGCCTAACACTAATCCTAACCCTAATCCTCACCCTAAACCTAACCCTAAACCTAATCCTCACCCTCACCCACAACCTAAACCTCACCCTAACTCTAACCCTAACACTCACCCTAACACTCACCCTAAACTTAACCCTAACCCTCATCCTAAATCTAACCCTAAACCTAACCCTTACCCTAACCCTCACCCTAACCCTCATCCTAAATCTAACCCTTACCCTAACCCTCACCCTAACCCTAGCCATCACCCTAAACCAAATCCTAAAACTTACCCTCACCTGAACACTCAGCCTCACACTAACCCACACCCTCACCCTAACCATAACCCTAACTCTAACCCTCACCCTCACCCTCACCCAAAGCCTAAACCTAGACCTAGGACTAACCCTAAACCTTACACTCACCCTCACCCATCCCGAAAGTTAACCCTAAACCTAACCCTAACCCTCACCCACTTACTCACCCTAACCTAACCTTAACCCTCACCCTATCCCTCACCCTCACCCTAACCCTATTCCTCCCCCTCCCCCTCCCCCTCCCCCTAACCCTAACACTAACCATAAACCTAAACCTAACCCTCAACCTATGCCTAACCCTAAACCTAAATCTATACCTTACCCTCACCCTAATCCTAAACCTATCCCTCTCCCTCACCCTCACCCTCATTCTAACAGTAACCATAACACTAACCCTCACCCACACCCTCACCCTCACATTAAACCTCACACTAACCCTCACCCTCACCCTAACCCTAACTCTATACCTCACACCATACCTAACCCTAATCCTTACCCTCATCGTAACCCTAATGCTAACCCTAATCCTAACCCTCACACTAACCCTAACCCTCAACATAACCCTAACCCTCACCCTAACCCTAACCCAAACCCTAAACCTTACCCACACCCTAACTGTAACCGTAACCCTAACCCTAACACTCACACTAAACCAAACCATCACACTAACCCTAACACTAAGCCTAACCTTAACCCTCACCCTCACCCTCAACCTTACCCTCAGCCTAACCCTAACCCTAATCCTAATCCTAACCCTCACCCTCATGCTCACCCTAAACCTAAACCTAACCCTAACCCTAACCCTCACTTATCTCTAAATCTAACAATAAACCTAACCCTAACCTTAACACTCACCCTAACCCTAACCCTAACATTAACCCTAACCCTCAACCTAACCCTCAACCTAACACTAACCCTAACCCTAACCCTTATCCTCACGCTAACCCTCACCCTAACCCTAAACCTAAACCTCACACTAAATCTCACCCTAACACTCATGCTAACCCTAACCCTCATTCTCACCCTAAATTTCAACCTAATCCTTAACCTCACTCTAAACCTAAACCTAACCCTAACTCTCACCTTCACACTAAATCTAACCTTCAACCTACCCCTCACCCCAAACCTCACCCTAAACCTAACTCTCACCCTAACCCTTATCCTAATCCTACCCTAACACTAATCCTCACCATAACCCTAACACTCACCCAAACCCTAAGCCTAACATTAACCCTAAACCTCAACTTACCCTAAACCTAACCCTAACCTAAACCTCACCCTCACCCAAAACCTAACCCTCACCCTCACCTTCACCCTCAAATTAATCCTAACCCTACCCCTCACCCTAACCCTCATCCTAACCCTAACCCAAAGCTTAACACTTACCCTAACGCTAATCCTAAAAATAACCTTCACCCTCACCCTAAACCTAACCCTAACCTTAACACTCACCCTAACCCTAACCCTAACATTAACGCTGAACCTCAACCTAAACCTCACCCAAACACCCTAACCCTAACCCTCACCCTCACCCTAACCCTAAAAATAACCCTCACACTAAACCTTACCCTAACACTCACGCTAACCCTAACCCTCACTCTCACCCTAAAATTCAACCTAACCCTTACGCTCACCCTAAACCTAACTCTAACCCTCACACTAAACTTAACCTTCACCCTGACCCTAACCCTACCCATTACCCTAAACCTCACCCTAACCCTAACACTCACCCTAAGCCTTATCCTAATCCTACCCTAACACTAACCTTCACCATAACCTTAACACTCACCCAAACCCTAAGATTAACACAAAACCTAACCCTCACCCTAACACTCAACCTAAACCTAAACTAACCCACACCCTCACCCTAAGCCTAACCCTCACCCTTACCTTATTCTTAACCCTACCCCTCACACTAACCCTCATCCTAACCCTAATCCTAAGCCTAACACTGACCGTAACACTAACCCGAACACTTAACCAGAGCCACACCCTCACCCTCAGACTAACCCTAACACTCACCCAAACCTTTACCCTCATACTACCCTAACCTTAAACCTAACCCTCACCGTAACCCTAACAATCACCCAAAACTTATCCCTAACTCTAACCCAAACCCTCACCCTAACCCTAAACCTAACCCTCAACCTACCCTCACCCTGACCCTAACCCTAACTCTAAACCTCACACTCACCCTAACACTCACCCTAAACCTCACCCTAAAACTCACCCTCACCCTAACCCTCAGCCTCAACCTAAGCCTCACCCTAAACCTGAAACTACCCCTCGCCCTAATCCTCCCGCTAGCCCTTAAACTCACCCTAACGCTAACCCTAACACTCACACTAAAACTAAACCTAACCCTCACCCTCATCCTAACCCTAACCCTCATCCTAACCCTAACCTTAACATGAACACTCACACTAACCCTATCCCAAACCCTAACCGTCACCAAAACCCTAACCCTAACCCTTACCCTAACCCTCACCTTAACCCTAACACTAAACCTAACCCTCAACCTCACTCTCACCCTCAAAATAACCCTTAACCTCAACCTAATCCTCACACTAACCCTAACCCTAACCCTCATCTTCATGCTAACCCGAACCCTCACCGTAACCCTAACCCTCCCTCTAACCCTCAAACTCACCCTAATCTTCCCCCTTAACCTAAACCTCACCCTACTCCTAAAACCCTAACCCTAATGGAAACCCTCACCCTACCTTTCACCCTCACCCTTACACTCAACCTAACCCTCTCACTAACCCTAACCATAACGCTCAACCTAACGCTCACCCTCACCCTAACCCTAAACCTAAACCTAAACATCACTCTAACCCTCACCTAACTCTAATCCTAATACTAACCCTATTCCTCAACCTCACCCTCACCTTAATTCGAACCCCAAACATAACCCTAAACCTAACCCTCACCCGAACCCTAACTCTAACTCTCACCCTAACCGTAAACTTCACCCTAAACCTAACCATAATGCTCACCCTCAACCTAACTCTAAACCTCACCCTAACCCTCAATCTAACCCTAACTCTAAACCTAACCCTCAACCTCAGCCTAACCCTAACCCTAAACCTAACCCTCATCCTAACCCTAACCCGAACCATCACCCTAACACTCACCCTAGACCTCACCCTAACGTTCACCCTAATCCTAAACCTCACCCTGAACCTAACCCTCTGTCTAACACTTACCCTCACTTTCACCATAACCCTAACCATAAACTAACCCTTACACTGACACCAACCCTAACCCTCACCATAACCCTAACCCTACCCCTCACCCTAACCCTAACCATAACCCTAACGCTAACCCTAACCCTCACCCTCACCCTAACCCTTACCTTCACCCTATCCCGAACCCTCACCTGAACCCTCACCTCATGGTAACACTCACGCTCATCCAAAACATCACCATAACCCTAACCCTCACCCGAACCCTAACCCTAACACTCACCCTCACCCTAAACCTAACCCTCACCCACACACTAACCCTCACCCTCACCCGAAAACTCACCTCACACGAACGCACACCCTCACACTAAACATCATCCTAAACCTAACCCTCAACCTAACCCTAACCCTAACCCTCACCTTAATCCTAACCATCACCCTCACCCTCAGCCTCAAACTAAGCCTAACCCTAAACCTAACACTAACCCTAAACCTAACTCCCCTCCTCACCTTCACCCTACAGCTAGCCCACACCCTAACTTTAACCCTAAACCTACACTTCACCCTAAAACTTACCCTCACCCCTACCCTTACCCTCACCCTAACCGTAACCCTCACACTAACCCTAACCATCTCCCTAACCCTAACCCCAACACTCAACTTAACCGTCATCCTAACCATAACCTTAACCCTAATACTCACCCTAAACCTAACCGTAACATAACCCTCACCCTAACCCTCACCCTCACCCTAAGCCCTCAGCCTAAACCTAAACCTAACCCTAACACTAAACCTTACCCTAACATTCAACCTCAACCTCAACCTTATCCTCACCCTAACCCTCAACCTAACCCTAACCATAACCTTAAACATCACCCTAATCCTCACCGTAACAGTAATCCTTCCCCTCATCGTAACCTGCACCCTAACTCTACTGCTCAGCCTAAGCCTCACCCTAACCCTATTTCTTATCTTAAAACTCACCCTAAACATTACCCTAAACCTTACCCTAACCCTCACCCTAAAACTTATCCTCACCATAACCCTAACCCTCACACTAATCCGAAATCTCAAACTGATCCTACACCTCACTCAAACCCTAAACCTAACCCTAACCCTAACCCTAACCATCAACCTCACTCTTACCCTCAACCTAACCCTCAACCTAACACTCACCCTAACCCTAACACTCACCCTAATCCTCACCATCACCCTAACCCTAAACCTAAACCTAAACATCACTCTAACCCTCACCCTAACACTTACCCTAATCCTAAACCTATTCCTCAACCTCACCCTCACATTAATTCGAACCCCAAACCTAACCCTAAACCTCACCCTCAACCTAAACCTAACTCTAACTCTCACCCTAACCCTAAACATCACCCTAAACCTAACCCTAACCCTCACCCTCAACCTACCTCTAAAACTTATCCTAACCGTCAACCTCACCCTAATTATAACTCTAACCCTCAACCTCACACTAACACTAACCCTAACCCTAGGCCTCACCCTGACCCTCACCATGACCCTAATCCTAACCCTAACCCAAACCCTAACCCTAACCCTCACCCTCACCCTACACATCACCCTAACCATAATCCTCACCCTAAATTTCATCCTCACACTAATACTCAACCTAACCATAACTCTAACCGTTACCCTAACCCTCTCATCCTCACCCTCACCCTCAGCCTAACCCTAACCCTAACCCTAATCCTAACCCTAACCCTCAACCTCACCCTAACCCTAACCGTTAGTCTAACCCTCACCCTCACCCTCACCCTAAAGCTAAACGTAATCCTAACCATAACCATCAAATTAACCCTAAACCTTACCCTCAACCTAACCCTCATCCTAACCCTAACCCGAACCCTAAACCGAACCCTCACCCTAGACCTCACCCTAACGTTAAACCTAATCCTAAACCTCACCCTCAGCTTAATCCTCAGCCTAACACTTACCCTCACCCTCACCATAACCCTAACTCTCAAACTAACCCTCACCCTCACACTAAACCTAACCCTCACCATAACCCTAAACCTACCCCTCACCCTAAACCTAACCGTAACCCTAACGCTAACCCTAACCCTCTCCCTCACCCTCAGCTTCACTTTAACCCTTACCCTCACCCTAACCCTCACACTAACCCCAACTCTAACCCTAACCCTAAACCTCAAACTAACCCTCACGCTAAACCTAAACCTAACCCTAACCATAAATATCACACTAAACCACACCCTCACCCTAACCCTAACCCTCACCCTAAACCTAACACTAATCCTAACACTAAGCCTAACCCTCACCCTAACCCTAAACCTCACCCTAAATTTCATCCTCACACTAATACTCACCTTAACCATAACTCTAACCCTTACCCTAACGCTCTCATCCTCACCCTCACCCTCAGCCTAACCCTAACCCTAACCTTAATCCTAACCCTAACCCTCAACCTCACCCTAACCCTAACCGTTACTCTAACCTTCACCCTCACCCTCACCCTAAACCTAAATGTAAACCTAACACTAACCATCAAATTAACCCTAAACCTTACCCTTACCCTAACCCTCATCCTAACCCTAACCCGAACCCTAAACCTAACCCTCACCCTAGACCTCACCCTAACGTTAAACCTAATCCTAACCCTCACCCTCAGCTTAACCCTCAGCCTAACACTTACCCTCACCCTCACCATAACCCTAATCCTCAAATTAGCCCTAACCCTCACACTAACCCTAACCCTCACCATAACCCTAACCCTACCCCTCAACCTAAACCTAACCGTAACCCTAACGCTAACCCTAACCCTCTCCCTCACCCTCAGCTTGACTTTAACCCTTACCCTCACCCTAAACCTCACACTAACCCCAACTCTAACCCTAACCCTAAACCTCAACCTAACACTCACCCTAAACCTAAACCTAACCCTAACCCTAAACATCGCCCTAACCCACACCCTCACCCTAATCCTAAACCTCACCCTCATCCTAAACCTCACCCTAACCCTAACCCTCACCCTAAACCTAACACTAACCCTAACACTATGCCTAACCCTCACACTAACCCTAAACCTCACCCTAACCCTAACCCTCACCCTCATCCTAACTCTCACCCTAACTCTTACCCTCAAACTAAAACTAAAACTAACCCTAAGCCTAACCCTCACACTAACCCTAAAGCTCATCCTTACCCTAACCCTAACCCTCACACTACCCCTCATCCTGATCCTAATTCTCACCCTAACTGTAACCCTAACCCTATCCCTCACCCTCATCCTAACCCTCACGGTCACCCTAACCCTCACCCTAACCCTAATTCTCGCTCACACCATAACACTCAATATCCCCTCATCCTCACCCTAAACCTCACCCTCAACCTAGCCCTCACCATAACCGTAACACTAACCCTAACCCTTACCGAACCAAAACCCTCACCCTCACGCCCACCCTCACTCTAACCCTAAACCTCAACCTCACCCTGACACTTACACTCACACTAACCCTCACATTAACCCTAACCCTCACCCTCACCCTCACTCTCACGGTCACCCTCACCCTAACCATAAGCCTCACCCTCTCCCTAACCCTTATCTTCACCCTATCCCGAACGCTCACCCGAACCCTCACCTCATGGTAACCCTCACCCTCAACCAAAACATCACCCTAACTCTAACCCTCACCCTAACCTTAACCCTAACCCTCACCCTAACCCTAAACCTCCCTCTAGACCTCAAACTCACCCTAACCCTAACCCTAACACTCACACTAAAATAAACCTAACCCTAAACCTCACCCTAACCCTCACCCTCATCCTAAACCTAACCCTCATCCTAACCCTATCCTTAATACGAACACTCACCCTAACCCTATCACAAAACCTCACCTTCACGCAAACCATAACCCTAACCCTAAACCTCACCCTAACCCTCACCTTAACCCTAACACTAAACCTAAACCTCAGCCTCACCCTCACCCTCACAATAACCCTTAACCTCAACCTAATCCTCACACTAATCCTAACCCTAAACCTCATCTTCATCCTAACCCTAAACCTCACCCTAACCCTAACCATCTCTTCAACCCTCAAACTCTCCCTAATCCTCACCGTAAAGCTAAACCTCATCCCACACCTCAAACCCTAACCCTAACGGTAACCCTCACCCTAACTTTCACCCTCATCCTTACCCTCAACCTACCCTCACCGTAACCATAACCCTAACCCTAACACTCAGCCTAACACTCACCCTCACCCTAACCCTAAACCTAAACCTAAACATCACTCTAACCCTCACCCTAACTCTAATCCTAATCCTAAGGCTATTCCTCAACCATACCCCCACCATAATTCGAACCCCAAACATAACCCTAAACCTAACCCTCACCCGAACCCTAACTCTAACTCTCACCATAACCATAATCCTCACCCTAAACCTAACCCTAACACTCACCCTCAACCTAACTCTAAACCTCACCCTAACCCTAAACCTAACCCTAATTCTAACCCTAACCCTCAACCTCACCCTAACCCTAAATCTAACCCTAACCCTCATCCTAAGCCTAACCTGAACCCTAACCCAAACCCACACCCTAGACCTCACCCTAACGTTAACCCTATTCCTAAGCCTCACCCTCATCCTAACCCTCAGCCTAACATTTACCCTCACCCTCACCATAACCCTAACCTTAAACTAACCCTAACCCTCACACCACCCCTAACCCTCACCAAAACCCTAACCACATCCCTCACCCTAAACCTAACAGTAACCCTAACGCTAACCCTAAACCACTCTAACCATCACTTTAACCCTTAACCTCACCATAACCCTCACACTAACACCAACTCGAACCCTAACCCTAAACCTCAACCTAAACCTCACCGTAAACCTTACCCTAACCCTAACCCTAAACATCACGCTAACCCACACTCTCACCCTAACCCTAACCCTCACCCTCATGCTAACCCTCACCCTAACCCTTACCCTCAAAATAACCCTAACCCTAACACTAACACTAAGCCTAACCCTCACACTAAAACTAAACCTCACCCTAACCCTAACCCTCACCCTCATCCTAACCCTCACCCTAACCCTTACCCTCCCCTAACACTCACCCTAACCCTAACCCTAAGCCTAACCCTCACACTAACCCTAAACCTCACCCTAACCCTAACCCTAACCCTCACACTACCCCTCATCCTGACACTAATACTCACCCTAACCCTAACCCTAACCTTAACCCTCACCATCACCCTAACCCTCACGGTCACCCTAACCCTCACCCTAACCCTAACGCTCACCCATAACCTAACCCTCATCCTCACCCTAAACCTCACCCTCAACCTAGCCCTCACTATAACTGTAACACTAACCCTAAACCTTACCTAACCGAAACCCTCAGCCTCACCCCCAACCTAACCCTAACCCTAACCCTCACCCTCACCCTAACCCTTACCCTCACCCTAACCCTCACGTTAACCGTAACCCTCACCCTCACCTTCACTCTCACCCTAACCATAAAACTCTCCCTCTCCCTAACCATTACCTTCACACTATCCCGAACCCTCACCCGAACCCTCACCTCATGGTAACCCTCACCCTCACCCAAAACATCACCCTAACCCTAACCCTCACCCTAACCCTAACCCTAACCCTCACCCTAACTCTACCCCTAACCCTCACCCTAAACCTAACCCTCACCCTCACACTAACCCCCACCTTCACCCGAAAACTCACCTCACACGAACGCACACCCTCACACTAAACATCACCGTAAACCTAACCCTCACCCTAACCCTAACTCTATCCCTCACCCTAATCATAACCCTCACCCTCACCCTAAGCCTAATACTATACCTAACACTAGCCCTAAACCTAACTATCACCCTCACCTTCTCCCTAACGCTACCCCACACCCTAACCCTAACCCTAAACCTAAACTTCACCCTAAAACTTAGCCTCACCCCTACCATTACCCTCACCCTAACCGTATCCCTAAACGTAACCCTCACACTAACCCTAACCTTTCCCTAACCCTAACCCTAACACTCAACTTAACCCTCATCCTAACCCTAACCTTAACCCTAATACTCACCCTAAACCTAACCCTAACCATAACCCTCATTATAACCCTCACCCTCACCCTAGCCCTCAGCCTAAACCTTAACCTAACCCTAACCTAAACCGCAAGGTAACATTCAACCTCAAACTCAACCTTATCCTCACCCTAACCCTCAACCTAACCGTAACCCTAACCCTAACCCTAACCTTAAACATCACCCTAACCCTCACCCTAACCCTAATCCTTCCCCTCATCGTAACTCTCACCCTAACCCTACTGCTCAGCCTAACCCTCACCCTAACCCTATTCCGTACCCTAAAACTCACTCTACACCTTTCCCTAAACCTTACCCTAACACTCACCCTAAAACTAATCCTCACACTAACCCTAACCTTCACACTAATCCGAAAAATATACCTCACCCTATATCTCACTCAAATTTTAAACCTAACCCTAACCCTAAACCTAACCTTCAACCTCACCCTAACCCTCAACCTAACCTTCACCCTAACCATCACCCTAACCCTAACACTCATGCTAACCCTCACCCTCACCCTAACCCTAAACCTAAACCTAAACATCACTCTAACCCTCACCCTCACCCTAACCCTAATCCTAACCCTATTCCTCAACCTCACCCTCACCTTAATTCGAACCCCAAACCTAACGCTAAACCTCACCCTCACCCTAAACCTAATCCTAACCCTCACCCTCAACCTACCTCTAAACCTCACCCTAACCCTCAACGTAACCCTAACTATAACCCTAACCCTCAACCTCACCCTAACACTAACCCTAACCCTAAGCCTCACCCTGACCCTCATCATAACCCGAATCCTAACCCTATCCCACACCTGACCTGTAGTGACCGCCTACTCGACCAGCGAGGAAAAACGACCACCACTCCAGGAGTCTTCTCAGATCACGCTTTATTGGAGAGCCTTTTAGTTGTAGGAGAGCTTGGGCGCGAGAGAGCGTGCACCCGAAATACAGCCGCTTATATAGGGAATTCGAACACGGGTCTTTTCTATTGTTGGTCGCCTGCCTTTTACCGTCACCAGGTGTCATGGGATTGGCTGGGGACACTACCTTGCTCGCGCACGCGCACAGCCCAGGCGTCCTGCCAAGCACCGTCTGGAGTGGTAATCCTCAAAACTGCAAGGGAGTGGGCGGAGTCTCGCCTCGGCTCCCTACAGTTCCCCCTTCTTTGTTTTATGGCAACAGGTAAGAGTAGAGGTTGGGCCTCTGTCTAAGACATTAATGAGAGGACCTTGCACTGGCCTTCGCCTGAGGGGCGCCTTCCCCAGTGATGACCAGGCCCGTCCGATGCCTTTTTTGCAGAGGTGGGATCTTGGGCATCAACCCACTTGCAACCCAGCATGCTCTTCTTGAGGAGATGAGAACCATCTCCTCAAGTGCAGTGCACTTGCCTTGCACCCTGTCCCAAATTGCAAATTGCATACCTGTCCCGGTGCAATGGGATCCCCTGATCCCTCGGGGTGCTAAGGCTATGCAGGATGGTAAGGCTTAACTGCCTCTCAGGGCCGACAGCCAAATCTGGGGTGAGGATCCACTCTCCAAAGTGGCTAATGCTTGCAAGATAACAACCTTGTCCCTTCTGGTTTGGGCTCGAAGGCGACAGACCAACCATAGGCAGACCACGCATCCTCCCAAGCAGCAGGCTAAAAACATTCCGACTCCCACCCGCTCTTTGGAAAAGGACACCGCAGAGGCAATCCAGTCAGTAAATTGTAACAGCCCACAGCATCATTGGTTTAGCTATCACAGGGATTGCTATTAGCACTGTTGCTAACAGCAGGAAGATCAGCTGTATCAGGAGACGAGTGGATGGCATCTTCAAGATGGGGTTCTTCTGCAGTCTCCACTGGCCTGGTCAGTCTCGTTGGCACCCAGTGAGGTACTTCTTGACTCTGTGGAAAAACACAAACAGCTCCCCTGGATCTCGTTATTACCGGATCCGGTCCATACCATTTATTATTAATAACATCCTTCCACATAACCATGTCTTTAGTATCCATGGAGTCTCTTGTCATATGCCGATCTGCGGCAGACTGATCGTTGTCATTTAGAATTAAAAAATTAAGGGTAAAGAGCGCAAGAGAAAGTCTTTCCCTGGGGGACGCGGACTCAGCAACTCCCCCTTTTTGTTTTTGAAGCATTTCTTTTATGCTTCTATTAGCTCTTTCCACTATACCTTGTCCTTGAGGATTGTAGGGCAATCCGGTGGTGTGGGCAACCTGCATTTGTGCGCAAAAGGCGCAAAAACCATGGGAAGTATAAGCAGGGCCATTATCCGTCTTGAGTCTAAGGGGCTTTCCCCAAGCTGCCCAAGCTTCTAAGCAGTGTATTCTGACGTGAGACACCTTTTCTCCTGCCAAAGGTGTGGCATGAATGACACCGGAAAAGGTGTCCACAGACACATGTAAATATTTCAACTTACCAAATTCCGTCAGATGAGTGACATCCATTTGCCATAGGGCATTTGGTCTCAACCCCCTGGGGTTTACCCCCACATGGGGAGGATGAAGAAAGGTAACACAAGATTTACAGGCTTTAACAATATCTCTTGCCACATGCCTGGACAAATTATATCTTTTCCTAAGGGTATTAGCAGGTACATGATACAATCTATGAAAGTCTTTTGCCAATTCTACAGGATCAGCAGCGACCAGAGCCACAGCCCGAGTTGCCTGGTCCACCAAATCATTACACTTTGCCATCGGGCCCGGCAACATAGAGTGGGCACGAATATGTCCAATATAAAAGGGATGTTTTCTGTTTAAGATAAGGGATTGAATCTGTAACAGAACATTAGAAATTGTACTGGCCTGCTTAACTGAAGCAGCAACTTCAAGAGAAGCAACGGCATTTACAACATATAATGAATCAGAAAATAAGTTAAAAGGTTGATCAAATCTTTTAAAAACTTCAAGCACAATTAAACATTCAACAGCCTGTGGGACATTCGGCCGAAAATTAAAAACTACCGGCTGTTTGTGTCCTTGAACAAAAAAGGCACCTTGTCCAGATTTTGATCCATCCGTAAAGATGGTCAGAGCATCAGCCAAGGGCTCCTTTGAAGTGACAACAGGAAAATACACTAAATTTTTGTTAACTATGGCAAGCAGAGGATGCTTAGGATAATGATTATCAATTACATTTGGAAATGAGCAAACAAGAATTGCCCACATATCCATTGTGGCTGCTAAAATTTCAACTTGCTCGCCATCCAGGAGCGGACCTTACATTCCAGCCTTTTAATAATCATGAAATAGGGCGAGGATTCTCTCTGGCTACTTCCTGCTGACAAGGGGCGTCGACAATAGGGGTAAAAGGCTGGAATTTGGTCTCCTCCCAGAGAAGGTAGTGAACAGCAGCTGTCCCTTGGTTGCGTGAGTCCTTAGATGAAATCTGGAGAAGTCTCATGAGCATTGAGGGGCTGGAAAAAAAAAATACTAGAGAGCAAATAAATGGCAAGAGGAAGGACTTCGGGCTGAAAATGTTGGTAGAAATGTCCCTAGTTACTTCTGACATCTGGCGACTAGGTAGAGAATTCAGGTGACAAAGGCAAGAATATAAATCCCTGTTCAGTTAATAGGTAGACAGGTATAGACATTGGATGGGCAGGCTTCTTACTTCTACTGACCTCCCGGCTCAGGTTAATTTTGAAAGGGCAGGCACAAAGTAGCTGATGTGACATCATCTCCTCTTACTCCTTTCCACGTTCCCTTGTTCCCTAGACTGGCTGAGTCTAGGTGCTCGTTGCTGGGATGGCTTGTCCCAGTTGGTATTCAAGATTTGAACTCAAGGCCTGGGCACTGTCCCTGAGCGCTTCCGCTCAAGGCTAGCACTCTACCACACTGAGTTATAGTACCACTTGCAGAGTTTAGCTGGGAGATGGAGTCTTAGGGATTTTTTAGCCCGAGCTGGCTTTGAACTGAAATCTTTGCCACAAAAGCCCTTTATTATTTTTAATTAAAGCAACATGGAGATCAAGTAGAATAAGTAGAGCTTACCTGGTTCTTATCAAGAATTGACCAACAAATATTCTGAAATGACAAAACTCATTAGATGTGATGAAAATTTTAGCATAGATATGCCCAGTATTTTAGAACCATTTAGTCAGTACACAACACAAAACAAAAAAGGCAAAACTTAAAACCTAAAATTTCAACTTTCTCACGGGTATATGGAATAATTAATTTATCTGGAATTTTTGCAAAATGCATTAAACAAAACTTTATACCCAAAATTGCCTGTTTTTTTTTTTTTTATTTTTTTTTTAATTTTTATTTTTTTTTTCTCAGATCAAAATTGCCTGTTTAGCCACTAATTCAGGAAAATATTGAACAGTTTTTGCTCCCACAGAATCATAGCATTAATAGTTAGCCTTGGAAGCAAGGCAGTGGTATAATTGGCCGTCACCCCATAAGTCCTGACTGCCTCAACTAAATCCTTAAGCTGGAAGTAGGAAACCGGCTCAAGAATTCTCTCATTAGTAATGGGATTTTCAAAAACTGGAAAGGCGGCCGCTAACGGCGACCAGGTGCTGCCTTTTATAAAGTGACTCTTCCCTGCAGGCGGGCACGGCGGGGGGGCCGACGGGTGAGGGGCAGCTCCGTTTCCTCTCCCTGGCTGCTGCGGTACTCCCACCCCTAGGGGGCGCCACCCTCCATATCTGTCTGCCACGTGTTCCGCCGCAGCCTCTTCTAAGTCTTCACTATCAGCTGGATCGAGCTGTTCTCCCTCCTCCTCTAACATTTCTTCCTCTGAGTCACTCACAAGATTACTATATTCTTGGTCCCGCCCTTCCACATGTAGGGCTGAGAACCGGTTTGCTTTTAAAGAAGGGCACGGAGGTCTCCTTGAGACCCCCTCCCTAAAACCCTTCTCCTTTTGTGAGGGCTGCAGCCCCTCTCGCTTCAATTCTTTAGGATCCTTCTGTCTTTTTTCCCTTTTTCTTTTAGGCCTCTTTTCCTCCCCATTACTGTATACTGACTCTGATAGACTATCCTGATGCTGCGTTAGTACTTTGCGTCCTTCCTGGATTAAATCAAACCCTCCCTCCTCGAGGCAAGTGCGCACCATCAAAAAGACAAGCCACAAGGGAAGAAGCAATGCAAGCAACCAATAAATATCTAAATCTACAGTGGACAGCATACCGGGGGATATTTACCAACGTCTCCTCTCCGCGTGTTGAGTTCTGGCTCCAATTCGGCCTCTCGCGCGGGTCCCGTCCCAGGTTCGTTCCCGGGTTTCGGCACCAGTTGTAGTGACCGCCTACTCGACCAGCGAGGAAAAACGACCACCACTCCAGGAGTCTTCTCAGATCACGCTTTATTGGAGAGCCTTTTAGTTGTAGGAGAGCTTGGGCGCGAGAGAGCGTGCACCCGAAATACAGCCGCTTATATAGGGAATTCGAACACGGGTCTTTTCTATTGTTGGTCGCCTGCCTTTTACCGTCACCAGGTGTCATGGGATTGGCTGGGGACACTACCTTGCTCGCGCACGCGCACAGCCCAGGCGTCCTGCCAAGCACCGTCTGGAGTGGTAATCCTCAAAACTGCAAGGGAGTGGGCGGAGTCTCGCCTCGGCTCCCTACACTGACCCATCCAGCAGGTTCAGTTATTCGTTAGGCTCGAGGAGGCACCTCCTAAAAAACAATGGGGGCGAGAGAGAAAAGGGACCAAACGCATAAAGGAAGACAAAGTCAGTCTGAGTCGCGTCAAGGTCTGCTTTATTAAAGTGAGGCAGGGTTTATATACCCGAAGGGACAAGGGAAGGGAAAGAATGAAAAAACATTGCAGAAGCAAGGCTGAGAAGTCCCGGGGTCAGGGATGGGTCATGCTTTTCCTTTGGCCGTTGTGCTAGTCTTTCTAAGAAATATTTATGGTTAGCCAGGCGCCGTTTGCTTAGGGCTGGAGATAAGAGAAATATTTATGGTTAGTCAAATGTTGTCTGCTTAGGGCTGGAGGAATATTTATGGTTAGCCAAATGTACTTTGCTTAGGGCTGGAGGAATCTTATCTTTCCACACACTTTCTTGGCTCCCAACAAATCCCCCTTTCTTATTTAGAAAATTGACCATCAATTGTTGGCTGCTCTTTTTAAGGGGGTGACAGAGGCTCTGTTCCTCTAATCCCCCAGGGTTTTTTTCCGCTCCTGAGCAAGCGTCCTCACTCTGGGAGGGGAGTTTTACAGGCCTTGGCATGTTTTTTGAGGAGACGGCTCGTGGGTATGCATGCCAACCGTCATGCACCAGAGCTTGCCACTCAGGGGTCTTGGGTTTTGTGATCTCGTGGATCCATCCCCCTGCAGGCCTACCTGCACCCTTGATTAGAGCATTTCTTCTTCCTCCCATAGGTGCATCCTCCTCCAAGCGGAGGAGCCTATAGGAGGAAGGGCGAACCTATCCCTTATGACAATAGGTCTTGCCCGTTGAATGTAAGCCACATAATTGAAAGTAAGCCACATTATATAAATAACTTTTTAGCCCTCTTTTAAGGCCTTCCTAATTTTAATGTTAACACATCCAAGGGGAGGTTTTAGCAATACTAATCAGATCATCACATCACTCATTTTAACCATCATGTTTTCAGTGTCTATCTGCAGAGAAAAGAGAGAACAAAGATGGGCCACTCAGCCCCTTCTATGGAATGGCCACACACCCAATCTGACTCTTTAGGGTTAGATGAACTGTGTTTGCATCAACTTGCCCTCTTTCTCCATGCGTGGACCGCTCCCAGGGCCTGTGCCAACATGCATGACCAGCTGAACTGCACTTCGGCTTGTTCATCCCTCACCGCTAAAGGTCTTCTGTTGGCTTCTAAGTTTTTCTCCGTCTCTTCTCTTGGTTTTTGAATGGAATACACAGTTTTAGACAGACAGAACAGGTAACATCTTTGACAGTGTTAAACTAACCTTTACATTTAAATTTTTAATATTTATCCCAAATTTTAGCCAAGGGAACTAGATCCCAAACAGCCAATGCATTTTTGTTAAGCCAGATAACTTGATTACAGTATAAACAGTCTTATGCATTTTAAAACATTAGTCTTTAAATACCAGATTTTCTAATTTGCAAGTTAAAGAATCCTTACAAAGCCATTTAAAACAATGCGAAGATTTTTTTTTTTGGTCAATGTCCAAACCTCATAACTTTTTGAATTTTAAATTTAAACTCATCCAATTGTTACAGCATGCTGACAATTTTTATCTTTGAACGCGTTCACAGACACACACAAAACATTCACACAGATCTTAAAGCGCGCAAAAATCAAAATCAGTTGTACGTACACCTTTTAAAGTTTTAAAACAAAAATTTAAGACAGTATTTCTTTTAACTAGGTACCTTTGTTGGGCGTTATTTTCCCAGAGCTTGCTTATCTAGCAAGGCAATTCACTAATTAGTCTTTTGAATCTTTGTGCTGTTCTCATTCAGCAAGCTGAATCCAGAGTCTGCTGAGTGAGCCTGCCACAATCACCCAAATCTTCCCTACCTCAGAAAACATAAAATGAACACACACACTAAACAAGACAAACAAGTGGCCACAAAGACAAAATCAGGTCTTAGTGAATGGGGCGACATCTCACCACCATTCACTTACTAGGGGACTCAACACCCCTACTCACTTCCGGAGGATTTTTTTTTCTTTTTTCTTTTTTTTAGATTCCTGCAAGCATTGACCCAGGAGCCTTTCAAGGCGGAGGAGAATTCCCAGTCATCTTGGGGCAAGGGAAAACAAAAATCCCTAGCGGCCGTCCCCTCAGACTGACAGGTTCTCCCCCAAGCTCAGACCCCCTGAACCAAGGCCCAAGGCTGAGATCTAACTGGGGCCACTCGCAGGTGGTCAGTGGCAATTTCATAATTGACAAACAAGCAAGTTCCTAAAACCTGACAATCTGGGCTCGAGCTGTATCTTTTTTCCAGTGATCTAAAGTCAGACTTAAGGGGGTTGTTAGTTGCCGCCCCTTCCCTTTAAGGACAACAAGACAGACAACAGAGACAATTAACACTAAACAGAAACAGAGGAAACCAGGACTGCAAACAGAAAAAGCAACTTCAGTTGGTAGTGGCCATCTGAGCAGGTTTTTTGTTTATGATAGCCTGAGCCTCTGCCTTATCTATAAATTCAGCCTTCCAGTTTAAATATTGACCTCTGGTCAATATTTACAATCTTATTACAATATGTACAATCTTATTCCATTCGTGAGGCAGCAGGTGTCCTCCGTTAAAATCAATAAGCGGGCACCATCTCTTCCCTTTTCTACCTCTTTTAAAATGTCCCTGATAATCCCATAAAAACTAAAAAAGGCCTCGGGAATTTCTTCTCCTTTAGCCGCTAAATCATTAATATTTTTCCCTACTTTACTCCAGGTAAGGGAATGAATGTCCGGGCCACTCAAAATTAGCCAAGGACATTTTTCCCCCGACAAAACAAAAATTTTTACAAGATCCTTTCTTTTTACTCTTATTCCTCTCTCCCTAAGAGCTTTCTTCATTTCGTTTATAAATAATGGCTCTTTAGACAACGTCTTGCCCATGGTTTATGGGACGGCAAACTTACCTCAAGACTTCCCACGGTGCACGAGTGATGCGTTGTGGGCATCTCTACCCTTAGATTATTGGGGATTCCTGTCTCCAGCGCCGTACGGTAGGCCACCGTGCCTCGAGCCCCACTTTGGGCGCCACTTGACCCGTCCAGCAGGTTCAGTTATTCGTTAGGCTCGAGGAGGCGCCTCCTAAAATCCAATGGGGGCGAGAGAGAAAAGAGACCAAGCGCAAAAATGAAGACGAAGTCAGTCTGAGTCGCGTCAAGGTCTGCTTTATTAAAGTGAGGCAAGGTTTATATGCCCGAAGGGACAGGGGAAGGGAAAGAATGAAAAAACATTGCAGAAGCAAGGCTGAGAAGTCCCGGGGTCAGGGATGGGTCATGCTTTTCCTTTGGCCGTTGTGCTAGACTTTCTAAGAAATATTTATGGTTAGCTAGGCGCCGTTTGCTTAGGGCTGGAAATAAGAGAAATATTTATGGTCAGTTAAATGTTGTCTGCTTAGGGCTGGAGGAATATTTATGGTTAGCCAAATGTAGTTTGCTTAGGGCTGGAGGAATCTTATCTTTCCACACACTTTCTTGGCTCCCAACACACACCCTAACCCTAACCCTCCCCCTCACCCTAAAACATCACCCTAACCCTAACCCTCACCCTAATCCTAAACCAAAACCTCACCCTAACATTAACCATCACCCTAAAGTTCACCCTCACACTAATCCTCACCCTAACCATAACTCTAAACCTTACCCTAACCCTATCATCCTCACCCTCACCCTCAGCCTAACCCAAACCCTAACCCTAATCCTAAGCCTAAACCTCACCCTCACCTTAACTGTAACCGTTACTCTAATCCTCACCCTCACCCTCACCTTAAACCTAACCTTAAAACTAACCCTAACCCTCAAACTAACCTAAACCTAACCCTCATCCTAACTCTAACCCAAACCCTAAACCTAACCCTCACCCTAGACCTTATCCTAACGTTAAACATAATCCTAACCCTCACACTCAGCCTAACACCCTCACCCTCACCATAACACTAACCTTCAAACCAGCCCTAACCCTCACACTAACCCTAACCCTCACCATAACCCTAACCCTACCACTCACCCTAAACCGAACCGTAACCCTAACATTAACCCTAACCCTCTCCCTCACCCTCAGCTTGCCTTTAAACCTTACCCTCACCCTAACACTCACACTAACCTTAATTCTAACCCTAACCCTAAACCTCAAATTAACTCACACCCTAAACCTAACCCTAACCCTAACCTTAAACATCACCCTAACACACACCCTCACCCTAACCCTAAACCTCACCCTTATCCTAACCCTCACCCTAACCCTAAACCTCACCTTAAACCTAACCCTAGCACTAAGCCTAACCCTCACACTAACCCTAAACCTCACCCTAACCCTAACCCTCACCCTCATCATAAAACTCACCCTAACTCTTACCATCACCCTAACCCTAACCCTAAACCTAACCCTAAGCCTAACCATCACACTAAGCCTAAACCTCACCCTAACCCTAACCCTAACCCTCACACTACCCCTCATCCTGATCCTTATTCTCACCCTAACCCTAACCCTAACCCTCACCCTCACCCTAACCCTCACGATCACCCTAACCCTTACCCTAAGGCTAATGCTCAACCACACCCTAACACTCAACATCACCCTCATCCTCACCCTAACACTCACCCTCAACCTAGCACTCACCATAACCGTAACACTAATCCTAACCCTTACCTAACCGAAACCCTCACCGTCACCCCCACCCTCACCCTATCCCTAACCCTCATCCTCACCATAACACTTACCCTCACTCTAAACCTCACGTTAACCCTAACCCTCACCCTCAGCCTCACTCTCACGGTCACCCTCACCCAAACCATAACACTCACACTCTCCCCAACCCTTACCTTCACAGTATCCCGAACCCTCACCCTAACCCTCACCTCATGGTAACCCTCACCCTCACCCAAAACATCACCTTAACCCTAACCCTCAACCTAACCATAACACTAACCCTCACCCTAACTCTAACCCTCCCTCTAGCCCTCAAACTCACCCTAACCCTAATGCTCACACTAAAACTAAACCTAACCCTAAACCTCACCTCATCTTAAACCTAATCCTCATCCTAACCCTAACCCTCATCCTAACCCTAACCTTAACATGAACACTCACCCTAACCCTATCCCAAAATCTCACCATCACCAAAACCCTCACCATAACCCTCACCTTAACCCTCACCTTAACCCTAACACTAAAACTAACCCTCAACCTCACCCTCACCCTCACACTAACCCATAACCTCAACCTAATCCTCACACTAACCCTAACCCTAAACCTCATCTTCATCTTAAAACTAACCCTCACCCTACCACTAACCCTCCCTCTAACACTCAAACTCACCCTAACCTTTACCCTAAACATAGACCTCACCCTACAGCTCAAACCCTAACCCTAACGGTAACCCTCACCCTAATTTTCACCCTCACCCTTACCCTCAACCTAACCCTCACCCTAAACCTAACCCTAACTCTAAGGCTCACCCTAACCCTCAACCTCACCCTAACCCTAAACCTAAACATCAATCTAACACTCACCCTAACTCTAATACTAATCCTAACCCTATTCCTCAACCTCACCCTCACCTTAATTCGAACCCCAAACATAACCCTAAAACTCACCCTCCCATTAACCCTAACTCTAACTCTTACCCTAACTGTAACCCTCACCCTAAACCTAACCCTAATGCTCACCCTCAACCTAACCCTAATGCTCACCCTCAACCTAACTCTAAACCTCACCCTAACCATCAACCTAACCCTAACTCTAACCCTAACCCTCAACCTCATCCTATCACTAACCCTAACCCTAACCCTAACCTGAACCCTAACCCTAACCCTAACCCTAGACCTCACCCTAACCTGAACCCTAATCCTAACCCTCACCCTCAACCTAACCCGCAGCCTAACACTTACCCTCACCCTCACCATAACCCTAAACTTAAACTAACCCTAACCCTCACACCAACCTTAACCCTAACAATAACCCTAACCCTACCCCTCACCCTAACCCTAACTGTAACCCTAACCCTAACCCTACCCACATCTTCACCCTAACCCTAACCCTCACCCTAACCCCAACCCTCCCTCTAACCCTCAAACTCACCCTAATCCTCACCGTAAACATACCCCTAACCCTCACCAAACACAAACCCTCAGCCTCACTCTCACCCTAACACTAACCATCACACTAACCCTCACCCTCAGCCTATCCAGATGCCTAAACCTCACCCTCACACTCGTCCTCATCCTCAGCCTATCCCTAACCCTGAACTTAATCTGAACCCTAAACTTCACCCTGATGCTCACCCTCACCCTAACCCAGCCCTAAACCTAACCCTCACCCTAACTCTTAACCTCACCCTAACCCTTACCCTAACCATAATCAAAAACCTAACCCTTACCCTACCCCTCACCCTAACCCTAACCCTAAACCTCAACACCAACCTAACCTTCATCCTACCCTTTACCCTCACCGAAACCCTCACCCTAAACCTAACCCTAACCCTAACCCTCACACTAAAAATCACCCTAACCCTAACCGTAACCCTAAACATAACATCACCCTAACCCTCACCCTAAACCTCACACTAACCCTAACCCTCACCCTAAACCTAAACCTACCACTCTCCCTAACCCTCATCCTAACCCTAAACCTAATCCTAATCCTCACCCTAACCTTAACACTAACCCTAACCTTCACACTCATCCTAACCCTCACCTTCACGGTAATCCTCAACCTGACCCGAACCCTCACCCATACCCTAAACCTAACCCTAACACTCACCCTAGCCCTCATCCTAAACCTTACCCTCCCCCTAAGCCTAAACCTCACCCTAATCCTGACCCTCATCTTAACCCTCACCCTAACCCTTGCCCACAACCTGACCCTAAAGCTAAACCTAACCCTCTAACAATAACCCTTACCCTCACCATAACCCTCATCCTCACCCTAACCGTCACCCTAACCCTAACCCTAACACTCAACCTAACCCTAAACCTCACCCTCACCCTCACCGTAAACGTAACCCTAACCTTACCGCTCACCCTAAACCTCATCCTCAAATTACCCCTAACCCTAACACTCACACTAAACCTAACCCTAACCCTAAATATCACCCTAACCCTCACCCTCATCCTAACACTAACCCTCACACTAACCCTTACCCTCACCCTAACCCTAAACCTAACCCTAACCCAAACCCTCACACTAACCCTAACACTCACCCTCACCCTAACCCAAACACTAACCCTAATCCTCACCCTAACCCTCACTCTACCCTAAACATAAAACTAACCCTAACCATCACTCTACCCCTCACCCTAACCGAAACCCTGAACCTAACCCTCACCTTCATCCTAACCCTTACACTTACCATCACGATAAGACTAACCCTAACCCTAACCCCCACAATAAACCTAACCCTCACCCACACACTAACCCTCACCCTAACCTGAAAACACACTTCACACGAAACCACATCCTCACACTAAACATCACCCTAAACCTAACCCTCACCCTAACCCTAATCCTAACCCTCACCCTAACATTAAACCTCACCCAAACCCTCATCCTCACCCTAATCCTAACCCTAAACCTAACACTAACCCTAAACTTAACTCTCACCCTCACATTCACCCTAACGCTACCCCACACCCTAACACTAACCCTAAACATAAACTTCACCCTAAATCTGACCCTCACCCCTAACATTACCATCACCCTAATGATAACCATAAAACTAACCCACACACTAAACCTAACACTCTCGCTAACCCTAACCCTACCACTCACCTTAACCCTCATCCTAACCCTAACTTTAATCCTAATGCTCACCCTAAACCTAAACCTAACCATAACCCTCACCCTAACCCTCATCCTCACCCTAGCCCACAGCCTGAACCTAACCCTAACCCTAACCCTAAACCTCACCCTAACCCCCACCCTCAACCTAACACTTACCCTCACCCTAACCCTCAACCTAACCCTAACGGTAACCCTAACCCTAACCTTAAACTTCACCCTAACCCTAATCTTTACCCTCATCCTAAACCTCACCCTAACCATTACCCTCACCCTAACCCAAAACCTAACCCTCACCCTCACCCTAACCATTACCCTCACCCTAACCCTAAACCTAACCCTCACCCTAACGCTCACCCTAACCCTACTGCTCAGCCTAACCCTCACCCTAACCCTATTCGTTACCCTAAAACTCACCCTAAACCTTACACTAAATCTTACCCTAACCCTCACCCTAACCCTCACCCTAAAACTTATCCTCACCATAACCCTAACCCTCACACTAATCCTAAACCTAAACCTCACCCTACACCTCACTCAAACCCTAACCCTAACCGTAACCCTCACCCTAACCTTCAACCTCACCCTTACCCTCAACTTAACCCTCACTCTAACCGTAACCCTATCCGTAACACTCACCCTAAACCGCACCCTCACCCTAACCCTAAACCTAAACCTAAACATCACTCTAACCCTCACCCTAACTCTACCCCTAATCCTAACCCTATTCCTCAACCTGACCCTCACCTTAATTCAAACCCCAAACCTAACCCTAACCATCACCCTCACCCTAAACCTAACTCTAACTCTCACCCTAATCCTAACACTCACCCTGAACCTAACCCTAACCCTCACCCTCAACCTAACTCTAAACTTCAACTTAACCCTCAACCTAACCCTAACTCTTACACTAACACACAACCTCACCCTAACCTTAACCCTAACCCTAACAATCACCCTAACACTCGCCATAACCCCAATCCTAACCCTAATCCACACTCTAACCCTAACCCTCACCCTCACCCTAAACCTCAACCTAACTCTAACCCTCACCCTAATCCTAAACCTAAATCTCACAATAACTCTAACCCTCACCCTAAATTCCACCCTCACAGTAATCCTCACACTAACTATAACCCTAAACCTTAACCTAACCCTCTCATCCTCAGACTCACCATCAGCCTAACGATAAATCTAAACCTAATCCTAACCCTATCCCTCACCCTCAACCTAACCCTAACCATTACCTTAAAACTCACCTTCACCCTCACCCTAAACCTAACCATAACCCTAACCGTAAACCTCAAACTAACCTTAAACCTAACAATTACCCTAACCCTCATCCTAACCCTAACCCGAACCCTAACCCTAACCCTCACCCTAGACCTCACCCTAACGTTAAACCTAATACTAACACTCACCCTCAACCTAACCCTCAGCCTAACACTTACCTCACCCTCACCATAACCCTAACCCTCACGATAACCCTAACCCTGCAACTCAGCCTAACCCTAACCATAACCCTAACGCTAACCCTAATGCTCACCCTCACCCTAAACTTCACTTTAACCCTTACGCTCACCCTAGTGAAAACTAACCCTAAATCTAACCTTAACCCTAAACCTCAAACTAACCCTCACGCTAAACCTAACCCTAACCTTAACCCTAAACATCGCCCTAACCCACACCCTCACCCTAACCCTTACCTCACCCTCAACCTAACACTAACCCTAACACTAAGCCTAACCCTCACACTAACCCTAAACCTCACCCTATCCCTAACCCTCACCCTCATCCTAACCCTCACTGTAAGCCTTACACTCACCCTAACCCTAACCCTAAACCTAACCCTAACCCTAACCCTCACACTAACCCTAAACCTCACACTAACCCTAACCCTAACCCTCACACTACCCCTCATCCTGACACTAATACTCACCCTAACCCTAACCCTAACCCTAACCCTCAACTTCACCCTATCGCTCACGGTCACCCTAACCCTCACCCTAACCCTAATGCTCACCCACACCCTAACCCTCAAAATCACTCTCATCCTCACCCTAAACCTCACCCTCAACCTAGCCCTCACCATAACCGTAACACTAACCCTAACCCTTACCTAACTGAAACCCTCACCCTAACCACCAACCTCACCCTAAACCTCACCCTAACCCTCACTCTAATACTTACCCTCAGCCAAACCCTCACGTTAACACTAGCCCTCACCCTCACCCTCACTCTCATAGTCACCCTCACCCTAACCATAACCCTCAACCTCTCCCTAATCCTTACCTTCACTCTAACCCAAACCCTCACCCGAACCCTCACTTCATGGTAAGTCTCACCTTCACCCAAAACATCACCCTAACCCTAACCATCACCCTAACCCTAACCCTCCCTCTAGTAATCAAACTCACCCTAATCCTCACCATAACCATAACCATTACCCTTACATAAACGAAATGCCCACACTCACCCTCACCCTCACCCTAACCCTAAACTTCATCCTCACCCTAACCTTAATCCTAACACTCACCATAACCCTAACCGAATACCTCTCCGTCACCCAAACCCTAACCCTAACCCTAACCCTAACCCTCACCCTAAACCTCACCTTAACCCTAACACTAAACCTAATACTCACCCTCACCCTCACCCTCACACTAACCCTAACCCTAACCCTCCCCCAAGACTTAACCTCACCCTAACCCTTAACCTATCCCTAAGCCTAAACCTAACCCTCACCCTACCCCTCACCCGAATCCTAACCCTAACTCTCACCACCACCCTAACCTTCATCCTAAACTTTACCCTCACCCTAACTCTCACCCTAAACATAACCCTAACCCTAACCATCACACTAACAATCACCCTAACCCTAACCCTAAACCTAACCTTAACATCAACCTAACCCTTACCCTATCCGTCACACTGACACTAACCCTCACCCTACCCCTAACCCCACCACTCACCCTCACCCTAATCCTAACCCTAACCCTAATCCTAATCCTCACCCTAACCCTAACACTAAACCTAACCTCCAACCTCACCCTAACACTCACCTTCATGGTAATCCTCAACCTAACCCTAACCCTCACCCATACCCTAAACCTAAACCTCCCCCTCACCCTCCCCCTAACCCTCACCCTCACCCTAGCACTCACCCTAAACCTAACTCTCACCCTAAGCCTAACCCTCACCTTAATCCTCACCCTCATCCTAACCCTCACACTAAACCTTACACTCAACCTAACCCTAAAGCTAAACCTAACCCTCAAAATAACCCTTACCCTCACCATAACCCTCATCCTTACCCTAACCCTCACCCTCATCCTAACAGTAACCCTCACCCTAATCCTTGCCCTCACCCTAACCCTAAAACTAAACCTCACACTAACCCTAACACTCACCTTAACCCTAACCCAAACACTAACCTTAAACCTCAACCAAATCCTCAACCTACCCTAACCATAACCCTAACCCTAAACCTCAACCTACCCCTCACCCTATCCAAAACCCTAATCCTAATCCTTACCCTTATCCTAACCCTGACCCTTACACTTACCCTCACGTTAACCCTAAACCTAACCCTAACCCTCACACTAAATGTAAACCTCACTATATAACTAACCCTATCCCTCACCCTAACCCTAATTCTAACACTAACCCTCACCTCAATCCTAACCCTAACCCTCCCCTAACCCTAAACCTAACCCTCACACTAAACCTAACACTCACCCTAACACTAACCCAGCCCTAACCCTAACTCTCACACTAAACCTAACCCTTACGTTAATCGTAACCCTACCCCTCAGCCTAAACCTCACCCTATCCCTAAACCTAACTGTAAACTTCACTCTTACCCTAACCCTAACACTTACCCTCACCCTCACACTAGTCCTGACGCTAACACTAACACTAACCTTAACCCTCACCCTAACTGTCACCCTCACCCTAACAGTAACCCTCATCCTTACCGTCACCCTCAGTCTAAACCATGCCCTAACACTAATCCTAACCCTAAAACTCATCCTCACCCACACCCTAACTCTAACCCTAACCCTCACCGTAAAACTCACCAAAACCCTGACCCTCACCTAACCCGAAACCTAAACCTAACCCCAACACTCACACTTATCCTAACCCTCACCCTAACCCTAATACTTCCCCTCACCCTAACCCTCACCCTAACACTAACCCTAATTTTAACCCTCACCCTACACCTAACCTTAATCCTCACCGTCAGCCTAACCCTCACTTTCACCCTAACCCTCACCCAAATCTTAACCTGCACCCACACCCTAACTCTCACCCTCCCCCAACTCTCACCCTCACCCTAAACATCATCCTAACCATAAGCCTCACCCTAACCCAAAACTTAACCCTCACCTTAACCATAACCCTCAGCCTAAAACTCATCCCCACCCTAATCATCTCCCTAAACCTAACCCTAACCCTTACCCTAACTCTAACCTTCACCCTCACCCTCACCCTCACCCTAGTCCTCACGCTCACTCTAGCCTTCACCTTAAACCTAACTCTAACCCTACCTCTAACCCTCACACTCTCACTCAGTCTAACCATAAACCTAACGCTAATCCTGACCCTAAAGCTCATCCTCACCCTAACCCTAACCCTAACCTTAACTCTCACCCTAACCCTAACTCTAATATTAATCCTAACCCTTACCCTAACACTAACCCTAAACCTAACCCTTACCATCATGCTAACCCTCACACTAACCCTAAACCTAACCCTCACACTAACCCTCACCCTAACACTCAATCTAACCCTAACCCTCACTCTCACCCTAACCCTCACCCTAAACCTTACCCTCACCCTAACCCTAACCCTCACCCTGACCCTAACCCTAACCCAAACCCTAAACCTAACCCTCACCCTAAAGCTCACCTTAACCGTAACCCTAAACCTAACCCTCACCCTACTCCTCACCATTACTCTAACCCTAACCCTCACCCCTACCCTAAACCTAACCCTAAATTTTATCCTATCCTTATTCCTCTCCCTAACCCTAATCCTAAACCTAACTCTCATGCTAACCCTCATCAAACCCTGAAACCTAACCTTCAATATTACCCTCCCCCTAACCATAACCCTACCTCTCACCCTAACCCTCATCCTAACCCTTACCCTAACCTTTACCCTCACCCTAACCCGCACAGTAACCCTAACTCTAAACCTAACACTAACCCTCATTCTCACCATCACGCTCAGTCTAAAACTAACCATAACCCTAACCCTCACCCTCACCCTCACCCTAACTCTAACCCTAACCCAAACCTAAACCTCACCCTAACTCTAACCCTAACCCAACCCTATCCATCACGCTAACGCTAACCCTAACCCTAAACCTTACCATAACCCTCACCCTCACCCGAAACCTAACCCTACCCTCACCCTAAGCCTCACCCTAACCCTAACGCTAACCCTAACACTCAACCTTACACCAAACCTCACCCTAACCCTTATCCTCACCCTAACGCTGACCCTAACCCTAACCCTAAACCTCACACTATTCTTAACCCCAACCCTAACACTAATCCTAAACCTAACCCTCACCCTCACCCTAACCCTCACCGTCACCTTAACCCTCATCCTAAACCTAACCCTCAACCACACCCTATACCTCACCCTCACCCTCACCCTCACCCTCAACCAAAACATCACCCTAAACCGAACTCTCACCATAAACCTAAGCCTAACCCTCACCCCAAACATAGCCCTCACCCTCACCCTAAACCTAACCCTCACCCTACACATAACCATAACACGCACCCTAACCCTAACCCTCCCTCTAACCCTCAAACTCACCCTAATCCTCACGCTAACTATAACCCTAACCCTTACGTAACTGAAACCCTAATACTCACTCTCACCCGCACCCTAACCCTAAACCTCATGCTAACCCTAACCTTAACCCTAACACTCACCCTAACACTAACCCTAAACCTCACTCTAAACTTCAACCTAACCCTAACACTAACCCTAACCCTCACCCTCAACCTAACCCTCACCGTAACTCTTACCTCACCCTAATCCTTACCCTAACCCTAGCCCTAAACTTAAGCTTCACCCTACCCCTCAATCTAACCCTAACCCTAACACTCACCCTCACACTCACACTCACCCTCACCCTCAGCCTATACCTATGCCTAACCCTCACACTCATACTCACAGTCACCCTCAGCCTATCCCTAACCCTAAACCTAATCCTAAACCTAAACTTCACCCTGACCTTCCCCCTCCCCCTAAACCTAACCCTAAGACTAACCCTCACCCTAACTCTTACCCTCACCTTAAACCTTACCCTAACCCTAACCCTAAACATAGCCTTCACCCTACCCCTCAACCTAACCCTAACCCTAACCCTCACCCTCACCCTCACCCTAACCTACACCCTAAGCCTTACCCTCACTGTAACACTCACCCTAAAACTTACCCTAAACCTAACCCTCACGCTAACCCTCAACAGAAACCTAAGCCTAACCTTAAACATCACCCTAACGCTAACACTAACCCTAAACCTCACCCTCATCCAAACACTCACCTTCACGGTAATCCTCACCCTAACCCTAACCCACACACAAACCCAAACCCTAAACCTCGCCCACAAGCTCACACGAACCCTCACCCTCACCCTACCCCTCACCCTAACCCTAACACTAACCCTAACCCTAAACCTCACCCTAATCCTCACCCTCAACCTAACCCTTACCCTCACCCTAACCCTCACCCTAACCATAACCCTAACCCTAACCTAACCTTAACGTTAAACATCACCCTAACCCTCATCCTAAACCTAACCCTATCAGTAATCCTATCCCTCACCCTAACACTTACCCTCACCCTAAACCTAACCCTAAGTCTCATATTCACCCTAAGCCTTACCCTCACCCTAAGACTAACCTTAACCCTACACCTCAACCTAACCATCATCCTAACCCTAAACTTAACCCTAAACCTTACCCTAACCCTAACCCTTACCCTAACCCTCACCGTCACCATAACGCTCACCCTACCCTAACCCTCACCGACACCCTAAGCCTCACCTTCACCCTCACCCTAAACCTCACCCTGACCTAGCCCTCAGCCTAACCGTAACCCTAATCCTAACCCTCACCCTAAACCTAACCCTGACCCTAAAGGTCACCGTCATCGTAACTCTCACCCTAACCCTTACCCTCAACCTATACCTAACCCTAAATCTAACCCTCACAATAACCCTTACCCTCACCCTAATCCTCACCCTCACCCTAACCCTAACCCTATCCCTCACCCTAAGCTTCACCCTAACCATAACCCTAACCCTAACCTTCATCCTCACCCTAAACCTCACCCAAACCCTAACGCTAACCCTAAACCTCACCCTCATCCTAACCCTCACCCTTACACTTACCCTCACGGTAACCCTAACCCTAACACTAACATTAACTTTCACACTAACGCTAAGCCTCACACTAACCCTAATCCTACCACTCTCCCTAACCCTCATCCTAAACCTAAACCTAACCCTATCCCTAACCCTCACCCTAAACCTAAACATCACCCTCACCCTCATCCTCAACCTAACCCACAACCTACCCTTCATCCTAACCCTCATCCTCACGTTTACCCTAACCCTAACACTCACATTAAACCTAAACCTAAACCTAAATCTCACCCTCAACCTCAACCTCATCCTAACACTAACCCCCACTCTAACCGTTACCCTCAACCTAACCCTAAACCTAACCATAACCCTAATCCTCACACTAACCTTAACACTCAACCTAACCCTAACCCTAACACTAACCGTAAACCTCACCCTAACCCTCACCCTACTGCAACCATAACCCTAACCCTAACCCTCACCCTACCACTCACCCTAAACCTAACCCTAACCCTAACACTCACCCTCATCCTAACCCTCACCCAAACAGTAACCCTCACCCTCACACTCACTCTCAGACCAAACCTAACAATAACACTAATCCTAAACTGAAACCTCACGCTCACCCTCACCCTAAACCTAAGCAAAACCCTTACCATCACCCTAACCTGAACCCTAAACCTAACCCCAACCCTCACACTAATCCTAAAACACACCCTAAGCCTAATCCTACGCCTTACCCTAATGCTCACCGTAATACTAACCCTAATCCCAACCCTGACCCTAACCCTAACCTTAATCCTCACCCTCAGCTAAACCCTCACTGTCACCCTAAACCTCACCCTAAACTTCACCCTCACCCACAACCTAACTCTCACCCTCAACCGAACACTTACCCTCACCCTAAACCTCAACCTCACCCGAAACATCATTCTAACCATTAGCCTCACCCTAATCGTAAACCTCAACCTTACCCTAACCCTCACCCTACCCTCACCCCCAACTTAATCCTCTCCCTAAACTTAACCCTAACCTTTACCCTTATCCTAACCCTCACCCTCACCCTCACCCTCACCCTAAGCTTTACACTTACAATAGTCCTCACCCTAACCTAACTCTAACCCTAACCCTAACCCTCACCCTCACACTCAGCCTAAACATAACCCTAACTCTAATCCTAACCATAACCTTCACCCTAACCCTAACCCTAAACTTAGCACTCACCCTCACCCTAAACCTAACATTAACCCTAACCTAGACCTAACCCTCATCCTAACACTAAACCTAACCCCGAAACATAACCCTCACACTAATCCTCACCCTAACAATCACCCTAACCCTAACATTCACTCACACCCTAACTTTCAACCTTACCCTTACCCTCACCCTAAACCTAACCCTAAACCTAACTCTTACTGTCACACTAAACCTGTCCTTCACCCTAAACCTAATCTTAATCCTTATCCTAACCCTTATCCTAACCCTAACCTAACACTAACCCTCACCCTAACCAGAACACTCACGCAAACACTAAGCCTAACACTAACCCTAACACTCAACCTAACCCTAACCCTAAACCTCATACTCACCCTAACCCTAACCCTCACCCTCACCTTCACCCTTTCCTTAATCCTAAACCTATCCCTCACCCTAACTCTCATCCAAACCCTAACCCTAAGCCTAACACTAACCGCAAGACTAACCCTAACCCTAAACCTCACTCTAACCCTAACACTAATTCTAACCCTACCCCTCACCCTACCCTCACCCTAAACCTAACCCTAAATCTAAACCTCAGCCTCACCCTAACACTCACACTAAGCCTTACCCTAACCCTAACCCTCACCCTCACCCTAACCCTAACCCTAACCTTCACCTGAAACCTCACCCTAAAACTCACCCTCAACCTAACCCTCACACTCTACATAACACTCACCCTAACCCTAACCCTAAACCTCACCCTCATCCTCACCCTTAACTTAATCCTTACCCCCACCGTAACCCTAACCTTAACCCTAACCCTAACACTCACAATAACCCTAACCCAAACACTAACTCTAACCCTACCCCGCAACCTAACCCTCAACGTAAACTTAACCCTACCCCTAACCCTCACCATAACCCTCACCTTAACCCTCACCCTCACCCTCATCCTCACCCTCACCCTAACCCTACTCATCACCCTAACACTAACCCTAAACCTCACCCTCAACCTCACCCTCAGCCTAACCCTAACACTAACCCTAATCCTCACCCTAAACCTCACCCTCACACTCACCCTAACCCTAAACCGAACCCTCACCCTCACCCTAACCATAACCCTAACCCTAACACTCACCCTTAACCACCAACATAATCTTAACCCTAACCCAAACACTAACCCTAACCCTTACCCTCACTAGAACCCTAACCCTAACCCCAACTCTCACACTAATCCTAACCCTCACCCTAAAATTAACCATAACCCTCACCCTAACCTCACGCTAACATGAACAGTAACACAAACCCTTACCCTAACCCTCACCATCACTCTAACCCTCATCCTAACCCTAACCCTCATCCACACCCTAACCCTCACACTCACCCAAATCCTCACTCTCACCCTAACCTTCTCCCTCACCCTAAACATCACCCTAAACCTAACACTAACCCTAACCCAAAACCAAATCCTCACTCTAACCCTAACCCTCACCCTAACCTTCACCCTCACCCTAACCTTCACCCTCACCCTAATCCTCACCCCAAACCTAACACTAACCCTTACCCTAAACCTAAAATTCACCTTCAACCTCACACTCAGCATAACTCTAACCCTAATCCTAACCCTTACTCTCACCCTCACCCTAACCCTAACCCTAACCCTCACACTCACCCTCAACTTTACCCTCACCCTAAACCTCAAACTAACCCTAAACCTAACACTCAACCTAACCTTCACCGTAACCCTCACCCTAAACCTCACGTTAACAATTACCCTAACCCTAACCCTAACCCTCACCCTAGACCTCACCCTAATCCTAGCCCCAATCCTAACCCTCACCCTCACCCTAAAACTGACCCTAAGACTTAATCTCACCCTAACCCTCACCCTCAACCTCGCCCTTATCTAAACCTAACCCTAAAATTAAACCTAAACGGAAACCTAACTCTCATGCTCACGCTCACCATCAGCCTAAGCCTAACCCTAATCCTAATCCTAACCCTTACCCTCACTCTCACCATCACCCTAAACCTAACCCTAACCCTAAACCTCCCCCTCCACCTCTCACTCACCCTTACACTAACCCTGACAATAACCCTAATCCTAACCCTAACCCTGTTCCTAGCCCTACTCTAACCCTAATTCTAACCCTAACCCTCTTCTTCCCCATCCACCTCACCCTCAGCCTAACCCTAACACTAACCCTAAGCCTAAACCATACCCTAAACCTCACCCTCACCAGTAACCTAACCCTAACACTAACCCTCACCTTAATTCTCACGCTAAACCTCACCCTAACCGTAACGCTAACCCTAAACCTCACCCTCAACGTAAACCACACCCTAACCCTTATCCTTACACTAATCCAAAACCTAACTGTAACCCTAAATTTCACCCTAAACGTCACCCTAACCTTAAACATAATGCAAAACCTCATCTTCACGCTAACCCTAACCCTAACCCTCACCCTCACACTAACCCTCACTGTCACACTCACCCTTACCTTAACCGTAACCCTCAACCACACCCTAAACATCACCCTCAACCGAACCCTCACCCTCACCCGAAACATCACCCTAAACCAAACCCTCACCCTAACATTAACCCTAACCCTCACCCTAAACATAACCCTCACCCTCACACTCACCCTCAACCTAAGCCTAACCCTCAACCTAACCCTAACCCTAACACTCAACCTCACCCTCAGAAATACCCTAAATTTAAACCTAAACCTAACCCTCACAATAACACTCACACTCCCCCTAACCCTATACCTCACCCTCACCCTCACCCTCACCCTCACCCTAAGCCTAACCCTAAACCTAACACTAAACCTAAACCTAACTCTCACCCTCACCTTCACCCTAACACTAAGCCTAGTACTAACCCTAATGCTCACCCTCAGAATCACCCTAAACCTAACCCTAAACCTAACCCTTACCCTAACCCTCACCCTCACCCTAACCCTATCCATCACCGTCACCCTCACTCTAACCCTAAAACTAACCTTAATCCTAACCCTAACCCTAACCAAAAGCCTAACAGTAAGTGTAACCCTAAACCTCACCCTCACCCTAAGCCGAACCCTAACCCTCTCCCTCATCCTCACCCTCAGCTTAACACTAACACGAACACTAAACCTCACCCTCAGCCTCACACTAACCCTAACCCTAACCCTCACACTCACCCTCATCCTCACACTAACCCTAATTCTAACCATAGTCCTCAGCCTAACCATCACCCTAACCCTAACCCTCACCTTCAACCTGAACCTAATCCTTACCCTAACCCTGAGCCTAAACCTCACCATCACCCTAACCCTCACCCTAACCCTCACCCTAACCCTTACCTTCACCCTAACCAAAAACATAACCCTAACCCTAACCCTCATACTAACCCTAACACTCACCCTAACCATAACCCTAACACTAAAACTAAACTTCACACTAACCCTCATCCTAACCATAACCCTAATCCTAACCCTAACCCTAACCCTCACCCTACCACTCACCCTAACCCTAAACCTAAATCTAACCCCCACCCTCACCCTAACCCTTACCCTAAACCATATACTCACACTACCCTAAGCCTAACCCTAAACCTAAACCTAACACTGACCCAACCCCTAAGCTTAATGCTAAACCTAAACCTTACCCTATCCCTCACCCAAACCCTAAGCCTAACAATAACCTAAACCTCACCCTGACCCTAACCCTAACCCTAACACTCATCCTACACATCACCCTAACCCTAACAATAAACCTAACCCTCACCCTCACCCTAACACTCACCCTAACCCTTAACCTCACGCTAACCCTCACCCTCACCCTAACCCTAAACCTAAACCTCACTCTAACCTTCACCATGACCCTAACACTCACCCTAACTCTAACCCTCACCCTAACCCTCTCCCTAACCCTAACCCTAACACTCACTCTCAGCCTAAACCTAACCCTCACCCTCACCTTCACCCTAACCCTAATCCTAACCCAAGCACTCACCCTAACCCTCATCCTAACCCTAAACCTAAGCTTAATACTAACTGTAAGACTAATCCTAACCCTTATGCTCACCCTCATCATTAACGCTCAGCCTAACCCTAACCCTTACCCTAAGCTTTACCCTCACCCTACACTAACCCTAACCCTAAACCTCACCCTAACCTTAACATTCACCCTAACCCAAACCTTACACTAACCCTAAACCTAAACTTAACCCTCACCCTAACCCTAACCCTACCCCTCACCCTACACTCACTTTTACCCTAAACATAACTCTAAACCACACCCTCACCCTTCCACTCACCCTAACCCTTAGCCTAAACCTAACCCTCAACCTCACCCTAACCCTAACCCTAACCCTCACCCTAAACCTCACCCTCACCCTAACCCTCTCCCTCAACGTAACCATCACCCTAACCCTAACCCTAAACCACACCCTCATCCTAACCCTCACCCTAACCCTTACTCTCACCGTTACCCTAACATTAACCCTAACCCTAACCCTCAAACTAACCCTAACCCTCACACTATCCCTAACCCTAACCCTTATGCTCACCCTCACCATTAACGCTCAGCCTAACCCTAACCCTCACCCTAAGCTTTACCCTCACCCTACACTAACCCTAACCCTAAACCTCACCCTAACCTTAACATTCACCCTAACCCAAAACTTACACTAACCCTAACCCTAAATTTAACCCTCACCCTCATCCTAACCCTAACCCTAACCCTATCCCTAACCGTGACCCTAAGCCTAACACTAACCCTAAACCTAACACTCACCCTCACCCTAAGCCTAACCCTAACCCTCTCCCTCACCCTCACCCTCAGCCTAACACTAACCCTCACCCAAATCCTAACCCTAACACTCAACCTATCCCTAACCCTCACCCTAATCCTAACCGTAACACTCAACCTCCCCATAACCCTCACCCTAAGCCTAACACTAAACCTAAACCTAACAATCACCCTAATCCTTACCTTCACCCGAACACTCACCCTCACACTAACCCACACCCTCACCATATACATCACACTAACTCTAACCCACACCCTAAACCTAACCCTAACACTCATCCTAACCCTAACCCTCACCCTCACCCTAAACATAAACCTAAACCTAAGACTATCCGTAAACCTAACTCTCACCCTCACCCTCAACCGAAACTTAACCCTAACCCTAACACTATCCCTCACCCTCACCCTCCCAGTAACCCTAACACTCTCCCTCACCCTCAGCCTAAGCCTAACCCTCACCCTCACCCTAATCCTAAACCTAACACTCTCCCTCACCCTCACCTTCAGCCTAACAGTAAACCTAACCCAAACATTCACCCTCACCCTCACCCTCAACCACACCCTTAAGCTCACCGTCACCAGAACCCTCACCCTAACCCTAACCCTAAACATCTTCCTAAACCGAACCCTTAACCTAACCTTAAAATGAAACCTCAAGCTAAATCTAATCCTCACCCTCACCCTCACCCTCATCCTAAGCCAAACCCTCAACCTAACCCTAACCCTAACCCTCACACTCAACCTAACCCTAACCCTCACCCACACCCTAACCCTAACCCTGAACCTCACCCTAACCCTCACCGTCACTATAAACCACAACCTAATACTAACCATCACTCTAAACCTTAACCTAAACCTCACCCTAACCCTAACACTCACCCTCACACTCACCCTCACCCTAAGCCTAACCCTAAACCTAACACTAACCCTAAACCTAAATCTCACACTCACCCTCACCCTTACGCTAACCCTAAACCTAACCCTAACCCTCACCATCAAAATCACCCTAAACTTAACACTAAACCTAACCTTCACCCTCACCCTAACCCTATCCCTCACCCTCACCCTAACCATAACCTTAAACCTAACCATAAATCTAACCCTAACCATCACCTTCACTGTAAGCCTAACCCTAACCCTAACCTGTACACTAACCCTCAACGTATGACTAATCCTAACCCTCTCCCACACCCTCACCCTCTGCCTTACACTAAACCTAACCCTATATCTCACCCTAACCCCAACCCTAACCCTAACCCTCAACCTCACCCTAAACCTCACCGTCACCCTAACCCTCACCCTAACGCTAACCCTCACCCACACCCTAACCCTTACCTTCACTCGAAACCTCACCCTCACACTAACCCAAAACCTCACCCTAAACATAACCCTAAATGTAACCCTCACCCTCACCCTAACCCAAAACTTCAACATAACCCTAACCCTCACCCTCACCCTCACCCTAAGCCTAAACCTAAACCTACGACTAACCCTAACCTTAAAACTCACACTCACCCTCAACCGAAGGTAAACCCAAACCCTAACTCTAACCCTCAGCCACACCCTCACCCTCACCCTAACCCTAAACCTCACCCTAAACCTCACCCTACCCTCACCCTCACCCTAACCCTAACCTTAAAACTTACACCATTCCTTACCCTAATCCTTATCCTCACCCTAACCCTAAAGCTAACCCTAACCCTAACCCTCACACTAACCCTAAACCTCACCCTAACCCAAACCCTCACCCTCACCCTAACACACACCCTAACCCTTACCCACACCCTAACCATAACCCTAACCCTAACCCTAACCCTCACACTAAACCTAACCAACACCCTAACCTGAACCCTAAGCCTAACCTTAACCCTCACCCCCACCCTTACCCTAAACCTAAACCTCACTATCAACCTCACCCTAAGCCTTACCCTAACACTCACTCTAAATCTAACCCTAACCCTCACCCTCACCCTAACCCTAAGCCTCAAATTCACCCTCACCCTAACACTAAGCCTAACCCTAACACTCACCCTAACCCTAATGCTCAGCATAAAAACCAAAACCCTCAAACTCACCCTCACCCAAAACCTAACCCGCACTCTAACCCTAACCCTTCCTCTGAGCCTAACACTCACACTAACCTTAAACCTAACCCTAAAACTCACCCTCCCCCTAACCATCACCCTAACCCTAACCCTCATGCAAAACCTAAACCTAAGCCTCACAATAAAGCTAACCCCCACACTAACCCTTATCCTAATCCTAACAATCAACCTCACCCTCACGCTCAGCCTAAACCTAAAACTAACCCTAATGTTAAACCCAACCCTCACCTTCACCCTAACCCTAACTCTAACCCTCACCCTAACCCTCACCTAAAGCTAACCCTAACCATAACCCTCACCCTAGACCTCACCCTAATCCTAAAGCTAATCTTAATTCTCACCCTCATCAAAACCCTAACCCTAATACTAATCCTCACCCTAACCCTAAACTTAACCCTCAACCTCACCCTAACCCTAACCCTTACCCTAACCCTAACCCTAACCCTAAACCTCATCCTCAACCTACCACTCACTCTCACCCTAACCCTAAACCTAATCCTCACTCTAACCCTAACCGTACCACTCAACCTAACGCTAACCCTCACCCTCACCATAACCCTAAGCCTAACCCTAACCGTAATATTAAACCTAAACATAACCCTCAACCTCACCCTCCCTCTAAACCTAACCCTATACCTCACGCTCACACTCACCCGAACCCTAACCCTAACCCTAACCCTCCCCTAACCCTAACAATAACCGTCACCCTAACCCTAACTCTAAACCTAAACCTTACCCTCATCCTAACACTCACCCTAACCCTTAACCTCAACCTAACCCTAATCTTATCACTAAACCTAACCCTCACCCTAAATCTAACCCTCACCCTAACTATAACCCTACCCTTCATGCTAACCCTCAACCTATCCCTAACCCTAACCCTAACCATAACCCTAACCCTATCCCTTACCTAACCATAACCCTAATGCTCACCCTTACCCTAACCCTAAACCTCAACCTAGCCCTAAAACTTACCCACACCCTAACACTCAAACAAACGCTAATTCTCTCACTAAACCAAAACCTAACCTAACCCTTAGTTAAACGAAACCCTCACATTCACCCTCATGTTAACCCTCACCCTCACCCTAACCCTCATCCTAACCCTTACCCTCACCCTAACCCTAAACCTAACCCTAATCCTAACCCGCACACTAACCCTAACACTTACCCTAAACCTAACACTAACACTAACCATAAACCTGACCCTAACCCTAACCCTAACCTTCACCTTCACCCTAACTCTTACATTAACCTTAACCCTCAAACTTGCCCTCACCCTAAACCTAACCCTAAACTCACCCTAACCCTAACCCTTACCCTAACCCTCATCCTAACACTAACACTCACCCTCACCCTAACCCGAAACCGAAACTTATCCCTCACCCTAAACCTAACCCTAACCCTAATCCTAGCCCTCATCCTCACCCTAATACTCTCTCACCCTAACGCTAAACCTAACCCCCACGCTCACCCTAACCCTCACCCTTACCCTTAACCTCACGGTAACCCTAACCCTAACCCTAACCCTAACTCTAACACTAACCCTAACCCACACTCTAACCATTACCCTACCCCTCAACCTAACCCTCAACCTAAACCTAATCCTAATCCTAACCATCATCCTCACCCTAACCCTCACCCTAACACTCACCCTCACACTCACTCTCACGCTCACCCTAACCCTAAAGCTACCCCTCACCCAAACCTTCATCCTCACCCTAAATCTAAACCTAATCCTAAACCTAACTTTCAGCAGAACCCTAACCCTCACCCTAACCCTTAACCTCACCCTACCCTAATCCTAACAGTAAACCAAACCCTCAACCTAACCCTAACACTCACCCAAAACCTAACCCTAACACTAACCCTAACCCACACCCTAAACCTCACCCTAACCCTAACCCTACACCAAACCCTAATCCTAAACCTCACCCTCACCCTAACACTCACCCTAACACTTACCCTCACCCTAATCCTCACCCTCAACCTAACCCTAACCCTAAACCTAACCCTTACCCTTAACCTCACCCTAACACTTTCCCTAACACTCACCCACACCCTAACCCTCTCCCTAACCCTATCCCTAACCCTAACCCTCACCCTCACTTTAACCCTAACCCTCAACCTTACACTCACACTAACCCTAACCCTACACCTCAACCTAACCCTCATCCTAACCCTAACCTAACTCTAACACTCACCTTAACCTTAACCTTAACCCTAACTCTCACCCACAACTTCACCCTCAGCCTAACCCTAACTCTCATCCTACCCCTTACACTCACCCTACCCTAAACCTAACCCTAACCCTCATCCTAACCCTAACACTTACCCAAACTGTAACACAATCCCTAACGCTAACCCTCACCCTCACCTTAACCATAACCCTCAACCTTACACTCACACTAACCCTAAACCTACATCTCACCCTAATCCTCATCATAACCCTAACCTAACCCTAACACTAACCTTAACCTTAACTCTAACCCTAGCCCTCACCCTCAACTTCACACTCAGCCTAACCCTAACCCTCACCCTACCCCTTACACTCACCCTACCCTAAACCTAACCCTAACCCTCACCCTAACTCTAACACTCACCCTAAATGTAACCCTAGCCCTAACCCTAACTCTCACCCTCACCTTAACCCTAACCCTCAACCTTACCCTCACACTAAACCTAACCCTACACCTCACCCTAAGCCTCATCCTAACCTAAACCTAACCCTAACACTCACCTTAACTTTAACTCTAACCCTAACCCTCACCCTCACCTTCACCCTCAGCCTAACCCTAACCCTCACCCTGGCCCTTACACACACCCTACCCTAAACCTAACCCTAAACCTCACCATAACCCTAACACTCACCCTAACTGTAACCCTAACACTAACTCTAACCCTCACCCTAACCCTCACTCTAACCCTAAACTTAACCCTAACCGTAAACATCACCCTACCCCTCACACTAACCCTAAACCTAACCCTAAATCTCACCCTCACCCTAACACTCACACTAACCCTTAACCTCACCATTACCATCACCCTCACTCTAACCCTCACCCTAAACCTAACCCAAACCCTAACCCCCACCCTCACCCTAACCATAACCCTAACTCTAACCCTCATCCTAGCCCTCAAACTAACCCTAACACTAACCCAAAACCTCATCCTCACCCTAAACCTCACCATAACCTTTACCCTCACCCTAAACCTAACCCTAACCCTACCCTCAGACTAATCCTAACCCTCACCCTAACCTTAACCCTCACCCTAACCCTAATCCTAACCCTAACCCTAAACCTCACCCTCACTCTAATCCTCACCCTAAACCTTAAACTCACCGTCTACCTTACCCTCAAACTAACCCTAACCCTCAAACTAAACCTAACCCTAACCCTCACCATCAACCTCACCCTTACCCTAACCCTAACCCTAAACCTCGCCCTAACCCTAAGCCTAATCCTAACGCTCACCCTCACCCTAGCCCTCACCCTAATATTAATCCTAACCCTAACCCTCACACTAACCCCAAAACTCACCCTAACCCTAAATCTCAACCTCATCCTAACCCTTACCCTAAGCCTAACCCTAAAATTAACCCTAACCCTCACCCTAAACGTAACCCTAACGAAACCTAACCCTAATCCTAACCCTAAACCTTACTCTCACCCTAACCCTCAACCTAACCCTTACCCTCACACTCACCCTAACCCTCAAACTAACACTAACCATCACACTAACCCTAACCCTGATCCTTACCCTCACCCTAAAGATCAACCTCAGCCTAATCCTAAACCTAACCCTAATCCTAACATTAACCCTCACCCTCATCCTCAACCTCACCCTAACCCTAACCCTAACCCTAACCCTCTCCCTCACACTCACCCTCACTCTCACCTTAACCCTCAGCCTCACCCTCACCCTAACCATAAAACAAACCCTAAACCTACACCTCAACCTAACCGTCAATGTAACCCTAAAACTAACCCTAACCCTCACCCTAACCGTAACCCTCACCCTGTCCCAAATCCTCACCGTCACCCTAACCCTCACCCTAACCCTAACCCTCACCCACACCCTAACCCTCACCCTCACCCTAACCCTAAACCTAACCCTAACTCTCACCCTAACCCTGACCTGCACCCTCACCCTCAGCCTAAACCTAACTCTAAACCTAACCCTAACCCACACCCTCACCTGCACCCTCACCCTCAGGCTAAACCTAAACCTTACCCTAATCCTAAACCTAAACCTCACCCTAACGTTAACCCTCACCCTAAACTTCACCCACACTCTAATCCTCACCCTAAACCTAACCCTAATCTTCACCCTAACCCTAACCCTTACCCTTAAGCTAACCCTAACACTCAACCTCACCCTCAGCCTAACCCAAACCCTAACCCTAATCCTAAACTTAACCCTCACCCTCACCCTAAACCTAACCCTAACTGTTACACTCAGCCTCACACTCACCCTAACCCAAAACCTAACCCTAACACTCAAACTAACCCCAACCCTAACCCTCACCCTAACACTCATCCCAACACTAACCCGAACCCTAAACGTAACCCTCACACTAGACCTAACCATAAACTTAACACTAATCCTAACCCTCATCCTCACCCTAACACTCAGCCTAAAAATTACCCTCACCCTCACCCTAACCCTAACCCTCACTCTAACCCTAAACATCACCCTAACCCTCATGATAACCCTAATCCTCCCCCTCACCCTAACCATAACACTAACCCTAATGCTAACCCTCACCCTAACACTAAGCCTCACCCTCATGCTAACCCTCACTGTCAACATAACCATCACCCTAAACCTAACCCTCACCACACCATAAATCTCATCTTCAACCGAACTCTCACCCTCACCCTAAACCTCACCCTCAACCTAAACATCATCCTAACACTTACTCTTTGCCTAACACTAACCCTAACACTCACCCTAAACCAAAAACTCAGCCAAACCCTCACTCACAACCTAAACCTCAACCTAACCCTCACCCTAACCATAATGCTAATCCTAATCCTCACCCACACCCTAAAGCTCACCCTTAGCCTTACCCTCACCCTAACCCTCATACTAACCCTAATCCTCACCTTCACATTCAACCTCACCCTAACCCGAAACTAACCTAACCCTCAACCTAACACTAATCCTCACCCTAACACAAACCCTCAACCTAACCCTAACCCTAACCCTCACCTTCAACTTAAACTTCACCCTGACCCTTATCCTCACACTAACCCTCACATTACCCCTAACTCTAACCCTAACCCTAACCCTCACACTAACCCTAAGCCAAACCTAACCCTAACCCTAAACATCACCCTAATCCTGACCCTCACCCTCAACATAACGCTCACCCTAACCCTTACTCTCACATTAACCCTAACCCTAAACCTATTCCTCACACTAACCCTAAACCTCACCTAACCCTTACCCTACCCCTCATCCTGACCCTATTCCTCACCCTAAATCTAACCCTAAACCTAACCCTCAGCCTGACCCTAACAATCACCGTCACTGTAACCCTCACACTAACCCTAACCCTCACCCACGCTCTAACCCTCAACCTCACCCTCACCCTCACCCAAAACCACACCCTTCACCCAGACCTCACCGTAACCCTAACCCTAAACCTTACCTAACCAAAGCCCTCACCCTCACCCTCACCCTCACCCTAACCCTAACCCTCACCCTCACCCTAACACGTACACTCACCCTATCACTCATGCTAACCCTAACACTCATCCTCACCCTCACGGTCACCCTCACCCCAACCCTAACCCTCACCCTCACCCTAACCCTTAACCTCACCCTAACCCTCACCCTCACCCAAAACATCACCCTAACCCTAAAAGTCACCCTAACCATAACCCTAAATCACACCCTAAACATAACCCTCCCTCTAACCCTCAAACTCATCCTAATCTTCACCCTAACCATAACCGTAAACCTTACCTAACCGAAACCCTCACCCTCACGCTCACCCTCAACATAACCCACCTATCATCGTAACCCTAACCTTAACCCTAACTCTCACACTAACCTTAACCCTAAACCTCACCCTCACCCAAACCCTCACCCTAACCCTCACACTAACCCTAACACTAACCCTAACCCTGACCCACAACCTAACACTCACCACAAACTTTAACCTCACATTAATCCTCAAACAAATCTAAACCTAGCCCTCATCCTCACCCTAACCCTCACCCTCAATCGAACCCTCACCTCACAGTAAACCTCACCCTCTCCCAAAATATCACCCTAACGCTAACCCTCACCCTAACCCAAAACCTAACCATCGCCCTAAAGCTAACCCTTCCTCTAACCCTAAAATTCACCCTAATCCTCACCCTAAACATAACCCTAACTCTTACCTAATCAAAACTCTCACCCTCACCCTCACTCTCACCCTAACCCTCACGCTCTCCGTATCCCTCAGCTTAACTCTAACCCTAACCTTAACACTCAACCTCACATTCAACCTCACCCTGAGACTATCCCTAACCCTAAAACTAATCCTAACCCTAAATTTCACCCAGACCCTCACCCTCACCCTAACCCTAACCCTAACCCTAAACCTCAACCTAACCCTTACCCTAACCCTAACCCTAAACCTAACCCTCACACTACCCCTCAACCTAACCCTAACCATCACCTTCATCCTAACCTTCACCCTAAACCTTAACCTCAACCTAACCCTCATCCTAAACCTAACTCTAAAACTAACCCTAACCCTCAACAAAACCCTCACTCTAACCCTAATCCTAACCTTAAACATCACCCTACCCCTAACCCTCACCTCATCCTAAGCCTCAACCTAACCCTTAACCGCACCCAAACTCTAAACCTAAACCTCACCCTCACCCTCACCCTTAACCTAACTCTCACTCTCACCCTAACCCTAACCCTCACCCTAAACCTAACGCTAACCCTCAGCCTCACCCGAACTCTAAACCTCATCCAAACCATAACCCTAACCCTAAACCTCACCCTCACCCTAACCTTCACCCTAATCCTTACCCTCACCCTAACCCTCACACTAACCCTAACCCTAACCCTCACAATAACCCTAACCCTAACCCTAAACATCACCCTCACCCTCACCCTCACCTTAACCCTAAACCTCACCCTCATCCTAACCTTCACCCTAACCCTTACCCTCACCCTAACATTGACCCTAACCCTAACCCTCACACTAACCCTTACCCTCACCCTAACCCTAACCCTACCCCTCACTCTAACCCTCATCCTGACCCTAATCCTCAACCTAAACCTAACCCTAACCCTAACCCTCAGCCTCACACTAACCCTCACCTTCACTCTAACCCTCACCCTAACCCTAACTGTCACCCACAACCTAACCCTCAACCTTACCCTCTCTCTCACCATGAACCTCACCCTTAACGTAGCCCTCACCGTAACCCTATCCCTAAACCTTACCTAACGGAAACCCTCACCCTCAATGTCACCCTCACCCTCACCCTAACCCTCACCCTCACCCTAACACTTACCCTCACCCTAACCCTCACTCTAGCCTTACCCCTCACCGTCACCCTCACCCTCACGGTCTCCCGCACCCTAACCCTAACCCTCACCCTCATCCTAACCTTTCCCCTCACCCTAACCCTCACCCGAACCCGAACCCTAACTACACGGTAACCCTCACCCTCATCCAAAACATCACCCTAAACCTAACCGTCACCCTAACCCTAACCCAAACTCTCACCCTAAGCCTAACCCTCTCTCTAACCCTTACCCTCCCTCTAACACTCAAACTCACCCTACCCCTCACCCTAAACCATACCCTCAACCTAACCCTCACGCTAAGCCTAACCCTAACACTAACACAAACCCTAACCTTAAACATCACCCTAGCCATCACCCTTAACCTAACCCTCACCCTCATCCTAACACTCAGCCTAACAATTACCCTAACCCTGACCCTAACCCTAACCCTAACCCTCACCCTCACCTAAGCCTTAACCTCACCCTAACCCTAACCCTAACCCTCACCCTAACCCTCAAGCTAACACTAACCTTAACAGTAATCCTCACCCTGACCATAATCCTAAACCTAACCCTAACTCTAAACCTCACCCTCACCCTAACACCCTAACCCTTACCCTACCTTAATCCTCACCGACACTCTAACCCTCACCCTCAATCTCACATTAACCCTCACCCTCAACCTAGCCATGAGCCTAACCCTAACCCTAACCCTAACACTCACCCTAATCCTAAACTTCACCCTAACCCTCACCTTCATCCTAACCTTCACAATAACCCCTACCCTCAACCTAAACCTAATCCTAAACCTATCCCTCACACGAAAACTTACCCTCAACCTAACCCTCACCCTCACACTAACCCTAAACCTAACCCTCAGCCTAACCCTCACCCTAACCCTAAACCTAAATCTAACCCTCATCCTCACCCTAACACTCACCCTAACCCTAAGCCTAAACCTCACCCTCAACCTAACCCTCACCCTTACACTTACCCTCATGGTAACCCTAACCCTAACCCTAAACCTCACACTAACTCTAACCGTCACACTAACACTCACCCTCAGCCTAACCCTAACCCAAACCCTAAACCTTACCCTCACCCTACACTAACCCTAACCCTAACACTCACCCAAAACCTAACTTTAACACTAACCCTAAAGCTAAACCTAACCCTCACCCTCACCCTAACACTCACCGTAAACCTTACCATAAACCTAACCCTCAAACTCACCGACACTCTAACACTCACCCTAACCCTAACACTAACCCACACCATAACCTTCACCCGAACACTCACCCTCAACCTAACCCTCAACGTTACACTAAACAACACCCTAACCCTAACCCGCAAACTAACCCTAACCCTAAACCTCACCCTAACCCTAACCCTCAACCTCACCCTAACCCTAAGCATAACACTATCACTAACACTAATCCTAAACCTAACACTCACCCTCACCCTAAACCTAAACCTATCCCTAAACCTCACCCTCACAATCACCCTAACCCTATCCCTAACCCTCACCCTCACCCTAAACCTAAACAAAACCCTAACCCTAACACTCACCCTAACATTTTACCTAACCCTAAACCTCAACTTCACCCTAACACTAAAGGTAACCCTAACCCTCACCCTAACCCTAACCCTCACCCTAACCCTCACCCTAAACCTCACCGTCAGCCTAACCCTCACCCTCACCCTCACCCTGACCCTAAACCTACCCCTCACCTAACCCTCAACCTAAACCTACCCTAACCTTGACGCTCACGCTAGGCCTAAACCCTCACCCTCAACCTCAGTCTAACCTTAACCCAAACACTAATCCTAAACCTAATCCTCAACCTCACCCTCACCCCAAACCTAACCCTCATCCTCACCCTCACCCTAACCCTAAACCTGAATTTAACCCTCACCCTAACCTAACCATAACCCTCACACTAAACCTATCCCTAATCCTAACCCTAATCATTACCCCAAAACTAACCCTAACATTAACCCCAATCCTCACCCTAAACCTAACCCTAAACTTTACCCTAACCCTCACCCTAAACCTCACCCTAACATTAACCCTAATACTAAACTTCCGGCTCACCATAACCCTCAACCTAACCCTTATCTTCAACCTCACACTAACCCTCAAAATAAACCTAATCCTCACCCTAACCCTAACACTAACCATCACCCTCAGCCTCAAGCTCACCCTCAGCCTAACCCTAACCCTAAACCTAATCCAAACACTAACCCTTAAACTAACCCTTACCGTCACCCTCACCCTCACACTCACCCTCACCCTCACTTTCAACCTCATTCTCAGCCTCAACCTAACCCTAACCCTAAACCTCACCCTAGTCCTGACCCTAATCCTAACTCTAACTCTAACTCTTACTCTAACCCTAACCCTCACACTGACCCTCAACCTCATCCTAACCCTCACCCTAACCCTTACCCTCACCCTAACCCTAACCCTAACCCTAACCATAACCCTCACGCTAACCATAACCGTACCCCTCACCTTAAGCCTCATCCTAACACTAAGCCTAAACCTAAAATTCACCCTAAACCTAACCCTAACCCTAACACTCACCCTGACCCTCAGCTTATCCCTAACCCTAACCCTAATACTAAAATTATTCCTCACCATCACACTCACCCTAATTCTAACCCTAACCCTAACCCTAACTATAGCCCTCAGCCTAGCCCTCAACCTAACCCTAAACCTAGCCCTAAGCCTCACCCTCAACCTCACCCTCAGCCTAACTCTAACCTCACCCTAAACCTTACCCTCACCCTACCCTAACTCTAACCCTAACCCTTACCCTAACACTCACCCAAACCCTAATCCTAACACTAAACCTAAACCTAACCCTACCCTCACCCTCACCCTAACACTCACCCTAACCCTTACCCTAAACCTAACCCTCAAACTCACCGTAACTCTAACACTCACCCTAACCCTAACCCTTACCCACACCCTAAACCTCACCCTCACCAGAACCTTCACACTCACCATAAACCTCACCCTCAAACTAAACATCACCCTAACCCTAACTCGCACCCTAACCCTCACCTTAAACCTAACCCTCATTCTAAACCTAACCTTAAAACTAACACTCACCCTAACCCTAACTGTCATACTTGCCCTAACCCTAACCCTCACCCTAACACTAACCCGGACCCTAAACCTCAACCTAGACCTCACCATAAATTTAACCCTAATCCTAACCCGCATCCTCACCCTAACATTCAGCCAAAAAATTACCCTCACCCTCACCGTAACCCTAACCTTCACACTAACCCTAAACTTCACCCTAACCCTCATGATAACCCTAATCCTCCCCCTCACCCTAAACCTAACCCTAACCCTAATGCTAACCCTCAGCCTAACCTTAAGCCTCACCCTCATGCTAACACTCACTGTCACCCTAACCCTCACCTAAACCCTAATCCTCACCCACACCCTAACCCTCATCTTCACCCGAAATCTCACCCTCACCCTAACCCTCACCCTCACCCTAAACATCACCCAAACCCTAACTCTCAGCCTAACACTAACCCTAACACTCACCCTAAACCAAAACCTCACCCTAAACCTCACTCTCATCCTAAACCTCACCCTAACCCTCACCCTAACCCTAACGATAATCTTAATCCTCACCCACACCCTAAAGCTCACCCTAACCCTCACCCTCGGCCTAAACCTCCCACTAACCCTAACCCTAAACCTAAACTTCACCCTAACTCTTAACCTCACCCTAACCCTCACACTAATTCTAACCTAATTCTAACCTAACCCTAATTCTAACCCTAACCCTTGCCGCGGACCGGGTTCTGTCGGGACGACGGAGGATACCTAGGGGAGGAACCTGGAATAGGACGGGGAGATGGCAAACAGACAACTCACACACATTAGGAGTGGATGCTGAGTGCTGAGTGCTGAGTGCGATTTAATGCAGAGGATAACAAACTTTTATAGCAAAAAGTCTCCATAAGAAAGGGCAAAGGGTTACATAATCTTGCTGCTGGGCTTCATTCTTGGGCGGTCACCAGCTGGTCGCCTGATAGGCACTTGTTTCCGGCTTTACCTCTATTTTTAAGAAATACAACTGGTTTCGATGATTGTCACCAATTAACCACTACTTTATTCTATAGAGGCCTTTACTGTCCCATTAAGATCTTTCCTGTTCCTTCTTTAATAGTAAGCACCACGGAGGCTTAGATTTAGCAAGTCTCTTAGTAAATGAGGAAGTTCTTTCTCCTAAGTAGTTATCTCAGCAATTGCCATACATTCTTTCTATTCTAGCCGCGCCTACAGCTTCTTGTAAATTTCTTACAATTCCTTCTGCTGGAGTGACTTTGTGAAACCCCCAATACTTTTATATTTACTTATAACTTGTCTACTAGCCTCCATAAGAGGGGTTTCAGGGTAGCACTGAACTCTGGTGAGTTAGTCATATTTTTAAGACACTCATCAGATATTGGAGTCGTCAACACTCTTAAGAAAGAGCTTTGAATAAGGGAACGTTGACAATGAGTAAGTACAATGAGCAGTAGAAACAGTAAAAGATTAATAGGCACTCTTATGAGGAAAAGATAGGCAGAAACACATCTTTTCCAGGGGTTTTGCCAGCCTTTTCCCAGGAGTAGGCCTCTTAGAAGCCCTATTCTCCGAGGTAGACTTCGGTGAAGTCCCAAAACTTGGAGATAGGTTTCTGTAAAGCCCCGTTCTCTGAGGTAGACTTCGGTGAAGTCCCAAAACTCAGAGATAGGTCTCGAGGCCCCTATCATGGTCTGATAGATGGTTTCCCATGCTAAGCAGACTCTACTGGGGTCGGCGTGGCAAACCCTAACCCTCACACTAACCCTAACCCTCACCCTAACCCTAACCCTCACCCTCAGCCTAACCTTCACCCTAACCCTCACCCTCACCCTAACCCTAACCCTCACCCTCACGCTAACCTTCACCCTCACCCTCACCCTAACCCTCAACCTAACCCTTATCCTCACCCTAACCCTAACCTTAAGCCTCACACTAACCCTAACTTTCACAGTAACCCTAACCCTACCCCTCACCTTAACCCTCATCCTGACCCTAATACTCACCCTAAACCTAACCCTAACCCTAACCCTCACTGTAACTCTAACCCTCACCCTAACCCTAACCGTCACCCCCACCCTAATCCTCAACCTCACCCTCACCATAAACCTCCCCTTTAACATAGCCCTCACCATAACCCTAAACCTAAACTTTACATAACCGAAACCCTCACCTGCAACCTCACCCTCAACCTAACCCTAACCATCACACTCACCCTAACACTTACCCTCACCCTAACCCTCATGCTAAACCTAAACGTCACCCTCACCCTCACCCTCATGGTCACCCTCACCCTAACCCTAACACTCACTTTCAGCCTAACCCATACCCTCACCCTAACCCAATCCCACACCCGAACCCTAACCTCATGGTAACCCTAAACCTCACCCAAAATATCACCCTAAACCTAACCGTCACCTTAACCCTAACCCTTACCCTCACTCTAAACCTAACCCTCCCTCTAACCCTCAAACTCAACCTAATCCTCACCATAACCATAACCATACACTTTACCTAACTGAAACCCTCACACTCACCCTCACCCTCAGCCTATCCCTAACCCTAAACCTAATCCTTACCCTAAACTTCATCCTGACCCTCACACTCACCTTAACCCTACACCTAAGCCTAACCCTCACCCTAACCCTAACCCTCACCCTAACCTTTACACTAACCCAAACCCTAAACCTAACCCTCACATTACACCTCACCCTAACCCTAACCCTAACTGTCACCGGCATCCTAAATTTCAACCTAACCCTTAACCTCATCCTAAACCTAATCCTAACCCTAACCCTAACCCTCACCCTAACCCTCACTCTAACCCTAATCCCAACCTTAAACATCACCCTAATCCTAACCCTCACCCTCATCCTAACCCTCACCCGAACCCTTATCCTCACCCTAAATCTAACCCTAAACCTAACCCTCACCCTCACCCTAAACCTAACTCTAACTTTCACCCTAACCCTATCACTCACCCTAAACCTAACCCTCACCCTCACCGTCACCCTAACGCTAAACATCACCTTAACGCTCAAACTATCCCTAACTCTAACCCTAACCCTCAACCTCACCCAAACCCTAACCCTAACCCTTATGCTCACCCTAACCCTAACCGTAACCCTAACCTTCACACTAATCCTAACCCTCACCCTAACCCTAAACATACCCCTCACTCTAACCCTCACCCGAGCACTAATACTAACACTAACCCTCACCCTAACCCTAACCCTAACCCTCAAACTCACTCCAACACTCCCCGTCACCATAAACTTCACACTTACCCTAACCCTCACACACAACCCAAACCTCACCCTCACCCAAAACCTCACCCTATCCCTAACCCTAACCCTAACCCTCACACTCAAACTCTTTCACCCTAACCCTAACCCTCACCCTCAACCTCACCCTAACCTTCACCCTAACCCTAAACACCACCCTAAATCTAATCCTCACCCTTATCCTAAACCTAAACCTCACCCAAACGCTAACCCTAACCCTAAACTTCACCCACACTCTTATCCTCACCCTAACCCTAAACCTAAAAGTTACCCTGATCCTAACCATCACCCTCACCCTCAACATCAGCCTAACCCTAACCTTAACCCTAATCCTAACCCTAACTCTCACCCTCACCATGAACCTAACACTAATCATTACCCTAACCCTCAACCTCAACCTCACATTAACCCTAACCGTAACCCTAAACCTAACCCTCAAACTAATCCTAAACCTAACCCTCACCATAACCCTCATCCTATCCATAACCCCAACCCTAACCCTAAACTTCACCCTAGACCTAACACTAAACTTAACCCTAAACCTAACACTCATCGTCACACTAACGCTCAGCCAAACAGTTGCCCTCACACTCAGCCTAACCCTAACCCCCACACGAACCCTAAACTTCACCCTAACACTCACGATAACCCTAATCCTACCCCTCACCCTAACCCTAACGCTAATCCTCAACCTTACCCTAATCCTCACCCTCACTCTAACACTCACTGTCACCCTAAGCATCACCCTAACCCTAACCCTCACCCACAACCTAACCCTCATCTTCAGCCGAACTCTCACCCTCACCCTAAGCCTCACCCTCTCCCTAAACATCACCCAAACTATAACTCTCAGCCTAACCCTAACCCTAACACTCACCGTAAAACAAAATTTCACCCTAACCCTCACTCTTAACCTAAAACTCAACCTAAACCTCACCCGAACCCTAACGCTAACCCTAATCCTCACCCACACCCTAAACCTCACCCTAACCCTTACCCTCACCCTAAACCTCACACTAACCCTAAACCTCACCCTCACATTCAACCTCACCCTAACTCTAAACTAACCCTAACCCTCACCCTAACACTAACCCTCACCCTAACTCTAACCCTCACACTAATCCTAACCTTAACCCTAACCCTCACCCTAACCCTCACCCTCACCCTAAACTTAGGCCTAACCCTTACACTCACACTAACCCTCACGCTAAACCTAACTCTATCCCTAACCCTAACCCTCACACTAACCCTAACCCTAACCCTAACCCTAAACATCACCTAACCCTCACCATCACCCTAACCCTAACCCTCACCCTCATCCTAACTCTCACTCTAAACCTACCCTCACCCTAACCCTAAGCCTAAACCTAACCCTCACACTAACCCTAAAACCTAACCTAACCCTAACCCTACCCCTCACCCTAACACACATTCTGACCCTAATCCTCACCCTAAACCTAACCCTAACCCTAACCCTCAGCATCACCCTAACCCTCACCATCACTCTAACCCTAACCCTAACCCTAACCCTCACCCATGCCCTAAAACTCAACCTCAGCCTCACCCTCACCCAAAACCTCACCCTTTACTTAGTCCTCACAGTAACCCTAACCATAAACCTTACCTAACCAAAGACCTCACCCTCAACCTCACCCTCACCCTAACCCTAAACCTCACACTCACCCTAACACCTACCCTCACCCTAACCCTCCCGCTAACCCTAACCCTCACCTTCACCCTCACTCTCACCCTCACTCTCACCCTAACCCTAAACCTCACCCTCACACTAACATTTACCCTCAAGCTAACTCTCCTGCTAACCCTAACCCTCACCTTCACCCTCACGGTCACCCTTACCCCAACCCTAACCCTCATTCTCTCCCTAACCCTTACCCTCACCCTAACCTGAGCCCTCACCCGAACCCTCACCTCAGGGTAACCCTCACCCTCACCAAAAACATCACCCTAACCCTTACCGTCACCCTAACCGTAACCCTAAACCTCACCCTAACCCTAAGCCTCCTTCTAACCCTTAAATTCACCCTAATCTTCACCCTAACCATTACCCTAACCCTTACCTAACAGAAACCCTCACCCTCACCCTCAACCTAATCCTAATTCTCATCCTAACCCTAACCTTAACCCTAACTCTCACACTAACCCTAACCCTAAACCTCAACCTCACCCAAACCCTAACCCTAACCCTCACCCTAACCCAAAACCTAACCGTCTCCCACACGCTAACCCTCCCTCTAACCCTCAAACTCACCCTTATCCTCACCCTAAACATAACCCTAACCCTTACCTAACCCAAACTCTCACCCTCACCCTCACTCTCACCCTAACCCTCACCCTCTGCATAGCCCTCAGCCTAACCCTAACCCTAACGCTCACCCTCCCACTCACCCTCACCCTCAGACTATCCCTAACCCTAAAACTAATCCTAAACCTAAACTTCACCCTGACCCTCACCATAACCGTAACCCTAAACCTAACCCTCACTCTAACCCTAACCCTCACCCTAACACTTACGCTAACCCTAACCCTAAAACTAACCTCAACCTACCCCTCACCCTAACCCTAACCCTAATGATCACCCTTACCCTAAACTTCACCCTAACCCTTACCCTCTACCTAACCCTCATCCTAAACCTAACTCTAACACAAACCCTAACCCTCACCCACACCTTCACCATAACCCTAATGCTAACCTTAAACATCAGCCTAACCCTAATCCTCACCTCATCCTAAGCCTCAACCTAACCCTTAACCGCACCCAAACTCTAAACCTAAACCTCACCCTCAACCTCACCCTAACCCTAACTCTAACTCTCACCCTAACCCTAGCCCTCACCCTAACCCTAACCCTAACCCTCAGCCTCACCCGAACTCTAAACCTCACCCTAACCCTAACCCTAACCCTAAACTTCACCCTCACCCTAACCTTCACCCTAACCCTTACCCTAACCCTAACCCTCACACTAACCCTAACCCTAACCCTCACAATAACCCTAAACCTAACCCTAAACATCTCCCTAACCCTCACCCTCACCCTAACAGTAAACCTCACCCTCATCATAACCCTCACCGTAATCCTTACCCTCACCCTCACCTTAAACCTTACCCTCACCCTAACACTAACCCTAGCCCTAAACCTCACTCTCACCCTAATACTACCCCTCACCCTAACCCTCATCCTGACCCTAATCCTCACCCTAAACCTAACCCTAACCCTAAACCTCAGCTGCACCCTAACCCTCACCATCACTTTAACTCTCACCCTAACCCTAAACCTCACCCACACCCTAACCCTCAACCTCACCCTCACTCTCACCATAAACCTCAGCCTTAACATAGCCCTCACCATAACCCTAACCCTAAACCTTACCTAACGGAAAACCTCACCCTCACCTTCACCCTCAACCTAACCCTTACCCTCACTTTAACCCTCAACCTCACCCGAACCCTCACCGCACAGTAACCCTCACCTTCACCCAAAACATCACCCTAAACCTAACCGTCACACTAACCCTAACCCTAACTCTCACCCTAACCCTAACACTCTCCCTAACCCTAACACTCCATCTCACCCTCAAAATCAGCCTAACCCTCACACTAACCCTTAAACTAAACCTAACCCTCACGCTAAGCCTAACCCTAACACTAACACAAACCCTAACCTTAAACAACACCCAAACCCTCACCCTAACCACAACCCTCACCCTCATCCTAACCCTCAGTCTAACAATTACCCTAACCCTCACCCTCACCGTAAACCTAACCCTCACCATCAAGTAACCCTTACCCTCATCCTAAACCTAACCCTAACCCTACCCCTCACCCTAACTCTCATGCTAACCCTAAACTTAACAGTAATCCTCACCCTGACCCTAACCCTAACACTAACCCAAACTCTAAACCTCACCCTCACCCTAATACACTAACCCTCACCCTAATCTAAACCTCACCGACACCCTAACCCTCACCCTCACCTGCACATTAACCCTCACCCTCACCATATCCATCAGCCTAACCCTAACCCTAACCCTAACACTCACCCTAATCCTAACCTTCACCGTAACCCTCACCTTTATCCTAACCAGCACAATAACCCTTAACCTCAACCTAAAACTAATCCTAAACCTAACTCTCACACTAAACCTTACACTCAACCTAACGCTAACACTCACCCTAAACCTACCCCTAACCCTCACTCTAACCCTCACCCTGACCCTAACCCTAACCCTCATCCTCACCCTAACACTTACCCTAACCCTAAACCTCCGCCTCACCATAACACTCAACCTAACCCTTATCTTCATCCTAACGCTAACCCTCACAATAAACCTAACCCTCACACTAACCCTAACACTAACCATCACCGTCAACCTCAAGCTCAACCTCAGCTTAACCCTAACCCTAACCCTAATCCAAACACTAACCCCAACCTAACATTAACCTGAAACCTAATCCTCACACTCACACTCACCCTCACCCTCACTTTAAACCTCATCCTCAGCCTCAACCTCACCCTAACCCTAACCCTAACCCTAATCCTCACCCTAACCGTAACCCTGACCCTAACACTAACCCTAACTCACACCCTAACCCTCACCCTCACGGTAACCCTCACCCTCACCCTAGCCCTCACCCTAACCCTAAACCTCACCCTAACTCTAACCCTCACCCTAACCCTCACCCTCATCTAACCCTTACCCTAACCCTTACCCTCACCCTAACCTTAACACTCACCCTAACCTTAACCCTACCACTCACCTTAGCCCTCATCCTAACTCTAAGCCTAACCCTAACACTCACCTTAAACCTAACCCTAATCCTAACACTCACACTAATCCTAAACCTAACGCTAAACCTCACACTCACCCTCAGCCTAACACTAACCCTTACCCTAACACTTACCCTCACCATTCCCTAAACCTAAACCTAACACACACCCACACTCTCACTCTAACACTCACCCAAAAGGTAATCCAAAATCTAACCCTAACCCTCACCCTCAACTTAATCCTAAACCTACCCCTCAACCTAAACCTCATGCTAACCCTAACCCTAACACTAACACTCACACTAATCCTAAACCTAACGCTTAACATCACCCTCAATCTCAGCCTAACACTAACCCTCACCCTAACACTTACCCTAACCCTTCCCTAACCCTAAACCTAACACTCACCCTCACCGTCACCCTAACACTCACCCAAATGCTCACCCTAACTCTAACCCTAACCCTCACCCTAACCCTCACCCTCACCCTATACCTAACCCTCAACCAAACCCTCACCCTACCCCTCACCTCACCCTAAGCCTAACCCTAATCCTAGCACTAATCCTAAACCTAACCCTCACCCTCACCCTATCCCTAAACCTAACCCTCATCCTAACCCTAACCCTAAACCTCACCCAACCCTAAGCCTAACCCTAACATTAAACATTACCCTAACCCTCACCCTAACCCTAATCCTCACCCTCATCCTAACCCTCACCCTAACCCTCACCCTAACCCTCACCCTAACCGTAAACCAGACCCTAAACCTAAACCTAGTCCTCACCCTAACCCTCACCCTCACCCTCATCCTCACCCTAACCTCACCCTCACCCTAGCGCTCACCCTAACACTAACCCTAAACCTCACCCCAAGTCTAACCCTCACCCTAACCCTCAAACTCATCCTAACCCTCACCCTAACCCTTACCCTCAATCTAACCCTAAATCTCACCCTAAACCCTAATCCTATCCCTCATCTTAACCCCATCCTAAACCTATGCCTAAAACTAACACTCAACCTAATCCTAAGCCTAACCCTTACAATCACCCTCAACCTCAGCCTAACCTTAACCCTAACGCTATTACTAACCCTATTCCTCACCCTCACCCTAACCCTAAATCTTACCCTAACCCTAACCCTCACCCTCACCCTAACCCTAACTCTAACTCTCACCTAAACCTAACCCTCATCATAACCCTAACCCTAACCTTCACCCTCACCCTAACTCTAAAACTAACCATAACTCTAACCCTAACCCTAAACCTCAACCTAAACCTCACCCTAGCCCTTACCCTCACTCTAACCCTATCCCTAACCCTAACGCTCACACTAATCCTAACCCTCACCATAACCCTATCTATACCCCTCACCCTAACCCTCACCCTAACACTAATACTAACCCTAACCATTACACTAACCCTAACCTTAACCCTCGCCCGCACTCTAACACTCCCTGTCAACCTAACCCTCAACTTTACACTAAACCTCACACACAACCCAACCCTCACCCTCACACAAAGCCTCACCCTCTCCCTAACCATAACCCTAACCCTAAACCTCTCCCTCAACTTCACACTCACCCTAACCCTAAAAGTAACCCTTACCCTAACCCTAACACAGACCCTAACCCTAACCCTAACCCCCACCCTCACCCTCAACCTAACCCTAATCCTATCACTCACCCTAACCCTCATCCTAAAACTCGTGCAAACCCTAAAACTCACTCTCACCCTACTCTCATCCTAACCCTTGCTCTCACCCTAAAGCTATCCCTAAACATAACACTCACACTAAACCTACCCCTCACCCTAAACCTAACCCTACCCCTCACACTAGCCCTAAACCTAACCCTAACCCTAACCCTCACCCTAACCCTAAGGCTAATCCTAACCCTATCCCTAACCCTAACCCTAACCCTAACTCTTACCCTCAACCTCACCCACACACTAACCCTAACCCTAACCCTCACACTAACCCTAACCCATACCCTAAACCTAAACCTTACCCTCACCATCACCCTCACCCTCACTCTAATCCAAACCCTCACCCTCACCCTAACCCTCACCCTAACCCTAAACCTAACCCTCACCCTAACCCTCATCCTAACATTCATTCTAACGTAAACCTCATTCTCACCCTACCCTCATCCAAAACCTTACCCTCAACCTAACCCTAAGCCTAATCCTAACCCTCACCCTCACCCTATCCCTAACCCTAACCCTAACACTAACCCTTACCCTCAACGTCACCCTCACACTAACCCTAAAACTAACCCTCACACGAACCCTAACCCAGACCCTAAACTTAACCCTAACCCTAACCGTCACCCTCACCCTCACTGTAACCCTAACCTTAACCCTCACCCTCACCCTCACCCTATCCCTAATCCTAAACCTCACCCTAAATGTCACCCTAACATTCATGCTAACCCTAAACCTCAATCTCACCCTACTGTCATCCTAACCCTTAGCTTCACCCTAACCCTAACGGTAACCCTAACCCTCACACTGCCCCCTAAAGTAGCCCTCACAATAGCCCTCATTCTAAACCGAACCCTAACCCTCACTCTCACCCTAACCCTAACCCTAACCCTCACCATAACCCTAAGACAGACCCTAATCTTAAAAATAACCCTCAAACTAACCCTCACCCTATTCCTCTTCCTAAAACTCATTATAACCCTAAACATCACTCTCACCCTACCTTCATCCTAACCTTACCCTTACCCTAACCCTTACCCTCAGCCTAACACTAACTCTAACCCTAAACCTCACACTAAAACTAAGCCTCAGCTTCACTCTCAGCCTAACCCAAACCCTAACCCTCACCCTAACGCTAAGTCTATTCCTAACCCTCATCCTCACCCTAGCCCTCACCCTAACCCTAATCCTAACCCTAACTCTCAACCTAACCCTAAACCTCACCCTAACCCTAACCCTCACCCTCACCCTAACCCTTACCCTAAACCTAACCCTAACATTAAACCTAATGCTAAACTTGAAACTAACCCTAACCCTCACACTAACCCTAACCAAGCCCCTCACCTTATACCTCATCCTAATCCTAAGCATAACCCTAACACTCACCCTAATCCTAACCATAATGCTAAAACTCACCCTGACCCTCAGTCTAACCCTAAACCTAAGCCTAATTCTAACCCTATTCCTCACCCTCACCCTCACCCTAATTCTAACCCTAACCATAACCACAACCCTAACCCTCATCCTAAACCTAACTCTAACTTTCACCCTGACCCTAACACTCAACCTAACCCTAACCCTAACCCTCACCCTCACCCTAACTCTAAACCTCACCTTAACCCTCAACCTAACCCTAACTCGAACCCTAACCCTAAACCTCACCCAAACCCTTACCCTAACGCTAACTCTAACCCTGAACATCACACTAATCCTAACCCTCACCCTAACCCTAAGTATACCCTCACCCTAAACCTCACCCTAACACTAATATGAACACTAACCATCACCCTAACTCTAACCTTAACTCTGTCCCTCACTCTAACCCTCCCCGTCAACCTAACCCTCAACTTTATCCTAACCCTCACCCACAATCCAACCCTCACCCTCACCCAAACGCTCACCCTATACCTAACACTAACCCTAACCCTAACCCTTACCCTCAACTTCAACCTCACACTAACCTATACCTAAAACTCACACCAACCCTAACCCAGACCCTAAACCTAACCCTAACCCTATTCAACACAATCACCCTAACCTTAACCTTAATCCTCACCATAACACTCATCCTAACATTCATGCTAACCCTAAACCTCACTCTCACCATACCCTCATCCTAAAACTTACCCTAACCATACCCCTCACACTAACCCTAACTGAAACCTTAATGCGCACTCTCAACCTAACCCTTACCCTAACACTAACCTAACACTAAACCTCATCGTAACCCTAACACTAACCTTAACCTTAAAAATCACCTTAACCCTTACCCTAACCCTAACCCACACACTCATCCTAACCCTCACCCTAACAATTACCCTCACCCTATCCCTGACCCTAACCCGCAACCTCACTCTAACCCTTACCTTCCCTCGAACCATAAAACTAACTCTAAACCTACCCCTCAACCTAACCCTCATCCTATTCCTAACCGTAACCCTAATCCTCACCCTGACCCTAACCCTAACCCTAACACTCACCCTCCGCCTAACCCTAATCCTAACCGTAATCCAAACACTTACCCTAACCCTCAACGTCAACCTAACTGTAACCTGAAGCCTAAACCTCAATCACAAACTCACACTCACCCTCAACTTAAACCTCAGCCTCAGCCTCAACCTCATCCTAACCCTAACTCTAACCCTCACCCTAAGATTAACCCTGACCCTAACCCCAACCCTAAACCACACCCTAACCCTCAACCTAATCCTCACCCTCACCCTAACCCTCACCCTCACCCTCGCCCTCACCCTAACCCTAACCCTAACCCTCACCCTAACTCTAACCCTCACCCTAACCCTCATCCTCATCCTAACCCTCACCCTAACCCTTACCCTCACCCTAACCCTAACGCTCACCCTAAACCTAACCCTACCACTCACCATAACCCTCATACTAACCCTAAGCCTAACCATAACACTCACCTTAACCCTAACCCTAACACTCACCCTCAACTTCAGCCAAACCCTAACACTATTCCTAACCCTATTCCTCACCCTCAACCTCAGCCTAATTCTAACCCTAACCCTCAACTTCACCCTCACCCTAAATCTAAATCTAACTGTCATCCTAACCCTAACCCTGACCCTAACCCTAACCCTACCCCTCACACTAATGCTAAGCCTAACCCTAACCCTAACCCTAGCCCTCACCCTAACCCTAATCCTAACCCTAACACTCACCCTAACCCTAAACCGCACCCTAACGCTAAGCCTAAACCTAGCCCTCACCCTAAATCTTACCCTAATCCTAACCCTAATATTAACCCTAACTCTCACCCTAAACCTAACCCTTAACTTAACTCTAACCCTTACCCTAAACCTAACCCTAACCCTCCCCCTCACCCTAACCCTCAATATAACCCTTACAGTCATTCTCACCCTATCACTCACAATAAACCTAACCCTCACCCTAACCCTAACACTAATAATCACCCTCACCCTCACGCTCACCTTCATCCTAACTCTAACCCTAACCCTAATCCAAACACTAACCCTCACCCTCACCCTCAACCTAACCCAAACCCGAACACTAATCCTCACCCTCACACTCACCCTTACACTCACCCTCAACTTAAACCTCAGCCTCAGCCTCACCCTCAACCTAACCATAACCCTCAACCTCACCCTCACCCTAACCCTCACCCTCACCCTAGTCCTCAACCTAACCCTAACCCTAACCCTAACCCTCACCCTAACTCTAACCCTCACCTAAACCTCAGCCTCATCTTAACCCTCACCCTAACCCTTACCCTTACCATAACCCTAACCCTCACCCTAACCCTAAGCCGCAACCTAAACCTAAACCTACCCCTCACCTTACCACTCATTCTCTTCTTAAGCCTAACACTATCACTCACACTAAAATTAACCCTAATCCTTATACTCACGCTGACCCTCAGCCTAACCCTAACCCTAATCATAGCCCTATACCTCACCCCCACACTCACACTAGTTCTAACCCTAACCCTAACCCTAACTATAACCCTTACCCTAAACCTCACCCTAACCTTCACCCTAACCTTAAACCTAACCCTAATCCTCACACTCACCCTCACCTTCAGCCTAATCCTACCTGTCCCCCTAAACCTCACCCTCAACCTAACCCTTACCCTAAACCTCACCCTCACCCTAAAGCTAAGCCTAAGCCTAACCCTAACCCTAATCCTAAACCTAACACTCACTTTCAACCTAACCCTAAATCTATCCCTAAGTCTCAACCTCACTCTCACCCTTCTCCTAACCCTAACACTAACCCTCATCCTCACCCTAACCCTAAAAAAACCCTAACCCTAACCCTCACCCTGCTCCTCAACCTAACACTTAACCTAACCTTAACCCTCATGCTCACCCTCACCCTAACCCTAAACCTAACACTAACCCTCACCCTAACCCAAACCCACACCCTAACCTTATCCCTAAACCTCACCCTCGTCCTAACCCGCACCTTACCTTATCCTCAAAGTAACCCTAACCCTAAACCTAATTCTAACCCTCAAACTAACACTAAGGCTCACACTAACCCTAACACTACCCCTCACCCTAACCCTCAACCTAAACCTAAAACAAACCCTAAACGTCACTCTAAACCACACCCTCACCCTCACCCTCAACCTAACCCTAAACCTAACCCTCATCCTAACCTCAACCTCAACGTAAACCTAACCCTAACCCTCACGCTAACCCTAACCCTCACCCTAACCCTCAGCCTAACCCTAACCCAAACCCTAATCCTAACCGTAAGCATCACCCTCACCCTCACCTTAACCCTAACCCCCACCCTAACACTAACCCCACACTCAACCTAACCCTCTAACCCAAACCCTAACCTTCACCCTCACTCTCACGCTCACCCTCAGCCTAACCCTAACCCTAAAAGTAATCCAAACACTACCCTTCAACCTCACACTCACGCTCAACCTCACCTTAAAGCTCAGCCTCAGCCTCAACCACATCCTAACCCCAAACCTAACCCTCACTCTAAACGTAACCCTGATCCTAACCCTAACCCTAACCCACACCGTAAAACTCACCCTCACCCTCACCCTAAACCTCACCCACACCCTAGCCCTCACCATAAACCTAACCCTAACCCTAATCCTCACCCTAACTCTAACCCTCACCCTAATCCTCAGCCTCATCTTAACACTCATCCTAACCCATACCCTCACCTTAACCCTAACCCTCACCTTAACAATAACCCTCACCCTAACCCTAACCCTGTTCCTCACCTTAACCCTCATCCTTACCCTAAGCCACCCCTAACACTCACACTAACCCTAACACTCACCCTCACCCTCAGCCTAACCCTAACCCTAAACCTAATCCTAATCCTATTCATCACTCTCAAACTCACCCTAATTCTTACAATAACCCTAACCCTAACCCTCACCCTCACACTAACCCTAACTCTCACCCTACACCTAACCCTCATCCTAACCCTAACCCTTACCCTCAGCCTTACCCCAACTCTAAACCTCACCCTAACCCTCAACCTAACCCTAACTCTAACCCTAACCCTATCCCTAAACCTAATTCTAATTCTATTCTTCACCCTCACCCTCACCCTAATTCTTACCCTAACCCTAACGCTCACCCTCACCCTAACCCTAACTATAACTCTCACCCTAACCCTAACCCTCACCCTCAACCTAACTCTAACCCTCACCCTAACTCTAAACCTCACCCTAACCCTCAACTTAACCCTAACTCTAACCCTAACCCTAAACCTCATCCTAACCCTTACCCTCACTCTAACCCTAACCTTAACCCTAACCCACACACTATTCCTAACCTTCACCCTAACCCTAATTATACCCCTCACTCTAAACCTCACCTGAACATTAATACGAACTCTAACCATCACCCTAACCCTAACCTTAATCCTCGCTCTCACTAAAACCCGCCCCTTCAACCAAACTCTCAACTTTAACCTAACCCTTACCCACAACCCAAACCTCACCCTCACGCAAACCCTCACCCTATCCCTAACCCTAACCCTCACACTAAACCTAACCCAGACCCTAAGCCTAACCCTAACCCTCAACCTCACCCTCACAATAACCCTAACCCTAACCCTCACACTAACACTCATGCTAACCCTAAACCTCACTCTCACCCTACCCTAATCCTGACCCTTACCCTCACCCTAACCCTAACCCTAACCACAATACTCACACTAAACCTAAACCTCATCCTAAACCTACACCTACACCTCACACTAACTCTAACCCTAACCCTAACCCGCACTGTAAACATAACCTTTACACACACCCTAAAGCTCATCCTGAACCTAACCCTAATATTAACCTTAAACATCACCCTAACCCTTACCCTAACCTAACCCTCACCATCATCCTAACCCTCACCCTAAAAATTACCCTCACCCTATCCCTAAACCTAACCCTCACCCTCACCCTAAACCTTACTCTCACCCTAACCCTATCCCTAACTCTAACCCTCACCATCACCCTAACCCTCACCCTCACCCTAACCTAAACCCTAACCCGAACCCAAAACGTAACCTTAAACATAACCCTAACCCTTACCCTAACCCTAACCCTAATCCTCATCCTAAACCACGCCTTAAAAATTACCCTCATTCTAACCCTAACCTTAACCCTAATCCTCACCCAGATCCTATCCCTAACCCTCACCCTCACTCTAACCCTCACCGTCACCCTAACCCTCACCCTACCCTAACACTCACCAAAACACTAAACCTCACCCTCACCCTCACCCTCACCCTAACCCTCACCCTCACCATAGCCGTCATCCTAACCCTAACCCTATCCCTAAACCTCACCCTCACCCTAAACCTAACCCTAACCCTCACACTAAACCTAACCCTCACACTAACCCTAACCCTACCCCTCACACTAACACTCATCCTAAACCTAAACCTAACCCTCACGCTCACCCTAACCCTAACCCTAACCCTCACCCTAACCATAAACCTCATCCTCACCCTCAACCTAACCCTAACCCTACCCCTCACCATAAAATTCATCCTAACCCTAACCCTAACGCTAACACTCACACTAATCCCAAACCTAACCCTAAACCTCACCCTCACCCTCACCCTCAGCCTAACACTAACCCTCACCCTAACCCTCACTGTAAACTAACCCTCACCGACACCCTAACCCTCACCCTCACCCTCACCATCACCCTAAACCTAAGCCTAACCCTAAACCCAACACTAATCCTAAAACTAACACTCACCTTCACCCTCACCCTAACTCTCACCCTAACCCTCACCCTAACACTAACCCTAACCCTCACATTCACCCTAACCCTAAACAAAACCCTAACACTAACCCTCACCCTACCCCTCACCCTAACTCTCACCCTAATCCTCACCCTCACCATAACCCTAAACCTAACCCTAAACCTCACCCTAAGCCTAATCCTCACCCTAACCCTAATCCCAACCCTCGTCCTCACACTAACACTCACCCTCACCCTAAATCAATCCCTAACCCTCACCCTCATCCTAACCCTCATCCTTACCCTTACCCTCACGGTAACCCTAACCCTAACCCTAATCCTTACCCTCACACTATCACTAAGGCTCACACGAAGCCTAATCCTACCCCCTACCCTAACCCTCAACCTAAACCTAACCCTAACCTTAAGCCTCACCCTTAACCTAAACCTCACCCTAACCCTCAACCTCACCCTCACCCTCACCCTACCCCTTAACCTACCCCTCACCCTACCCGTCACCCTAACCCTCACCCTAACCCTAAACCTAACACTATCACTCACCCAAACCTTAACCCGAACCTAACACTCAACCTGACCACCAGCCTAACCCTAACCCTAATCATAACTCTATACCTCACCGTCACACTCACCCTAATTCTAACCCTAACTCTAACCCTAACTATACCCCTCACCCTAAACCTCACCCTAACCCTAAACCTAACCCTAAACCTAACCCTAACCCTCACCCTAACCCTAACCCTCACCCTAACCCTAACCCTAGCCCACATCCTCACCCTAACACTCACAATAAACCTAACCCTCATCCCAACCCTAAAACTAACAATCACCCTCACCCTCACGCTCACCCTCAGCCTAAACCTAACCCTAACAATAATCCAAACACTAACCCTCACCGTCACCCTCATCCTAACGCTAAACCGAAACCTAACTCTCATCCTCACACTCACACTCACACTCACCTTAAACCTCAGCCTCAGCCTCAACCTCAATGTAACCCCAACCCTAACCCTCACCCTAACCTTAACCCTCACCCTAAACATAACCCTAACGCACACCCTAAACCGGACCCTACTCCTCACGCTCACAATAAACCTCACCCTCACCCTAGCCCTCACCCTAACCCTAACACTAACTCTAACCCTCACCCTAACTCTAACTCTCACCCTAACCGTCAGCCTCATCTTAACAATCACACTAACCCTTACCCTCACCCTATCCATAACCCTCAGCCTAACCCTAACCTTACCCCTAACCTTAACCCTCATCCTAACACTAAGCCTAACCCTAACACTTACCCTAACTCTTACACTCACCCTCACCCTCAGCCTAACCCTAACCCTAACCTTAAACCTAATCTTATTCCTATTCCTCACCCTCAACCTCAACCTAATTCTTACCCTAACCCTAACCCTCAACGTCACCCTAACCCTAACTCTAACTCTCATCTTAACCCTACCCCTCACCCTAAACCTAACCCTCACCCTCACCCTCACCCTAATTCTAAACCTCACCCTAACCCTCAACCTAACCCTAACCCTAAACCTCACCCTAAACCTCACCCTAACCCTTACCTTCATTCTACCCCTACCCCTAACCCTAACCCTCACACTAATCCTAAACTACACCTTAATCCTAACTATAACTCTCACCCTAACCCTCACCCTAACACTAATACGAACCCTAACCATCACCCTAACCCTAACCTTAACCCTGGCCCTTACTCTAATCCTCGCCATCAAACAAATCCTCAACTTTACCCTAACCCTCAACCACAATCCAAACCCTCCCTCATCCAAACCCTCACCCTCATCCTAACCCTGACCCTCACAATTACCCTCATCGGAAACCCTAACCCTAACCCTAACCCTCACCCTCACTCTAACCCTAACCCTTACCCTCACCCTAACCCTAACCCTAAACCTACCCCTCACCCTAACCCTCATCCTAACCCTAAACATAACCCTAATCCTCACCCTGACCCGAACCCTAACACACACCCTAGCCCTCACCCTCACTCTAAACCTCACCATCACCCTAACCCTCACCCTACCCTAACCCCACCCTAACTCTAACCCTAACACAAACCCTCACCCTAACCCTCAACCAAACCCTAACCCTAACACTAACCCTAACCCTCACCTTAACACAAACCTTAAGCCAAACCCTAACCCTCACCCTACCCTTCACCCTAAACCTAACCCTAACCCTAACGCTCACCCTCATCCTGACCCTCACTGTTACACTTACCCTCACGGTAACCCTAGCCCTAACCCAAACCCTAACACTAACCCTACCCCTCACACTAACCCTAAACGTACGCCTCACCCTTACCCTCATCCTAAACCTAAAACTAACAATGACACTCACCCTAACCCTAACCCTAACCCTCACCGTTACCCTAACTCTCACATTCACCCTCACCATAACCCTAATCCTACACCTCAAACTAACCCTCATCGTACCCCTACCCCTAATCCTTACACTCACCCTAACCCTAAATCTAACCCTAAACCTCACCCTCACTCTCACCCTCAGCCTAAACCTAAACCTAAACCTAAACCTTACCCTCACCCTATGTTAACTCTAACCCTAACCCTAACCCTAACACTCACCCAAAACCTAACCCTAACACTAAACCTAAACCTAACCCTAACCATCACACTCACCCTAACACTCACCCTAAACCTTACCCTAAACCTAACCCTCAAACTCACCATCAAACTAACACTCACCCTAACCCTAACTCTCACCCACAACCTAACAATCACCCTCACCCTCACCCTCACCATAAACCTCACCCTCACACTAAACATCACCTAACCGTTACCCTTACCCTAACAATCACGCTAACCCTCACCCTCACCCTCACCCTAACCCTCAGCCTTAGCCTAACCCTAACACTAATCCTAAACCTAAAACTCACCCTCACACTAACCTTAAACCTATCCCTAAAATTCACCCTCACACTCACGCTAACTGTAAGCTTAACCCTCACCTTCACTCTACCCTTATCCTAAACCTAACCCTCACCCTAACCCTAAACCTCACCCTCACCCTCAAACTAACCCTAACCCTACCTCTCACCCTACCCATCACCCTAACCCTAACCCTAGCCTAACACTCACCGACACCCTAACCCTCATCTCACCCTCATCCTCACCCTAACCCTCACCCTAAACCTCAGCCTCACCCTAACCCTAACCGTATCCCAAACCCTGACCCTAACACTCAATCAAACCCAAACCCGAACACTAACCCTAACCCGCACCCTAACACTAACCGTAAGCCTAATCCTAACCCTCACCCTACCCTAACCATAACCTGAACCCTACCCCTCACTCTACCCCTCACCCTAACACTAACCCTAACCCTAAACCTCACCCTCATCCTAATCCTGACCGTTACAAATACCCTCACGATAAACCTAACCCTAACCCTAACACTAACCCTCACACTCACCTTACCCTGACATTATCCTTAAACCTACCCCTCACCCTAACCCTCATCCTAAACCTAACCCTCACCCTAACCCTAACGCTCATCTTCACACTCTCACTCACCCTCCCCTTAAAAGTCAGCCTCAACCTCACCAAACCCTAACATTACCCCTAACCCTCACGCAAACTTAACGCTGACCCTAACTACTAAACCTAACTCACACCCTAAAACTCACCCTCACCCTCAGCCTCACCCTAACCCTCCCCCTCACCCTAGCCCTCACCCTAATCTTAACTCTAACCCTAACACTCACACAAATGCTACCTCTAAACCTAATCCTAAACCTCAAACTCACCTTCACACTAACACTCACACACACCCTAACCCTCACCCTCACTCGAACCCTCACCCTCACCCTAAACCTCACCCTCACACTAAACATCACCTAAACCTAACCCGCACCCTAACCCTAAACCTAACCCTAACCCTCACGCTAACCCTAACCCTCACCCTCACCATAACCCTAGGCCTAAGACTAACCTTAACACTAATCCTAAACCTAACACTCACCCTCACCCTAACCATAAACCTATCCCTAAAATTCAACCATCACACTCACTCTAACCCTAACTCTAACCCTCTCCCTAACCCTACCCTAACCAAAACCCTAACCCTAACCCTCACACTACCCCACACCCTAAACCATAACCTAATCCTAAACCTAACACTCACCATCACCCTAACTCTAAACCTACCCCTAAAACTCACCCTCACACTCACGCTAACCCCAACCCTAACCCTCTCCCTCAGCCTACCCTAACCAAAACCCTAACCCTAACCCTCACCCAACCCCAAACCCTAACTCTTAACCTAACCCTAACCCTCACCCTCACCCTCATCCTAACGCTAAACCTAACCCTATCACTCACCCTAAACCTAACCCTCACCCTAACCCTAACCCTCATCCTCACACTAACACTCACCCTCACCCTAACCCTATCCCTAAACCTAAACCTCATCCTAACCTTCACCCTTAACCTTACCCTCATGGTAACCCTAAACCTAAACCTAACCATAACCCTCACAATAACACTAAGGCTCACACTAACTCTAACCCTACTCCTAATCCTAACACTCAACCTAAACCTAACCCTAACACTAAACCACACCCTAACCCAAACCCTCACCCTCACCCTCACCATCTCCCTCACCCTCACCCTAACCCTAAACCTAGCCCTCAACCTAACCCTCAACCTAACAGTAACCCTAACGCTAGCATGCACACTAACCCTAACCCTAACCCTCACACTCACGCTCAGCCTAAACCTAACCCAAACCCTAATCTTAAACCTAAGCCTCACCCTCACCCTCACCCTAACCCAAACCCTATTCCTAACCCTAAGCTTCACCCTCAGCCTCACCCTAACCCTAAACCTAACCCCAACCCTCACACTAACCCTAACCCTCACCTTAAACCTAACCGTGACCCTCACCCTAACCCTCACCTAGCCTTTACCTTAAACATAACCCTAACATTAACCCTAACCCTCACCCTAAACCTAAACCTAACCTTAACCCTAACCCTCATGCTAACCCTCACCTTAACCATTACCCTAACCTGAACCCTCCAACTCACCCTAACCCTCAACCTAATCCTTACCCTCATCCTCACCCTAACCCTCACAATAAACCTAAACCTCAACCTAACCGTAACACTAACCCACAACCTCACCCTCAGCCTAAACATAACCCTCACCCTACCACACACCCTAACCCTTAACCTAACCCTATCCCTCACCCTCAACCTCATCCTAATGCTAAACCTAACCCTATTCCTCACCCTAACCCTAACCCTCACACTAACCCTAACCCTCATCCTCACCCTAACACTCACCCTTACCCTAACCCTATCCCTAACCCTCGACCTCATCCTAACCCTCAACCTTAACCTTACCCTCATGGTAACCCTAAACCTAAACCTAACCCTAACCCTCACAATAACACTAAGGCTCACACTAACCCTAACCCTACCCCTCATCCTAACCCTCAACCTAAACCTAACCCTAACACTAACCCTCACCCTAAACCAAACATTCACCCTAACCCTGACCCTCACCCTCACTCTCACCCTCACCCTAACCCTAAACCTAGACCTCATCCTAACCCTCAACCTAAACGTAACCCTAACCCTAACACGAACACTAACCCTAACCCTCACACTCACGCTCAGCTTAAACCTTACCCAAACCCTAATCCCAAACCTAAGCCTCACCCTCACCCTCACCATAAACGAAACCCTAATCCTAACCCTAAGCTTCACCCTCAGGCTCACCCTAACCCTAACCCTAACCCTAACCCTCACCCTATCCCTAACCCTCACCTTAAACCTAACCGTGAACCTCACCCTAACCCTAACCCTAAACCTTACCTTAAACCTAACCCTAACATTAACCCTAACCCTCACCCTAAACCTAACCCTAACCTTAAACCTAACCCTCATGCTAACCCTCACCTTAAACATAACCGTAACCCTAACCCTTCCCCTCCCCCTAACCCTCAACCTAATCCTTACCCACATCCTCACCCTAACCCTCACAATAAACCTAAATTTCACCCTAACCCCTCAAGCTCACCCTCAGCCTAAACCTAACCCTCACCATAACCCTCACCCTAACCCCAACCCTCACCGTAACTCTAACCCTCCCCCTCCCCATAACCCTCAACCTAAACCTTACCCTCATCCTAAACCTAACCCTCACCCTAACCCTAACACTAACCCTCACCCTCACCCTAACCCTAACCCTAACTCTCACCCTAACCCTAACACTCATCCTAACCCTAACCCTAACCTTCACTCACCCTAACTCTAAACCTCACCCTAACCGTCAACCTAACCCTAACTCTAACACTAACCCTAAACCTCACCCTAAACCTCACCCTAAACCTTACCCTCACTCTAAGCCTAACCCTAATCCTAAACCTCACACTAATCCGAAACTTCACCATAACCATAACTATACACCTCGCCCTAACCCTCACCCTAACACCAATACGATCCCTAACCATCACCCTAACCCTAACCTTAACACACGCCATCACTCTAACACTCCCAATAAATCTAACCCTCACCTTTACCCTAACCCTTACCCACAAACCTCACCCTCACCCAAATACTCACCCTTATCCCTAAAACTCACCCTCATCCTAACCCTAACCCAGACCCTAATAGCAACCCTAACCCTCATCCTAAGCCTAACCCAGACTCTAATTCTAATCCTAAATCTCACCCTCACCCTCACCCTAACACTAACCCTAAACCTAACCCTAACCCTAAGCCTAATCCTAATCCTCAACCTCACCCTAGCCCACACCCTAACCCTAATCCTAAGCCTAACCGTCACCCTCACACTCACCTGCACCCTCACCTTAAACCTCAACCTCAGCCTCAACCTCACCCTAACCCTAACCCTAAGCCTCACCCTTACCGTAACCCTGACCCTAACCCTAAACCTAAACCACACCCTAACCCTCACCCTCACCCTCATCCTCACCCTAACCCTCACCCTCACACTAGCCCTCACCCTAATCCTAACATTAAATCTATTCCTCACGCTAACCCTAAACCTCACCCTCATCCTAACCCTCACCCTAAACCTTACCCTCACCCTAAACCTAAACCTCATCCTAACCCTAACCTTACCCCTCACCTTAACTCTCATCCTAACTCTAAGCCAAACCCTAACACTCACCCTAAGCTAACATTCACCCTAACATTCACCCTGACACTCAACCTATCCCGAACCCTAACCCTAATCTGAACCGTATTCCTCACCCTAACACTCACCCTAATTCTAACCCTAACGCTAACTATACACTCTCTCTAACCCTCACCCTAACCCTAAACCTAACCCTATCCCGCACCCTCACCCTCTCCCTCAGCCTAACCTTAACCCTCACCCTACTCTACCCCTAACACTAACCCTAAGCCTAACTCTAAAACTCACCCAAAACCTAACGTTAACACTAACGCTAAACCTAACCCCAACCCTCACCCTCACCCTAACACTCACTATAACCCTTACCCTAAACCAAACCCTCAAACACATCATCACCCTAACACTCACCCTAACCCTAACCCTCAACCACACCCTAACACTCACCCTCACCGGAACCCGAACCCGAACCCTAACCCTCACCCTCAAACTAAACATCACTCTAACCCTAACCTGCACCCTAACACCAACCGTAAACCTCACCCTAATACTAACCCTCACCCTCACCCAAATACTCACACAATCCCTACCCCTAACACTAACCCTACCCTTAACACTAACCTTAACCCTCACCCTAACCCTCAACCTCATCCTAAACCTAACCCTAACCCAAACCCTCAACCCACCCCTCACCCTCACCCTAAGCCTAACCATAGTCCTAGCACTAATCCTAAACCTAGTGCTCACCCTCAACCTACCCCTAACCCTAACCCTCACCCTAACTCTAAGCCGAATCTTAAACATCACCCTAACCCTCACCCTAACCCTAACGCTCATCCTCACGTTAACCCTCACCCTAACAATTACGCTCAGACTAACCTTAAACCTAACCCTAACCCTTACCCTCACCCTAACCCTTATCTTCACCCTAAACCTAACCCTAACCCTAACCCTTACTCTAACCCTTATCCTAACCCTAACTCTAATCCTAATCCTTACCGTGACTGTAAACTTAAACCTAAACCTAACCCTAAACCTCACCCTCTCCCTAAACCTGAACCTAACCTAACCCTCACCGACACGCTAACCCTCACCCAAACCCTCACCCTCACCCTCATCCTAACCCTCACCCTAACCCTTACCCTCAACCTAACCCTAATCCTAAACCTAACACTCACACTAACCCTTACCCTCAACCTAACCCTCACCCTCACACTAAACCTAACCCTAACCCTCACCCTAACCCTAACCCTAAACCTAATCGTCATCCTCACCCTAACCCTCACCCTAACCCTAACCCTCACCCTAAACCTAACCCTCATCCTCATCCTAACCCTCACCCTTAGCCTCACTGTAACTGTAACCCTAACCCTCACACTAAACCTAACCCTCACACTATCCCTAACCCTACCACTCAACCTAAACCTAATCCTAAACCTAACCCTAACGTTCACCTCACCCTAAATCTCACTCTTACCCTAAACCTCACCCTCACCCTCACCCTCATCCTAACAATAAACCTACCCCTCACCCTAACCCTCATCCTAACCCTAGCCCTAACCATAACACACTAAACCTAAACCTAACCCTAAACCTCACCCTCACCCTCACCCTCAGCCTAACACCAACCCTCACGCTAACCCTTATCCTCACACTTCCCTAACCCCAACTCTAACCCTAACCCTCACCTGCACCTTAACACTCACCTAAATCCTAATCCTAAAACTAACCCTAACCCTCACCCTAACCCTGACCCTCACACTGAACCTAACCGTAATAAAAACACTCACCCTACCCCTCAACCTCATCCTAAGCCTAAACCTAACACTAACCCTAATCCTAAGCCTTAGACTCTCACTCACCCTAATCCTAAACTTAACCCTCACCCTAACCCTAACACTAACCCTCACCCTCACCCTCACCCTAAACATAACCTTAACCCTCACCTTAACCGACACACTATACCTAACGATAACCCTAAATCTCATACTCATCCTGACACTCACCCTAACCCTTACCATCACCCTAACCCTAAACCTGTCCCTAAACCTAACCCTCACACTAACCCTAATCCTCACCCTAACCTTAAACCCATGCCTCATGCTAACCCTCAACCTATCTCTAATCCTAACCATAACCCTAACCCTAACCTTAACCCTTACCTAAAGAAAACACTCACCCTCAGCTTCACCCTAACCCTAACCCTCACCCAAACCCTAACACTTACCCTCACCCTAACCCTAACCCAAACCCTCACCCTAACGCTCACCCTCACCCTAAGCTTAACACTAACCCTAACACTAATCCTAAACCTAACATTCATACTCATCCTTACCCTAAACCTAACCCTCACCCTAAACCTAACCCTAACCCGCAATCTAACCCTAACCCTCACCCTCACCGGAAACCTAACCCTACCCCTCAGCCTAAACCTCACACTAACCCTAACCCTCACCCTCAGCCTGACCCTAATCCTAAAACTAAACCTTACCCTAACCCTCACCCACACTGTAACCTTCACCCTAACCCTTAACCTCACCCTAACCCTAAACCTAACCCTAAACCTAAACCTCACACCAACCCTTACACTAAGCCTAACCCTAATCCTAATACTAACCATAAACCTCACACTAACCCTCACCCTACCCTAACCATAACCCTAACCCTAAACCTCACTCTACCCCTCACCCTAACCCTAACCATCACCCTAACCCTAACCCTTACCTAAACTTAACCCAAACTCTCACCCTACCCCTCACCCTCACCCTCACCTTAAGCCTAACACTAACCCTCACACTAATCCTAAACTGAACCCTCACCGTCCCCCTAACCCTAAAGATAATCCTCACACTAACCCTAACCCTAACCCTCAACCTCACCCTAAACATCACCGTCACCCTAAGCCTCACCCTACCCTAACCCTCACCGACACCCTAACCCTCACCCTCACGCTCACCCTGACCCTAACCCTCACCCTCACCCTAGCCCTCAGCCTAACACTAACCCTAACCCTCACCCTCAACCTAACACTCACCCTAACCCTTACCCTAAACCTAACCCTCAAACACACCGTCACCCTAACACTCACCCTAAACTTAACCCTTAACCATACCCTAATCCTCACCCGAACCCGAACCCGAACCCTCACCCGAACCCTCACTCTCACACTAAACATCACCCTATCCCTAACCTGAAACCTAACCCAAACCCTAACCCTCAACTCAAACCTAACCCTAACCATATCCCTCACGTTAAACCTAAGCCTCACCCTTACCCTCAGCCTAACACTAACCCAAACCTTAATCCTAAGCCTAAGCCTCTCCATCACCCTAAACCTACCCACAACCCTAACACTCACCCTCACCCTCACCCTGATGCTAAACCTAACCCTAAACCTCACCCTAACCCCAAACCTCACACTAAACCCAAGCCTCCTCCTAACCCTCACCCTAAACCTTACACACACCCTCACCCTCACTCTCACCCTCACCCTCACCATCACCCTAACCCTAACCCTAACACTCACCCTCACCATCAGCGTAACTCTATACCTAACCCTAATCCTAACCCTATTCGTCACCCTCACCCTCACCCTAATTCTACCCCTAACACTAACCCTAACCCTCACCCTCCCCCTAATCCTAACTCTAACTCTCACCCTAAACCTAACACTCACCCTAACCCTAAACCAAACCCTCACCCTCACCCTAACTCTAAACCTCACCTTTACCCTCAACCTAACCCTAACTCTAAAACTAACCCTAAACCTCACCCTAAACCTCACCCTAAACCTTACCCTCACTCTAACCCTAACCCTAACCCTCACACTAATCCTAACCCTCACCCTAACCCAAATATACCCCTCACCCTAACAATAATATGAATCGTTACCATCACCCTAACCCTAACCTTAACCCTGCCCTCAATCTAACTCTCCCCGTCAAACTAACCCTAACCTTTACCCTAACCCTCACCCACAGTCCAAATTTCACCCTCACCCAACCCTCACCATATCCCTTAACCTGACCCTAATCCTCCCCCTAACACGCATGCTAACCCTAAACCTTACTCTCACCCTACCGTCATCCTAACCCTTACCCTCAACCTAAACCTAATCCTACCCCTACCACTCACACTAACCCTAACCATAACCCTAATCTGCACCCTCACACTAACCCTAACCCTCACACTAACCCTAACCCTCACACAAACCCTAACCCTAACCGTACCCCTCACCCTAAACCTCACCCTAACCCTAACCCCAACTCTCACACTAACCCTAACCCTCACACTAACCCTAACCCTAACCCTAACCCCACCCTAACCCTCATCTTAAACCTAACCCTAACCCTCACCCTCATCCTAACCCTAACACTAACCCTCATGCTAAACCTAAACTTCACCCTCACCCTTGCCCTCAACCTAAACCTAACCCTACCCCTCATCCTACCCCTCATCCTAACCCTAACCCTAATCCTACCCCTCACACTAACCCTAACCATAAACCTAATCCGCACCCTCAATCTAACCCTTACCCTCACCCTCACCCTCACCCTCACCCTAAACCTAACACTAACGTAAACCTAACCTTAAACATGACACTAACCCTAACCCTCACCCTCATCCTAATACTCACCCTAACAATTAACCTCACCCTAACCCTAACCCTAAACCTAACCCTCACCCTCACCCTAACCCTTACCCTCACGCTAACCCAAAATCTAACCCTAAACATACCACTCAACCTAACCCTCATCCTAACCCTAATCGTAACCCTAATCCTCAACCTGACCCTAACCCTAACCCACACACACCCTCACCCACACCTAAAACCTCAGCCTCAGCCTCAACCTCACCCTAACCCTAACCCTAACACTAACCCTAACCCTAACACTCACCCTAAATGTAACCCTGAATCTAAACCTAACACTAATCCTAAACCTAACACTCACCCTCACCCTAACCCTAAATCTATCAGTAAACCTCACCCTCACACTCACCCTAACCCTAAACCTAACCCTAACCCTCATCCTAACCCTAATCAAAACCCTAACCCTAAACCTCACCCTACCCCACACCCTAACCCTTAACCTAACCCTAACCCGAACCCTCACCCTAACCCTAAACCTAACCCGAACCCTCACCCTAACCCTAACCCTCATCCTATCCCTAACCTTCACCCTCATCCTAACCCTCACCCTTACGTTATCCTCATGGTAACCCTAAACCTAACCGTAACCCTGACCCCACCCTAACCCTTACCCTCACCCTAACCATCAACCTCAACCTGAACCTCATCCTAACAATCACCCTCTCCCTAGACGTGACCCTAACCCTAACACTAACCCTCGTTCTAACTCTAAACCTCACACTACCACTCAGCCTCATCCTAACCCTCACTGTAACCCTTAACCTCACCCTAACTCTAACCCTCACCCTAACCCTAACACTCACCCTCACCCTCAGCGCAACCCTAACCCTAACCCTAATCCTAACCCTATTCCTCACCCTCACCCTCACCTTAAACCTAAACCTAAACCTAACCCACACGCTCACCCTCACACTAACCCTAACTCTAACTCTCACCCTAAACCTAACCCTCACCCTAACGCTAACCCTAACCCTCGCCCTAAATCTAAACCTTACCCTAACCCTCAACCTAACCCTAACCCTACCTCTCACACTAACCCTAACGACAACACTAATCCGCACCCGCAAACTAAACCTTACCCTCACCCTAACCCTCAACCTCACCCTAACCCTATCCCTAACATAACCTTAACCTTAAACATCACCCTAACCCTAAACCTCACCCTCATCCTAACCCTCACCCTAACAATTACCCTCACCCTAACCCTAACCCTCATCCTCACCCTAACCCTTACCCTCACGCTAACCCTAAACCTAACCCTAAACTTAGCCCTCAGCCTAACCCTCATCCTAACCCAAACCGTAACCCTAATCCTCAACGTGTCCTTAACCCTAACCCTAACCATAACACTAACACTCATTCTCTCCCTAATCCTCACCGTCCCAGTAACCCTCAACCTACCCCAACCCTCACCGGCACCCTAACCCTCACACTAAGCCTCACCCTAACCCACACCCTCACCCTCGCCCTCAGCCTAACCATAACCCTAAACTTAACCCTCAACCTCACCCTAACACTAACCCTACCCTCACACTAACCCTAACCCTCACACTAACCCTCAACCTAACCCTAACCCTACCCCTCATCCTAACCCTCATCCTAACACTAACCCTAACCCTAACACTCACACTAATCCTAAACCTAACCCTAACACTCATCATCACCCTCACCCTAACCCTAACCCTAACCCTAACCCTAAGTTTAAGCCTAACCCTCACCCTCACCCTAGCCCTCACCCGAATTCTAATCCTAACCCTAACCCTCATCCTAACCCTAAATCTCACCCTAACCCTCACCCTAACCCTAAATCTCACCCTAACCCTAACACTCACCCTCACCCTAACCCTTACCCTAAACATAACCCTTACATTAACCCTAATTCTCTCCCTAAACCTAACCCTTAACTTAAACCTAACCTTCACCCTAACCCTCACCCTCACCCTAACCCTAAACCTAACCCTCACCCTCACCCTAACCCTCACCCTAACCCTCACGCTAACACTAACCCTCACCCTAACCCTCATCATCAACCGAACCCTAAACCTAACCCTCACCCTACCCCTCATCCTTACCCTAACCCTAACCCTAACACTCACAGTAATCCTAAGACTAACCCTAAACCTCACCCTCCCCTCACCCTCAGCCTAACACTAACCATCACCATAACCCTTACCCTCACCCTTCCCTAACCCTGACCCTAAACCTGACTCGCACCCTAACACTCATCCTAACACTAACCGTAAACCTAACACTCACCCTAACCCTAAAACTAACCCTCACCCTCACCCTCACTCTCACCCTCAGCCTAACCCAAATCCTTACCCTAATCCAAACACTAAACCTCAACCTCAACCTCAACCAAACACTAACCCAAACCCTATCCCGAACACTCACACACACCCTCACCCACACTTTAAACCTCAGCCTCAACCTCACCCTAACCCTCACCCTAACCCTAACCTTCACCCTAACCGTAACCCTGAACCTAACCCTAACACTAATTCTAAACCTAAGACTTACCCTCACCCTAACCCTAAACCTATCAGCAAACCTCACCCTCACACTCACCCTAACCCTAACCCCAACCCTCACCCTCATTCTAACCCTAATCAAAACCCTAACCCTAAACCTCACCCTACCACTCACCCTATCCCTTAACCTAACCCTAACCCTCACACTCACGCTAATCCTATACCTAAACCTAGCCCTCACCCTAACCTTAACCCTCATCCTAAACCTAACCCTAACCCTCATCCTCACCTTAACACTCACCCTCACCCTAACCCTATCTCTACCCTCACCCTCATTGTAACCCTCACCCTTACACTTACCCTCATGATAACCCTAAATCTAACCCTAACCCTAACCCTCACACTAACACTAAGGCTCACACTAACTCTAACCATACCCCTCACCCTAACCCACAACCTAAACCTAACCCTAACCCTAACCCCACCCTAAACCTCAGCCTCATCCTAACCCTCATTCTCACCTTTACCCTCACCCTAAACCTAACTCTCACCCTAACCCTAACCATACCCCTCAGCTTAACCCTCATCCTAACCCTAAGCCTAACCCTAACACTCACCCTAACCCTAACCCTAAACCTAACACTCACCCTCACCCTCAGCCTAACCTTAACCCTAACCTTAATCCTTACCCTATTCCTCACCCTCACCCAACCCTAATTCTAACCTTAACCCTAACACTAATCCTCACCCTCACACTCACCCTAACCCTAACTCTAACTCTCACCCTAAACCTAAATCTAACCCTAACCCTCACCCTCACCCTAACTCTAAACCTCACTCTAACCCTCAATCTAACCCCAACTCTAACACTAAACCTAAACCTCACTCTAACCCTTACCCTCACTCTAACCCTAACCCTAACCCTCACACTAATCCTAACCCTCACCCTAACCCTAACTATACCCCTCACACAAACCCTCACCCTAACATTAATATGAACCCTAACCATCACCCTAACGCTAACCTTAACCCTCGCCCTCACTCTGACCCTCTCCGTCAACATAACCCTCATCTTTACCCTAACCCTCAACCACAGCCCAACCCTCTCCCTCACCCAACCATAACCCTATCCCTAAACTTGAACCTTACCCTCACCATAACAATCATGCTAACCCTAAACCTTACTCTCACCCTACCCTCATCCGAACCCTTACCCTCACCCTAACCCTATCCCTAACCATAACCCTCACACTAAACCTAACCCTCACCCAAACCCTAACCCTAACCCTCACACTAAGCCTAAAAATAACATTAATCCGCAAATCCAACCTAACCCTTACCCTCACCCTAACCCTCACCCTCACCCTAACCCTAACGTAAACTTAACCTTAAACATCACCCTAACCGTAAACCTCACCCTCATCCTAACACTCACCCTAACAATTACCCTTAACCTAACACTAACCCTAACCCTAAACCTTACCCTCACCCTAACCCTTACCCTCACGCTAACCCTAAACCTAACCCTGAACCTACCCCTCACCCTAACCGTCAGGCTAACCCTAACCATAACCTTAATCCTCAACCTAATCCTAAACCTAAACCTAAACATAACCCTAACCCCACCCTCACCCAAACCCTCACGGTCCCCCTAACCCTCACCCTACCCTAACCCTCACCGACAACCTAACCCTCACCCTCACCCTCACTCTAACCCACACCCTCACACTTGTCCTCAGTGTAACCGGAACCCTAACCCTAAACCTCACCCTCACTCTAACCCTAACCCTAACCCTCACACTAAACCTAACCCTAACCCTCACAATAACACTCATCCTAAACCTAAACCTAACCCTCACCCTCACCCTAACTCTAAGCCTAACCCTCACGCTAACCCTAAACCACACCCTCACCCTCACCCTCAAACGAACCCTAAACCTAACCCTCACCCTGCCCCTCATCCTTACTCTAACCTAACCCTAACACTCACAGTAATCCTAAGACTAACCCTAAACCTCACCCTCCCCTCAGCCTCAGCCTAACACTAACCATCACCATAAACCTTACCCTCACCCTTCCCTCACCCTAACCCTAACCCTGACTCGCACCCTAACACTCGCTCCAACCCTAACCCTAACTGGAACCCAAACCTTCACCTTACCCCTCACCCTCACCCTAAGCGTAACCTTAACCCTAAAACTAATCCTAAACCTAACTCTCATCCTCACCCTCTCCCTAATACTAACCTTCAAACTCACCCTAACCATAACCCTCACCCTCACCCTAACCCTAACCCTAACCCTAACCTTAAACTTCCCCCTAACACTCACCCTAACCCTAACCCTCACGCTCATCCTAACCCTCACCCTAAAACTTACCCTCACCGTAACTCTTACCCTAAACCTAAACCGCACACTAACCCTAATCCTCACCCTAACCCTAATCCTACCACTCAACCTAACCCTTATCCTAACCATAACCCTATCCTAATCCTCACCCTAACCTTAACACTAACCCTAACCCTAACCCTCATCCTAACCCTCACCTTCACGGTAATCCTCACCCTAACCCTAACCCTCACATAAACCCAAACCTTAAACCTCACCCACACGCTCACACTAACACTTACCCTAAACACAACCCTTACATTAACCCTAACTCTCACCCTAAACCTAAGCCTTAGCATAAACCTAACCCTCACCCTAACCCTCAATCTAACCCTAACCCTAAACCTAACCATCCCCCTCACCCTAACCCTAAACCTAACCCTTACTCTCATCCTATCCCTAACCCTCAAAATAAACCTAACCCTCGACAAAACCCTAAAACTAACCCTCACCCTCACCCTCACCAAAACCCTAACACTAAACCTCACCCTCACCCTCATGCTCACCCTCAGCCTAAACCTAACCCTAACCCTAATCCAAACACTAAACCTCAACCTCACCCTCAACCAAACCCTTACCTGAATCCTGACCCTCACCCGCACACTCAACCTCACCCACACCATAAACCTCAGCCTCAGCCACAACCTAACCCTATCCCTAACCCTAACCCTGACCCTCACCCTAACCGTAACCCTGACCCTAACCCTAACACTAGTCCTAAACCTAACACTCAAACTTACCCTAACCCTAAACCTATCAGTAAACCTCACCCTCACACTCACCCTAACCCTAACGCTAACCCTCACCCTAATCCTAACCCTAATCAAAACCCTAACCCTAAACCTCACCTTACCCATCACCCTATCCCTTAACCTAACCCTAACCCTCACCCTCACCTTAACCCTAAACCTAAACCTAACCCTCAACCTAACCCTAACCCTCATCATAACCCTAACCCTCACCTTCATCCTCACCCTAACACTCACCCTCACACTAACCCTATCCCTAACCCTCACCGTTATCCTAACCCTCACCCTTACCCTTACCCTCACGGTAACCCTAAACCAATCCCTAACCCTAACCCTCACACTAACACTAAGGCTCACACTAATCTTAACCATAGACCTCACCCTTATCATCAACCTAAAACTAACCCTAACCATAACACCACCCTAAACCTTACCCTCACCCTAACCGTCACCCTCACCCTCAACCTCACCCTAATACTCACCCTCATCCTAGAGCTCATCCTAACCCTAACCCTAACCATCGCCCTAACTCTAAACCTCACCCTAAGCCTCAGCCTCATCCTAACCCTCACCCTAACCCTTACCCTCACCCTAACCCTAAACCTCACCCTAACCCAAACCCTAACCCTCACCTTAACCCTCATCCTAACCCTAAGCCTAACCCTAACACTCACCGAAACCTAACCCTATACGTAACACACACCCTCACCCTCAGCGTAACCCTAACCCTAATCCTAATCCTAATCCTAACACTATTCCTCACCCTCACCCTCACCCTAATTCTAACCCTAACTCTAACCCTAACCCTCACACTAAACCTAACCCACACCCTAAACCTCAACGTATCCCTAAACCTAACCCTAAAACTCACCCTCACCCTAGCCCTCAACCTAAACCTCACCCTCACCCTAGCCCTCAACCTAATCCTTACCCTAAACTAACCCTAACACTAACCCTCACCCTACGCCTACCCCTAACCCTAAACCTAACCCTATCCATCACGCTAAAAATAACCATCACCCAAACAATAACCCTAACCCTCAGCCTCACCCTCTCCATTTACCTTACCCTATCCTTAACCCTCACCTTCACCCTCAACCTCAACCTAATCCTAACCTTAACCCTCTTCCTAAACTTAACCCTAACCATCACCCTCACCCTAATCCTAAGCCTAACCCTATCCCCCATCCTAAACCAAATGCTAACCCTAAGCTTCAACCTAAACCTAATCCACACCCTAACCCTTACCCTCACCCTAACATTAACCCTAACCCTAACAATCACACTAAACCTATCCCTCAACCAAACCTTACCTTTACCAATCAGCCTAACCCTCACATTAACCCTAAACCTACCCCTAAACCTCACACTATCCCTCACGCTAACCCTCACCCTAACCCTAACCTTCAGCATAACCATTAACTCACCCTCACCCAAACCCTAAACCTTACCCTAACCCTCACCCTAAACCTAACCCTAACCTTCACCCTCATCCTAACCCTTACACAAACCCTAAACCAAACCTTCATTCTAACACTCACCCTAATCCTAACACTAACCCTAACCCTAAACCTAACCCTCACCCTCACCCTAACACTTACCGTCACCCTAAAACTAACAATATACCTCACCTTAACTCTCACACGAACCCTAACCTTCACCCTTACCCTAACCTAACCCCTCACCCTAATCCTCACCCTATCCCTAACCCTAATCCTTAACCTCACCCTAACCTTAACTGTAACCCTGTCACCCTCATCCTAACCCTTATCGTCACCCTAACCTTCACCTTAACCCTAACCCTCACCCACACCCTCACCCTCAGCCTCACCAGAAACCTCACCCTAAAACTCACCCTAACCTTAACCCTTAACCTTACCTAACTACAACCCTTACCCTCACCCTCACCCTAAACCTAAACCTAACCCTAAGCCTCACCCTAACCCTAACTCTCACCCTAACCCTATCCCTAACACTCATGCTCACATTAACATTCACTGTCACCCTAACCCTCACCAGAACCCTAAACCTAACCCTCATCCACAACTTCACCCTCTCCCTCACCCTAACAATAACCCTCACCCTCATTCTTAACATCACCCTAAACCTAAACCTCACCATAACGCTAACCCTCACCCTAACCCTAACCCTCACTCTCACCCTCAACATGAGCCAAAAACTAACCATAAACTAATCCTAAACCTAAACCTCACCCTCACTCTAAACCTAACCCTAACCCTAAACTTAAACCTCAACCTGACCCTCACCCTAACCCTAACCCTAACGCAAACCATTTCCGTCAGCCTAAACCATACCCTCACCCAAACCATAACCCTAACCCTCAGCCTCACCGTCCCCTTAACCTAACCCTATCCTTAACCCTCACCCTCACCCTCAAACTCAACCTAAGCCTAACCGTAACCCTCTTCCAAAACTTAACCCTAACCCTCACCCTCACCCTCACCCTAAACCTAACCCTAACCCTCACCCTAACCCTAACGCTAACCCTAACCCTAAATATAACCCTAACCCTCAACCCTAAAACGAACCCTCATCCTCACCCTCACCCCAGCCTAAAAGTAACCCCAAATCTAATCCTAACCCTAACCCTCACCCTCACCCTAACTCTAACCCTAACCCAACACAACACTCACCCACACCCTCACCCTAACCCCAAACCTAACCCTAACCCTCACCTTAACCCTAACCCTCACCCTAACCCTAACCCTAACCCTCAACCTAAGCCTGACCCTAATCAAGACCTCACCCTAAACCTCACCCTCAAACTTAACTTCATTCTAACCCTAATGCTAAACCTAAACCTCACACTAAACCTCACCTTAACCCTAAAACTAACTCTAAACTTAACCCTCACCCTAAACCTAAAACTAACCCTAAACCTCACTGTAGCCCTTATCATAACACTAACCCTCACCCTCACACTAACCCTCACCGTCACCCTAACTCTCATCCTAAACCTAACACTCACCCACAACCTAAAACTCACCCCCACCTGATCCTTCACCATCACCCTAAACCTAACCCTCATCCTAACCCTAACAATCACCCTAACCCTAAACCTCGCCCTCGCCCTCACTCTCAACCTAACCCTAACCCTAACCCTAATACTAACACTAATCCTAAACCTAAACTTCACCCTCACACTAACCCTAACACTAACACTAACCCTCACCCTAACACTCACCCTAAACCTAACCCTAACCCTAACCCTCACCCTAACCCTAACCCTCACCCTAAACCTAACCCTCAACCTAATCATCACACTCCCCTAAACCTCAACCTAACCCTAACCCTAACCCTTTCTTAATCAAAACCCTCACCCTCACCCTAACCCTCAACCTAACCCTCACACTCACCCTAGCCCTCACCCTAACCCTAACCCTACCGCTCACCCTAACCCTTACCCTCACCCTAACCCTATCCCTAACACTGACACTAACCCTAACCCTCACTCTAATCCTAACCTTACCCCTCACACTAACCCTCATGCTAAGCATCACCCAAAACCTAACCCTCACCCTAAACCTCACCCTAAACCTAATCATAACCCTCACCCTCACCTTAACCCTCACCGTTACCCTAACTCTCAACCTAACCGTAACCCTCACCCACATCCTAACCCTCACCCTCACCTCAACCCTAACCCTCACCCTAACCCTAAACCAAACCCTAAACATCACCTAAACCCTAACCCTCACCCAAATCCTAACCCTAACCCTCAGCCTAACCCTAAAACTTACACTAACCCTCAATCTAAACATAATTCTCACCCTAAAAATAACCCTAACCCTTACCTAAATGAAAACCTCACCCTCACCCTCACCCTAACCCTCACCCTGACCCTAGCCATCATCCTAACCTGAACCCTAACCCTATCCCTAACGCTAACCCTATCCCTTACCGTCACCCTAACCCTCACCCTCACCCTAACACTAACCCTCACCCTAACAGTCACCCTATCCCTATCGCTAAAGCTAACCCTCTCCCTCATCCTCACCCTAATTATATCCGTACACCTCACCCTAAATCTCACTCTAACCCTAAACCTAACAGTCACCCTAAACCTAACCCTAAACCTAACCCTATCCCTCACTCTAAAACTCACCGTCACCCTAACCCTCACCCTAACCCTAACCCTCAAGCACACCCTAACCCTCACCCTCACCTGAACCTTCATCCTCACCCTAACACTCTCCATCACCCAAACCCTCACCCTCACAATAAACATCCCCCTAAGCCTACCCCTCAGCCTAACGCTAAACCTCACCCTGACCCTCACCCTAACAATAACCCTAACCCTAACCCTCACACTAACACTTAACCAAACCCTAATCCTCACCCTAAACCTAGCCCTCAACCTAAACCTAACTCTCACACTAACCCTAACCCTCAGCTTCACGATCACCCTCACCCTAACCCTAATCCTAATCCTAACACTAACCCTCCCCTACCCCTCCCCCTCACACTAAAACTAACCCTAACCCTCATCCTAACACTAACGCTAATCTTAACCCTCACCTTAATCCTAAACCTCACCATAACCCTTACCCTCACCATAACCATAACCCTAAACCTAACCCTAATCCTCACCCTAAACCTAACCCTCGCCCACATCCTAACCCTCACCATTACCCGAAAGCTCATCCTCACCCTAACATTCACACTAACCTTAACCCTAAACTTAATCCTAAACCTAACCCTCAACCTCATCCTCACCCTCACCATAAGCCTAAACCTAGCCCTAAACCTAAACCTAACCCTCCCCCTCACCCTAAACCTAACCCTCACCCTAACGCTCACCCTATCCCTAATGCTAACCCTACACCTCACCTTCAGCCTAACCCTCACCCTAACCCTTATATTCACACTAACCCTAAGCCTAATCCTAACGCTAAACCTCACACTAACCCTAATCCTCACCGTATCCCTCACTCTAACCCTAACCCTAACATTAACCCTAAACCTAACCCTCACCCTCACCCTCACCCTAACACCCACCCTCACCATAAATATCACCCTAACCCTAATCGTCACCCTAAAACTAACACTAACACTCACCCTAAACCTAACCCTCACCCTAACGCTCAGCCTATCCCTAACGCTAACCCTAAAACTCACCCTCAACCTAACCCTCACTCTAACCCTTATCCTCACACTAACCCTAACCCTAACCCTAACCAATCACATTAACCCTAATCCTCACCCCATTCCTAACACTCACCCTAACCCTCAGCCTCACCCTAACACTAATCCTAACCCTACCTCTCACCCTCACCATAACCCTCACCCTAAACCTCACCATAACCCTCATCCTAAACCTAACACTAAACCTCACCCTCACCCTAACCCTCACCCTAACCCTATCCCTAACCCTAACCCTAAAACTAACTCTGACCTGAACACTCAGGCTCACCCTAACCCTAACCCTCATCCTAACACTAGCACTCACCCTCACCCAAGCCCTCAGCCTAACACAAACCCTAATCCTAAACCTCACCCTAACTCTAACAATCACCGTAACCCTAACCGTCACATTAACCCTAACCCTAACTCTCACCCTCACCCTCACCCTCACCCTAAACCTAACCCTCATCCTAACCCTAAACCACACCCTCACCCCAATACTCACCCTACACCTAGCCCTAACCCTTAACTAACCAAAAATTTCACCCTCACCCTTACCCACACCCTAAACCTCACTCTAACCCTAGCACTCACCCTAACACTAACTCTCACCCTAACCCTTAAACTAACCCTCACCCTAACGCTCAGCCTATCCCTAACACTAACCCTACACCTCACCCTCAACCTAACCCTCACTCTAACCCTTATCCTCACACTAACCCTAACCCTAACCCTAACCCTCACACTAACCCTAATCCTCACCCTATTCCTAACACTCACCATAACCCTCACCCTTAAACTAACCCTCACCCTAACGCTCAGCCTATCCCTAACACTAACCCTACACCTCACCCTCAACCTAACCCTCACTCTAACCCTTATCCTCACACTAACCCTAACCCTAACCCTAACCCTCACACTAACCCTAATCCTCACCCTATTCCTAACACTCACCATAACCCTCACCCTCACTCTAACACTAATCCTAACCCTAACTCTCACACTCACCCTAACCCTCACCCTAAACCTCACCATAACCCTCATCCTAACCCTAACCCTAACCCTCACCCTCACCCTAACCCTCACCCTAAACCTATCCCTAACCCTAACCCTAAACCTAACTCTGACCTGAACACTCAGGCTCACCCTAACCCTAACCCTCATCCTAACACTAGCACTCACCCTCACCCAAGCCCTCAGCCTAACCCAAACCCTAATCCTAACCCTCACCCTAACTCTAACAATCACCGTAACCCTAACCGTCACATTAACCCTAACCCTAACTCTCACCCTCACCATAAACCTAACCCTCATCCTAACCCTAACCCACACCCTCACCCCAATACTCACCCTACACTTAGCCCTAACCCTTACCTAACCAAAAACTTCGCACTCACCCTTACCCTCACCCTAAACCTCCCTCTCACCCTAGCACTCACCCTAACACTAACTCTCACCCTAACCCTTAACCTAACCCTCACCCTCACCCTAACCCTAACCATAAACCTAACCCTAACACTCATACTAACCCCAACCATAAACCTAATTCTAACCCTAAACCTCACACTAACCCTAACCCTCAAACTAACACTTACCATCACCCTAACCCTTACCCTAACCCTCACACTAAACCTAATCCTCACACTTAACCTAACCCTACCCCTCAGCCAAACCCTCACCCTAAACATAAACCTTAACCCAACCTTAACTCTAACCCTCACCCTATACCTTACCTTCACCCTAATCCTAACCCTGACCCTAACCATCACACTAACCCTCACCCTAACACTAACACTAACACTAAACCCTCACCCTATCCCTCACTCTCACCCTAAACCTCACCCTTACCCTTACCCTCACCTGAACCCTAAGACTCACCGTCACCCTTACCCTCACCCTAACACTTACCCACACCCTAATACTCACACTAAACGTAACCATAAACCTAACTTTCACCTTACCCTCAATCTAACCCTAAGCCTCACACTCACCCTAATCCTCACCCTAAACTTTACCCTCACCCTAACACTTACCCTAACCCTAAACCTAACCTCACACTATCCCTTACTCCAACCCTCAGCCTAACCCTTATACTAACCCTAAACCTAACCGTAACCCTCACTCTAAACCTAACCCTAACTCTAACCCTAACCGTCACACTAAACCTAACGCTAACCCTCAGTCTAAACCTCATCCTAACCCAAACCATAACCCTAACCCTAAGCCTAAACCTTAACCTCATTCTAACCCTAACCCTCACCCTCACCCTCCCCATCACCCTCAGCCTAACCCTAATCCTAACCCTAATCCTAAACCTCACCCTCATCCTCATGCTAACTCTAAGCCTAAACCTAACCCTAACACAAACCGTCACTCTCACCCTAACCTTAAACATATCCCTAACCCTGACCCTAACTCTAACCCTCACCCTATACCTTACCTTCACCCTAATCCTAACCCTGACCCTAACCATCACACTAACCCTCACCCTAACACTAACACTAACACTAAACCTCATCCTCACACTAAACCTCACCCTAACCCTTACCCTCACCATAATCCTAACCCTAACCCTAACCCTAATCCTCACCCTAACACTCACCCTAACCCTAACCCTAAACCTAATCCTAAACCTAACCCTCACCCTCAAACTCACATTAACCCTAACCCTAACCCTAACCCTCACCCTCACCCTCACCCTAACCCTCAAACTCACCCTCAACTGCACCCTACCCCTACCCCTACCCCTCTCCCTAACCCTCACCCAAACCCTCACCCTAACCCTCAACCTAACCCTAACCCTACCCCTAACCCTCACCCTCACACTAACCCTAAACCTAACGCTAACCATCACCCTAAACCTAATCCTCACCCACACCCTAACCCTCACCCTCACCCTCACCCGAACCCTCATCCTCACACTAACCTTCAACCTTAACCTAAACATCACCCAAACCTGAACCCTCACCCTAACCCTAACCCTAACCCTCACCTTCACCCTAACCCTCACCCTAATGTTACTCTCTCCCTAACCCTAACCCCAACCCTATCCATAATGCTCACACTAACCATAACCCTCACCATAACCCTAAACATAAGCATAAACCTAACCCTAACCTTCACCCTCACCCTCACCCTCAGCCTAACCCTAACCCTAACTCTATTCCTAATCCTAACGCTCACCCTCACCATAAACCTAACCATAACCCTAATCCTCACCCTGATTCTCACCCTAGCCCTCACCATAATCCTCACTCACACACTAACCCTCACCATCACACTAAACATCAAAACCCTAAACCTCTCCCTAACCTTAACCATAACCCTCACCCTAAACCTAACCTCAGCTTAACCCTCACACTCACCTAATCCTCACCCCAACCATAACCCTTACCTAACGGAAACCAGCATCCTCACGCTCACCCTCACCCTCACAATGACCCTAGTCCTCACCCTAACCATAAACCTAAACCTCAACCTCAACCTCCCTTCCCCCTCAGCCTTAACCTAAACCTAACCATAATCCTAAACCTAACCCTCAACCCCACCCTCATCCTAACACTAACACTAACCCTAAAGCTAACCCTCACCCTCACCCTCACCCTAACCCTAACCCTGACAATAACCCAAACACTAACCGTAACCCTAACCCTAAAACTCACCCTAAACCTAATCCTAACCCTAACCCTCACCCTCACCCTCACCCTCATTCTAACCCTCACTCATCCTGATCCTCAAAATCACACTTACCCTCACACTAATCCTAAACCTCACCCTAACCCTAACCCTAACCCTCACCCTCACTTTCACCCTCAACTTCAGACTAATCCTAACTCTAACCCTAATCCTAACCGTAACCCTCACCCTCACCCTAACCCTAACTGTAAACTTCACGCTCAACCTCACCCTCACCAGCCCCCTCGTCCTAACCCTCACACACACCCTCACCCACACACTAACCCTCAACTTCACGCTAAATATCATCCTAACCCTAAACCTCACCCTAACCCTAACCCTCACCCGAACCCGAACCCTAATCCTCACGCTACCCCTAACAGTAGCCCTACCCATCCCTCTAACCCTCAACCTAACCCTAACGCTAACCCTAACCCTTTCCCTATGGCTAACCCTAACAGTAACCTTCACCCTCATACTAAACATCACCCTAACACTAACACTCACCGTAACACTAACCCTAACCCTCACCCTAAACCTGACCCACAACCTAACCATCACACTCCCCTAAACCTCAACCTAACCCTAACCCTAACCCTTACTTAATCAAAACCATCACACTCACCCTCACCCTCAACCTAACCCTCACACTCACCCTAGTCCTCATTCTAACCCTAACCCTACCCCTCACCCTAACCCTTCCCCTCACCCTAACCCTATCCCTAACCCTCACACTAAACCTAAACCTCACCCTAATCCTAAACCTACCCCTCACCCTAACCCTTATGCTAACCATCACCCTAAACCTAACGCTCACCCTAAACCTCACCCTAAACCTAACCCTCACCCTCACCCTCACCCTAACCCTCACCGTTACCCTAACACTCAACCTAACAGTAACCCTTACCCACACCCTAACCCTCACCCTCACCCTCACCCTAACCCTAACCCTAAACCTCACCCTAAACATCACCTTAACCATAACCCTCACCCAAATCCTAACCCTAACCCTAACCCTCCCCCTAACCCTAACACTCACACTAACCCTCAACCTCAATCTAATCCACACCCTAAAAATAACCCTAACCGTTATCTAACGGAAACTCTCACATTCACACTCACCCTAACCCTCACCCTCAACCTAACCCACACCCTATCCCTAACGCTAACTCTAACCCTCACCCTGACCCTAACCCTCACCCTAATCCTATCCCTACACCTCACCGTAACTCTCACCCTAACCCTAACTTTAACCATAAACCTCACCATAACCCTAACCCTAAATCTAACACTCAGCCTCACCCTAACCTTAACCCTCAACCACATCCTAACCCTCACACTCACCCGAACCCGAACCCTCACCCTAACCCTCACCCTCAAAATATACATCACCCTAACCCTCATCCTCACCCTAACTCTAATGTTAACCCTAACTCTCAGCCTCACCCTGATCCTCACCCTAAACCTCACCCTAACCCTAACCCTCACCATCACCCGAACCCTCATCCTCACAGTAACACTCATACTAACCCTAACCCTAACCCTAATCCTAAACCTAACCCTCACCCTCACCCTCACACTCAATCTAACCCTTACCCAAACCCTAACCCTAAAACTAAACCTCACCCTCACCCTCACCCTCACCATCACACTAACACTCACAATCACCATAAACATCACCCTAAACCTAACCCTCACCCTCACCCCAATCTTAGGGTGAGGGTTAGTGTTAGGTAGAATGTTAGAGTGAGGGTGAGAGTTCGGGTGAGTTTGAGAGTTAGGGTGTGGGAGAGGGTTAGAGTTTGGGTGAGGATTAGGGTTAGGTTTAGAGTTAGGGTTATGGTATGAGTAAGAGTTAGGGTGAGGTTTAGTGTGAGGATGAGGGTTAAGGTTATTGTTAGGGTTAGTTGAGGGTTAGGGTGAGGGTTAGGGTTTGGTTTAGGGTTAGAGTGAGGGTGTGGTATAGGGAGAGAATTAGGGTTATGGTGAGGGATAGGGATAGGGTTAGGTTTAGGGTGAGGGTGTGGGTGAGTGTTAGGGTTAGGTTGACCATTAGAGTTAGGGCAAGGGTGAGGGTGAGTGTTAGGATTAGGGTTACGATTAGGGTTAGGCTGAGCGTGATGGGGAGTGTGAGGGTGTGGGCTAGGGTTCTGGTGAGTGTTAGGGTTAGGGCACGGTGAGGGTGAGGGTTAGGGTTAGTATTAGGGTTAGGATGAGGGTTAGGTTGAGGGTTAGGGTTAGGGTTAGTGTGAGGGTTACGGTTAGGGTTAGGGTTAGGATAAGTGTTAGGCTGAGGGTTAGGGTTAGGGTTAGTGTGAGGGTTAATTTTATGTTTAGGATTGGTAAAGGTCAGGGTGAGGGTTAGGGTGAGGATGAGGTTTAGGGTTAGGGAGAGGGTAAGGGTTAGGGTGAAGTTTAGGGTAAGGTTGAGGTTTAGGGTGAGTATTAGAGTGAGGGTGAGGGTTAAGATGAGGTTAGGTTTAGGGTGAGGGTTAGGGTTAGGTTACGGTGAGTGTTAGGGTTAGGGTGACTTTTAGGGTGAGGATGAGGATTAGGGTGAGGGTGAGGGTGAGGATTAGGGTGAGGGTGAGGGTGAGGGTGAGTGTGAGGGTTAGGGTTAGGTTTAGTTTTAGGGTGAGGGTGAGGGTGAGGGTTAGGAATAAGAATAGGGTTAGGGTTAGGTTTAAGCTGAGGGTGACTGTCAGGGTGAGGGTGAATGTTAGGCTTAGGGTTTGGGTTAGGGTGAGTGTTATGGTTAGTGTGAGGGTTATGGTTAGGTTTATGGTTAGGGTTAGTGTGAGGTTTAGGGTGAGTGTGAGGGTTAGGGTGAGGGGGAGGGGAGGGTTAGGGTTAGGGTTAGGGTGAGTTTGAAGGTGAGGGTTAGGTTTAGGATTAGGGTTAGATTTAGGGTTAGGGTGAGTGTTAGAATCAGGGTGAGGGTTCGGGTGAGGGTTAGGGCTAGGGTGAGGGTGAGGTAAAGGGTGAGGGTTAGGGTTATGGTGAGGTTGAGGTTGAGTGTTTGGGTTAGGTTTAGGGATAGACATAGGGTGAGGGTGAGGGTGATGGTAGGGATTAGGGTTAGGATTAGGATTAGTTAGGCTGAGGGTGATGGGGCCGGTGACTGTTAGGGTTAGGATTATGATGAGGGTTAGGGTTTGGGTTAGGGGTAGGATGAGGTTTAGGCTGAGGTTTAGGGTTAGGGTTAATGTGAGGGTTAGGGTTAGGATTAGGGTTAGGGTGAGGGTGAGGGTTAGGGTTAGATTTAGCGTTAGGATAAGTGTTAGGCTGAGGTTTAGTGTGAGGGTTAGCATTAGGGTTAAGGTAAGGGTTAGGGTGAGGGTAAAGCTTAGGGTGAGGGTTAGGGTAAGGACGAGGGTTAGCGTTAGGGTGAGTGTTAGGGTGAAGGTTAGGTTTAGGGTTAGGGTTAGGGTGAGGTTTAGGGTGTGGGTAATTGTTAGGGTGAGGGTTAGGGTGAGGGTGAGGGTTAGGGTAAGGGTGAGGGGTAGATTTAGTGTGAGGGTTAGGGTTAGGGTTAGGGTGACAGTAATGGTTACGGTGAGTGTTAGGGTGTGAGGTTTAGGATTAGCATTAGGTTTAGGGTTAGGGTTAGGATGAGTGTTAGGGTTAGGTTTAGGGTTAGGGTGAGGGTGAGGGTTAGGGTTAGGGTTAAGGTGAGTGTAAGTGTTAGGGTGAGGGCTAGGGTGAGGTTGAGGGTTAGGGTGAGGGTGAGGGTGAGGGTGATGTTTTCGGTTAGGTAAGGTTTAGGGTTAGGTTTAGGGTGAGGATTAGGGTGAGAGTGTGGTTTACAGTTAGGGTTAGGGTTAGGATTAGGGTGAGCGTGAGGGTGAGGGTTAGGGAGAGTGTGAGGGTGAGGGTTTAGGGTTAGCATGAGGGTTAGGGCTACGCTTAGGGTTGGGGTTAGGGTGAGGTTTAGGGTTAGGGTTAGGGTGATATTTAGTGTGAGTGTCAGGGTTATTTTATGGTGAGTGTTCTGGTGAGATGTAGGGTCAGGGTTAGGTTTAGAGTAGGGTTAGTGTGAGGGTATGTGTAAGGGTGAGGGTTAGGGTGAGTGTGAGGGTTAGGTTTAGTGTGAGGGTTAGGGTTAGGGTTAGGATTAGGTTTAGTTTGCGGGTCAGGGTTAGGGATAGGGTTATGGTGAGAGTTAGGGTGAAGTGTCGGGATAGGATTAGGTTGAGGATTAGGGTTAGAGTGAATGTTAAGCTTAGAGTTAAGGTTAGTGTGAGAATAAGGGATAAAGTGAGTGTTAGGGGGAGGGTGAGTGTTAGGGTTAGCGTTAGGTTTAGGGTGAGGGTTACGGTGAGAGTTAGCCTTTGGGTCAGGTTTAGGGTTACGGTTAGCGTGAGGGTTAGTGTTAGGGTGATGTTTAGGGTGAGTTTGAGGGTTAGTTTGAGGGAGAGGGTGAGGGTTAGGGTTAGGTTTAGGGTCAGAGTTAGGGTTTGGGTGAGGGTGAGGGTTAGGATAAGAGTTAGGCTGAGGGTGATGGGGAGCGTGAGGGTGAGGTTTAGGGTTACGGTGAGGATTAGGGTTAGGGTTAGGGTTAGGGTTAGGGTGAGGGTTAGTTTTAGGTTTAAGGTTAGGATGAGGGTTAGGGTTAGGGTTAGGGTTAGCGTTACTATGCGGGTTAGGGTTAGGGTTAGGGTTAGGGTTAGGGTGAGGGTTAGGGTGTGGGTAAGTGTTAGGGTGAGGGTTAGGTTGAGGGTGTTAGGGTTAGGTTGAGCGTAAGGGTTAGTGTGAGGGTGAGGGTTAGGGTGAAGTTTTGGTTTAAGGTTAAGTATAGGGTGAGGATTAGGGTGGAGTTAGGTTACGGTGAGCGTTAGGCTGAGGGGTAGCATTAGGGTTAGTTTCAGGGTTAGGTTTAGTGTGAGGGTTAGGGTTAGGGTTAGTGTGCATGTTAGGGTTAGGGTTAGGGTTAGGTTGAGGCTTTGAGTTAGAGTTAGGGTGAGGGTTAGGGTGTGGGTCAGTGTTAGGATGAGGTTTAGGTTGAGGGTGAGGGTTAGGGTTAGGGTGAGGTTAAGGGTTAGGGTGAGGGTTAGGGTGAGTGTGAGGGTTAGGGATAGCATTAGGTTAGGGTTACGGTTAGGGTGAGGGTTAAGGTTACATTTAGTTTTAGGGTGAGGTGAGGGTAAGGGTTATGATGAGTTTTAGGGTTAGGGTTAGGGTTAGGGTGAGCGTTAGGCTTAGGGTTAGGGTAGTGTTAGGGTTAGGGTGAGGGTTAGGGTCAGGTTGAGGTTTAGGGTTACCGTGAGGTTTAGAGTGACAATGACGATAAATGTTAGGGTGAGGGCTAGGGTTAGGGTTAGGGTTAGAGTGAGGTTTAGGTTTAGGATTAGGGTTAGGGTTAGGGTGAGTTTAAGTGTTAGATTGATTGTTATGGGTAGGTTGTGGTTTTGCTATAGTATTAGGTTTAGGGTTAGCGTGAGGGTTGGCTTACGGTTAGGGTTAGGGTGAGGGTGAGGGTTATGATTAGGGTTGGAGTTAGGGGTAGGGTTAGGGTTAGGGTGAGGCTTAGGGTTAGGTTTAGGTTGAGTGTTAGCCTTAGGGTTAGGTTTAGGTTGAGGGTTAGGGTTAGGGTTAAAGTTAGGGTGACTGTGAGGGTTAGTGTGAGTGTTAGGGTGTGGGTGAGGGTTAGGTTTAGAGTGAGGGTTAGGGTGAAGGTGAGGGTTAGGGTGATTTTGAGGTTTAGAGTTAGGATTAGGGTTAGTCTGAGTATTAGGGTTAGGATTAGGGTTAGTGTGAGTGTAACGGTTAGGGAGAGGTTTAGGGTAAGGGTGAGGGTTAGGATTAGCATTAGTGTTAGGGTGAAGGTTAGGGTTATGTTTAGGGTTAGTGTTAGGGTGAGGGTTAGAGTTAGGGTTAGGGTTAGGGTTAGGGTAAAGTTGAGTGTGACTGTGAGGGTGAGGTTTAGGGTTAGGTTTATGTTTAGGGTGAGGGTGAGGGTTAGGTTTAGGATTAGGGTTACGTTTAGGGTTAGGCTTAGGATGAGGGTGAGGGTGAGGATGAGGGTTAGGGTTAGTGTGAGGATTAGTGTTAGGGTTAGGATTAGGGTGAGGGTGAGGGTTAGGGTGAGTGTGAGAGTTCGGGTGAGGTTTAGGGTGTGGGTGAGGATTAGGGTTAGGTTTAGGGTGAGGGTTAGTGTGAGAGTGAGGGTTAGGGTAAGGTTGAGTGTTAGGGCTAGGGTTAGCGTTAGGGTGAGGGTTAGTGTTAAGGTTAGGATTAGGGTAAGGGGTAAGGTGAGGGTTAGGTTTATGGTTAGGTTTAGGGTTAGTGTGAGGATTAGGGTTAGGGTGACGTTAGGTTTAGGGTTAAGGTTGGGGTGAAGGTGAGGGTGAGATTTAGGTTTAGGCTTAGGATGAGGGTTAAGCCTAGGGTGAGGTTTAGTTTGAGGGTGAGGGTAAGGGTTAGGATGAGGGTTAGGGTGAGGGTGAGGTTTGGCTTTGCATTTGGGTTAGGGTTAGGGTGAGGGTTAGGTTTAAGTTTAGGGTTTGTGTGAGGGTGAGGTTGCGGTTTATGGTGAGGGTAAGGGTTAGGTTTAGGGTTAGGTTTTGGATTAGCGTTAGTGTGAGGTCTATGGTGAGGGTGAGGTTTAGGGTTAGGGTTAGGGTGAGGGTTAGGTTTAGGGTGAGATTTATGGTGAGGGGTAGGTTTAGGGTTAGGGTTAGGGTGAGGGTTATGTTTAGTGTGAGGTTAGGTTTAGGGTTAGAGTTAGGTTTAGGGTAAGTGTAAGGCTTAGGCTGAGGGTTAGACTAAGAGAGAGGGTTAAGTTTAGCATGAGTGTGAGGGTGAGGGTTAGGGTGAGTTTCAGGGTTAGGGTTCTGGTGACGGTGAGGGTTATGGTAGGATGAGGGTGAGGGTTAGGTTTAGGGTAATGTTTAGGTAAGGGTGAGGGTAAGAGTGACGGTGAGGGTTCGGGTGAGGGTGAGCGTTAGGTTGTTCGTGACGGTTAGATTTAGAGTGAGGGTTAGGGTGATGGTGAGTGTTAGGGTGAGGGTGAAGATTAGGGGTAAGGTCCGGGTTAGGGTGAGGGCAAGGGTTACTGTGAGGTTTAGGGTTAGGGTTAGGGTTAGTGTTAGGATCAGGGTTGGGGTGAGGTTTAGGGTGAGGGTGAGTGTCAGGGTTAGCCTTAGTGTTAGGGTGAGGGTTAGGGTGAGGTTGAGCGTTAGTGTTAGGGTTAGGGTGAGTGTGAGGTTAAGGGTTATGGTTAGGGTGAGTGTTAGGGTTAGGTTGTGGGTTAGCGTTAGGGTTAGGGTAAGGGTGAGGATGAAAGTGAGTTTTAGGTTTAGGTTTAGGGTGATGGTGAGGGTGAGAGTTATGTTTAGGATTAGGGTTCGGGTTCGGGTTAGGCTTAAGGTGAGGGTGAGGTTAAGGCTGAAGTTTAGGATTAGGTTTAGGATTAAGGTTAGGGTGAGGATGAGGTTTAGGTTGAGGATGAATGTGATGGTGAGGTTTAGTTAGTGGGTAAGGGTTAGGGTTAGGTTGAGGTTCAGGGTGACAGTGAAGGTTAGGGTGAGGGTGTGGGTTAAGGTTGTGTTTAGCGTTAGTTTGAGGGTTAGGGTTAGGATTCGAATTAGGGTGAGGGTTAATGTGAGGGTTAGGGTTAGGTTTAGGGTTAGGGTTAGTATGAGGATTAGGGTTATGTTTAGGGTTAGGGTTAGGGTGAGGTTTAGCGTGAGGGTGAGGGTTAGGGTTAGCGTTAGGTTTAGGGTGAGGGTTAGTGTGAGGGTTAAGGTTAGGATGAGGTTTAGGGTTATGGTGAGGGTGAGGCTTAGGGTGAGGGTGAGGGTGAGGGTGAGGATTAGGGTTAGGGTGATGGTTACAGTCACGTTTAGGTTGAGGGTTAGGTTTATGGTGATATTTAGTGTTCAGGTTCGGATGAGGTTGAGGTTGAGGGTTAGGGTGTGGGTGAGGCTTATTTTGACGGTGAGGGTTAGGGTGACGGTGAGGTTTAGGGTGAGGGTGAGGATTAGGGTTAGGGTAAGGGTGAGGGTGAAGGTTAGGGTTAGGGTTAGGGTGAGGGTTAGGTTGAGGGTGAGGGTTAGGGTTAGGGTTAGGGTGAGGTTGATGGTGAGGTTGAGGATTAGGTTTAGGGTTAGGATGAGGATTAGGGTTAGAGTTAGGGTGAGTGTGAAGTTTAGGGTGAGGGTGAGGTTTCGGGTGAGGTTGAGGGTTATGGTGTGGGTGTGCGTTAGGGTTAGGATGAGGGTTAGAGTGACGGTGAGGTTAGGGTGAGGGTTAGAGTTAGTGTGAGGGTTAGGATTAGGGTTAGGGTTAGGGTTAGGGTAATGGTTAGGATGAGTGTTAGGGTGAGGTTGTGGTTTAGGGTTAGGTTTAGGGTGAAGGTGAGGGCTAGTGTTAGCATTAGAGTTAGGGTTAGGTTTAGGGTTAGGGTGAGGTTGAGGGTTAGGGTTAGGGTTAAGATTAGGTTTAGGATTAGGGTTAGGCTGAAGTTAGGGGTGAGGTTGAGGGTGAGGTTTAGGGTTAGGGTTAGTTTTAGGATGAGGGCTAGGGTGAGGTTCAGGGTTAGGTTGAGGGTTAGGGGGAGGGTGAGGTTGAGGCTGTAGGTGAGGGTTAGTGTTGGGTTGAGGGTTAGGGTGACAGTGAGGGTTAGGGTGAAAGTGAGGGTTTGGGTTAGGTTTTGGTGAGGGTTAGGTTTAGGGTTAGGGTGAGGGATAATGTGAGGGGTAGGTTAGGGTTAGGGTGCGGGTTAGGTTTTATGTGAGAGTTAGGGTTAGGGTTAGGGTTAGTTTGAGGATAAGGGTTAGGGTAATTTTAGGGTGAGAGTGAGGGTTAGGGTTAGCCTTAGTGTAAGTGTGAGGGTTAAGGTGAGGGTTAGGGTTAGTATGAGGGTGATGGTTATAGTTAGGTTTAGGGTGAGGTTTAGGGTTAGGGTCAGTTTTAGGGTAGGGCGAGGGTCAGGGTTCGGGTTCGGGTTCGGGTTAGTTTTAGGGTGTGGGTGGAGGTTTGGTTAAGAGTGAGGGTTAAGGTGACTGTGAGGGTGAGGGTGAGGGTGAGGGTTAGGGTTATAGTGAGGATTAGGGTTAGGGTGAGGTTTAGGTTTGGGTGAGGGTGAAGGTGAGGGTTAGGTTTAGGATTAGGATTAGGTTAAGTTTAGGCTAAGGGTGAGAGTGAGGGTGATGGTCAGAGTTAGGTTGAGGGTGAGGGTGAGGTTTAGGGTTAGGATTAGGGTGAGGGTGAGGTTGAGGGTTAGGGTGAGGGTGAGGTTGAGGGTGAGGGTGAGGGTGAGAGTTAGGTTTAGGTTTAGTTGTATGGTTTGTGTTAGTTTTAGGGTTAGGTTGAGGGCTAGGGTGAGGCTGAGGGCTAGGGTGAAGGTTAGGAAAAGGATTAGGGTTAGGGTTAGGGTGAGTGTTAGGGTGAGGGGTAGGGTTAGCGTTATTGTTAGGGTGAGGCTTAGGTTTAGTGTGAGGGTTTGAGTAAGACTTAAATTTAGGGTGGGAGTAAGGTTTAGGGTGAGTGTTAGGGTGAGATTGATGGTTCAGGTTAGCCTGAGTGTTAGGTTGAGTGTTACCGTGAGGGTTAGGGTTAGGGTTAGGGTTAGCGTTAAGGTTAGGGTGAGGGTGAGGGTTATGGTTAGTGTTAGTGTGAGGGTTAGGGTTAGGGTGATGTTTAGGTTGAGGGTGACGGTTAGGGTGAGGGTTAGGGTGTGGGTGAGGGTTAGGTTTAGAGTGAGTGTTAGGGGGATGGTGAGGGTTAGGGTGAGTTTGAGGTTTAGGGTTAGGATTATGATTAGTGTGAGGATTAGTGTTTGGTTTATGGTTAGTGTGAGTGTAAGGGTTAGGGAGAGGGTTAGGGTAAGGGTGAAGGTTAGGAGTAGCGTTAGTGTTAGGGTGAGGGTTAGGGTGAGGTTTAGGGTTAGAGTTAGGGTTAGCATTAGGGTGAGGTTTAGGGTTAGGGTTAGGGTGAGTGTTAGGGTTATTTGAGGATTAGGGTTAGGGTTAGGGTAAGGTTGAGGGTGAGGGTGATGGTGAAGGTTAGAGTTAGGTTTAGGTTTAGGGTGAGGGTGAGGGTTATGTGTAGGATTAGGGTTAGGTTTAAGGATAGGTTAAGGATGAGGGTGAGGGTGAGGGTGAGAGTTAGGGTTAGGGTGAGGATTAGTTTTAGGGTTAGGATTAGGGTGAGGGTTCGAGTGAGTGTTAGGGTGAGGGTGATGGTGAGGGTTCGGGTGAGTGTTAGGTTGTGGGTGAGGTTTAGGGTTAGGTTTAGGGTTAGTGTTATGGTGAGGGTTAGGGTTATGGTAAGAGTTAGGTTTAGGGTTCAGATTAGGGTGAGGCTGAGGTTGAGGGTGAAGTTGAGGGTGAGGGTTAGGGTTAGGCTGAGTTGTAGTTTTAGGGTTAGGGTGAGCCTAATGGTTAGGGTGAGTGTTAGGGTGAGGGTGTGGTTTAGGGTTAGGGTTAGGGTTAGTTTGAAGATTAAGTTCAGGGTTAGTTTTAGGGTGAGGGTGAGGGTTATGGTTAAGGTTAATGTTCGGGTTAAGGTTAGGATTAGGGTTAGGATTAGGTTTAGGCTGAATGTGAGTGTGCAGGTGAGGTTGAGGTTTCAGATTATGGTTAGGGTTAGGGTTAGTGTGAAGTTTAGGATTAGGGTTAGGAAGAGGGTAAGGGTTAGGGTGAGGGTTTGTGCGAGGGTGAGGTTAAGGTTTAGGATGATGTTTAGGGTTATTGTGAGGGTTAGGGTTAGTGTTAGTGTTAGGGTGAGGGTGAGGTTGAGAGTTAGGGTTAGGGTTAGTATTAGGGTTAGGCTGAGAGTGAGGGTGAGGCTGAGGGTTAGGGTTAGGGTAAGGGTGAGGATTAGGTTGAGGGTGAATTTTAGGGTGAGGGTGAGTGTGAGGGTGAGGTTTTCCTTTTGGGAAGGGTTAAGGTTAGGGTTAGGGTGAGGATTAGGTTGAGGGTGAGGTTTAAGGTGATGGTTAGGCTTAGTGTGAGGGTTAGGGTTTGGGTTAGAGTTAAAGTGCTAGGATAAGGGTTATGGTGAGGATTAGTTTGAGGGTGAGGGTTAGGGTTAGGGTGAAGGTTAGGGTGAGTCTTAGGGTTAAGTTTAGGGTTTGGTTGAGGGTGAGTGTTAGGGTTAGGGTTAGGGTGAGTGTTAAGTTTAGGGTGAGGGTTAGGGTTAGGGTTAGGGTTAGGTTTAGCATGAGGGTAAGGGTGAGGGTTAGAGTTATTGTTAGGGTTAGGGTTAGGGTGAGGACTAGGATGAGGGTGAATGTTAAGGTGAAGGTGAGGTTTTCCTTTTGGTAAGGGTTAGAGTTAGTCTTAGGGTGAGGATTAGGTTGAGGGTTAGGGTTAGGGTTAGGGTTAGGGTGAGGGTTAGTTTTTGGGTTAGGGCAAGGGTTAGGGTTATGGATAACGTGAGTGTAAGTGTGAGAGTTAGGGTTAGGTTTAGGGTTAGGGTGAGGGTGAGGGTGATGGTTAGGTTTAAATAATAGGGTTAGGTTTAGGGTTAGGCTTCGGGTGAGTGTGAGGGTGAGGTTTAGGTTAGGTTTAGGGTGAGGGTTATTTTTAGGCTTAGGGTTAGGGTGAGGTTGAGTGTGAGGATTAGGGATAGGTTTAGGGTTATACTTAGGGTGAGGGTGTTGGTGATGTTTAGGTGCAGGATTAGGGTTAGTGTTAGACTTAGGCTCAGGGTGAGTGTTAAGATAAGGTTTAGGGTGAGGGTTAGGGTTAGGGTTAGGGTTGGGGTGAGGGATAGGGTTAGGATTACGGTTAGGATGAGGGATAGGGTTAGGGTTAGAGTGAGAGTTAGGGTGATGATTTGGGTTCGGATGATGGTGAGGTTTAGTGTGTGGGTGAATGTTAGGGTTAGGTTGAGGTTTAGGGTGACAATGAGGGTTACGGTGAGTTTGTTGGGAAGGGTTAGTGATAGTGTAAGGGTGAGGTTTAGGGTTCAGATTAGGGTGAGGGTTAAGGTGAGGTTTAGGGTTAGGGTTAGGGTTCGGGTGAGGTTTAGGGTTAGGGTGAGGGTTAGCTTGAGTATTAGGGTTAGGGTTATCTTAGGATTAGGGTAAAGGTTAGAGTGAGGGTTAGGGTAACGGTTAAAGTTAGGGTTAGTTTGAGGATTAGGGATAGGGTTAGGGTGAGGGTAAGATTTAGGGTGAGATTTAGGGTGAGGATTATGGTTAGCGTTAGGGTTAGGGTGAGGGTTAGGGTGAGGGTGAGGGTTAGGGTTAGGGTTAGGGTGAAGGGGAGGTTAAGGGCTATTGTTAGGGTGAGATTTAGGGTTAGGGTGAGGGTTAGGGATAGGGTTAGGGTTAAGATTAGGGTGAGGGTGAGGGTGAGGGTTATGATTAGGGTTAGAGTTAGGCTGAGGGTGTGGGTGATAGTTAGCATTAGGATGAGGGTTACGGTTAGGGTTAGGCTGAGGGTGAGTGTGAGTTTGAGTGTGATGGTGAGGATGAGGGTTAGGCAGAGGAGTATGGTTAGGTTTAGGGTGAGGGTTAGAGTTAGTGTGAGGGATAGGGTTAGGGTTAGGTTTAGTGTTAGGTTGAGAGTAATGGTTAGGGTGAGTGTTAGGTTGAGGGTGTGTTTAAGGTCAGGGATAGGGTTAGTGTGAGGGCTAGGGTTAGGGTTAGGGTTAGGGTGATGTTTAGGGTGAGGGTGATTATTAGGGTGAGGGTTAGGGTGTGTGTGAGTGTTAGGGTTAGGGTGAGGGTTAGGATGACGGTGAATGTTAGGGTGAGGGTGAGGGTTAGGGTTAGGGTGAAGGTGAGGTTGAGGGGTAGGGTTTGGGATAGGGTGAGTGTTAGGTTTAATGTGAGGTTTTGGCTGAGTGTTAGGGATAGGACGAGGCTGAGCATAAGGGTTAGGGTGAGGGTTAGTGTGAGGTGAGGGTTAGGGTAAGGGTTAGGATTTGGGTTAAAGTTAGGGTTAGGGTGAGTATAAGGGTTAGGGTGAGGGTTAGGGTGCGCGTGAGGGTTAGGATTACCGTTAGGGTTAGGGTGAGGGTTAGGGTGAGGGTTAGGGTTAGGGGTTAGGTTTAGTGTTAGGTTGAGGTTGAGGGTTAGGGTTAGGGTTAGGGCGATGGTTAGGGTTAGGGTGAGGTTTAGGTTTAGGGTTAGGGTTAGGGTTAGCTTTAGGCTTCTGGTGAGGGTGAGGGTGAGGGTGAGGGTTAGGGTTAGGGTTAGGGTTAGGGTTAGGGTGAGGGTTAGCGTTAGTTTGATGATTAGGGTGAGTGTCAGGTTTAGAGTGAGGGTTCAGGTTCGGGTGAGGGTGAGGGTTAAGGTGTGGGTGAGGCTTAGATTTAGGTTGAGTGTTAGGGTGTGGGTGAGGCTTAGGGTTATGATGAGGGTCAGGGCTAGGGTGAGGTTGAGGGTTAAGTTTAGTGTGAGGGTTAGAGTGAGGGATAAGGTCAGAGTTAGGGTGAGGGTTTGTGTTAGTGTGTGGGTTAGGATCAGGGTTAAGGTTATGGTTAATGTGAGGTAAATGATTAGGGTGAGAGTTAGGGTGAGGGATAGGGTGAGGGTAAAGATCAGGGTGAGGTTGAGGGCTATGGGGAGGTTTACGATTAGTGTTAGGGTTAAAGTTATGGTTAGGGTTAGGGGGAGGGGGAGGGTTAGGGTGAGGTTTAGCATTAGGGTCAGGGTTACCGTTAGTGTTAATGTGAGGGTGACTGTTAGCGTGAGGGTGAGGGTTAGGTTAAGGTGAGGGTTAGTTTGAGGGTGAGGGTTTAGGGTGATTTTGAGGTTTAGGTTTAGGATCAGGGTTAGGTTGAGGGTTACTGTTAGGGTTTGGGTTAGGGTGACGTTTAGGTTGAGGGTTAGGTTTAGGCTTAGGGTTATTTTGAGGGTTACAGTGAGGCTTAGGGTTAGTGTTAGGGTTAGGGTGTGGGTTAGGATGAGGGTAAATGTTAGTGTGAGGGTTAGGATAAGGTTGAGGGTTAGGGTTAGTGTTAGGGTGAGTTATAGGGTGAGATTTAGGATTAGGGTTAGGGTTAGGGTTATTGTGAGGGTTAGGCGGAGGTTGAGGTTGAGGATGAGGTTGTGGGATAAGGATAGGGTTAGGGTGAGGTTTGGGTTAGTGTGATGGTTAGGGTGAAGTTGAGGTTAAGGGTTAGGGTGAGGGATAGGGTGAGGTTGAGTGTTAGGTTTGGGGTAACGGTTAGGTTGAGGGTTAGGGTGACGGATAGGGTTAGGGTTAGGGTTAGGGTGATGGTTAGGTTTAGTGGGAGGGTTAGGGTTAGGGATAGGGATAAGATTAGGGTGAGGGTAAGTGTTAGGGTTAAGGTTAGGCTGAGAGTGAGGGTTAGGTTTAGCGTGAGTGTTAGGGTGAGGTTTAGAGTGAGGTTTAGGGTTAGGGTTATGGTGAGGGTTAGGGTTAGGATTAGGATTAGGGTTAGGGTAAAGCTGAGGGTGAGGTTGAGGGTGAGGGTGAGGGATGGGGATAGGGTTAGGGTTAGTGTTAGCGTTTGTGTGAGGTTTAGGAGTAGGGTTAGTATTAGGTTGAGAGTAAGGGTTGGGTGAGGATTAGTGTGAAGGTGAGGTATAGGGATAGGTTTAGGTTTAGGAATATGGTGTGTGTGAGGTTGAATGTTAGAGTTAGGGTGAGGGTTAGGGTTAGGTTTAGAGTGAGGGTGAGGGTGAGGGTTAGGGTTAGAGTTAGGGTTAGGGTTAGGGTTAGGCTGCGGTTGACAATGTGTGTGAGGGTAAGGTTTAGGCTTATGGTTAGGGTGAGGGTTAGGGTTAATGTGAGGATTAGGGTGAGGGTTAGGATAAGGGTTAGGTTGAGGGTTAGGGTGAGTGGGAGGTTTAGTGTTAGGGTTAAGTTTAGGGTGAGGGTTAGGGTGAGGGTTTGGTTTAAGGTTAGGTTAGGTTTAGGGTGAGAGTGACAGTTAGTTTTAGGATTAGTGTTAGGTTGAGGGTTAGGCTTAGGGTGAGGGTGAGGGTGAGGTTTAGGGTTAGGGATAGCTTTAGGGTTAGGGTGAGGGTTAGGTTTAGGGTGAGGGTTAGGTTTAGGGTTAGGATTAGGGTGAGGGCTAGGGTTAGGGTTAGGTTTAGGATGTCAGTGAGGGTGAGGGTGAGAGTGAGGGTTAGATTTAGGGTGAGTCTTAGGGTTAGGGTTAGGGTGAGTGTTATATATATGGTGATGTTTAGCGTGAGGGTGAAGGTCAGGGTTACAGTGAGGTTTATGGTGTTAGTTAGGGTTTAGTGTTAGGGTGAGGGTTAGGGTGACGGTGAGGGTTAGGGGGACAGTGAGGGTTAGGGTGAGTGTGAGGATTAGTGTTAGGGTTAGGGTTAGTTTTAGGGTTAGGGTGAGGGTTAGTGTTATGGTTAGCATTAGGATTAATGTGAGGGTTAGGGTTAGGTTTAGGTTTAGGTTAAGGGTTAGGGTGAGGGTATGGGTTAGGATGAGAGTTAGGGTTAAGGTTAGGGTTAGATTGAGGTTGAGGGTGAGGTTTAGGGTTGGGTGAGGGTTAGAGTTAGAGTGAGAGTTAAGGTTGGATTAGGGTTATATTTAGGGTGAGGGTGAGGGGTAGGGTTAGGATTAGAGTTAGTGTTAGGGATAGACTGAGGGTGAAGGTGAGGGTGAGGGTTGCAGTTTGGGTTAGGGTGAGGGTTAGGGTTAGGGTGAGGATGAGGGTAAGCGTGAGGGTTAGTGTTAGGGGTAGGATGACGTTAGGTTGAGGGGTAGGGTTATGGTTAGGGTGAGGGTTAGGGTTACTATGAGGTTTAGGGTTATGGTTAAGGTTATGGTTAGGGAGGGGGTAAGGGTTAGCATGAGGGTTAGGTTGAGGGTCAGGGTTATTTTTATGGTTAGTTTGAGGGTTACTGTTAAGTTTAAGATTAGTTTTAGGGTTAGGGTTGGGGTGAGGATTAGGGTGATTTTAAGGGTTAGGTTGAGCTTTGGGGAGAGTGAGGTATAGGGTTAGGGTTAGGGTTAGGGTGAGGCATAGGGTGAGGGTTAGGGTTATGGTTAGGTTTAGGATGAGGGTTAGGGTGATGGTTAGGGTTAGGGTTAGGGTTAGGGTGAGGGTTAGGGTCACGGCGAGGGTTAGGTTTAGGGTGAGGGTTTGGGTTAGGGTGAAGGTTAGGATTAGGGTTAGGCTAAGGGTTAGGGTGAGAATTAGGGTTAAGTTTAGGGTTAGATTGAGGTTGAGAGTGAGGGTTAGGGTTGAGTGAGGTTTAGATTTATAGTGAGGGTTAGGATTGGATTAAGGTTAGAGTTAGGGTGAGGGTGAGGGTGAGGGTGAGGTTTAGAGTTTGAGTTAGGTTTAGGGTAAGGGTGAGAGTGAGTTTTAGGGTTAGGATTAGGATTAGGGTTACGCTTAGACTAAGGTTGAATGTGAGAGTAAGAGGGAGGCTTTTGGTGAGGGTTAGGTTTCGGGTTAGGTTTAGGGTGTGGTTGAGGGTTAGGGTTAGGGTCAGGTTTAGGGTTACGGTGAAGGTTAGTGTTAGGGTTAGAGTTAGGGTGAGGGTGTGGGTGAGGGTGAGGTTAGGATGAGGGTTAGTGTTAAGGTTGGGGTGAAGGTGAGGTTTAGGTTTAGGATTAGTGATAGGGTAAGGGTTAGGCTGAGGGTGAGGGTGTGGTTGAGGGTTTGGGATTAGTGTGAAGGTTAGGGTGAGGGCTAGGCTGAAGGTCAGGGTTAGGGTGAGGGTGAGGGTGCGCGTGAGGGGTTCAGTTAGGTAAGGGTTAGTTTTAAGGTTAGTTTGAGGATTAGGGTGAGGGTAAGAATAAGGGTGAGGGTTAGGGTTTGGGTGAGGGTTGGGGTTAGGGTTAGGGTGAGGGTTAGGGTTAGGTTTAGGATGACGTTTAGAATGACGGTGAGTGTTAGGGTGAGGGTGATGTTTCGGGTGAGGATTAGGGATAGGGTTAGAATTAGGGTGAGGGCTAGGGTGAAGATGAGGGTTAAGGTTAGGGTTAGGGATAGTGTGAGAATTAGGGTTAGGGTTAGGGTGAGGGTGAGGGTTAGGCTGAGGGGTAGGGTTAGGTTTAGGGTGAGGGTTACATTTAATCTGATTGTTAGGGTTAGGGTAGGGTTAGGGTTAGGGTTAGGGTAAGGGTTAGGGTGAGATTTAGGGTCCGGATGAGGGTTAGTTTTAGCATTAGGGTTATGGTGAGGGATAAGGTTAGGGTTAGGGTTAGGGTTATGTTTAATGTGAGCGTGAGCGTTAGGGTTTGCGTGAGGTTGAGGGTTACGATTAGGGTTAGCGTTAGGGTGAAGATGAAGGTGAGGCTGAGGGTTAGGGTGAGGGTGAGGGTGAGGGTAAGGGTGAAGGTTAGGGTTAGGGTGAGGGTGAGGGTCAAGGTTAGGATTCGGATTAGGGTGAGAGTTAGGGTTAGGCTGAAGGTGAGCGTGAGGGTGAGGGTGAGGGTTAATGTTAGGGTCAGGTTTAAGGTTAGGGTCAGTGTGAGACTTAGGGTGAGGGTGAGGGTAAGGGTTAGGTTGAGTGTGAGGGTCAGGGTTAGGGATAGGATGAGTGTTAGGGTGAAGGTTAGGGTTAATGCTAGGGTTAGGGTTTGGGTAAGTTTTAGGGTGAGGTTTAGGGTTAGGGTGACGTTTAGGGTTAGGGTGAGGCTTAGGGTTTGGATTAGGTGAAGGTGAGGGCTAGGGTGAGGATGAGGGTTAGGGTTAGGCTTAGGGTGAGGGTAAGGTTTAGGTTTAGGGATATGTTGAGGGTTAGGTTGAGGGGAAGGGTTAGGGTTAGTGTGAGGTTTAGGTTTAGTGTGAGTGGTAGGTTTAGGGTTAGGGTTAGTGTTTTGATGAGTGTAAGGATTAGGGTGAGGGTTAGTGTTAGGGTTAGGTTTAGGGTGAGTGTTAGGGTGAGTGTTAAATTTAGGATTAGTGTTACGATTAGAGTTAGGCCTAGGGTGAGATTGAGCGTGAGGTTGAGGGTTAGGTTCTGGGTGAGGGTTAGGGTTAGGGTGAGGGTTTGGGTTAGGATTAGGGTTAGGGTGAGGGTTAGGGTGAAATTGAGGGTTAGGGTTAGGGTTAGGATTAGAATTACTGTGAGTGTTAGGGTTAGGGTTAGGGTCAGCGTTAGGGTGAGGATTATTGTTAGGGTGAGGTTTAGGGTGAGGATGAGGGATATTGTAAGGGTTTGGGTGAGTGTTAGGGTTAGGGTGAGGGTTAGGGTTAGGGTTATGGTTAGGGTATGGAGAGGGTAAGGTTTAGGGTGAGTGTTAAGTTTAGGCTGAGGGTGAGGGTGAGGGTGAGTGTTAGGGTTAGGTTTGTGGTTAAGGTGAGTGATAGGATTAGGGTTAGAGTTAGGATGAGGGTTAGGGGGAGGTGTAAGTTTAGTTTTAGAGTGAGGGTGAGTATGAGTGTGAGGGTTAGGCTTAGGGTGAGGTTTAGGGTTAGTGTCAGGGATAGGGTGTGGGTTAGCATGAGGGGTAGGGTTAGGTGTATGGTGAGGGTTAGGGTTATTGTGAGGGTTAGGTTTAGGGATAGGATTAGGGTAAGGATTAGTGTGAGGGTTACGGTTAGGGTTAGATTTAGGGTTAGGGTAAGGTTTAGGATGAGGTTTAGGGTGAGGGGGAGGGTTAGGGTTAGGGTTAGGTTAAGGATTAGAGTTAGGTTTAGGGTGAGGGTAAGGGTAAGGTTAAGGGCTAGGATGAGGGTTTTGGTGAGCGGTATGGTTAGGTTTAGGGTGAGGGTTACGGTGAGGGTTATGGTTAATGTTATGGTTAGGGTTAGGGTTAGCCTTAGGGTTAGGTTTAGGGTTACGGTAGGATTAGGTTTAGGGTTAGGGATAGGCTGAGGGTGAGGCTGAAGGTGAGGGTGAGGGAAAGGGTTAGGGTTAGGGTGAGGTTAAGGGTGAGGGTTATGGTTATGGTTATGGTTAGGTTTAGGGTTAGGGAGAGGGTTAGGGTGAGCGTGATGGTTACGGTGAGGGTTAGGGTTAGGGTGAGGGATATGTTTAGGGTTAAGGTGATGGTTATGGTTAGGATGATATATAGGATGAGGGTGAGGATTAGTGTGAGGGTGAGCGTGAGGGAGAGGGTGAGAGTTAGTGTGTGGGTGAAGGTTACGTTTAGGGTGAGGGTTAGGGTGACAATGAGGGTTGGGGTGAGGGTGAGTATTAGGGTTAGGGTTACAGTGATGGTTAGTTTTAGGGTTAGTGTTAGAGTGAGGGTTAGGGTGAGATGTAGGATTAGGGTTATGGTGAGGGTTAGGATTAGTGTGAGGTTTAGGGTTAGGTTAAGGTTCGGGTTAGGGTTCGGGTAAGGGGTTGGGTGAGGTTTAGGGTGAGGGTGAGAGTTAGGGTTAGCATTAGGGTTAGGGTGAAGTTTAGGATTAGGTTTAAGGTTTGAGTTAGCTTGAGGGTGAGGGTTAGGGTTTGGGTTAGGATTATTTTTAGCGTTATGTTTAGGCTGAAGGTGAGGGAGCGGGTGAAGGTGAGGGTTACGGTCATAGTGAGGGTGAGGATTACGTTTAGGGTGAGGGTGAGGGTTAGGGTGAGTGGTAGGGTTAGGGTCAGTGTTAGGGTGAGTGCTAGGGTGAGGTTCAGGGTTAGGTTTAGGGTTAGGGATAGGGTGAGGTTTAAGGTTAAGGTTAGTGTTAGGGTGACCGTTAGGCTGAGGTATAGGATTAGGGTTATCATGAGGGTTACGTTTAGTGTGAGGGTTAGGGTTAGGTTTACTGTTAGGGTGAGGGTTAGGTTTAGTGTGAGGATTACGGTTAGGGTTAGAGTTAGGGTTAGGATTAGGTTTAGGCTGAGGGTGAAGGTGAGGGTGAGGGTTAGGTTTAGGGTTACATTAAGGGTGAGGGTTAAGGTGAGGGTTAAGTTTAGGGTTAGGGTGTGGGTTAGTGTGAGTGTAAGGGTTAGGGTGAGGTTTAGTGTTAGGGTGAGGTTTAGGGTTAGAGTTAGGGTTAGTGTTAGGCTCATGGTGAGGGTGAGGGTGAGGGTTAGGGTTAGGTTTAGGTTGAGGTTTAGGGTTAGTTTGAGGGTAAATTTGAGGGTGAGGGTAATGTTTAGAGTGATGATTAGTGTGATGGTGAGACTTAGGGTTTGGGTGAGGTTTAGGGTAAGGTTGAGGGTTAGGTTTAGTGTGAGGGTTAGGGTTAGGTTTAGGATAAGGGTGAGGGTGAGGATTAAGGTTAGGGTTAGGGTGAGGGTTAGGGTTAGGGTTGGGTTTAGGGAGAGGGTTAGGGTTAGGGTTAGGGTGAGGTTCAGGGTTAGGATTAGGGATAGACTTATTGTTAGATTTAGAGTTAGGTTGTGGGTTAGGTCTAGGGTCAGCCTGAGGGTAAGGGTTAGGTTTAGGATTAGTGTTAGGGTTAGAGTTAGGCTTAAGGTAAGGGTTAGGGTAAGGGTTAGGTTTAGGGTGAGGGAGAGGTTTAGTGTGAGGGTTAGTGTTAGGGTTAGAGCTAGTGTTAGGCTGAGGGTAAGGGATAGGGTGAGGGTTAGCATTAGGGATAGGGTGTGGATAAGGATTAGGGTTAGGGATAGTGTGCGGGCTAGGGTTAGGGTGAGGGTGAAGGTGAGGGTGAGGGTTAGGTTAGTGTTAGGCTGAGGGTGAGGGTGAGGATGAGGGTTAGGTTTAGGTTTAGGGTGAGGGTTAGGGTTAGGGTTAAGGTTAGGCTTAGGGTGAGGCTTAGGGTTAGGGTTAGAGTGAGGGTGAGGGATCCGGTTAGAGTAAGGGTGAGGATTAAGGTGAAAGTTACGGTTGTTTAAGGTGAGGGTTAGTGTGAGGGTAAGGGTAAGTGTGAGGGTAAGGGTGAGGGTGAGGTTTAGGGTTAGGGTTTTGTTATGGTGAGGCGTAGGGTGAGGGTGAGGGTTAGGGTTTCGGTTAGAGTGAGGGTTAGTGTGAGGGTGAGAGTTAGGATTAGGGTTAGGCTGAGGGTTAGGTTCAGGGTGAGGGTTAGTGTTAGGGAGAGTTTTAGGGTTAGGGTGAGCGTGAGGGTTAGGGTTAGGGTTAGGTAGAGGGTGAGGATTTGGGTTAGGGTTAGGGTGAAGTTTAGGAGGAAATTTAGTTTTAGGGCTACTGTTAGGATTAGTGTGTGGGTTAGGGATAGGGTTAGGGTCACGGTTAGGGTGAGGATAAGTGTTAGGGTGAGGTTTAGGGTGAGGTTGAGTGTTAGGGTTAGCTTCAGGGTTACAGTGAGGGTTACACTGAGGGTTAGGTAGAGGGTTCAGGTTAGGGTTAGGTTTCTGTTGAGAGTAAGGTTTAGGGTAAGGTTTAGGGTTAGGTTTAGGGTTATGGGAGGGTTAGGTTTGTGTTAGGGTTAGAGTTAGGGTGAGGGTTTGGGTTGGGTTATGGTTAGAGTTCGGGGAAGAGTGAGGGTGAGATTTAGGGTCAGGGTTAGGTTTAGAGATAGGATGAGGGTGAAGGTGAGGGTTTGGGTTCGTGGTAGGCTGAGGGTGAGGTTAAGGGTGAGGGTCAGGTTTAGGATTAGGCTGAGGGTGAGGGTTAGGTTTAGGGTAAGGGTTAGACTTATGGTGAGGGTTAGGGTTAGGTTTAGGGTGAGGATGAGTTATATGGTTAGGTAAGGGTGAGGATTAAGGTGAAAGTTAGGGTTAGGGTTAGGGTGAGGTTTAGGGTGAGGGTGAGGGTTAGGGTTATGGTTAGGGTTAGAGTTCGGCTTAGGGTGAGGGTTAGGTTTAGTGTGGGGTGAAGATGAGGGAAAGGGTTAGGGTGAGTTTGAGGTTTAGGGTTAGGGTTTGGGTGAGGGTTAGGGTTAGGGTTAGGGTGAAGGTTAAGATTAGGGTGATATTTAGGGTGAGGGTGTGGGTTAGTGTGAGGGTGAGTGTTCGGGTGAGGGTGAGGGTTAACGTGTGGGTGAGGGTTAAGTTTAGGTTTAGGGTTAGGGTGATGGTGAGGGTTAGTTTGAGGTTGAGGGTTAGGGTTAGGGTCAGGGTGAGGGTTAGTGTTAGGTTTAGTGTTTGGGTTAGGGTTAGGGTGAAGGTGAGGGATTGGGTTAGGTTTAGGGTGAGGTTAAGGCTTAGGGTGAGGGTGAGGGTGAGTGTAAGGGTGAGGGTGAGGGTAAGTGTGACGGTGCAGGTTAGGTTTAGGGTGAGAGTTAGGGTTAGGGTGAGGGTTCGGTTTAGGGTGATGTTTAGGGTTAGGGTGAGGGTGAGGGTAAGTTTGAGGGTGAGGTTTAGGGTGTGGTTGAGGGTTAGGGTTAGGGTGTGTTTTAGGGTGACAGTTTGGGTGAGAGTTAGGGTTAGTGTTAGCTGAGGGCTAGGGTGAGGTTGAGGGTTTGGGTTAGGGATAGGTATAGGGTTATGTGCAGTGTTAGGGTTAGGTTTAGGGTGAGGGTTAAGGTAACGGTGAGGGTTAGGAGTAGTGTGAGAGTTAGGGTTATTGTTAGGGTCAGCGTTAGGGTGAGGATAATGGTTAGGCTGAGGTTTAGGGTGAAGGTGAGGTTTAGGGTTAGCGTTTGGGTTAGGGTGAGGTTTAGGGTGAGGGTTGGGTTAGGTTTCAGGTTAGGGTGAGGGTTAGCGTAAGGTTTAGGGTAATGGTTAGCGTTAGGGTGAGGGTTAGGTTTGGGTTAGGGTTAGTGTTTGGGTGAAGTTGAGGGTTAGCATTATGGTTAGGGTGAGGGTTATGGTTAGACTGAGGGTGAGCTTGAGGGTGAGGGTGATGGTGAGGGTTTGGGTTAGGGTGAGGGTTAGGGTTAGTGGTAGGGTTAGGGTTAGGGTGAGGGTGTGGGTTAGGGTTAGGGCTAGGATGAAGGTTAGGGTGAGAGGTAGGGTTATGATTAATGTGAGGGTTATGGTGAAGGTTAGGTTTTGGGTTAGGTGAGAGTTATGGTGTGGATAAGGGTTAGTGTTAGGGTGAGGGTTAGGTTGATGGTAAGGGTCAGGGTGAGGGTTAGGGTTACGGTTAGGGCGAGGATTTGTGTTAGTGTTCATGTTAGGGTGAGGGTTAGGGTGAGGGGTATAGTTAGTTTTAAGGTGAAGGTTAGGTTTAATGTGAGAGTTAAGTTTAGGGTTAGGGTTCTTGTGGGGGTAAGGGTTAGGGTGAGGTTTAGCGTGAGGGTGAGGTTTTGGTTTAGCGTTCGGATTAGGTTTAGGATTAGCTTGAGGTTTATGGTGAGGGTTAGGTTAGGGTTAGTTTTAGGGTTAGCGTGAGGTATATGGTTAGGGTTAGGTGAGGGTGAGTGTTAGGGTTAGAGTTAGGGTTAGGATGAGGGGTAGAGTGAGGGGTAGAGTTAGGGTTAGGGTGAGGATGAGGGTGATCGTGAGGGTTAGGGTTAGGGTCATGTTGAGTTTTAGGGTTAGGGTTAGGTTTCGTTTGAGTGTTAGGGTGAGGGGTAGCGTTAGGGTTAGGGTTTGTGTTAGGGTTACGGTTAGGTTAGGGTTAGCTTTAAGGTTAGGGTTATGGTGAGGGTAAGGGTTAGTGTGAGTGTTAGGATGAGGGTGAGGTTTAGGGTTAGGGTTAGGGTGAGGGTTAGATTGAGGGTGAGGGTTAGGGTAAGGTTGAGTTTTATGGTGAGGTTTAAGGTGAGAGGTTTAGGGTTAGGGTTGTGGTGAGGGTGAGGGTTTGGGTTGGGGTAAGGGTTAGAGTGATTGTTAGGGTAAGGGTGAGGTTTAGAGTTTGGGTTAGGGGTAGGGTGAGGGTAGGGTGAGGGGTAGGGTTAGCTTTAGGATTAGGGATAGGGTTAGGGTGAGGGTTAGGTTTAGGGTTAGGGTTAGTGTTTGGGTTAGGGTTATGGTGAGTCTTAGGTTTAGGGCGAGGTTTAGGGTTAGGGTAGGGTGAGTGTAAGGCTTAGTGTGAGGTTTAGGGTTAGGTTGAGGGTGAGGATAACGGTTAGGTTAAGTGTTACGGTTAGGGTGAGGAGTAGGGTTAGGTTTAAGGTGAGGCTGAAGATGAGTGTGAGGGTGAGGGTGTGGGTTAGGGTTAGGGTTAGGGTCAGGGTGAGGGTGAGGGGTAGGGTGAATGGTAGGGTTAGTGTTAGGCTTAGGTTTTGGGTGAGTGTTAGGGTTAGGGTGAGGATTAGGGTTAGGGTTATTGTTAGGGTGAGGGTTGGGGTGAGGTTTAGGTTTAGTGTTAGGGGTAGGTTGAGTGTTAGGTTATTGTGAGGGTTAGGATTAGGTTTAGGTTTTGGGATAGGGTGAGGGTAAGGGTTAGGGTGAGGGTTAGTGTGAGGGTGAGGGTTAGGTTAAGGGTTAGTTTAAGGATTAGGGTCAGGTTGAGTTTGAGGGTTAGGTTTAGGGTGAGGGTTAGGCTGAGGGTTATTCTAAGGATTGGGTTAGTGTGAGGGTGAGGGTGAGGGTGAGGGTGAGGGTTTTGGTTATGTAAGGGTTATGTTTAGGGTTAGCCAGAGGATTAGGGTGAGAGTGAGGATTAGGTTGAGGTTTAGGTTTAGGTTGAGGGTTTGGGTTCGGGTTAGGGTTAGGGTGAGGGTTAGGGTTAGAGTGAGGATGAGGGTTAGGGTAAGGGTTAGGGAGAGGGTTAGTGTTAGATTTAGTGTTTGGGTTAGGGTTAGGGTGAATGTGAGGGATAGGGTTAGGTTTAGGGAGAGGTTAAGGCTTAGGGTGAGGGTGAGGTTAAGGGTGAGGGTGAGGGTAAGGGTGAGGGTGCAGGTTAGGTTTAGGGTGAGAGTTAGGGTTAGGTTGAGGGTTCGGTTTAGGGTGATGATTAGGGTTAGGGTGAGGGTGAGGGTTCGTTTGAGGGTGAGGTTTAGGGTGTGGTTGAGGTTTAGGGTTAGGGTGAGTTTTAGGGTGACAGTTTGGGTGAGAGTTAGGGTTAGTGTTAGCTGAGGGCTAGGGTGAGGTTGAGGGTTTGGGTTAGGGATAGGTATAGGGTTATGTGCAGTGTTAGGGTTAGGGTTAGGGTGAGGGTTAAGGTGAGGGTGAGGGTTAGGAATAGTGTGAGGGTTAGGGTTACCGTTAGGGTCAACGTTAGGGTGAGGATAATGGTTAGGCTGAGGTTTAGGGTGAAGTTGAGGTTTAGGGTTAGCGTTTGGGTTAGGGTGAGGTTTAGGGTGAGGGTTGGGTTAGGTTTCAGGTTAGGGTGAGGGTTACCGTAAGGTTTAGGGTAATGATTAGATTTAGGGTGAGGGTTAGGGTTGGGTTAGGGTTGGTGTTTGGGTGAAGTTGAGGGTTAGCATTATGGTTAGGGTGAGGGTTAGGGTTAGACTGAGGGTGAGCGTGAGGGTGAGGGTGATGGTGAGGGTTTGGGTTAGGGTGAGGCTTAGGGTTAGTGGTAGGGTTAGAGTTAGGGTGAGGGTGTGGATTAGGGTTAGGGCTAGGATGAGGGTTAGGGTGAGAGGTAGGGTTATGATTAGTGTGAGGGTTATGGTGAAGGTTAGGTTTTGGGTTAGGTGAGAGTTATGGTGTAGATAAGGGTTCGTGTTAGGGTGAGGGTTAGGTTGATGGTAAGGGTCAGGGTGAGGGTTAGGGTTACAGTTAGGGCGAGGGTTTGTGTTAGTGTTCGTGTTAGGGTGAGGGCTAGGGTGAAGGGTAAAGTTAGTTTTAAGGTGAAGGTTAGGTTTAATGTGAGAGTTAAGGTTAGGGTTAGGGTTCTTGTGGGGGTAATGGTTAGGGTGAGGTTTAGCGTGAGGGTGAGGTTTTGGTTTAGTGTTCGGATTAGGTTTAAGATTAGCTTGAGGTTTATGGTGAGGGTTAGGTTAGGGTTAGTGTTAGGGTTAGCGTGAGGTTTATGGTTAGGGTTAGGTGAGGGTGAGTGTTAGGGTTAGAGTTAGGGTTAGGATGAGGGGTAGAGTGAGGGGTAGGGTTAGGGTTAGGGTGAGGATGAGGGTGATCGTGAGGGTTAGGGTTAGGGTCATGTTGAGGGTTAGGGTTAGGGTTAGGTTTAGTTTGAGTGTTAGGGTGAGGCGTAGCGTTAGGGTTAGTGTTTGTGTTAGGGTTAGGGTTAGGTTAGGGTTAGCGTTAAGGTTAGGGTTATGGTGAGGGTACGGGTCAGTGTGAGGGTTAGGATGAGGGTGAGGTTTAGGGTTAGGGTTAGGGTGAGGGTAAGATTGAGGGTGAGGTTTAGGGTAAGGTTGAGTTTTATGGTGAGGTTTAGGGTGAGAGGGTTAGGGTTAGGGTTGTGGTGAGGGTGAGGGTTTGGGTTGGGTAGGGTAAGGGTGAGGTTTAGAGTTTGGGTTAGGGGTAGGGTGAGGGTAGGGTGAGGGGTAGGGTTAGATTTAGGATTAGGGTTAGGGTTAGGGTGAAGGTTAGGTTTAGGTTTAGGGTTAGTGTTTGGGTTAGGGTTATGGTGAGTCTTAGGTTTAGGGCGAGGGTTAGGGTGTGGAGTAGGGTTAGGTTTAAGGTGAGGCTGAAGATGAGTGTGAGGGTGAGGGTGTGGGTTAGGGTTAGGGTTAGTGTTACAGTGAGGGTGAGGGGTAGCGTGAGGGGTAGGGTTAGTGTTAGGCTTAGGTTTTGGGTGAGTGTTAGGGTTAGGGTGAGGGTTAGGGTTAGGGTTATGGTTAGGGTGAGGGTTGGGGTGAGGTTTAGGTTTAGTGTTAGGGTTAGCTTGAGTGTTAGGTTATTGTGAGGGTTAGGGTTAGGTTTACGTTTTGGGATAGGGTGAGGGTAAGGGTTAGGGTGAGGGTTAGTGTGAGGGTGAGGGTTAGGCTAAGGTTAGTTTAAGGATTAGGGTCAGGTTGAGTTTGAGGGTTAGGTTTAGGGTGAGGGTTAGGCTGAGGGTGAGTCTTAGCGATTGGGTTAGTGTGAGGGTGAGGGTGAGGGTGAGGGTGAAGGTTTTGGTTAAGTAAGTGTGAGGTTTAGGGTTAGCCTGAGGATTAGGGTGAGGTTGAGGATTAGGTTGAGGTTTAGGTATAGGTTGAGGGTTTGGGTTCGAGTTAGGGTTAGGGTGAGGGTTGGGGTTAGGGTGAGGGTGAGGGTTCGGGTTAGGGAGAGGGTTAAGTTGAGTGTGAGGGTTAGGGTTAGTTTGGGTTATGGTGAGGCTTAGGGTGAGGGTTTGGGTTAGGTTTAGGGTTAGGGTGAGGGTGAGGGTTAGGGTGAGGTTAAGGGTTAGGGTTAGTGTTTGGGTGAGGGTGAGGGTTAAGTTTTGTGTTTGGGTTAGTGTGAGTGGTAGGGTGAGGGTTAAGGTTAGGGTTAGGTTTGGGTTGAGATTTAGGGTGAGTGTTAGTGTTACTGTTAGGCTAAGTGTTTGGGTGAGTGTTAGGCTTAGGGTGAGGGTTAGGGTTAGTTTTAGATTTGGGGTAGGGTGAGGATAAGTGTTAGGGTGAGGGTTAGGGTGAGGGTGAGTGTGAGGTTTAGAGTTAGGGTTAGGGTGAGTTGTAGGGTGAGGGTTAGGGTTAGGGTTAGGGCTAGGGTTAGGGTGAGGTTTAGTTTTAATGTTATGTTTAGGGTTAGGGTAAGTGTTAGGGTTAGTGTGAGTGTTTGGGTTAGGGTAAGGTTTTCGGTTAGGGTGAGGGAAAGGGTTAGGATGGGGTTTAGGTTTATGGTAAGGGTTAGATTAAGCGTTAGGGTAAGGGTCAAGTTGAGTGTGAGGGTTATGGTTAGGGTGAGGGTTAGGCTGAGTGGTAGGGTTAGGGTGAGGGTGAAGGTGAGGGTGAGGGTAAGGGTGAGGGTTTCAGTTACATAAGGGTTAGGTTTAGTGTTAGCAAGAGGATTAGGGTGAAGGTGAGGATTAGGGTGAGGGTTAGGTTTATGTTGAGGTTTGTGGTTAGGGTTAGGTTTAGGTTGAGGGTGAGGGTTAGGGTTAGGGTTAGTGTTAGGATGAGGGTGAGGTGATGGTGAGGGTGAGAGTTAGGGTTTGTGTTAGGTGAGGGCTAGGGTGAGGTTGAGGGTTAGGGTTTGGGATAGGGATAGGGTGAGATGCAGGGTTAGGGTTAGGGTTAGAGTGAGGGTTAGGGTGATGGTGAGGGTTAGGGTGATGGTGAGGGTTAGGGTGAGGGTGAGGTTTAGGGATAGGGTTAGGGTTTGGGTTAGGATTAGCATTAGGGTGAGTGTTAGGGTGAAATTGAGGGTTAGGGTTAGGGTTAGGATTAGTGTGAGTGTTAGGGTTATGGTTAGGGTCAACTTTAGGGTGAGGGTACTGTTTAGGGCGAAATTTAGCGTGAGGCTGTGTGTTAGGGTTAGGGTTTGGGTGAGTGTTAGGTTTAGGGTGAGTGTTAGGGTTAGGGCTATGGTTAAGGTATGGTGAGGGTAAGGTTTAGGGTGAGGGTTAGGGTTAAGCTGAGGTTGAGGATGAGGGTGAGTATTAGGGTTTGGTTTAGGGTTAGGGTGAGTGTTAGGGTTAGGTTTAGGGTTAGGATGAGCGTTAGGGTGAGGGGTAGGTTTAGGTTTAGGTTGATGGTGAGGTTGAGGGTGAGGGTGAAGTTTAGGCTTAGGCTGAGGGTTAGGGTTAGGTTTAGGGATAGGGTGTGGGTGTGGGTTAGCATGAGGGGTAGGGTTAGGGTTAGGTTGAGGGTTAGGGTTAGTATGAGTGTTAGATTTAGGGATAGCATTAGGGTAAGGGTTGGTGTGAGGGTTACTGTTAGGGTTATGTTTATGTTTAGGGTAATGTTTAGGGTGAGGTTTAGGGTGAGGGTGAGGGTTAGGATTAGGGTTAGGGTTAGAGTTAGGGTGAGGTTGACGGTGAGCGTTAGTTGTAGGATTAGGGTTAGGCTGACGGTGAGGGTGAGCATGAGGGTTAGGGTTAGTTTGAGTGTGAGGGTAAGTCTTAGGGTGAGGGTCAGGTTAAGGTTGAGGGTGATGGTTAGGTTTAGGGTGAGGGTTAGGGTTAGGGTGAGGGTTCGGTTTAGGGTGATGCGTAGGTTTAGGGTGAGGGTGAGGGTTCGAGTGAGGGTGAGGTTTATGGTTTGGTTGAGGGTTAGGGTTAGGATGAAGTTTAGGGTGACGGTGAGGGTGAGAGTTAGGGTTAGTGTTTGGTGAGGGCTAAGGTGAGGTTGAGGGTTAGGGTTTGGGATAGGGGTAGGGTTAGGTGCAGGGTTAGGGTTAGGGTTAGAGTGAGGGTTAGGGTGACGGTGAGGGTTAGGGTGAGGGTGAGGGTTAGGGTCAGGGTGAGGGTTTGTGTTAGGATTAGGGTTAGGGTGAAATTGAGGTTTAGGGTTAGGGTTAGGGTTAGGATTAGTGTGAGGGTTAGGGTTAGGTTTAGGGTTAGGATTAGGTTTAAGCTGAGGGTGAAGGTGAGGGTGAGGGTGAGGGTGAGGGTGAGGTTAGGTTAGGGTTAAATTAAGGGAGAGGGTTAAGTTGAGGGTGAAGTTTAGGGTTACGCTGAGGGTTAGTGTGAGTGTAAGTGTTATGGTGAGTTTTAAAGTTAGGGTTAGGGTTAGGCTGAGGGTGAGGGTGGTGATGAGGGTTAGGGTTAGGTGTAGGTTGAGGGTTAGGGTTAGTTGGAGGGTAAATGTGAGGGTGAGGGTAAGGTTTAGAGTGAGGATTAATGTGATGGTGAGGGTTTGGATTTGGGTGATGTTTTGGGTAAGGGTGAGGTTTAGGTTTAGTGTAAGGGTTAGGGTTAGGGTTAGGGTAAGGATGAGGGTGAGGATTAAGGTTAGGGTTAGTGTGAGGGTTAGGGTTTGGGTTGGGTTAAGGGTGAGGGTTAGGGTTAGGGTTACGTTAGGTTCAGGGTTAGGATTAGGGATAGGCTTATTATTAGCTTTAGAGTTAGTGTGTGGCTTAGGTTTATGGTTAGATTTAGGGTGAGCCTGAGGGTGAGGGTTAGGGTTAGGATTAGTGTTAGGTTTAGGGTTAGGCTGAAGGTAATGGTTAGGGTTAGGTTTAGGTTTAGGTTTAGGATGAGGGATAGGTTTAGTGTGAGTGTTAGGGTTAGGGTTAGATTTAGTGTTAGGCTGAGGGTAAGGAATAGGGTGAGGGTTAGGGTGAGGGTGAGGTTTAAGTTTAGGGTTAGGGTGAGGGTTAGGTTTAGTGTGAGGCTTTGGGTTAGGGTTAGCATTAGGGATAGGGTTAGGATAAGGATTAGGGTTAGGGATAGTGTGAGGGTGAGGGTTAGGGTTAGTGTTAGGCTGAGGGTGAGTGTGAGGGTGAGGGTTAGGTTTAGGATTAGGGTGAAGTTTAGGTTTAGGGTTATGGTTAGGCTTAGGGTGAGGGTTAGGGTTAGGGTTAAGGTTAGAGTAATGGTGAGGGATCCGGTTAGGGTAAGGGTGAAGATTAAGGTGAAAGTTGGGGTTGGTTAAGATGAGGGTTTGTGTGAGGGTAAGGGTTAGTGTGAGGGTAAGGGTGAGGGTGAGGGTTAGGCTTTGGGTTTTGTTATGGTGAGGCGTAGGGTGAGGGTGAGGGTTAGGGTTTCAATTAGAGTGAGGGTTAGTGTGAGGGTGAGAGTTAGGATTAGGGTTAGGCTGAGGGTTAGGTTCAGGGTGAGGGTTAGGGTTAGGGAAATTGTTAGGGTTAGGGTGAGCATGAGGGTTAGGTTTAGGGTTAGGGAAATGGTGAAGATTTGGTTTAGGATTAGGGTGAGGGTTAGGAGGAAATTTAGTTTTAGGGCTACTGTTAGGATTAGTGTGTGGGTTATGGTTAGGGTTAGGGTCAGGGTTAGGGTGAGGATACGTGTTAGGGTGAGGTTTAGGGTGAGGGTGAGGGTGAGGGTTAGCTTTAGGTTTAGAGTGAGGGTTAAGTTGAGGTTTAGGTGGAGGGTTAGGGTTAGGGTTAGGTTTCTGTTGAGAGTAAGGTTTAGGGTAAGGTTTAGGGTTAGGTTTAGTGTTAGGGGAGGGTTGGGTTTGGGTTAGGGTTAGAGTTAGGGTGAGGGTTAGGTTTGGGTTAGGGTTAGAGTTCGGGTGAGGGTGAGGGTTAGGTTTAGGGTTAGGTTTAGTGTTAGGCTGAGGGTGAAGGTGAGGGTTAGGGTTAGTGTTAGGCTGAGGGTGAGGGTAAGGGTGAGGGTCAAGTTTAGGATTCGGCTGAGGGTGAGGGTTAGGGTTAGGGTAAGGGTTAGGCTTAGGGTGAAGTTTAGGGTTAGTGTTAGGTTTAGGGTGAGGGTGAGGTATATGGTTAGGTAAGGGTGAGGATTAAGGTGAAACTTAGGGTTAGGATTAGGGTGAGTTTTAGGGTTAGGGTGAGGGTTAGGGTTAGGGTTAGGCTGTGGGTGAGGGTTTGGGTTTAGGGTTAGGGTTAGGGTAAGGTTGAGGGTTAGGCGGAAATTTAGGGTTAGGGTTAGGGTCAGGATTAGTTTGAGTGTTAGGGTTAAGGTTAGGTTCAGGGTTAGGGTGAGGATAAGGGTTAGGGTGAGGTGTAGGGTGAGGGTGAGGTTTTGCATTAGCGTTAGGGTTAGGGTGAGGGTTATGGAGAGGGTTAGTGTTAGTGTTAGGTCTTTGGTGAGGGTAAGGGTTAGGGTAAGGTTTAGGGTTAGGTTTAGGTTTAGGGCAGGGTTAGGTTTGGGTTAGGGTTAGAGATAGGGTGAGGGTTAGGGTTGGGTTAGGTTTAGAGTTCGGGTGAGGGTCATGGTTAGGGTTAGGTTTAGGCTTAGGATGAGGGTTAGGGTTAGGGTTAGGGTTAGGGTGAGGGTGAGGGATATGGTTAGGTAAGGGTGAGCATTAAGGTGAAAGTTAGGGTTTGGGTGAGGTTTAGGGTGAGGGTGAGGGTTACGTTTAGGGTTAAGGTTAGGCTTATGTTGAGGGTTAGTTTTAGGGTTAGGTTTAGGTTTAGGGTTTGGTGAGGGTGAGGGATAGGGTTATGGTGAGTTTGAGGTTTAGAGTAAGGGTTAGTGTGAGGGTAAGGGGTTGGGTGAGGTTTAGGATGAGGGTGACGGTTAGGTTTAGCGTTAAGGTTAGAGTGAGCTTTAGGTTTAGGTAAAGGTTAGAGTTAGGTTGAGGGTGAGGGTGAGGGTTTGGGTTAGGATTAGTGTTAGGGTTATGTTTAGGCTGAAGGTGTGTGTGCGGGTGAGGGTGAGGGTTACAGTTAGGGTGTAGGTTAGAGTTACATTTAGGGTGAGGGTGAGGGTTAGGTTGAGTGTTAGGGTTAGGTCAGTGTTAGGGTGAGGGCTAGGGTGAGGGTTAGGATTAGGGATAGGGTGAGGTTTAAGTTTATGGTTAGGGTTAGGGTGAGGGTTAGGCTGAGGTTGTAGGGTTAAGGTTATCATGAGGGTTATGTTTAGTGTGAGGGTTGGGGTTAGGGTTAGGGTTAGGTTTAGGGTTAGGGGGATGGTTAGGTTTAGTGTGAGGGTTAAGGTTAGGGTTAGGTTTAGGCTGAGGCTGAGGATGAAGGTGAGGGTGAGGATTAGGTTTAGGATTAGGTTAAGGGTGAGGGTTAAGGTGAGGTTTAAGTTTAGGGTTAGGCTGAGGTTTAGTGTGAGCGTAAGGGTTAGGGTGAGGTTTAGAGTTATGATGAGGGTTAGGTTTAGGTTGAGGGTTCCGGTTAGGTTTAGGGTTAGGGTTTGGCTGAGGGTGAGGGTGATGGTGAGTGTCAGGTTAAGGATTAGGCTGAGGGTTAAGGTTAGGGTTAGGGTTAGGCTTAGGGTGAGGGGTAGGGTTAGTGTTAGGGATTGGGTAAGGGTCAAGGTGAGGGATAGGGTTAGGTAAGGGTGAGGATTAGGGTGAAAGTTAGGGTTAGGGTTAGGTTGAGAGTGAGGGTGAGGGTCAGGGTTATGGTTAGGGTTAGGCTTAGGTGAGGGTTAGGGTCAGGGTTACGGTTAGGTTTAGGGTGGGGTGAGGGTGAGGTATAGGGTTAGGGTGAGTTTGAGGTTTACGGTTAGGGTTAGGGTGAGGGTTAGGGTTAGGGTTAGGGTGAAGGGTATGGTTAGGGTGATGTTTAGGGTGAGGTTGAGGGTTCATGTGAGGGTGAGGTATAAGGTGTGGTTGAGTGTTAGGGTTAGAGTGAGGTTTAGGGTGATGGTGAGGGTGAGAGTTAGGGTTAGTGGTTGCTAAGGGCTAGGGTGAGGTTGAGGGTTAAGGTTAGGGATCGGGATAGGGTGAAGTGCAGGGTTAGGGTTAGGGTTACCGTGAGGCTTAGGGTGACGGTGAGGGTTAGGGTGAGAGTGAGGGCGAAGGTTAGGGTTAGGGTGAGTGTTTGGGTTAGGATTAGGTTTAGGGTGAGGTTTAGGTTGAAATTGAGGGTTAGGTTTAGAGTTAGGGTTAGGGTTAGGATTAGTGTGAGGGTCAGGGTTAAGTTTATGGTCAGCGTTATCGTAAGAATAATGGTTAGGGCAAGGTTTAGGATGAGGGTGAGGGTTAGGGTTAGCGTTTGGGTTAGGGTAAGGTTTAGGGTGAGGGTTAGGGTTAGGTTTCAGGTTAGTGTGAGGGTTAGGGTAAGGTTTAGGGTAATGGTTATGTTAGGGTGAATGTTAGGTTTGGGTTATGGTTAGAGTTAGGCTGAGGTTTAGGGTTGGGTTAGGGTTAGAATTTGGGTGATGGTGAGGGTGAGTGTTAGGGTTAGGATTAGAGTTCGGGTTAGAGTTAGACTGAGGGGGAGGGGGAAGGGGAGAGGGAGGGTTTGGGTCAGGGTGAGTGTTGGGGTTAGGGTGAGGGTGAGGGTGAGTGTCAGGGTTAGGGTTAGGGTTAGGATGAGGGTTAGGGTGAGAGGTAGGGTTATGGTTAGTTTGAGGGTTATGGTGAAGGTTAGGTTTGGGGTTAGGGTGAGGGTGAGGCTAAGGAGTTGGGGAGATTTAGGGTGAGGGTGAGGGTTAGGGTTAGCATTAGGGTTAGGGTGAGGTTTAGGTTTAGGGTTAAGGTTAGAGTTAGCTTGAGAGTGAGTGTGAAGGTTAGGTTTAGGATCATTGTTAGGGTTATGTTTGGCCTGAAAGTGAGGGTGCGGGTGAGGGTGAGGGTTAAGTATAGGGTGAGGGTGAGGGTTACGTTTAAGGTGAGGGTGAGGCTTATGATGAGCGTTAGGGTTAGGGTCAGTATTAGGGCAAGGGCTAGGGTGAGGGTGAGGGTTAAGGTTATGTTTAGTGATAGGGTGAGGTTTAAATTTAAATTTAGTGTTAGGGTGAGGGTTAGGCTAAGGGCTGGGATAAGGTTATCATGAGGGTTATGTTTAGTGTGAGGGTTTGTGTTAGGGTTAGGGTTAGGGTGAGGGTGAGGGTTAGGTTTAATGCGAGGGTTAGGGTTAGGGTTAGGGTGAGGTTTAGGTTTAGGCTGAAGGTGAAGGTGAGGGTGAGGGTGAGGGTTAGGATTAGGTTTAGTTTAAGGGTGAGGGTTAAGGTGAGGGTTAAAGTTAGGGTTAGGTTGAGTGTTGTGTGAGCGTAAGTGTTTAGGTGAGGTTTAGAGTTAGGGTGAGAGTTAGGGTTAATTGAGGGTTAAGGTTAAGGTTAGGGTTAGGCGGAGATTGAGGGTGATGGAGAGGGTTAGGGTTAGGTTTAGTTTGAGGGTTAGGGTTAGTTTGAGGGTAAGGTTGAGGGTGAGGGTAAGGTTTAGTGTGAGGATTAGGGTGACGGTGAGGGTTAGGGTTAGCGTGAGGGTTAGGTAAGGGTGAGTGTTAGTTTTAGTGTGAGTGCTAGGGTTAGGGTTAGGTTAAGGGTGAGGGTGAGGATTAAGGTTAGGGTTAGGGTGGGGGTTAGGCTTAGGGTTGGGGTTAGGGTGAGGTTCAAGGTTAGGATTAGGGAAAGGGTTATTGTTAGCTTTAGAGTTAGGGTGAGGGTTAGGGTTAGGGTTAGGTTTAGGGTGAGCCTGAGGGTGAGGGTTAGGGTTAGGATTAGTGTTAGGATTAGGGTTAGGCTGGAGGTAAGGGTTAAGGTTAGGGTTCGGGTGAGGGATAGGTTTAGTGTGAGGGTTTGGGTTAGGGTTAGAGTTAGTGTTAGCCTGAGGGTAAGGGTTAGGGTGAGGTTTAGGGTGAGGGTGAGATTTAGGTTTAGGGTTAGGGTGATGGGTAGTGTTAGTGTGAGAGTTAGGGTTAAGGGTTAGCATTAGGATTAGGGTGAGGATAAGGATTAGGGGTAGGGATAGTGTGAGGGTTAGGTTAAAGGTGAGGGTGAGGGTGAGGGTGTGGGTGATGGTTAGGGATAGTGTTAGTGTTAGGCTGCGGGTGAGGGTAAGGCTTAGGGTTAGGATTGGGGTGAGGGTTAGGGTCAGGTTTAGGCTTAGGCTTAGGGTGCGGGTTAGGGTTAGGTTGAGTCATAGGGTGAGCGTGAAGGATCAGGTTACGGTAAGGGTGAGCATTAAGGTTAAAGTTAGGGTTAGGTTAGGGTGAGGGTTAGTGTGAGGGTAAGGGTTAGTGTGAGCGTTAGGGTGAGGGTTATGGTTAGGCTCAGGGTTATTGTTATGGTGAGGCGTAGGGTGAGGGTGAGGGTTAGGGTTTCAGTTAGAGTGAGGGTTAATGTGTGGGTGAGGGTTAGGGTTAGGGTTAGTGTTAGCTGAGGGCTAGGGTGAGGTTGAGGTTGAGGGTTATGGTTAGGAATAGGGTGAGGTGTGGGTTTAGTGTTAAGGTTAGTGTGAGGGTTAGGCTCAGGGGTATGGTTAGGGTTAGCGTGAGGGTTAGGTTTATTGTGAGGGTTAGTGTTAGGGTTAGGGTTAGTGTTAGGGTTAAGGTTAGGTTTATGTGAGTGTTAGGGTTTGGGTTCGCTTTAGGGTGAAGGTAAGGGTTCAGGTTAGAGTTAAGGTGAGGGTGAGTGTTAGGGTTAGTATTAGGGTTAGGGTGAGGATTAGGGTGAGTGTTAAGGTGTGGGTGAGTGTTAGGGTGAGGGTTAGGCAGAGGGTTAGGGTTTGAGTTAGGTTTCTGTTAAGGGTAAGTTTTAGGGTAAGTTTTTGGGTTAGGTTTACGGTTAGGGGAGTGTAGGTTTGGGTTAGGGTTAGAGTTAGGGTGAGGGTTAGGGTTGGGTTAGGGTTAAAGATCGGGTGAGGGTGAGGGTGAGTGTTAGGGTTAGGTTTAGGTTTACTGTTAGGCTGAGGGTGAGGGTGAGGGTTAGGGTTAGCGTTAGGCTGAGGGTGAGGGTGAGGGTCAAATTTAGGATCAGGCTGAGGGTTAGGGTTAGGGTTAGTGTTAGGTTTAGGCTTAGGGTGAGGGTTAGGGGTAGTGTTAGGGTTAGGGTTAGGGTGAGGGTGAGTGATAGTTTTAGGTAAGAGTGAGGATTAGGGTGAAAGTTAGGGTTAGGGTTAGGGTGAGGGTTAGGGTGAGGGTGAGGGTTAGGGTTAGGCTTAGGTTTAGGATTAGGGTTTGGGTTAGGCTTAGGGTGAGGGTTAGCTTTTGGGTGGGTTGAGGATGAGGGATAGGGTTAGGGTGAGTTTGAGGTTTAGGCTTAGGGTTAGGGTAAGGGTTAGGTTTAGGGTTAGGGTGAAGTTTAAGGTTAGGGTGATGTTTAGAGTGAGGGTGTGGGTTAGTGTGAGGGTGAGTGTTCGGGTGAGGGTGAGAGTGAGGGTGTGGGTGATGGTTAGGGTTAGGGTTAGGGTTAGGGTGTTATTGAGTGTTAGGGTGAGGTTGAGGGTTAGGGTTAGGGTTAGGGTGAGGTTTAGGGTAGGTTTAGTGTTAGGGTTAGGGTTAGGGTGAAGGTGAGGGATAGGGTTAGGTTTAGCTTGAGGGTAAGGCTTAGGGTGAGGTTGAGGGTAAGGGTAAGGGTGATGGTTAGGATTAGGGTGAGGGTTAAGGTTGGGGAGAGGGTTCGGTTTAGGGTGATGTTTAGGGTTAGGGTGAGGGTTAGTGTTCGTGTGAGGGTGAGGTTTAGGGTGTGTTTGAGGGTTAGGGTTAGGGTGAGGTTTAGGGTGATGGTGAGGGTGAGAGTTAGGGTTATTGTTAGCTGAGGGTAGGGTGAGCTTCAGGGTTAAGGTTAATGATAGGGATAGGGTGAGGTGACGTTTAGGGTTAGGGTTAGGGTGAGGGTTAGGGTGAGGGTGATGGTTAGGGTGAGGGTGAGGGTTAGGGTTAGGGTGAGGGTTTGGGTTAGGATAAGTGTTAGGGTGAGGGTTAGGGTGAAATTTAGGGTTAGGGTTAGTGTTATGGTTAGGATTAGTGTGAGGGTTAGGGTTAAGTTTAGGGTCAGCGTTAGGGTGAAGATAATTGTTAGGGTGAGGTTTAGGGTGAGGGTGAGTGTTAGGGTTAGCGTTTTGTTTAGAGTGAGGTTTATGGTGAGGGTTAGCGTTAGGTTTCGGGTTACAGTGAGGGTTAGGATAAGGTTTAGGGTAAATGTTAGGGTTAGGGTGAGGGTTAGGGTTGGGTTAGGGTTAGACTTAGGGTGAGGCTTAGGGTTGGGTTAGAATTAGATTTGGGTGGGGGTGAGGGTAAGGCTTAGGGTTAGGATTAGGTTTAGGGTTAGGGTTAGAATGAGGTTGAGGGTGAGGTTGAGGGTAATGGTGAGGGTTTGGGTTGGGGTGAGGGTTAGTTTTAGGGTTAGGATTTGGTGAGGGTGCGGGTTAGGGTTAGGGTTAAGATGAGGGTTAGGGTGAGAGGTAGGGTTTTGGTTAGTGTGAGGGTTATGGTGAGGTTTAGGTTTGGGGTTAGGGTGAGGGTTAGCGTGAGTTTTAGGGTTAGGGTTCAGTTTGGGTTAGGTTTAGGGTTAGGGTGGGGCTGAGGGTTAGGGATAGGGGTAGGGTTAGGTTTAGGTAAGGGTGAGGCGTAGGGTGAGAGGTAGGGATAGGGTTACGGTTAGGGTCAGGGTTAGGTTTAGGGTTAGGTTCAGGGTTCGGGTTAGGGATAGGGTGAGGGTTAGGGTTAGGGTGAGGGTTAATTTTAGGTTTAGGGTTAGCTTCAGGTCTAGATTGAGGTTGAGGCTTAGGGTTTGGGATAGGGAGAGGATTAGGATTAGGGTTAGGTTTAGGGTGAGGGGTAGGCTGAGGGATAGGGTTAGGTTTAGTGTGAGGGTTAGGGTTAGGGTTAAGGTTAGTGTTAGAGTTAGGGTTAGTGTTAGTGTTAGGGTTAGGGTTAGGGTTATTGTTAGGTTTAGGTTGAGGGTGAGATTAGGGTGAAGTTTAGGGTTAGGGTTAGGTTTAGGGTGAGGGTGAGAGTGAGGGTTAGGTATAGGATTAGGGTTAGGTTTAGGGTTAGGCTGAGGGTCAAGGGGAGGGGGAGGAGGAGGCTTAATTTTATGGTTAGGGTTAGGGTTGTAAATAGGGTTAGGGTTAGGGTTATTGGCAGGGTTAGGGTGAGTGTGAGTGTTGGGGGAAGGAGGAAGTTTAGGGATAGGTTTAGGTTTAGGGTGAGGGTGAGAGTGAGGGTTAGGGTTAGGATTAGGATTAGGATTAGGCTTAGGCTGAGGGTGCTTGTGAGGGTTAGAGTTAGGGTTATGGTGAGGGTTAGGGTGAGGTTTAGGGTTAGGTTTATTGTTAGGTTTTGGGTGAGGTTAAGGGTTAGGGTTAGCATTAGGGTTAGGATTAGGTTTAGGGTGAACTTGAGGATGAGGGTGAGGCTGAGGGTTAGGGTTTGTGTTAGGTTTTGGGTGAGGGTAACATGAGGGATAGGGTTTGTGTTAGGGTAAGGTTTAGGGTTAGTGTGAGGCTTAGGGTGAGGCTAAGGGTTAGGGTTCGTTTTAGGGTGAGGGTAAGGGTTAAGTTTAGGATTAGGGTTACGGTGAGTTTTAGGGTGACGCTTAGGATTACTGTAAGCTGAGGCTAGGGTGAGGTTGAGGGTTAGGTTTAGGGATAGGGATCGGGTGAGGTGCAGCTTAGGGTGAGAGTTACCGTGAGTGTTATGGTGACTGTGAGGGTTAGGGTGAGGGTGAGGGTTAGGGTTAGGGTGAGGGTTTGGGTTAGGATTAGGGTTAGGATGAGGGTTAGTGTGAAATTGAGGGCTAGGTTTAGCGTTAGGGTTAGGAATAGTGTGAGGGTTAGGGTTAGGGGTAGGTTTAGGGTCAGCGTTAGGGTGAGGATAATGGTTAGGGTGATCTTTAGGGTTAGGGTGAGGGTTACGGTTAGGGTTTGGGTACGTGTTATGGTTAGGCTGAGGGTTAGGGTTAGGGTTATGGTTAGGGTATGGTGAGGGTAATGTTTAAGGTGAGGATTAGGGTTAGGCTGAGGGTGAGGGTGAGTGTTAGGGTTAGGTATAGGGTTAGGGTGAGTGTTAGGGTTAGGGTTAGGGTTAGGATGAGGGTTAGGTGAGGGGAGGGGTAGACTTAGGTTTAGGGTTGAGGGTGAGGGTGAGGATGAGGATTAGGGTTAGTGTGATGTTTAGGGTGAGGTTTAAGAAAGGGTGAGGGTGAGTGTTAGGGTTACGGTTAGAGTTAGGGTGAGGTTGAGGGTGAGGGTTAGGGGTAGAATTAGGTTTAGGCTGAGGGTGAGGGTGAGGGTGAGCGTGAGGGTTAGGGTTAGGGTTAGGGTAAGGATGAGGGATAGGGTTAGGTTTAGTGTAAGGGTAAGGCTTAGGGTGAGGATCAGGTTAAGGGTGAGGGTGATGGTTAGGTTTAGGTTGAGTGTTAGGTTTAGGTTGAGGGTTCGGTTTAGGGTGATGTTTAGGGTTAGGTTGAGGGTGAGGGTTCGTTTGAAGGTGAGGTTTAGGGTTTGGTTGAGGGTTAGGTTTAAGGTGAGGTTTAGCGTGACGGTGAGGGTGAGAATTAGGTTTAGTGTTAGGTGAGGGCTAGGGTGAGGTTGAAGGATAGGATTTGGGATAGGGATAGGGTAAGGTGCAGGGTTAGGTTTAGGGTGAGGGTGAGGGTTAGGGTAACGGTGAGGGTTAGGGTGATAGTGAGGGTTAGGGTTAGGATGAGGGTTTGGGTTAGGATTAGGGTTAGGGTGAAATTGAGGTTTAGGTTTAGGGTTAGGGTTAGGATTAGTGTGAGGGTTAGGGTTAGGGTTAGGGTCAGCGTTAGGGTGAGGATAATGGTTAGGGTGAGGATGAGGGTTAGGGTTAGGGTTTGTGTGAGTGTTAGGGTTAGGGTTAGGGTTATGGTTGGGGTATTGTGAAGGTAAGGTTTAGGGTGAGGGTTAGGGTTAGTCTGAGAGTGAGGGTGAGGGTGAGTGTTACGGTTAAGTTTTGGGTTAGGGTGAGTGTTAGGGTTAGGGTTAGGGTTAGGATGAGGGTTAAGGTGAGGGGTAGGGTTAAGTTTAAGGTGAGGGTTAGGGTGAGGTTGAGGGTGAGGTTTAGGGTTAGGAATAGGGTTAGGCTGAGGGTGAGGTTGAGGGTAAGGTTTAGGTTTACAGTTAGGTTGAGGGTTAAGTTGAGGGTGATGTTTAGGGTGAGGGTGAGGGTTAGGGTGAGGTTTAGGGTTTGGGTGAAGGTGAGGGTTAGGTTGTGGATGAGGGTTAGGGTAAGGGTGAGGTTTAGGTTTACGGTTATGTTGAGGGTTAGGGTTAGGGTGATGTTTAGGGTAAGGGTGAGTGTTAGGGTGAGGGTGAGGTTTTCGGTGAGCCTGAGGGTTAGGGTGTGGATGTGGGTTTGGGTTAGGGTGAGGGTTAGGTTGATGGTGACGTTTAGGGTGAGGGTTAGGTTTTGGTTAGGGTTAGGGTTTGTGTTAGTGTTCTTGTTAGTGTGAGCGTTAGGGTGAGGGGTGTAGTTAGTTTTAGGGTGAAGGTTAGGATTAATGTGAGAGTTAGGGTTAGGTTTAGGGTACCTGTGAGTAAGGGTTAGGATGAGTATTAGGCTGAGGGTTAGGGTTAGGGTTATGGTTAGGGTGAGGGTTAGGGTAAGGATTAGGGTTATTGTGAGGGTTAGGGTTAGGGTGTGGGTTAGGGTTAGGGTTAGGGTTAGTGTTAGGGTACGGGTGATGGTGTGGGTTAGGGTTAGGGTTAGGGTTAGAATTAGGGTGAGAGTGAGTTTTAGGGTTAGGATTAGGGTTAGGGTTTGGGTTAGGCTGAAGGGTCGAGGGTGAAGTTTAGTGTTAGTTTGTTAGGATGAGTGTTAGGATTACGGTTAGTGTTAGAATGAGGATTAGGGTGAGGGGTAGGTTTATGTTTAGTGTGAGGATGAGGGTGAGGGTGAGGGTTAGGGTTAGGGTAAGGGTTAGGGTTTGGGTTAGGATTTGTGTAAGGTTAGGGTTAGGGTTAAGTTTAGGGTTATGGTGAGGGTAAGGTTTAGGTTGTGGGTTAGGATGAGGGTGAGGTTTAGGGTTAGGGTGAGGGTGAGGTTTAGGGTTAGGTTAAGGGTTAGTTTGAAGGTGAGCGTTAGGATTTGGGTTAGGGTGAGAGGGAGGGAGAGGGTTATCTTTATGGTTATAGTTACGGTTAGGTTGAGGGTTAGGGTGAGTTTTAGGGTTAGTGTTAATTTTAGGGTTAGTGGAGTGTTAGGGTTAGTGTGGGGGTTAGCCTTAGGGTTAGGTTGAGGGTTAATGGGACGGTGTTAGTGTGAGTGTTAGTTTGAGGTTGAGGGTTAGGATTAGAGTTAGGGTTAGGGTGAGAGGGAGGGTGAGGTTTGGGTTCGGGTTATGGTTAGGGTTATGTTGAGCGTTAGGGTGACGTTTAGGGTTAGTGTTAGGTTCGGGTTAGGGTGAGTGTTAGGGTTAGTGTGAGGGTTAGCATTAGATTTAGGTTTAGGTTTAGTGTGAGGGTAAGGGTTAGTGTAAGTGTTAGGGTAAGGGTGAGGGTTAGGGTTTGTGTTAGGGTGAGGGTGAGGTTGAGGGTTTCGTTTATGTAAGGGTTAGGTTTAGGGTAAGCAAGAGGATTAGGGTTTTGGTGAGGGTTAGAGTGAGGGCAAGTGTTAGGGTTAAGGTGAGGGGTAGGGTTATTTTGAGGGTGAGAATGAGGTTTTCGGATAGGGAAGGGATAGGGTTAGAGTTAGGGTTAGGGATAGGTTGAGGGTTAGGTTTATGAGGGGTAGGTTTATGGTTAGGGTGAGTGTTAGGATTAGTGTGAGGGTTAGGTTTAGGGATAGGATTAGGATTAGGGTGAGGGTAAGGGTTAGGGTGAATGTAAGGATGGAGGTGAGGTTTAGGGTTAGCATTAGGGTTAGTGTGAGGGTTAAGTTGAGGGTTAGATTTAGGGTGAGGGTGAGGGTTAGGGTGAGGTTTTGGGTTAGGGTGAGGGTTAGGTTTAGTGTTAGGGTTAGGTTGAGAGTGAGGGTGAGCTTTAGGGTTAGGTTTAGCATGAGGGTGAGGGTGAGGGTTAGGCTTGGGATTAGTGTTAGGGTTAGGGTTAGGCTTAGGGTTAGGGTGAGGGTGAGGGTTAGGGTTAGTGTGATGTTTAGGGTGAGGTTGAGAGTTAGGGTGAGGGTGAGGGTGAGGGTTAGGGTGTTTGTGAGGCTTAGGTTTAGGCTGTGTGTTAGGGTGACGGTGAGGGTTAGGGTTAGGTTAAGTGTTAGGAGGAGTTTTGGCTTGAGGGTGAGGGTTAGGGTTAGGTTGAGGATTAGGGTGATGTTTAAGGTTAAGGTTAGGGTTAGGGTTAGAGTGAGGGTTTGGGTGAGGGTAAGGGTTACGGTGAAGTTTAGGGTGAGGGAGAGGGTTAAAGTTAGGGTTAGCGTGAGGGGTAGGGTGAGGGGTAAGGTTAGGTGAGGGTTATGGTTATGGTTAGGGTGAGGGTGAGGGTGAGGTTGAGGGTGAGGGTGAGGTTGAAGGTGAGGCTTATGATCAGAATTAGGTGTAGGGTTAGGGTTAGGCTGATGGTGAGGGTGAGTTTGAGGGTTAGGTTTAGGGTTAGGGTTGGAGTTAGGTTGAGGGCTACCGTGAGGGTGAGGGTTAGGGTGAGGGTGAGGGTGAGGTTTTGGGTTAGGTAAAGTTTAGGGTTAGTGTTAGGGTGCAGATTAGTTTGAGGTTGAGGGTTAGAATGAGGGTTAGGGTCACAGTGAAGGTTAGGGTAAGGGTTAGAGTTAGTGTTACGGTTAGGGTCTTGTTAAGGGTGAGGGTGAGTGTTAGTGTGAGGTTGAGGGTTCAGATGAGGGTGAGGGCTAGGGTGAGGGTGAGGCTTAAAATTGGGGTTTGTTTGAGGGTTAGGGTTAAAGTTAATATGAGTGTTAGGTTGAAGGGTAAGGTTAGGGTTAGGGTAAGGGTTAGGTTTAGTGTGAGGTTTATGTTGACGGTAAGGGTTAGAGTGAGGGTTAGGGTGAGGGTTAGGTTTAGTGTTAGGTTTAGGGTGAGTGTTCGGCTTAGGGTGAGGGTTCAGTTGAGTGTGAGGTTCGGGTGAGTGTGAGGTTTAGGGTGTGTTTGAGTGTTAGTGTTGGGTTTGGGTTAGGTTGATCTTGAGGGTTGGGGTTGGGTTAGGGTTAGAGTTAGGGTTGGTTTAGGGTTAGTGTTAGGGTGAGGGTGAGGGTTATGGTGTGGTTGAGGGTTAGGGTTAGGGTGAGGGTTAGGGTGACGCTGAGTGTTTTAGTTGGGTTAGGGTTAGTGTTAGGGTGAGGGTGAATGTTAGGTTTAGTATTAGGTTTAGGGTCACGGTTAGACTGAGGGTGATGGTGAGTGTGAGGGTTAGGGTGTGTTTGAGGTTTAGAGTTAGGGTTAGGGTTAGGTTGACGGTGAGGGTTAGTTTTAGGGTTAGGGTTAGGGTTAGGATGAGGTTTAGAATTAGGGTAAGGGTTAGGGTGAGGTTTAGGGTGAGGCTGAGGGTTAGGGTGAGAGTAAGTGTTAGGGTGAGTGTTAGGGTGAGATTGAGGGTCAGGGTGAGTGTTAGGGATAGGGTGAGGATTAGGTTCAGTGTTAGGGTTAGAATGAGTGTGAGGGTTAGGGTTAGGGTTAGGGTTAGGAAGATGGTTAGGGTGATGGGTAGGTGAGTGTTAGGGTTAGTGTGAGTGTTAGTGTTAGGGTCATGGTTAGTTTTAGTGTTAGTGTGAGGGTTAGGTTTAGGGTTAGGGATAGGGTGAGCCTGAGGGTGAGGGTAGAGGGTGAGGGTTAAGGTGAGGGTGAGGGTGAAGGTTAGGTTTAGGATTAGAGTTTATTTGAGGGTTAGCGTGAGGGTTAGGTTGAGGGTTAAGGTGAGTGTTAGGGTTAGGTTTAGGGTTAGGGTTAGGTTGAGGTTTAGGGTGAGGCATAGGTTGAGGGATAGTGTTAGGGTTAAAGTTAGGATGAGGTTTAGGATCAGGGTGAGTATTATGGTTAGGGTGAGTGCTAGGGATAGGGAGAGGATTAGTGTTAGGGTTAGGTTTAGGGTGAGTTTTAGGCTGAGGGGTAGGTTTAGGGTTAGGTTGAGAGTTAGGTATAATGTGAGGGTAAGTGTTAGGGTTAGTGTTAGGGTGAGGGTTAGGCTTAGGGTTAAGGTTATTGTTAGGGTTAGGGTAAGTGTGAGGGTGAGGGTGAGGTTTAGGTGTAGGGTTAGATTTAGGGTGAGGGTGAGAGTGAGGGTTAGGATTTGTATTAGGATTAGGGTTGAGGGTTAGTGTTTGGGTCAGGGTGAGGGATCGGGATCGGGTGCTGGTTAGGGTTCGGGTTAGCATTAAGGTGAAGAGGGTGAAGGTGATGGTTAGCGTTAGGGTTAGGGTGAGGTTTAGGGTTACGGTGATGGTTAGGGTGAGCGTGAGTGTTAGGGTTAGGGTTAGGGTGAGGGTGAGGGTGAGAGTGAACGTTAGTGTGAGGGTTAGTATTAGGGTTAAAGTTAGGGTTAGGGTGAGGATAAGGGTTAGGTTGAGGGTTAGGGTGCGGGTGAGAGTTAAGGTTACCATTATGATCAGGGTGAGGATTAGGGTGAAAGTTAGGCTTAGCTTTAGGTTTACGGTGAGGCTGAGGAATAGGGTTAGGGTGAGCGTAAGTGTTAGGTTGAGGGTTAGGGTGAGGGTTAGGTTTTGGGTGGGGGTTAGGGTGAGGGTGATGTTTAGGGTTAGTGTGAGGGTGAGGGTTAGGGGGAGGGTGAGAGTTAGGGGAGGGGGAGGGTTAGGGTTAGATTAGTATTAGGCTGAGGTTGAGGGTGAGTGTGAGGTTTAGAGTTAGGGTTAGGGTGATTGTTAGTGTTAGTGGGAGAGTTAGGGTGAGGGTGAGGTTAAGGGATAGGGTGAGAGTTAAGCTGAGGTAGAGGGTTAGGGCTAGGCTTAGTGTGAGGGTGAGGGTTAGGGTGATGTTTAGGGTGAGGGTGAGGTTTAAAGTGACGGTGAGGCCTCGGGTGAGGTTGAGGCATAGGGTGTGGGTGAGGGTTAGGGTTATGGTGAGGGTTAGGGTGCCAGTGATTGTTTGGGTTAGGGTTATGGTGAGGGTTAGGTTTAGGGTGAGGGTTAGGGTGAGGTGAAGTTTAGCGTTAGCATTAGGGTTAGAGTGATAGTAGGGTTAGGTTTAGAGTGAGGATTAGGGTGAGAGTGAGGGTTAGGGTTAGGGTGAGGGTAAGAGTTATGGTGAGGTTTAGGGTGAGGGTTAGGGGTAGGGGTAGGGTGAGGGTAAGTGTTAGTGTGAGGGGTAGGGTGAGGATTAGGGTGAGGATTATGGTGAGGGATAGGTTTAGGGTTAGGTTTAGTGTTAGGGTTAGTGTTAGGGTGAGGGAGTGTGATAGTCTTATTTAGAAAAGGTTTATGGTAATGGTTAGGGTTAGGGTTAGGGTTAGGGTGTGGGTTAGGCTGAGGGATAGTGTTAGGTTTAATGTGAGGGACAGGGTGAGGGTGAGGGTTAGGGTTAGGGTTAGGGTGAGGGTTAGCGTGAGGGTGAGTGTTAGGGTTAGGGTTAGGGTTAGGGTTAGGGTGATGGTGAGTGTTAGAGTGAGGGTGAGGGTTAGGGTTAGGGTAAGAATGAGGATTAGGGTGAGGGTTTGGTTTAGGGTTAGGGTGAGGATCAGGGTTAGGGTTAGGGTGAGTGTTAGGTTTAGTGTGAGGTTTAGGATTGGGGTTAAATTTAGGGTTAGGGTGAGGATAAGGGTTAGGGTGAGGGTTAGGGTGAGCTTGAGTGTTAGGGTTTGCGTTTGGGTTACAGTAACGGTTTGGTTGAGGGTTAGAGTGAGGTTTAGGGTAAGCGTTATGGTTAGGTTTAGGGTTTGCGTTAGGGTGAGGATGCGGGATAGGGTGAGGGTTAGGGTTAAGGTTAGCATTAGGGGTAGGGTGAGGGTGAGGGTTTGTGTTAAGTTTAGGGTGAGGGCTAGGGTGAGGGTGAGCGTTAGGGTTAGAGTTAGGTTTTGGGTTAGGTTGAGGGTGAGGGTGAGTGTTAGAGTTAGGGTTAGGGTGAGGGTTAGGGTGAAGGTGAGGGTTAGAATTAGGGTGAAAGTAAGGGTTAGGGTTAGGTTGAGGGTGAGTGTGAGGATGAGGGTTAGTGTGAGGGTAAGGATTAGGGTTAAATTTAGGGTTAGGGTGAGGATAAGGGTTAGTGTGAGGTTTATGGTGCGGTTGAGGGTTAAGTATACCGTTAGGATCAGAGTAAGTGTTAGGGTGAGGGTTAGGGTTAGGGTTAGGTTGACGTTGAGGTTTAGGTTTTGGGTTAGGGTTAGTGCGAGGGTTAGTGTAAGGGTGAGGTTTAGCGTTAGGTTTAGGGTTAGGGTGAGGGTGAGGGTTAGATTTAGGATTAGGATTAGGGTTAGGTTTAGGGTTAGGCTTAGGGTGAGGGAGAGGGTGAGGGTGAGGGTTAGGGTTAGTGTTAGGGTTAGGTTTAGGGTGAGGGCAAGGTGAAAGTTTCCGTTAGATAAGGGTTATGGTAAGGGATTGGGTTAGGGTTAGGGTTAGGGTGCGGGTTAGGCTGAGGGATATTTTTAGGTTTAGTGTGATGGATAGGGTCAGGATTAGGGTTGGGGTTAGGGTGAGTGTGAGGGTGAGGGTGAGTGTTAGGGATAGGGTTAATTTGAGGGTTAGGGTGTCGGTAAGGGTTAGAGTGAGGGTGAGGGTTAGGGTCAGAATGAAGTTTCGGGTGAGGGTTAGGGTTAGGATTAGGGTGAGGAGCAGGGTTAGGGTTAGGGTGAGGGTTAGGGATAGTGTGAGGGTTAGGATTAGGGTTAAGTTTAGGGTTAGGTAAGGATAACGGTTAGGGTGAGGGTTAGGGTGAGGGTGAGTGTTAGGGTTAGCATTAGGGTTACCGTAACAATTAGGTTGAGGGTTAGGCTGATGGTTAGGTTTAGGTTTAGGGTTTGGGTTAGGGTGAGGGTGAGGGATAGGGTGAGGGTTAGGGTTAGGGTTAGCATTAGGGTTAGGGTGAGGGTGAGGGTTAGGATTAGGGTTAGGGTGAGGACTAGGGTTAAGGTAAGGGATAGGGTTAGGGTTAGGTTTAGGCTTAGGGTGATGGTGAGGGTGAGGGTAAGGGTTAGGGATAGGATGAGGGTTAGGGTGACGATGATGGTTAGCGTGAGGGTGAGGGTTAGGGTTAGGGTGAGGGTGAGGCTGAGTTTGTGGGTTAGGGTTAGTGTGAGGGTTATGATTAGGATTCAATTTAGGGTTAGGTTGCGGATAAGGGTTAGGGTGAGTATTAGGGTACGGGTGAGGTTTAAGGTTACCATTAGGATCAGTGTGAGGGTTAGGGTGAGTTTTAGGGTGAGAGTTAGTGCTAGCTTTAGGGTTAGGATGAGGCTGAGGAATGGGATTAGGGTTAGGGTGAGGGTAAGTGTTAGGGTTATGGTTACGGTGAGGGTTAGGTTTAGGGTGAGGGTTAGGATGAGGGTGATTGTTAGGGTTAGGGTGAGGGTGAGGGTTAGGGTGGGGGTGAGGGTTAGGGTGAGGGTGAGAGTTGGGTTTAGGGTTAAATTAGGGTTAAGTTGAGGATAAGGGTTTGGATGAGGGTTAGCGTGTGGGTGAGGGTTAAGGTTACCTTTAGGATCAGGGTGACCGTTAGGGTGAAGGTTAGGGTTGGGTTTAGGTTGAGTATGAGGGTTAGGGTTTGGGTTAGGGCTAGTGCGAGTGTTAGTGTAAAGGTGAGATTTAGCATTAGGTTTAGGTTTAGGTTTAGGGTAAGGGTTAGGGTTAAGTTTAGGGTGTGGGGAGGGTGAGAGTTTCCGTTAGATAAGGGTTATGGTAAGGGTTAGGGTTACGGTTAGGTATAGGGTGAGGGTTGGGCTAAGGAATAGGCTTAGGGTTAGGGTTAGCATTAAGTTTAGGGTGAGGGTGACTGTTAGGATTAGAGTTACGGTTAGGGTGAGGGTGAGGGTGAGGGCTAGGGTTAGGCTGAGGGTTAGTGTGACAGTGAGGGTTAGGGTGAGGGTGAGGGTTAGGGTTAGGGTGAGGGTGAGGTTTAGGTTTAGGGTGAGGGTTAGGGTGAGGGGTAGGGTTAGGGTTAGTGTGAGGGTTAGGGTTAGTGTGAGGGTTATGGTTAGGGTTAGGGTGAGGATAAGGGTTAGGGTGAGGTTTAGGTTGAGGGTGAGGGTTAGGGGTAGCGTTAGGTTTAGGGTGAGGGTTAGGGTAACGGTTAGGGTTAGGTTTAGGTTTAGGGTGAGGGTGAGGATGAGAGTTAGGTTTGGGGTGATGGTTAGGGTTAGGGTTAGGTTTTGGGTGAGTTTGACGGTGAGTGTTAAATTTAGGGTTAGGGTTTGGGTGAGTGTGAGGGTTAGGATTAGGATTAGGGTTAGGTTTAGGCTGAGGGTGAGTGTGAGGATGATTGTTAGGGTTATTGTTAGGGTTAGGGTTAGGGTCAGGGTTCGGGTTTGGTTAGGGTGAGGGTGAGGGATAGGGTGAGGTTTAGGGTTCGGGTTAGCATTAGGGTTAGGGTGAGGGTGAGGGTGAGGGTTAGGGTTAGGGTTAGGGGAAGGGCTAGGGTGAGGGTGAGGGTTAGGTTGAGGGTGAGTGTTAGGTTTAGGGTGAGGTTTAGGGTGATGGTGAGCATTAGGGTGAGGGTAAGCGTTAGGGTTAGGGTGAGGGTGAGGGTTAGGTTTAGGGTGAGGGTAAGGATTAGGGTGAGGTTTAGGGTTACAGTGAGGGTTAGGCTGAGGGACAGGTTTAGGGTTAGGGTGAGGGATAGGGTGAGGGTGAGGGTAACTGTTAGGGTTAGCATGAGGGTTATGGTGAGGGTGAGTGTTAGAGTTAGGTTTAGGGTGAGGTTTAAGGTGACGGTGAGCATTAGAGTGAGGGTGAGTGTTAGGTTTCCGGGAACGGTTTGGTTGAGGGTTAGGTTGAGGGTGAGATTTAGGGTTACGATTAGGGTTAAGGTGATAGTTAGTGTTTAGGTTAGGGGAGGGTGAGGGATAGGGTGAGGTTTAGGGTTAGCATTAGGGTTAGGGTGAGGGTGAGGGTTAGTGTTAGGGTTAGGGTGAGGGCTATGGTAAGGCTGAGGGTTAGGATTAGGGTTAGGTTTACGGTTAAGGGGAGGGGGAGGGAGAGGCTTAGGGTTAGGGTCAGTGAGTAGTTTAGGGTGACCGTGGGGTTAGGCTGAGTGTGAGGTTTAGGGTTAGGGTAAGGGTGAGGGTGAGGGTGAGGGTTAGGATTAGGCTTAAATTTAGGGTTAGGTTGAGGATAAGGGTTAGGGTGAGAGTTAGTGTGTGGGTGAGGGTTAAGTTTACTGTTAGGATCAGGGTTAGGGTTAGGGTGAGGTTTAGGGTTAGGGTTAGGTTAAGGTTGAGGGTTAGGTTTAGGGTTAGGGTTAGGGCGAGAGTTAGGGTTAGGGTGAGGTTTAGCGTTAGGTTTAGGTTTAGGGTAAGGTTTAGGATGAGGGTGAGGTTTAGATTTAGGATTAGGATTAGGGTTAGGATTAGGCTTCGGGAGAGGGTGAGGGTGAGGGTGAGGGTGAGCGTTAGTGTTAAGTTTAGGTTTAGGGTGAGGGGAGGGTGAGAATTTCCGTTACATAAGGGTTATGGTAAGGGTTAGGGTTAGGGTTAGGTTTAGGGTGAGGGTTAGGCTGAGAGATAGGGTTAGGGATACGGTTAGTGGTAGGGTGAGGGTGAGTGTTAGGGTTAGGGTTAGATTGAGGGTTAGGGTGACAGAGAGGGTTAGAGTAAGTGTGAGGTTTAGGGTTAGGATTAGGTTGAGTATTAGGGTGATGGTTAGGGGTAGGTTTAGGTTTGGGGTTCGGGTTCTGGTGAGGGTAAGAGCTAGGGTGAGTGTTAGGGTGTGGATGAGTGTTAGGGTTAGCATTAGGGTTTGGGTGAGGGTGACATTTAGGGTTAGGGTGAGGGTAAGCGTGAGGGTGAGGTTTAGTTTTAGGGTGAGGGTTAGGGTGAGGGGTAGGGTTAGGGTTAGTGTGAGGGTTAGTTTTAGTGTGGGGGTTAGGTTTAGGGTTAGTTTTAGGCTGATGGTGAGGGTGTTCGTGAGGGTGAGAGTGAGGGTTAGGGACAGGTTTAGGGTTAGTGTGAGGGTTAGGGTGAGGTTAGGGTGAGGGTTAGGGTGACGGTGACGGTTATCGTGAGGGCTAGTGTTACGGTTAGACTGAGGTTGAGGGTTAGGGTGAGGCTTGGGTTTAGTGTTAGTATTAGCAATAATGTGAGGGCTAGGTGAGAGTGCGGGTTAGGGTGAGGGTTTGGATTTCGGTTAGGGAAGGTTCAGGCTTAAGGTTAGGGTGAGGATTAGGGTGAGGGTGGGGGTTAGGGTGAGCGTTAGGTTTACGGTGAGGGAAGGGATAGGGTTAGGGTGAGGGTTAGGGTTAGGTTGATGTTCAGGGTGAGGGTGAGGGTTAGGGTGAGTGTGAGGTATCGGGTGAGATTGAGGCGTAGGTTGTGGGTGAGGGTTAGGGTAAGGGTGAGGGTTAGTCTGACAGTGAGGGTTTGGGCTAGGGTTAGGTTTAGGTTTACAATTAGGGTGAAGGTTAGGGTTAAGGTTAGGTGAGGATTAGGTTTAGTGTGAGGGTTATGGTTATGGTTAGATTGAGGGTAAGGGTTAGGGTGAGGTTTAGGGTGAAAGTAAGTGTTAGGTTGAAGATTAGGGTGAGAATGAAGGTAGGAGTAGCTTGAGTGTTAGGGTGAGGGTGAGGGTTAGGATTAGGATTAGGGTTAGGGTGACGGAAAGGGTTAGGGTGAGGAATAGGTTGAGTGTGAGGATTAGGGTTAGAATTAGGTGAGGGTGGGGGTGAAGGTTAGGGTTAGGCTGAGGGTTATAGTTAGGGTTAGGGTGAGGGTTAGTGTTAGGGTGAGTGTGAGGCTGAGATTGAGGTTTAGGGTTATGGTTACGGTTAGGGTGAGGGGATGAAGAGAGTTTCCGTTTTTTAAGGGTTAGGGTTGAATTAGGGTGAGGATTAGGGTGAGGGTGAGATTTAGGGTGAGGGTTAGTGTTGGGTGAGGGTTAGGGTTATGATTAGGGTGATGTTTAGCCTGATGGTGTGGGTTAGGGTGAGGGTGAGGTTTCGGGTGAGGGTAAGGGTTAAGGTGTGGGTGAGGGTTAGGGTTAAGGTGAGGGTGAGGGTGAGGTTTAGGTTTAGGCTGAGGCATAGGGTGAGTGATAGGGTTAGGTTTAGTGTGAGGGTTATGGTCAGGGTGAGGGTTATGGTTAGGGTTAGGGTGAGGGTAAGGTTTAGGGTGAGGGTTAGGGTGAGGGTGAGCGTTAGGGTTAGGGTTAGCATTAGGGTTAGGGTGAGGGTGAAGGTTAGGGTTAGTGTTAGTGTTAGGGGGAGGGTTACTCTGAGGGTGAGGGTTAGGGTTCGGGTGAGGGTTAGGCTGATGGTGAGCATTAGGGTGAGGGTGTTAGGGTTAGGGTGAGGGTGAGGGTTAGGTTTAGGGTGAGGGTTAGGGTGAAGGGTAGGGTTAGGTTTAGGGTGAGGCTTAAGTTTAGTTTGAGGGCAAGGGTTAGGGTGAGGGTTAGGTTGAGGGTGAGGGTTAAGGTTAGCACTAGGTTTAGGGTGAGGGTGTGGTTTAGTGTTAGGGTGAGGGTTAGGCTGAGGGCTAGTGTTAGGGTTAGGGTGAGTTATAGGATGAGGGAGAGGGTTAGGGTTAGGGTTAGGGTGAGGGTTTGGGTGAGGGTGAGTTTTCGAGTTAGGTTTAGCATGAGGGTTAGGGTTACTGTGAGCGTTAGAGTGAGGATGAATGTTAGTGTTCCGGGAACGTTTAGGTTGAGGGTTAGGTTTAGGGTTAGAGTTAGGGTTAGAGAGAGGTTTAGTGTTTGGGTTAGGGTTAGGGTGAGGGATTGGGTGAGTGTTAGGGTTAACATTAGGTTTAGAGTGAGGGTGAGTTTAGGGTTAGGGTTAGGTTGAGGGCTAGGTTGAGGGTGAGGATTAGGGTTAGGGTTTGGTTTAGGATTTGGGTGAGGGTGAGGGTGAGGGTTAGGGTTAGGGTGAATGTGAAATTTAGAGTGAAGGTGTGGGTTAGGGTGAGGGTGAGGGTTAAGGTGAGGGTGAGGGTTAGGGTGAAGGTTAGGATGAGAATGAGGCTTGGTATAGCATGAGGGTTAGGGTGAGGTTTAAGTTGAGTTTGAGGGTTAGGTTTAGGGTCAGGGTTAGGGTGAGGTTAAGTGTTAGGGTGAGGGATAGGGTGAGGGTGATGGATATTGTTAGGCTGAGGGTGAGGGTGAGGGTGAGGATTAGGTTTAGAGTGAGGGTTAGAATTAGGCTTAGGGTTCGGGTGATAGTTAGGATGAGGTTGAGGTTTAGGTTTAGGGTTAGGTTGAGGGGTAGGGTTAGGGTTAGTGTTAGGGTTAGGGTGAGGATTAGGTTTAGGATTAGCATTAGGGTAAGGGTCAGGGTTAGGGTGAGGGTGAGGTTTAGGGTTAGGATTAGGGTGAAGTTTAGGATGAGTGTGAGGGTTAGTGATATTGTTAGGATTAGGGTTAGGGTGAGGGTGAGGGTTAAGCTTAGGGTTTGGTTTAGGGTTAGGGTGAGGGTGAGGGTTAGGTTTAGGTTTACCGTTAAGATTAGCATTAGGCTTAGGATGAGTGTGAGGGTGAGGGTTATGCATAGGGTTTAGGTTAGATTTAGGGATAGGGTGAGGGTTAGGGTGAGGGTGCTGTTTAGGGTGAGGATGAGGGTTCGGTTGAGAGTTAGAATTAGGGTGTGGTTGAGGCTCAGATTTAGGGTGAGGGTTAGGGTGAGGTTTAGGGTTAGGGTTATGGTTAGGGTGAAGGTGAGGGTTAGGGTAATTTTTAGTGTGAGAGTAAGGGTTAGGGTGAGGCTTTGGTTGAGGCTTAGGTTTAGGGTTAGGGTGAGGGGTAGGGTTAGGGTTAGGGTGAGCGTTAGGGAAAGGGTGTGGGTTAGAGTGAGGTTTAGGGTTAGGGTTATGGTTAGGGTGAGTGTGAGGTTTAAGATTTGGGAAATACTAAGTGTTAGTGTGAGGGTTATGGTGAGGCTGAGGTTTAGGGTTAGCATTAGGGTTAGGGTGAGTGTAGGGTTAAGGTTAGTGTGAGGGTTAGGGTGAGGGTGAAGGTTAGGGTTAGCGGGAGGGTAAGGGTTAAGGTGAGGGTTAGGATGAGAGTTAGGTTTAGGGTTATTGTTAGGGTTAGGTTAAGGGTTAGGTTGAGGGTAGGATTGAGGTTTAGGGTTAGGGTTAGTGTGAGGGTTAAGTTTAGGTTTAGGGTTAGGGTTAGTGTTAGGGTGAGGGTTAGGGTGAGGGTGTGGGTGAGGGTGAGGGTGAGGGTTAGTGTTAGAGTGTGGGTTAGGTTGCGGGTTAGTGTGACAGTAAGGGTTATTGTGAGTGTTAGGGTTAGGGATATGCTGAGGTTGAGGGTGAGGGTGAGGGTTAGGGTTAGAGTTAGGTTTAGGGTTAGGGTGTGGGCTAGGGTGAGGGTTAGGGTTAGGTTGAGGGTTAGAGTGAGGGTTAGGGTTAGGGTTAGGGTTAGAATTAGCTTTAGGGTAGGGGTGAGTGTTAGGTTTAGGGTTAGGATTAGTGTTTGCGTTAGGGTTAGGCTGAGGGTGAGTGTGAGGGTAAGGGTTAGGGTGAGGGTTAGGGTGAGGGTTATTGTTAGGTTTAGAGTTAGGGTTAGCTTGAGGGTGAGATTGAGGTCTAAGTTTAGGGTTAGTGTGAGGGTTAGGTTTAGGGTTAGGTTTAGTGTTAGGGTGAGGTTGAGGGTTAGGGTGAGGGTGTGGGTGAGGTTGAGGGTGAGGGTTAGGGTTAGGGTGAGAGCTAGGATGAGGGTGATGGTCAAGGTGAGGGTTAGGGTGAGGGTGAGGATTTCAGTTAGGTAAGGGTTAGGGATTAGATTAGGGTGTGGATTAAGCTGAGGTAGAGGTTTAGGGTGAGGGTTAGGGTGAGCTTGAGATTGAGGGTGTGGGTGAGTGTTGGGGTTACTGTTTGGAGTATGGTTAGGGTGAGGGGTAGGATGAGGGTGAGGGTTAGGGTGAGGGTAAGGTGAGGGTGACGATTTCGGATAGGTAAAGGATAGGGATACAGTTAGGGTGAAGATTAGGCTGAGGGTGTGGTTTAGGGTGAGGATTAGGCTTAGCGTGAGGTTTAGGGTTAGGGGTAGGGTGAAGGTTAGGTTTATGGTGATGTATAGGGTGAGGGTGAGGGTTAAGTTTATGATGAGTGTTCGGGTGAGTGTGAGGTTTAGGTTGTGGGTGAGGGTTAGGTTTAGGGTGAGGGTTAGGGTTAGGTTTAGAGTTAGGGAGAGGGTTAGGGTTAGGGTTAGGGTGAGGGTTAGGTTTAGGGTTAGGATTAGTGTTTTGGTTAGGGTTAGGCTGAGGGTGAGGGTGAGGGTTAGGGTTAGGTTTAGGGTGAGGGTAAGGTTTAGAGTTAGGGTTAGGGTGAGGGCTAGGATGAGGGTGATGGTTTAGGGTGAGGGTGAGTGTTTCAGTTAGGTAAGGGTTAGGGATTGGGTTAGGGTGTGCATTAGGCTGAGGGTGAGGGTTATTGTGAGGGTTAGTGTTAGGGTGAGTTTTAAGGTTAGTGTTTGGGTGAGGGTTATGGTTATGGTGATGTATAGGGTGAGGGTGAGGGATAAGTTCATGGTGAGGTTTCCGGTGAGGGTGAGGGGTAGGGTGTGGGTGAGGGTTAGGAACAGGTTGTGGGTTAGGGTGATGGTGAGGTTTAGGGTTATGGTTAGGGTTAGGGTGAGGGTTAGGATTAGGGTTAGGTTTAAGGTGAGTGTTAGGGTGAGGGGTAGGGTTAGACTTAGCGTAAGGGTTTGGGTTAGTGTGAGGGTTAATTTTAGGGTGAGGGTGAGGGTAAGGATTAGGGTGAGGGTTAGAATAAGTGTGAGGGTTAGGGTGAGGGTTAGGATTAAGGTTAGTGCTAGGGTGAGCGTGAGGCTTATGGTTAGGTTTTGGTTGAGGGTTATGGTCATGGAGAGGGTTACGATTAAGTTTAGGGTTAGGGTGAGGGTGAGGGTTACGGTTATGGTGAGTGTGAGGCATAGTATTAGGTTTAGGGTTAGGCTTAGGGTGAGGGTTAGGGTCAGGGTGAGGGTTAGGGTTAGGTTTAGGGTTAGGGTGAGGGTGAGGGTGAGGGTTAGGGTTGGGGTTATGTTTAAGGTTAGGGTGAGGGTGAGGCTTAGGGTTAGGATTAGTGTTTGGTTTAAGGTTAGGCTGAGGGTGAGGGTGAGGGATAGTGTTAGCGTTTGGTTTAGGGTTAGGGTGAGGGTGATGGTTAGGGTTAGGAATACGGTGAGGTTAGGGTGAGGGTTAGGGTGAGATGAGGGTTATGGTTAAGGTTAGTGTGATGTTTAGTGTGAGGGTTAGGTTTAGGATTAGGGTTAGTGGGAGGGTTAGGGTGAGGTTTAGGGTTAGGGTTAAGTTTAGGGTGAGGGTTAGTGTGAGTGTTAGGGTTAGGATTAGGTTTAACGTTAGGTTAGGGTTAGGTTGAGGGGAGGGTGAGGGTTAGGGTTAAGTTTAGGGTTCAGGTGAGGGTTAGGTTTAGGGTTAGGATTAGTGTTTGGGTTAGAGTTAAGCTGAAGGTGAGGGTGAGGGTTATGGTTAGGGTTATTGTTAGGTTTAGGTTTAGGGTTAGCGTGAGGGTGAGATTGAGGTTTAGGGTTAGGGTTACTGTGAGGGTTAGGTTTAGGGTTAGGTTTAGTGTTAGGGTGAGGGTGAGGGTGAGGGTGTGGATGAGGGTGAGGGTGAGGGTTAGGTTTAGGGTTTGGGTTAGTGTGAGGGCTAGGATGAGGGTGATGATTAACGTGAGGGTTAGGTAAGGGTAAGGATTTCAGTTAGGTAACACTTAAGGGATTGGATTAGGGTGTGGTTTAGGCTGAGGGTGAGGTTTAGGATGAGGGTTAGGGTTAGGATGAAGGTTAGGGTGAGGTGTAGGCTGAGGTTGAGTGTGAGGGTGTGGTGAGGGTTGGGGTTAGTGTTTCGGTTACGGTTAGGGTGAGGGCTAGGATGAGGGTGATGGTTAGGGTGAGGGTAAGGTGAGGGTTAGGATTTTGGTTAGGTAAAGATTAGGGATACGGTGAGGGTGAGTATTAGGCTGAGGGTGAGGTTTAGGGTGAGGATTAGTGTTAGGGTGAGGTTTAAGGTTAGGGTTAGGGTTAGGGTGATGTATAGGGTGCAGGTGAGGGTTAAGTTCATGGTGTGGGTTCGGGTGAGGGTGAGGTGTATGGTGTGGGTGTGGGTTAGGCTTAGGGTTAGGGTTAGGGTTAGGTTGTGTGTAAGTGTTAAGCTTAGGTTTAGGGTTAGGTTGAGGGGAGGGTGAGGGTTAGGGTTAGGTTTAGGTTTAGGATGAGGTTTAGGTTTAGGGTTAGGATTAGTGTTTGGGTTAGGGTTAGTCTGAGGGTGAGGGTGAGGTTTAGGTTTAGGTTTAGGGTGAGGGTAACAGTTTGGGTTAGGGTTAGGGTGAGGGCTAGGATGAAGGTAATGGTTAAGGTGAGGGGTAGTGTGAGGGTGAGGATTTCAGTTAGGTAAGGGTTAGGGATTGGGTTAGGGTGTGGACTAGGCTGAGGGTGAGGGTTAGTGTGAGGGTTAGGTTTAGGGTGAGGGCTATGGTGGGGTTTAGGCTGAGGTTGAGTTTGAGGTTGAGGGTTGGGCTCAGTGTTTGGGTTAGGGATAGGGTGAGGGCTAGGATGAGAGCGTTGGTTAGGGTGTGGTTTAGGGTGAGGGTGAGGATTTCGGTTAGGTAAAGTTTAGGGATATGGTTAGGGTGTGGATTAGGCTGAGGGAGAGGTTTAGGGTGACGGTTAGTGTTATGGTGAGGTTTAGGGTTAGTGTTAGGTTGAAGGTTATGGTTATGGTGATGTATAGGGTGAGGGTGAGGGTTAAGTTCATGGTGAGGGTGAGGGTGAGGGTGAGGGGTAGGGTGTGGGTGAAGGTTAGGTTTAGGGTGAGGGTTAGGGTGATGGTCAGAGTTAGGGTTACGGTCAAGGTTAGGGTGAGTGTTAGGGTTAGGATTAGGGTGAGTGTTAGGGTTAGGATTAGGATTAGGGTTAGGGTTAGGTTGAGGGGAGGGTTAGGGTTATGGTTAGGTTTAGGGTTAGGGTGAGGGTTAGGTTTAGGGTTAGGATTAGTGTTTGGGTTAGGGTTAGGCTGAGGGTGAGGGTGAGGGTTAGGGTTAGGGTTAGGGTGAGGGTAAATGTTAGGGTTAGGGTTAGGGTGAGGGTAAGGATGAGGTTGATGGTTAAGGTGAGGGTGAGGGTGAGGATTTCAGTTAGGTAAGGGTTAGGGATTGGGTTAGGGTGTGAATTAGGCTAATGGTGAGGTTTAGGTTGAGGGTTAGGTTTATGGTGAGGGTTAGGGTGGGGTTTAGGCTGAGGTTGAGGGTCAGGGTGAGGGTGAGATTTAGTGTTAGTGTTTGGTTTAGGGTTAGGGTGAGGGCTAGGATAAGGGTGATGGTTGGGGTGAGAGTTAGGGTGAGGGTGAGGATTTCGGTTAGGTAAAGGTTAGGGATACGGTTAGGATGAGGATTATGCTGAGGGAGAGGTTTAGGGTTAGGGATAGGGCTAGGGTGAGGTTTAGGGTTAGTGTTAGGGTGAGGGTTATGGTTATGTTGATGTATAGGGTGAGGGTGAGGGTTTAGTTCATGGTGAGCGTTCGGGTGAGTGTGAATGGGTAGTGTGTGGATGAGGGTTAAGGTAAGAGTGATGGTGAGGGTTAGGGTTACTGTGAGTGTTAGGGTTAGGGTTAGGGTTAGGGTGAGTGTTAGGGTTAGGATTAGGGTTAGGGTTAGGGTTAGGGGTAGGTTGAGGGGAGGGTGAGGGTTAGGGTGATGGTTGGGTTTAGGGTTAGAATTAGTGTTTCGGTTAGGGTTAGGCTGAGGGTGAAGGTGAGGCTTAGGGTTAGGTTTAGGGTGAGGGTAAGGTTTACGGTTAGGTTTAGGGTGAAGGCTAGGTTGAGGGTGATGGTTAAGGTGAGGGTTAGGTTGAGGATGAGGATTTCAGTTAGGTAAGGGTTAGGGATTGGGTTAGGGTGTGGATTAGGCTGAGGGTGAGGGTTAGGGTGAGGGTTAGAGTTAGGGTGGGGGTTAGGTTGGGGGTTAGGATGAGGTTGACTGTGAGGGTGAGGGTGAGGGTTGGGGTTACTCTTGGGGTTAGGGTTTCGGTGAGGGCTAGGATGAGGGTGATGTTTAGGGTGAGGGTTAGTGTTAGGGTGAGGATTTCGGTTAGGTAAAGGTTAGGGATTCAGTTTGGGTGAGGATTAGTCTGAGGGTGAGGGTTAGGGTGAGGGTTAGGGTTAGGGTGAGGGTAATGGTTATGGTGATGTATAGGGTGAGGGGGAGGGATAAGTTCATGTTGAGGGTTCAGGTGAGGGTGAGGGGTAGGGTGTGGGTTAGGATTAGGATTAGGTTGAGGGTTAGGGGTACGGTTAGGGTTAGGGTGAAAGTTAGGTTGAGGTTAGGGTTAGAGTTAATGTGAGTCTTAGAGTCAGGGTTAGGGTTATGATGATGGTAAGGGTTAGGGTGAGGTTGAGGATTAGGTTTAAGATAAATGTGAGGGTTAGTTTGAATGTTAGGTTTAGGATTAGGGTTATTGTGAGGGTTAGGGTGAGGGTCCGGGTTATGGTTAGTGTTAGCGTGAGGGTTAGGGTGAGGGTAAGTGTTAGGTTGAGGGTTAGGGTGAGGGTAAGTGTTAGGGTTAGGGTTAGGATCAGGATGAGTTGTAGGGTGAGAGTTAGGGTTAGGGTTAGGGTGAGGATGAGGGTGAGGGTTAGCGTTAGGGTTAGGGTTAGTGTGAGGGTAGGGTGAGTGTGAGCATTAGGGTTAGCATTAGGTTGAGGGAAGGTTGAGGGTTGGGGTTAGGATTAGGGTGAGGATTAGTGTTATGGTGTGGGTTAGGTTTAGGTTTAGGGTTAGGCTGAGGGGGTGGTTGAGGGTTAGATTTGGGGTTAAGGTTAGGGTGAGGGGTAGGGTTAATGTTAATGTAAGGTTAAGGGTTAGGGTGAGGGTTAGCATTAGGTGTAACTTTAGCGTTAGGATTATGGTGAGGGTTAGGGTGAGGTTTAGGGTTACGATTAGTGTTAGTGTTAGGGTTAGGGTTAGGGTGAGTGTTAGGGTGAGGGTTAGGATGACGGTGAGGGATAGGGGGAGGTGATGGTGAGGGTTAGGGTTAGGGTTAGGGTAAGGGAAAGTGTTAGGTTTCGTGTGAGGGTTAGTGTGAGGGTTAGGGTTAGGGTGAGGCTGAGGATAAGGGTTAGGTTGAGCATTAGGGTGACGGTGAGGCTTAGAGTTAGGTTTAATGTTAGGGTTAGGGTATGGATAAGGCTTAGGATGAGGGCTAGGGGGTGTGTGAGGGTTAGGATTAGGGTTAGTTTTAGGATTAGGGTGAGGGTTAGGTTTAGGGTTAAGGTGAGGGTGAGGGTGATGGTTAGGGTTAGTTTGAGGATTAGGGTGAGGATGAGGTTTAGGGTGAGGGTGAGGGTTAGGGTCATGTTTAGGGTTAGGCTGAGGGTGAGGGTGAGGGTTACAGTTAGGGTTAGGTTTAGTGTGTGGCTTAGGGTGAATTTGAGGGTAAGAGTTAGGGTGAGAGTTAAGGTGATTGTGAGGGTTAACGTTAGGGTGAGGGTAAGGTTTAGGGTGAGGGTTAGGGTTAGGGTTATTGTTAGGGTTAGGTTTAGGGTGAGGGTTAGTGTTAGGGTGATGGCTAGGTTGAGGGTGAGGATTAAGGGTTAGGGTTAAGATTAGGGTTTGGGTGAGCTTAAGAGTTAGGTTGAGGGCTAGGGTGATGGTGGGGGTTCGGGTTAGGGTTAGGGTGAGAATAAGGTTTAGGATGAGGTTTAGGTTGAGGGTGAGGTTCAGTGTGAGGGTTAGGGTTAAGTTCAGGATTAGGGTGAGTGTGAGGATTAAGTTGAGGTGTAGGGTGGGGTGAGGGTGAGGGTGAGGGTTAGGGTTAGGATTAGGTTGAGTGTTAGGATTAGGGTGAGTGTTAGGTTTAGGGTTAGGGTTAGGGTGAGTGTGAGGGTTAAGATTTGGGAAAGGCTAAGTGTTAGTGTGAGGGTTATGGTGAGGCTGAGGTTTAGGGTTAGCATTAGTGTTAGGGTGAGGTTAGGGTTAAGGTTAGGGTGAGGGTTAGGGTGAGGGTGACCGTTAGGTTTAGCAGGAGGGTAAGGGTTAAGGTGAGGGTTAGGATGAGAGTTAGGTTTAGGGTTATTGTTAGGGTTAGGTTAAGGGTTAAGCTGAGGGTAGGATTGAGGTTTAGGGTTAGGGTTAGTGTGAGGGTTAAGTTTAAGTTTAGGGTTTGGGTTAGTGTTGGGGTGAGGGTTAGGGTGAGGGTGTGGGTGAGGGTTAGTGTTAGAGTGTGGGTTAGGTTGAGGGTTAGTGTGACGGTAAGGGTTATTGTGAGTGTTAGGGTTAGGGATAGGCTGAGGTTGAGGGTGAGGTTGAGGGTTAGGGTTAGAGTTAGGGTTAGGGTGAGGGTGAGAGTGAGGGTTAGGGTTAGGGTTAGGGTTTGGGTGACGGTTTGGTTGAGGTTAAAGGTTAGGATGAGGCTTAGGTTGAGGGTGAGCATTAGGGTTAGTGTGAGGGTAAGGGTTAGGGTCAGGTTTAGGGTGAGGGTGAGCATTACAGTTAGGGTGAGGTTGAGGTTTAGGGTTAGGGTTAGGGTTAGGGTGAGGGCTAGGTTGATGGTTAGGGTGAGGGTTAGGGTTCAGATTCGGGTGAGGTTTAGGGTTAGTGTGAGGGTTAGGTTGAGGGTGAGGGTAAGGGTTAAGTTGAGAGTTAAGGTGAGGGTGAGGGTTATGGTTAGGTTTAGGGTAAGGGAGAAGTTAACGGTTAAGGTTATGATTAGAGTTAGGGTTAAGTTGAGGGTGAGGGTGAGGGTTAGGGTTAGGTTTAGTGTGAGGTTGAGGGTTAGGGTTAGGGTTAGGGCGAGATTTAGTGTTAGTGTGAGGTTTAGGGTTAGTGTTAGGGTTAAGGTGAGGGTGAGGTTGAGGTTGAGGGTTAGGGTTAGTGTTAGGGTGAGGGTGAGGGTGAGGGTAAGGTTTTGGATTAGGTTTAGGGTTAAGGTTAGAGTGAGGGTAAGGGGTAGGGTGTGGGTGAGGGCTAGGATGAGTGTGAGGGTTAGGTTGAGGGTTAGGGGGAGGGATAATATTAGGGTCATGTTGAGGGTTAGGGTTAGTGTGAGGGTAAGCATTAGTGTTAAGGATAGGGTTAGGATGAGGATAAGGGTTAGAGTGAGGATTAGGGTGAGGGTGAGGTTTAGGCTTAGCATTAGGGTTAGGGTAAGGTTTAGGTTGAGGTCAAGGGTGAGGTTGAGGGTTAGGGTTAGGGGTAGGTTTAGTGTGAGGGTTAGGGTTATGGTTAGGTTGAAGGTTATGGTTAGGGTGAGGTTTAAGGTTTGTGTTAGGTTTAGGGTTAGGGTAACGGTTAGGGTTAGTATAAGGGTTAGAATGAGGGTTAGGGTGAGGGTGAGGGTTAGGCTTAGCGTTAGGGTTAGGGTAAGGTTTAGGATGAGGTCAAGGGTGAGGTTGAGGTTTAGGGTTAGGGGTATGGTTAGTGTGAGGTTTAGGTTTATGGTTAGGGTGAGGGTTAGGGTTAGGGTGAGGTTAAAATTTTGTGTTAGGGTTAGGGTTAGGATGAGGTTTAGGGTTAGGTTTAGGGTGAGAGTGAGGGTTAGGGTTAGGGTTAGGGTTAGGGTGAAGGTTAGGGTGAGATTAAGGATAAGGATGAGTGTTAGGGTGAGGGTGAGCATTAGCGTTAGTGTGAGGGTAAGGGTTATGCTGAGGGTTAAGGTGAGGTTGAGCATTACTCTTAGGGTGAGGGTGAGGTTTAGGGTTAGGGTTAGACTTAGGGTGAGGGCTAGGGTGAGGATGAGGTTTAGAGTTAGGGTTAGGGAGAGGGTTAGGTTTCCCTTGAGGGTTAGGTTCAGGGTTAGTGTTAGTGTGAATGTTAGGTTGAGGGTGAGGTTAGGGATTAGGGTGATATTTAAGGTGAGGGTGAGGGTTAGATTAAGGATTAGGGTTAAGGTTATTGTGAGGGCTAGGTTGAGGGTGAGGTTTAGGGTGCAGGTGAGTGTTAGGGTTAGCGTTAGGGTTATGGTGAGGGTTAGGTTGAGGGTTAGGGTTAGGATTAGGGTTATGGTGTAGGGTCAGGGTGAGCTTGAGGGTGAGGGTTAGGGTTAAGGTTAGGGTTAGGGTTCGGGTGTAGGTTAGGGTTGGTGAGATGGTTAGGGTGAGCATGAATTTAAGGTTTAGGGTGAGAATTAGTGTGAGTGTGAGATTTAGGGTTAGGGTTTGGGTGAGGGTTAGGGTGAGGGTGAAGGTTAGGGTGAGGGTGAGTGTTAGGGTTAGGGTGAGGATTAGGGTTAGGATTAGTGTTAGGGTTATGGCTACGGTAAAGTTGAGGGTTGGGGTAAGGTTTAGGGTTTTGTTAGACTGAGGGTTAGGGTTAGGGTGAGGGTGTGTGTTAGGGTGAGTGTAAGGGTTCAGGTTAGGGTGAGGTTTAGGTTCAGTGTGAGGGTTAGGGTTAGGTTTATTTGAGGGTGAGTGTGAGGGTTAGAGTTATTTTTAGGTTAGGGTCAGGTTGAGCTTGAGGGTGAGGTTAAGGGTGAGTGTTTGATTTAGGATAGTGGTAGGGTTAGGGTTAGGGTGAGGACTAGGAGGAGGGTGAGGGTTAGGGTGAGGGTTAGGGTTTGGGTGAGGGTTAGGGTAAGAGTTCGGGTTAGGATTAGGGTTAGGGTGAGGGTGAGGGTGATGGTTAGGATTAGGATTAGGTTGAGGTTGAGGGTTAGGGTGAGGGTTAGGGCGAGAGTTAGTGTTAGGGAGAGGTGTAGGTTTAGGGTTAGGGGCAGGGTGAGGGGAGGGTTAGGGTTAAGGTTAAGGTGAGGGTTAGGTTTAGGATTAGGGTTAGGGTGAGGATAAGGTTTAGGGTGAGGGTGAGGGTAAGGGTGAGCATTAGGGTTAGGGTGAGGGCTAGGGTGAGGGTGAGGTATATGTTTACAGTTATGTTTAGGGTGAGGGTGAGGGATAGGGTGATGGTGAGATTGTGGGTTAGGGTGAGGTGTATGGTGAGGGATAGGGTTAGGGTTAGGGTGAGGTTTAGTATTAGGGTTGGGGTAAGGGTTAGGATTAGGGTTAGGTTTAGGGTTACGGTTAGGGTTAGGGACAGGGTTAGGGAGAGGATAAAAGTTAGGCTGAGAGTTAGGGTGAGGGTCAGGGTTAGGGTTATGGTTAAGGTTAGGGTAAGTATTATGTTGAGAATAAGGGTGAGGGTGAGGGTTAGGTTTAGGGGTTAGGGTTAGGGTGAGGGTTAGGGTTAGGGTGAGGGTTAGGGTTAGGGTGAAGGTTAGGGTTAGAGTTATTTTTATTGTTAGGGTTACTGTGAGGTTGAGGGTGAGGATGAGGATTAAGGTTAGGGTTAGGTTGAGAGTGAGGGTGAAGGTGAGGGTTAGGTTTAGAATTATTGTTATGGTTAGAGTTAGGCTGAGGGTGAGGGTGAGGGTGAAAGTGAGGGTTAGGTTTAGGGTTACGATTAGGGTTATGGTGAAGGTTAGGTTTAGGGTGAGGATAAGGGTGAGGGTTAGGTTTAGGATTATTGTTAGGGTTAGAGTTAGGCTGAGGGTGATGGTGAGGGTGAGGGTTAGGGTTAGTGTTAGGGTTTGGGTGAAGGTTAGGTTGAGTGTGAGTGTTAGAGTTAGGGTCATAGGGTGAGGGTTATTTTTAACATTAGGTTTAGGGTGAGTGTGACGGTGAGGTGAGGGTTAGGTTTAGGATTATTGTTAGGTTTAGAGTTAGGCTGAGGGTGAGGGTGAGCTTGAGGGTGAGGGTTAGGGTTAGGATTAGGCTGAGGGTGAGGTTGAGAGTGAGGTTTAGGGTTAGGATTATTGTTAGAGTTAGGGTTATGGTAAGGGTTAGGGTGAGGGTTAGTATTAGGGTTAGTGTGAGGGTTACGGTTAGGGTTACGGTGAAGGTAAGGGTTAGAGTTAGGTTTTAGGTAAGGGTTAGGGTTAAGGTTAGGGTTAGTGTTAGAGTTAGTGTGAGGGTGAGGGTTTGGGTTAGGTTTAGGATGAGGGTTAGAGTGAGGGTTTTTGTTAGCGTTAGGGTTTTGTTGAGGGTTAGGGTGAGGGTTAGGTTTAGGGTGAGGGTGAGGGTTAGGGTGAGGGTTAGGGTGAGGGTGAGGTTTAGGGTTAGGGTTAGGGAGAGAGGCACGGTGAGGGTGAGGGTTAGGTTTAGGGTTAGAGTGAAGGGTAGGTTGAGGGGTAGGGTTAGTGTTAGGGTTAGGGTAAGGGTGAGGATTAGGCTTAGGGTGATTTTTAGGTTTAGGGTGAGGGTTAGGTTGAGGTTGAGGGTTAGGGTAAGGCTTAGGGTGAGGTTTAGGTTTAGTGTGAGGGTTAGGGTTAGAATTAGGGTGCGGGTGATGGTCAGGTTTAGGGTTAAGTTAGGGTGAAAGTAAGGGTTACAGTGAGGATTAGGGTGAGGGTGAGGGTAAGGGTTTGCATTCGAGTTAGAGTTAGGGTTAGGGTGAGTGTAAGGGCGAGGGTTAGGATTATGTTTATGGTTAGGGTGAGGCTGAGAGTGCTGGTGAGGGTGAGGGTAAAGATGAGGTTGAGTTTTAGAGTTAGGTCTAGGGTTAGGTTTTGGTTGAGGATTAGGTTTAGTGTTAGGGTTAGAATGAGCATTAGGGTGAGGAGTACGTTAGGGTTAGGGTGAGGGTTATGGTTAGGGTGAGGGTTAGGTGATGGTGTGTTTTTGCGTAAGGGTGAGGGTTAGGGTTAGGGTGATGGTGAGGGTTAGGTTTAGGTTTAGGGTTAGTGTGAGGGTTAGGGTTTGGATTAGGGTTAGGGTTCGGGTTAGGGTTAGGGTGAGATTTAGTGTTAGGATTAGGATTAGAGTTGGGGTGAGGGTGAGTGTGAGTTTTAGGTTTAGGATTACGGTTAGGTTTAGGATGAGGGTGAGGGTGAGGGATAGGGTTAGGGGTCAGGTGAATATTAATGTTAGTGTGAGGGTTAGGATTAGGGTAAAGGTTAGGGTTAGGGTGAATATAAGGATTAGGCTGAGTGTTAGGGTGAGGGTGAGGGTTAGGGTTAAGGTTAGGGTTAGGGTGAGTATAAGGATTAGGCTGAGTGTTAGGGTGAGGGTGAGGGTTAGGGTTAGCTTTAGGGTTAGGGTAAGTATTATGTTGAGGGTAAGGGTGAGGTTGAGTGTTAGGTTTAGGGGTAGAGTTAGGGTGAGGGTTAGGGGTTGGGTGAGGGTTAGGGTTAGGGTTAGGTTTAGGGTGAATATTAGGGTGAGGTTAAGACTTAGGATGAGTGTTAGGGTGAGGGTGATCGTTACGATAAGTGTGAGGGTAAGGGTTAGGGTGAGTTTTAGTCTGAGGGTGAGCATTAGGGTTAGGGTGAGGGTGAGGTTTAGGGTAAGGGTTAGGGTGAGGGCTAGGGTGAGGGTGAGGGTTAGGGTTAGGGTGAGAGTTAAGGTGAGGGTGAGGGTTAGGGTTAGGGTTAGGCCAACTGTGAGGGTGATGGTTAGGGTTAGGATTAGGGTTAGGGTTAGGGTGACAGCTATGTTGAGGGTGAGGTTTAAGGTGAATGTGAGGTTGAGGGTGAGCGTTTTGGTTAGGTAATGGTTAGGGTTAGGATTAGAGTTAGAGTTAGGGTGAGGGTTAGGGTGAGGGTTAGGTTTAGTGTGTGGGGTAGGGTGAGGGTTAAGTTTAGGGTGAGGGTGAGGGTAAGGGAAAGAGTGAGGGTTAGGGTGTCGGTGATGTTTAGGGTGAGGGTGTTGGTTAGGGTGAGGAGTAGGTTTAGGGTTAGTGTGAGCTTTAGGGTTAGGGTGAGGGTTGGGGTTAGGGTTAGGTTTAGGGTGAGGTTGAGCGTTAGGGTTAGGATTAGGGTGAGGGTAAGGGTTAGAGTGAGGTTTACGGTGATGGTTAGGGTTAGGGTAATGGTGAGGGTGAAGGTGAGGGTTAGGATTAGGGTTAGGGTTATGGTAACAGCTAGGTTGATGGTGAGTTTTAGGGTGAAGGTGAGGTTGAGTGTGAGGATTAGGTTTAGGGTGAGGGCTAGGGTGAGGGTGAGGGATAGGGTTAGGTTTAGGGTGAGGTTTAGGGTTAGGTTTAGGGTTAGAGTGAGGGTTAGAGTAAGGGTTAGGTTTAGGGTGAGGGTGAGGGTTAGGGTTAGGGTTAGGGTAATAGTTAGGGTTATGGTTATGGTTAGTGTTTGGGTTCGGGTTCGGGTTAGAGTGAGGGTCAGGTTTAGGGTGAGGGTGAAGGTTAGTGGTAGGGTTATGGTTAGGGTGAAGTTTAGCGTGATGTTGAGGGTGAGTGTGAGGATGAGGATTAGTGTTAGGGTTAGGGTGAGGGTAAGCGTTATGTTGAGGGTTAGGGTTAGGGTGAGAATAAGGGTTAGGGTGAGGGTTAGGGTGAGGGTGAGCTTTAGGTTTAGCATTAGGGTTGGGTGAGGTTTAGGGTGAATTTGAGTGTTTGCGTTAAGTGAGGGTAAGGGTTATGGTGAGGGTTAGGCTACAGGTGAGGGTTAGGGATAGTATTATGGTTAGGGTGAGGGTTAGGTTTAGGGTGAGTATTAGGGTGAGGTTAAGACTTAGCATGAGTGTTAGGGTGAGGGTTAGCAATAGGGTTAGTGTGAGGGTAAGGGTTAGGGCGAGGTTTAGTTTAAGGGTGAGCATTAGGGTTAGGGTGAGGGTGAGGTTTAGAGTAAGGGTTAGGGTGAGGGCTAGGGTGAGGGTGAGGGTGAGGGTTATTGTGAGAGTTAAGGAGAGGGTGAGGGTTAGGGTTAGGGTTAGGCTAACTGTGACGGTGATGGTTAGGGTTAGGATTAGGGTTAGGGTTAGGGTGACAGCTATGTTGAGGGTGAAGTTTAGGGTGAAGGTGAGGTGGAGGGTGAGGGTTTTGGTTAGGTAATGGTTAGGGTTATGATTAGAGTTAAGGTTATGCTGAGGGTTAGGGTGAGGGTTAGGTTTAGAGTTAGGGTGAGGGTTAGGTTTAGCGTGTGGGGTAGGGTGAGGGTTAAGGTTAGGGTGATGATGAGGGTAAGGGAAAGGGTGAGGGTTAGGCTGAGGGTGAGGGTTAGGGTGAGGGTGAGGGTTAGGGTGAGGAGTAGGTTTAGGGTTAGGGTGAGCATTTGGGTTAGTGTGAGGGTTGGGGTTAGGGTTAGGGTTTGGGTGAGGTTGATCATTAGGGTTAGGATTAGGGTGAGGGTAAGGGTTAGAGTGAGTTTTACGATGAGGGTTAGGGTTAGGGTAACGGTGAGGGTGAAGGTTAGGGTTAGGATTAGGGTTAGGGTTACCGTGACAGTTAGGTTGATGGTGAGGTTTAGGGTGAAGGTGAGGTTGAGTGTGAAGATTAGGGTAAGGGTGAGGGCTAGGGTGAGGGTGAGGGATAGGGTTAGGTTTAGGGTGAGGTTTAGGGTTAGGTTTAGGGTTAGGGTGAGGGTTAGAGTAAGGGTTAGTTTTAGGGTGTGGGTGAGGGTAAAGTTAGGGTTACGGTAATAGTTAGGGTGAGGGTTATGGTTAGTGTTTGGGTTCGGGTGAGGGTTAGAGTGAGGGTTAGGTTTAGTGTCAGGTTGAGGGTGAGGGTTAGGGTTAGGGTTAGGGTAAGGGTAATCGTTATTTTGAGGGTTAGAGTTAGGGTGAGAATAAGAGTTAGGGTGAGGGTTAGGGTGAGGTTGAGGATTAGGTTTAGCATTAGGGTTGGTGAGGGTTAGGGTGAATGTGAGTGTTTGGGTTAAGTGAGGGTAAGGGTTAGGGTGAGGGTTAGGCTACGGGTGAGGGTTAGGGTTAGCATTAGGGTTAGGGTGAGGGGGAGGGTAGGGTTAGGGTTAGGGTTAGGGATAGTGAGAGGATTAGGGTTAGGTTTAAGGTGAGGGTTAAGCTGAGGGGTAGGGTGAGTGTTAGGGTGAGGGTTTGGTTTAGAGTTAATGTTAGGGTTAGCTTTAGGATTAGGGTTAGCGTGAGGGTAAGGTTTAGGGTGAGGGTTAGGGTGAGGGTGAGTGTTAGGGTTAGCACTAGGGTTAAGTTTAGGGTTAGGGTGAGGGTTAGGGTTAGTGTTAGGGTAAGGTTTATGGTGAGGGTGAGGGTTAGGGTGAGGGTGAGGGTTAGGTTGAGGGGTTGGTTTAGGGTTAGGGTGAGCATTAGTGTTAGGGTGCGTGTTAGGGTGAGAGTTAGGGTTAGTGTGAGGGTGAGGGTTAGGGTTAGGATTAGCGTGAGAGCAAGAGTTAAGGTGAGGATTACCGTGAGTGTTAGGGTTAGGGTAATGGTGAAGGTGATGGTTAAGGTTAGGATTAGGGTTAGGGTTATGGTGACAGCTAGATTGAGGGTAATGTTTAGGGTGAGGGTGTGATTGAGGTTGAGGGTTTTTGTTAGGTAAGGGTTAGGGTTAGGATTAGTGATAGGGTTAGGATTAGGGTGACGTTTAGGGTAAGGAGTAGGTTTATTGTTAGGGTGAGGGTTAGGTTTAGTGTGAGGGTTACTGTTAGGGTTAATGTTAGGGTGAGGGTGAGGGTAAGGTTTAGGGTGAGAGTTTGGGTGAGCGTGAGGGTTAGGGCGAGTGGTAGGTCTAGGGTTAGTGTGAGTGTTGGGGTTATGGTGAGGCTTAGGGTGAGGGTTAGGGTGAGGGTTAGGGTGACGGTTAGGGTTAGGGTTAGGAAAGGGTTAGGGCGAGGATTAGGGTTAGGGTTAGAGTGAGGCTTATGCTGAGTGTTAGAGTTAGTGTTAGGGTGAGGGTTAGGGTTAGGGTTAGGAATAGGGTAAGCATGAGGTAAAGTGTTAGGGTTAGGTTTAGGGTGAGGGTGAGGGTTAGAGTTAGCATTAGGGTGAGCGTAAGGGTTAAGGTGAGGATTAGGGTGAGCATTAGGGTTAGGGTAATGGTGAGGATGATGGTTAGGTTTAGGATTAGTGTTAGGTTTAGGTTGACAGCTAGGTTGAGGGTGAGGTTTAGGGTGAGGGTGAGATTGAGGGTGAGGGTTTTGGTTAGGTAAGGGTTAGGGTTAGGATTAGGGTTAGGGTTAAGGTTAGGTTGAGGTTTAGGTTAAGGGGTAGGTTTAAGGTTAGGGTGAGGGTTAGGTTTAGTGTGAGGGTTACTTTGAGGGTTAATGTTAGGTTGAGGGTGAGGGTAAGGGTTAGGGTGAGGGTTAGGGTGAGGGTGAGGGTTAGGGTGAGGGGTAGGTTTAGGGTTAGTGTGAGCATTGGGGTTAGGGTTAGGATTAGAGTGATAGTAAGGGTTAGGGTGAGGATTAGGGTGAGGGTTAGGGTTAGGGTTAGGAAAGGGTTAGGGCGAATATTAGGGTTAGGGTTAGCATGAGGGTTACACTGAGGGGTAGGTTTAGTGTTATGGTTAGGGTTAGGTTTGGAATGAGGGTTAGGGTTAGGGTTTGGATTAGGGGAAGTGTGAGGGAAAGTGTTAGGGTTGGGTTAAGTTGAGGGTGAGGGTTAGGTTTAGTATTAGGGTTAGAGTTAGGGTTAGGGTGAGGTTTAGGGTGAAGGTTAGGGTGAGAGCGAGGTTGAGGGTGAGGGTTACGGTCAGGATTAGGGTGAGGGTTAGTGTTAGGTTTAGGGTGAGTGTTAGAGTTAGTGTTAGGGTTATGGTTAGGGTTAGGGTGAGGGTTAGGGTGATGGGTAGGTTTAGTTTAGCTTGAGGGTTAGGTTTAGTGTGAGGGTTACTCTGAGGGTTAAGATTAGGGTGAGGGTGAGGGTAAGCCTTAGGGTGAGGGTTAGGGTAAGGGTGATGATTAGGGTGAGGGGTAGGTTTAGGGTTACTGTGAGCGTTAGGGTTAGGGTGAAGGTTAGGGTGAAGATTAGGGTGATGCTTAGCGTTAGTGTTAGGGTTAGTGTGAGGGTGAGTGTTAGGGTTAGGATTAGGGTGAGGGTAAGTTTTAGGGTGAGCTTTAGAGTGATGGTTAAAATTAGGGTTATGAAAGGGTTAGGGCAAGGATTAGGGTTAGTGTTAGGATGAGGGTTAGGCTGAGGGGTAAGGTTTGTGTTAGGGTGAGGATTACGTTTCGAGTGAGGGTTAGGGTTAGGGTTAGGATTAGGGTAAGCGTGAGGGTAAGGGTTAGGGTGAGGGTTAGGGTGAGGTTGAGGTTTAGGGTTAGCGTTCGTTTTAGGGTTAGGGTTATGGTGAGGGTTAGGGTTAGGGTTAGGGTGAGGGTGAGAGTGAGGGTTAGGGTAAGGGTGAGGGTTAGGTTTAGTCTGAGGGTTAGGGTTAGTGTTAGAGTTAGGGTGAGTGTAAGGTTAGGGTGAGGTTAGGTTGAGAGTGAGGGTGAGGTTGAGTGTTAGGGTTAATGTTAGGGTGAGGGTTAGGGTTATGGTGACTGTTAGGGTTAGGGTTAGGGTGAGGGTGAGGGTGAGGGTGAGGGTGAGGGTTAGGGTTAGGGTTAGGATTAGGGTTAGGGTTTCTGTTAGGCTGAGGGTGAGTGTGAGTGTTAAGGTTAGTGTTAGGGTGTAGGTTAGGTTTAGTGTGATGTTTAGGGTGAGGGTGAGTGTAAGGGTTAGGGTGAGAATTAGTGTGAACGTGAGGTATAGTGTTAGGTTTAAGGGAGGGTTAGGTTTAGTGTGAGTGTTAGGGTCAGGGTTATCTTTAGGGTTAGGGTTAGGTTGAGGATAAAATGAGGATTAGATTTAGGGTTAGGTTAGGTGAGGTTGAGGGTGAGGATTAGCGTGAGGCTGAGTGTTTTAGTTAGCAAAGTGTTAGGGTGAGGTTGAGGCTTAGGCTTAGGGTTAGGGAGACGGTTAGGGTGAGGGTGAGGGTGAGGGTTAGGGTTAGGGTTAGGGTGAGGATCAGGGTGAGGGTGAGGGTTAGGGTGAGGGTTAGGGTTAGTGTGAGGGCTAGGATTAGGGTTAAGTTTAGGGTTAGGGTGAGGTTAAGAGTTAGGGTGAGGGTGAGGTTGAGGGTTAGGGTGAGGGATAGTGTTAGGGTTAGGGTGAGGGTTATGGTTACTGTGATTGTTAGGATAAGGATTAAGGTTAAGGTTAGGGTGTGGATAAGGGTTAGGGTGAGGTTTAGGGTGAGGGTGAGGGTTAGGGTTAGGTTTAGGTTTGGGGTAAGTGTTAGTTTGAAGGTAAGCGTGTGGGTGAGGTTTAGGGTTAGGGGTAGGGTTAGGGTCAGGGTTAGGGTTAGGATTATGGTGAGTGTTAGGTTTAGGGTGAGGGTTAAGGTTACGGTTAGAGGTAGGGGTAGGATTAGGGTTAGGGTTAGGGTTAGGGTTAGGGTTAGGTTTAGGGTGAGGGTTAGGGAGAGTTTCATGGTTAGGATGAGTGTTAGGGTAAGGGTGAGTGTTAGGGTTAGTGTGAGGCTAAGGTTAAGTGTGAGGGTGAGCATTAGGGTTAGGGTGAGGGTAAGGATTAGCGTTAGGGTTAGGGTTAGTGTGAGAGCTAGGGTGAGGGTGAGGGTTAGGGATAGGATTAGGGAGATGGTTAGTGTGAGCGTGAGGGTTAGGGGTAGCGTTTGGGTGAGGGTTAGGGCTAGTATGATGGTTAGGCAGAGTGTGAGGGTAAGGGTTAGGGTGAGAGTTAAGTTGAGGGTGAGGGTTAGGGTTATGGTTAGGGTAACGGTGAGGGTGACGGTGAGGGTTAGGTTTAGGGTTAGGTTTAGGGTGACAGCTAGGTTGAGGTTGAGATTTGGGGTGATGGTGAAGTTGAGCGTGAGGGTTTTGGTTAGGTAAGGGTTCGGGATAGGATTAGGTTTAGGGATAGGTTTAGGGTGAGGGTTAGGGTGAGAGGTAGGGTTAGGGTTTGGGTGAGGGTTAGGTTTAGTGAGATGGTTAGGGTGAGGGTTAATGTTAGGGTGAGGGTGAGGTTAAGGGTTAAGGTGAGTGTTAGGGTGATGGAGAGGTTTAGGTTGAGGGGTAGATTTAGGGTTAGTTTCAGCATTAGGGTTAGGGTGAGGGTTCAGGGGAGGTTTAGGCTTAGGGTTAGTGTGAGGGTGAGGGATAGGGTTAGGATTAGGGTTAGGGTAAGGGTTAGGGTGAGGGTTAGGATCAGGGTTAGTGTTAGGGTTAGGAAAGAGATAGGGTGAGGGTGATGGTTAGAGTTTGGTTTAGGGTGATATTTAAGGTGAGGGTTAGGATTAGGGTGAGGGTTAGGGTTAGGGTGATGATTAAGGTGAGGGTTAGGGTTAGAGTTATGGTTAGGATGATGGTTAGGTTGAGGGTAAGGTTTAGCGTTTGGTTTAGGGTGAGGGTTAAGATGAGCGTTCGGTTTAGGTTGAGGGTGAGGGTGAGGGTTAGGGTGAGGGTGAGGGAGAGGTTCAGGGTTAGGATTAGGGGTAGGGGTAGGGTTAGGCTGAGGGTGAGGATGCGGGTTAGGATGAGTGATAGGTTTAAGTTTAGTGTGAGGGTTAGTGTTAATGTGAGGGTTAGGATTAGGAATAAGTTTAGGGTTAGGGTGAGGATAATGGTTAGGGTGAGGGTTAGGGTGAGGGTGAGGGCTAGGGTTAGCGTTAGGGTTAGGGTAAGGCTTAGGTTGAGGGTAAGGGTTAGGGTGAGTGTGAGGGTTAGGTTTAGGGTTACATTTAGGTTTAGGATGAGTGTTAGGTTTATGGTTAGGGTGAGGGTGAGGGATAGGGTGAGGGTTAGGATTAGGGTTAGGGTGAGGGTGAGCATTAGGCTTAGGGTGAGGGTGAGGTTTAATGTTAGGGTTAGGGTGAGGGTGAGCATTAGTGTTAGGGTGAGGGTGAGGTTTAGGTTTAGTGTTAAGGAGACGGTTAGGGTGAGGGTTAGGTTTAAGGTTATGGTTAGGTTCAGGGTTAGGTTAAGTGTAAGGGTTAGGGTGAGAGTGAGGGTAAGGGTTAGGGTGAGAATTAAGGTGCAGGTGAGGGTTAGGGGGAGGGGGAGGGTTAGGGTTAGGATGAGAGTTAGCGGTAGGGTGAGGGTTAGTGTGATGGTTAGGGTTAGGGTGAGGGTTAGGGTGAGGGTTAGGGTGAGAGTTAGGCTTAGGTTTAGGGTGAGGGTGAATGTTAGGGTGAGGGTGAGTGTGAGTGTGAGTGTGAGGGTTAGGGTTAGGGATAGGGTGAGGGTGAGGGTTAGGTTTAGGGTTAGGATTATTGTTAGGTTTTGGGTTAGGCTTAGCTTGATGCTGACTGTGAGTGTTACGTTTAGGGTTGGGGTGAAGTTTAGGGTTAGTGTGAGGGTTAGCGTGAATGTGAGTGTTAGGGTTAGGGTTAGCTTTAGGGTGAGGGTTAGGTGAGGGTGAGCATTAGTGTGAGGGTGAGGATTAGGTTTAGAGTGAGGATTAGGCTTATGGTGAAGGCAAACTTTAGGGTGTGGGTTGGGGTTAGGCTTAGGTTTAGGGTGAGGGTGAGTTTCAGTGTGAGGTTTAGGTTTATTGTTAGGGTGAGGCTGAGGTTTAGGCTTAGTGTGATGGTACGGGTTACGAGGAGGGTTAGGGAGAGGGTGAGCATTATGGTTAGGGTGAGAGTGAGGTTTTGGGTTAGGGTTAGGATTAACGTGAGCATTAGGGTTAGGGTGAGGGTGAGGGTTAGGCTTAGTGTGAGGGAGACGGTTAGGGTGAGGGTGAGGGTTAGAGTTAGGGTTAGGGTGAGGGTTAGGATTAGGGTTAAGATTAGGGTTAGGGTGAGGATAAATTTAGGCTGAGGGTTAGGGTGAGGGAGAGGGTTAGGGTTAGTGTTAGTGTTAGGATAAGTATTATGTTGAGGGTAAGGGTGAGGGTGAGGGTTAGGTTTAGGGGTAGGGTTAGGGTGAGTGTTAGTGTGAGGGTTAGTTTTAAGGTTAGGGTGACAACTAGGTTGAGGGTGAGGGTTAGGCCTAGGGTTAGGGTGAGTATTAGGGTGAGGTTAAGGGTTATGATGAGCGTTAGGGTGAGGGTGAGTGTGAGGGTTAGTGTGAAGGTAAGGGTTAGGGTGAGGGTTACGGTGAGGGTGAGCATTAGGGTTAGGGTGAGGGTGAGGTTTAGTGTTAGGGTTAGGGTTAGGGTGAGGATTAGTTTTAGGGTTAGGGTGACAACTAGGTTGAGGGTGAGGGTTAGGGTTTGGGTTAGGGTGAGGGTGAGGGTGAGGTTTAGGATTGGGATTAGTGTTAGGGTTTGGGTTAGGCTGAGGGTTAGAGTGATGGTGAGGGTTAGGTTTAGGGTTAGGGTGAAGGTTAGGGTTAGTGTGAGGTTTATGGTGAAAATGAGGGAAAGTGTTAGGGTTAGGTTTAGGCTGAGGTTTAGGGTGAGGGTGAGGGTTAGGTTTAGAGTGAGGATTAGTGTTAGGATTAGGGTTAGGGTGAGGGCTAAGGTGAGGGTGTGGGTTGAGGTTAGGTTTAGGGTTAGGGTTAGGGTGAGGGTGAGGGTTAGGGTGAGGGGTACGGTTAGGATAAGTGTGAGGGTTAGGTTTAGTGTGATTGTTAGGGTTAGGGTTATTTTTAAGGTTAGGATTAGGTTTAGGGTGAGTGTGAATGTCACTGTGAGGTTTAGGTTTAGTGTTAGTGTTAGTGTTAGGGTTAGGGTGAGGGTAAGGGTGAAGGTTAGGGTTAGGTTTAGGTTTAGGGTTAAGATTAGGATGAGGGTTAGAGTGAGTGTGAGTGTTAGGGTTAGTATTAGGGTGAGGGTTAGGGTGAGGGTTAGGGTTAGGGTTAGGTTTAGGGTGAGGGTTAGGGTGATGTTAAGTGCTAGGGCGAGTGTTAGGCTGAAGGTGAGGTTTAGGGTTAGTGTGATGGTAAGGGTTAGGAGGAAGTTTAGGGTGAGGTTGAGCATTAGGATTAGGGTGAGGGTGAGGTTTAGGGTTAGGGTTAGGATTAACATGAGCATTAGGGTTAGGGTGAGGGTGAGGGTTAGGGTTAGGGAGAGGGTTAAGGTGAGGGTGAAGGTGAGAGTTAGAGTTAGCGTGAGGGTGAGGGTTAGTGTTAGGGTTAGGGTGAGTGTGAGTGTGAGGATTAGGTTTAGGATTAGGGTTAGGTTTAGGGTTAGGTTGAGGGTAAGGGTTAGGGTTAGGGTGAGGGCTAGGATGAGGGTGAGGGTTAGGGTGAGTTTTAGGGTGAGGGCTAGGGTTAGTGTTAGGGTGAATGTTAGGGTTAGTGTGAGGGTGAGGATTAGGGTTAAGGTTAGGTTTAGGGTGAGGATAAGGGTTAGGCTGAGGGTTAGCCTGAGGGTAAGGTTTAGACTTAATTGTAGGGTTAGGGTAAGTGTTAGGTTGAAGGTAAGGGTGAGGGTGAGGATTAAGATTAGGGTTAGGGTTGATGTGAGGGTTTGAGTTAGGGTTAGGTTGAGGTGAGGGTTACGGTGAGGGTTAAGGTTAGGGTTAGGGTTAGCGTTAGGCTTAAGGTTAGGGTGTGGGTTAAGGTGAGGCTGAGGGTTAGGGTTGGGTTAGGGTGAGTGTGAGTTTGAGGATTAGGTTTAGAATTAGGGTTAGGGTGAGGGTGAGGGTAACGTTTAGGGTGAGTGTTAGGGTGAAAGTGAGGTTTAGGTTTAGGTTAGGGTTAGGCTGAGGGTTAGGGTGAGAGTGAGTGTTAATGTTAGGTTGAGGGTTATGGTTAGGGTGAGGATTAGGTTTAGGATTAGGGTTAGGGTTAGGTCTAAGGTGAGGGTGTCGGTTGGGGTTAGGGTTAGGGTTAGGGTGAGGGTTAGGCTAGGGTGAGGGTAAGGGTTAGGTTGAGGGGTATGGTTATGGTTAGTGTGAGGGTTAGGTTTAGTGTGAGGGTTAGGGTTAGGGTTATTTTTAGGGTTAGGGTTAGGTTTAGGGTGAGGGTGAGTGACAGTGTGAGGTTTAGGTTTAGGTTTAGTGTTAGGTTTAGGTCGAGGGTGAGGGTGAGGGTTATGGTTAGGTTTAGGTTTAGGGTTAAGTTTAGGCTGAGGGTGAGCGTGAGGGTGAAGGTAAGGGTTATTGTTAGGGTGAGGGTTAGGGTGAGGGTTAGGATTAGGGTTAGGGTGAGGGTCATGGTGAGGTTAAGTGCTAGGGTGAGTGTTAGAGTGAGGGTGAGGTTTAGGGTTAGTGTGAGGGTAAGGGTTAGGAGGAGGGTTAGGGTGAGGGTGAGCATTAGGGTTAGGGTGAGGGTGTGGTTTAGGGTTACGGTTAGGATTAACGTGAGCATTAGTGTTAGGGTGAGGGTGAGGGTTAGGGTTTGAGTTAGGGTGAGGGTGAGGCTGAAAGTGAGGTTTAGGGTTAGGGTTAGGGTGAGTGTGATGGTGAGGGTTAGGTTTAGGATTAGGGTCAGGGTTAGGGTGAGGGTGAGGGTAAGGTTAAGGTTGAGGGTGAGATTGAGGGTTAGGGTTAGGGTTAGGGTGAGGGCTAGGATGAGGATGTGGGTCAGATTGAGGTTTAGGTTGGGGGAAAGGTTGAGGGATACGCTGAGAGTGAGGGCAAGGTTGAAGGTGAGGGTTAGGGTGAGTTTTATGGTGATGGATAGGGTTAGTGTGAGGGTGAATGTTAGGGTTAGTGTGAGGGTTAGGATTATGGTTAAGGTTAGGATTTGCGTGAGGATAAGTGATATGGTGAGAGTTAGGTTGAGGGTAAGGGTTAGGCTTAGCGTTAGGTTTAGGGAAAAGTATAAGTTGAAGGTAAGGGTGAGGGTGAGGGTTAAGGTTAGGGGTAGGGTTAGGGTGAGGGTTAGAGTTAGGGTGTGTGTTAAGGTGAGGGTGAGGGTTAGGTTTAGGGTTAGGGTGAGTGTGAGGGTGAGGGTTAGGATTGAGGTGAGGGGAGGGTGATTGTCTCCTTTAGGTAAGGGTTAGGGTTAGAGTTAGTGTGAGGGCTAGGGTTAGGGTAGGGTTAGGGTGTTGTTTAGGGTAAGGGTGATTGTTAGGGTGAGGGTGAAGTTTCAGGTAAGGGCAAGGGTTAGGGTGTATGTGAGGGTTAGGTTTAGGGTGAGGGTTACGGTGTGTGTGAGGGTGAGTGTTACGGTGAAGGTTAGGATGACGGGGAGGGTTAGGGTGAGGATAAGGGTTAGGCTGAGAGTTAGGGTGCGGGTGAAGTTTAGGGTTACCATTAGGTTTAGGGTGATGTTTAGATTCAGGGTTAGGGTTAGGGTTAGCTTTAGGTTGAGGTTGATGGTTAAGGTTAGGGTTAGGGTTAAGGTGAGGGTGAGGGTAAGGTTTAGGATTAGGGTTAGGTTTAGGCTTAGGGTGAGGGTAAGGATGAGGGTTAGGGTTAGGGTTAGGGTGAGGGTTAGCATTAGGTTGATGTTTATTCTGAGGGTCAGGTTTAGGGTGAGGGTTAGGGTGAGTGTGAGGGTGAGGGTTAGTGTGTGGTTGAGGCTTAGGTTTAGGTTGAGGGTTAGGGTGTGGGTGAGGCTTAGGGTTATGGTGAGTGTTAGGGCTAGGGTGAGGTTGAGGGTGAGGGTTAGTGTGAGGGTTAGTGTGAGGGATAAGGTCAGGGTTAAGGTGAGGGTTAATGTTAGTGTGTGGGTTAGGATTAAGCTTAAGGTTATGGTTAGGGTGAGGATAACTATTAGGGTGAGTTTTAGTGTGAGGGCTAGGGTGAGGGTGAGGATCAGGTTGAGGGTGAAGGCTAGGGTGAGTTTTAGTATTAGGGTTAGGGTTATTGTTAGGGTTAAGGTTAGGGTGAGGGTGAGGGGGAGTGTTAGGGTGAGGTTCAGTTTTAGGATGAGTTTTAGGGTAAGGGTGAGATTTAGGGTTAATGTGAGGGTAAGGTTTAGGGTGAGGGTGAGCATTAGGCTTAGGGTGAGGGTGAGGTTTAGGGTTAGATTTAGGGTTAGGGTGAAGGCTAGGGTGAAGGTGAGAGTTAGGGTTAGCGTTAGGGATATGGCTAGGTTGATGGTGAGAGTTAGTGTTAGGGTTAAGGTGAGGGTTAGGGTTAGTGTGATGGTTAGGGTTAGGTTTAGGGTTAGGTTCAGGGTTAGGGTGAGGATTAGGGTTAGGGTGAGGGTTAGGGTTAGGGTTAGGTTTAGGGTTATGGTTAGGGTGAGGGTTTGGGTTAGACGTAGGGTTAAGGTGAAGTTTAGGGTGAGGGTAAGTGTTAGGGTTTGGTTTAGGGTGAGGGTTAGGGTGAGCCTTAGGTTTAGGGTGAGGTTGAGTTTTAGGGTTAGGGTTAGGGTGAAGGTGAGGTTTAAGTTGAGGGTGAGGGTGAGTGTGAGCGTTAAGGTTAGGGTTAGGGGGAGTGGAAGGGGGAGGTTTAGGTTTAGGGTTAGGGGTAGGGTTAGGCTAAGGGTGAGGGTGAGGGTGAGAGTTAGGGTGAGGGATAGGGTTGAGTTTAGGATGAGGGATAGGGTTATTGTGAGGGTTAGGATTAGGATTAAGATTAGGGTTAGGGTGAGGATAAGGGTTAGGGTGAGGTTTAGGGTGAGGGTAAGGGTTAGGGTTTGATTTAGGGTTAGAGTAAAGCTTAAATTGAGGGTAAGGGTGTGAGTGAGGGTTAGCGTTAAGGTAGGCTTAGGATAAGGGTTAGGGTGAGGGTGAGGGTAAGGGTTAGGGTGAGGGTTAGGGTGAGGGTGAGGTTTAGGGTTATGCTTAGGTTTAGGGTGAGCATTAGGGTGAGAGTGAGGGAGAGGGTTAGGGTTAGGGTTAGGAGACAGTTAGGGTAAGGTTGAGGTTTAGGGTTAGAGTTAGGTTCAGGGTTAGTGTAAGTGTGAGGGTTAGGCTGAGGGTGAGGGTAAGGTTTAAGGTGATATTTAAAGTGAGGGTGAGGGTGAGGTTTATGGTTAGGGTGAGAGTTAGCGTTAGGATGAGGGTAAGGGTTAGGCTTAGGGTGAGGGCTAGGTTGAGGCTTAGGGTTAGGGTGAGGGTTAAGGTTAGCTTTAGGGTGAGGGTGATGGTTAGGGTGAGGGAGAGGGTGAGTGTCAGGTTGAGGGTTAGGGTTAGGTTTAGGGTGAGTCTGAGGGTGAGGTTTAGGGTTAGGATTTGTGTTAGGGTTTGGGTTAGGGGTAGCTTGAATTTTAGGGTGAGGGTTAGGGTTAGATTTAGGGTGAAGTATAGGGTTAGTGTGAGTGTTAGGGTGAAAGAGAGGGTTAGGGTTAGGGTTAGGGTGAGGGTTAGTGTGAGGGTGAGGGTTAGTGTGAGTGCTAGGTTTAGTGTGAGGATTAGGGTTAGGATTAGGGTTAAGGTGAGGGCTACGTTGAGGGTGTGGGTTGGGGTTAGTGTTAGGGTTAGGGTTAGGGTGAGGATGAGGTTTAGGGTGAGGGGTACGTTTAGGGTTAGTGTGAGGGATAGGTTTATTGTGAGGGTTAGCGTTAGTGTTATTTTTAGGGTTAGGTTTAGGGTTAGGGTGAGGGTGAGTGTCAGTGTGAGGTTTAGGTTTAGTGTTAGTCTTAGGGTTAGGGTTAGGGTGAGGTTTAGGGTGAGCGTGATGGTGAGGTTGAGGGTGAGGGTGAGGGTGAGGTTTAGGTTTAGGTTTAGGGTTAGGATGAGGGTGAGGGTTAGGGTTAGGATTAGGGTTATGTTTAGTATTAGGTTGAGGGTGAGGGTGAGGGTGAGGGAAAGGGTGAGGGTTAGGGTTAGGGTTAATGTGTAGGTTAGGGTTAGGGTGAGGGTTAGGGTGTGGATGAGTGTAAAGTTTAGGTTGAGAGTTAGTATGACCGTGAGGTTTAGGGTTAGGTTTAGGGTGGGGGTTAGGGTGAGGGTGAGGTTAGGGTGGGGGTGAGTGTTAGGGTTAGTTTGAGGATTAGGGTTAGGATTAGGTTTAGGGTGAGGGATAGGTTTAGGGTGAGGGTTAGGGTTAGTTTTAGGGGGAGGTTTAGGTTTAGGGTGAGGGCTAGGGTGAGGGTGAGTTTTAGGGTGAGGGTGAGGGTGAGGGTAAGGTTCAGTGTTAGGGTGAGTGTAAGGGTTAGAGTGAGCGCTAGGGTGAGGTTGAGGGTTAGGGTGAGGGTGAGGATGAGTGTGAGGGTTAGGGTTAGGTTTAGGGTGAGGGTGAGTGTTAGGGTGAGGGTGAGGGTTAGGTTTAGGGTGAGGATTAGTTTGAGGGTGAGGGTTAGGGTGAGGGTTAGAGTTAGGGTGAGGATTAGGGTTAGGGTTAGGGTGTGGGTTAGGATTTGGGTGATGTTTATTGTTCAGATGAGGGTTAGGATGAGGGTGATGGTTCAGGTGAGGGTGAGGCATAGTGTGGGTGAGGGTTAGGTTTTGGGTGAGCAATAGGGTGATGGTGAGGTTTGGGTTAGGGTTAGGGTTAGGATGTGTGTTAGGTTTAGGGTTAGGGTTAGGGTGAGATGTAGTATAATGTGTAGGGTTACGGTTAGGGTGAGGGTTAGGGTTAGTGTGAGTGTACAGGTTAGGTTTAGGGTTAGGGCTAGTGTGAGGGTGAGGTTTAGTGTTATGTTTAAGGTGATGGTTAGGGTTATGGTAAGGGTTAGTGTTAGGTTTAGGGTTAGGGTGAAGGTGCGGGTGAGGGTTAGGGTTTAGGTTAGGGTTAAAGTGACGGTAAGGATGAGGATTACGGTTAGGATTAGGGTTAGGGTTAGGGTTAGGCTGAGGGTGAGGGTTAGGTTGAGGGTTAGGGTTAGCGTGATGTTTAGGGTTAGGTTTGGGATTAGGGTGTGCGTGAAGCTTAGGGTTAGGGGAAGGGTTAGGGCTACAGTGAGGGTGATTGATAGAGTCAGTTTCAGGGAGAGGTTTAATGTTAGTGTGAGGGTTAGGATTAGGGTTAAGGTTAGTTTTAGGGTTAAGGTTAGGGATAGGATGAGGATAATGATTAAGTTGATTGTTAGGGTGTGGGCTAGGGTAAGGGTGAGGAATAGGGTGAGGGTGAGGGCTAGAAAGAGGGTTAGTGTTAATGTTAGGGTTAGGGTTAGGGGGAGGGGGAGAGGGAGGGTTAGGGTGAGTGTTAGGGATACAGTTAGGGTTAGGGTGATGGTGAGGGTTAGGGTGAGGTTGAGGATGAGGTTGAGGTTTAGGGTTACGGTTAGTTTGAGGCTTAGGGTGAGGGTGAGGGTTAGGGTGAGGGTGAGGGTTAGGTTTAGGATTAGGGTTAGGGTGACGGTTACAGTTAGGGTTTGTGTTCTGGTGACATTTAGGTTGAGGGTTAGGGTTAGGCTTAGGGTTATTTTGAGGGTTAGTGTGAGGTTTAGGGTTAGTGTTAGGTTTAGAGTGAGGATTAGGGTGAGTGTAAGCGTTAGGGTGAGGTTTAGGGTGAGGCTGAGGGTTAGGGTTAGGGTTAGGGTGAGGGGTAGGGTGAGATTTATGGTTATGATTAGGGTTATTGTTAGAGTTAGGCTGAGGGTGAGGATGCGGGATAGGGTTAGTGTGAAGGTTAGGGTGAAGCTGAGGTTAAGGGTTAGGGTGAGGGATAGGGTGAGATTGAGGTTTAGGGTTAGGGTAAGGGTTAGGTTGAGGGTTAGGGTGACGGTTAGGGCTAGGTTTAGGGTTAAGATTAAGGGGAGGTTTAGGTTTATTGTGAGGGTTAGTGTTAGGGTTAGGATTAGGGTGAGGGTAAGGGTTAGGGTTAAGGTTAGGGTGAGAGTGATGGTTAGGGTTAGCGGGAGTGTTAGGGTGAGGGTTTGAGTGAGGTTTAGGGTTAGGCTTACGGTGAGGGTTAGGGTTAGGATTAGAATTAGGGTGAGGGTGAATATTAAGGTTAGGTTTAGGGTCAGGGTGAGGTTTACGCTGAGGGATAGGGTTAGCGGTAGGGTGAGGGTTAGGTTTATTCTGAGGGTAAGGGTTAGGGTTTGGTTTAGGGTTAGGATTAGGGAGAGGGTAAGGGTTAGAGTGAGGGTTGGGGTGAGAGTGAGGGTTAGGGTTAGCATTAGGGTTAGGGTGAGGATTAGGGTTAGTTTGAGAATTAGGGTTAAGGTTAGGGTTAGGTTGAGGGTGAGGCTGGGGTTTAGGGTGATGGTGAGGGTGAGGTTTAGGGTTAGGGTTAGGGTTAGGGTGAGGGTGAGGGTTAGGTTTAGGATTAGGGTTAGGGTTAGGGTCAGGTTGAGAGTCAGGCTGAGGTTTATGGTGAGGGTGAGGGTTAGGGTTAGGGTTAGGGTTAGGGTTAGGTTCAGCCTAGGATTAGGTTTAGGGTTAGGTTGAGGGCAAGATTGAGGGTGAGGGTTAGGATTAGGTTTAGGGATAGGGTGAGGATTAGGGTTAGGGTTAGGGTTAGTTTTAGTTTTAGTGTGAAGTTTGGGGTTAGGTTTAGGGTTACTGTTAAGGTGAGGGTAAGGGTTAGCTGAGGGTTAGGAAGAGGGTGAGGGTTAGGTTTAGCATTAGGGTTAGGGTGAGGGTTAGGATTAGCGTGAGTTTTAGGTTGAGGGTCAGGGTGAGGGTTAGTGTTAGGTTTAGGGTTAGGGTGAGGGCTAGAGTGAGGGTGAGGGTTAGGTTTAGTGTTAGGGATAGATTGAGGATTAAGTTGATGGTTAGGTTAATGTGAGGGTTAGGATTAGGGTTAGAATGAAGTTGAGGGTAAGGGTTAGGGTGAGGGTAAGTGTGAGGGTGAGGTTTAGGGAGAGGGTGAGGTGAGTGTTAGGGTTGGGGTGAGGGTGAGAGTGAGGTTTAGGGTTAGGGTTTGGGTGAGGGTTAGGGTTAGGGTGAGTGTTAGGGTTAGGTTTAGGGTGAGGGTGAGGTTGAATGTGAAGGTTAGTGTGAGGGAGAGTTTGAGGGTGAGGGTGAGTTGGAGGTTTAGGGTTAGGTTTAGGTTGGATGAGGGTGAGGGTTAGGGATAGGATTAGGGTTAAGTTTAGTATTAGGGTGAGGGTGAGTGTGAGGGTGAGCGTTAGGGTTAAGGTTAGGGTGTAGGTTAGGGTTAGTTTGAGGGTTAGGGCGAGGTTGAGTGCAAGGGTTAGGGTGGACTTATTGTGACTGTGAGGTTTAGGGTTAGGGTGAGAGTGAGGGTGAGGGTGAGGGTGAGGGTTAGGGTGAGGGTGAATGTTAGGGTTAGGATGAGGATTATGGTTAGGATTACGGTTAGGGTGAGGGCTAGGTTGAGGGTGAAGCTTAGGGTTAGGGTTAGGGCTAGGGTTAGGTTGAGGTTTAGGGTTAGGGTGAGGGTGAGTATTAGTGTGTGGGTTAGGGTTAGGGTGAGGGTTAAGTTTATTGTGAGGGTTAGGGTTAGGGTGAGGGTAAGGTTAAGAGTGAGGGCTAGGGTGAGGGTGAGGGTTAGGGTTAGGTTTAAGATGAGGGTTAGGGTTAGGGTTAGGATTAGGGTGAGGGTGAAGGTGAGGGTTAGGGTTAGGGTGAGGCTTAAGTTTTAGGGTTATTGTGTCGGTAAGCGTTAGAGTTAGGGTTAGGATGAGGGTGAGGGTGAGGGTGAGGGTTAGGGTTCGGTTTAGGGTTAGGGTGAGGGTTAGGGTGAGGTGTAGTTTTAGGGTTATCGTGAGGGTTAGGTTTAGTGTGAGGGTTAGGGGGAGCGTTAGGGATAGGACAAGGCTGAATATAAGGGTTAGGGTGAGGGTTAGGGTGAGGGTGAGGGTTAGGGTGAGGGTTAGGATTTGGATTAAAGTTAGGGTTAGTGTGAGGATAAGCGATAGGGTGAGGGTTAGGGTGCCGGTGAGGGTTAGTGTTACTGTTAGGGTTAGGGTGATGGTTAGGGTCAGGGTTAGGGTGAAGGTGTGGTTAAGGTTAGGGTGAGGGATAGGGTGATGTTGTGTGTTAGGGTTAGGGTAAAGGTTAGGCTGAGGGTCAGGGTGACGGTTAGGTTTAGGGTTAGGGTTGGGGTTAGGGGGAGGGTTAGATTTAGTGTGAGGTTTAGGGTTAGGGTTAAGGTTAGGATTTGGGTGAGGGTAAGGATTACTGTTAATTTTAGGGTGAGAGTGAGGGTTAGGTTTAGCTTGAGTGTTAGGGTGAGTGTGAGGGTGAGTGTTAGGGTTAGGATTAGGGTAAGGGTTAGGGTTAGGATTAGGATTAGGGTTATGGTAAAGCTGAGGGTGAGGGTTAAGGTTAGGGATAGGGTTAGGTTTAGGGTTAGCTATTGTGTGAGGTTTATGAATAGGGTTAGGTTTAGGGTGAGGATAAGTTATAGGGTGAGAGTTAGGGTTCCCTTGAGGTTTATGGTTACTGTTAGGGTTAGGGTGAGGGTTAGCGTGAGGGTTAGGGTCAGTTTTAGCATTAGGTTGAGGTTGAGGGCTAGGGATAGGTTTAGGGCAACGGTTAGGGTTAGGGTGAGGGTTAGGTTTAGGGTTAGGTTTAGGGTTAGAGTGAGGGTGAGGGTGAGGGTTAGGGTTAGTGTTAGGGTCAGGGTGAGGGTAAGGTTTAGGATTAGGGTTAGGGTTAGGGTTAGGCTTATGGTGAGGGTGATGGTGAGTGTGAGTGTTAGGGTTAGGTTTAGGTTGAGGGTTAGCGTTAGGTTGATGTTTAGGGTGAGGGTCAGGGTTAGGGTGAGGTTTCGGGTTCAGATGAGGGTGAGGGTTAGGTTGTGGGTGAGGCTTAGGGTTAGGTTGAGGGTTAGTGTGTGGGTGAGGCTTATTGTTAGGGTGAGTGTTAGGGCTATGGTGAGATTGAGGGGGAGGTTTATTGTGAGGGTTACAGTAAGGTATAGGGTGAGATTTAGGGTTAGGTTTAGGGTTATTGTGAGGGTTAGGGTGAGGTTGAGGGTGAGAGTGAGGGTGCGATATAGGGTTGGGTTAGCGTGAGGGTTAGGGTTAGTGTGAGGGTTAGGGTGACGGTGAGGTTAAGGTTTAGGATATGGGATATGGTGAGGTTGAGTGTTAGGGTTAGGGTAAGGTTTAGGCTGAGGTTTAGGCTGATGGTTAGGGTTAGGGTTACGGTTAGGGTTAGGGCGTGGGTTAGGTTTAATGTGAGGGTTAGGGTTAGGGTTAAGGTTAGGATTTGGGTGAGGGTAAGGATTAGGGTTAAGGTTAGGGAGAGACTGAGGGATAGGGTTAGCTTGAGTGTTAGAGTGAGTGTTAGGGTGAGGGTTAGGGTTAGGGTTAGGGTAAGGGTTAGGGTTAGTATTAGGATTAGGGTTAGAATAAACCTGAGGGTGAGGGTGACGGTTAGGGATAGGGTTAGGGTGAGGGTTAGCTTTTGTGTGAGGTTTAGGAATAGGGTTAGGGTTAGGGTGAGGGTCAGTTATAGGGTGAGGGTTAGGGTGCCGTTGAGGGTTAGGGTTAGTTAGGGTTTGGGTCAGGGTTAGGGTCAGGGTTAGGGTTAGTGTTAGCATTAGTTTGAGGTTGAGGGTTAGGTATAGGGTTAGGGCGACGATTAGGGTTAGGGTGAGGTTTGGGTTTAGGGTTAGGATTAGGTTAGGGTGAGGTTGAGGGTGAGGGTTAGGGTTAGATTTAGGGTGAGGGTTAGCGTTAGGTTGATGTTTAGGGTGAGGGTCAGGGTTCGGGTGAGGGTTCGGGTTCGGATGAGGATGAGGGTTAGGGTGTGGGTGAGGCTTAGGGTCAGGTTGAGGGTTAGTGTGTGGGTGAGGCTTAGGCTTAGGTTGAGGGTTAGGGCTATGGTGAGGTTTAGGCTGAGGTTGAGGGTGAGGGTGAGGGTGCGGTATAGGGATAGGTTTAGGGTGAGGATTAGGGTTAGTGTGAAAGTAAGGTTAAGGGTTACAGTGAGGGATATGGTGAGGTTGAGTGTTAGGGTTAGGGTAATTTTTAGGCTGAGGGTTAGGCTGATGGTTAGCGTTAGGTTTACGGTTATGGTTAGGGGGAGGGTTAGGTTTAGTGTGAGGGTTAGGGTTAGGATTAGGGTGAGGGTAAGGATTAGGGTTAAGGTTAGGGTGAGAGGGAGTTTTAGCGTTAGCATGAGTGTTACGTTGAGTGTTAGGGTGAGGGTTAGGGTTAGAGTTAGGGTGAGGGTTAGGGTTAGGATTAGGATTAAGGTTAGGGTAAAGCTGAGGGTGAGAGTGAGGGTTAGGGATAGGGTTAGGGTTAGGGTTAGCTTTTGTGTGAGGTTTAATGAATAGGGTTAGGGTTAGGTTGAGGGTAAGGTGTTTGGTGAGGGTTAGGGTGAAGGTGAGGTTTAGGGATAGGGTTAGCGTTAGGATTATGGTGCGTGTGAGGTTGAGTGTTAGAGTTAGGGTGAGTGTTAGGGTTAGGGTGAGGTTTAGGGTTAAGGTTAGGGTTAGGGTGAGTGTGAGCTTTAGGGTTAGTGTTAGGGTGAGGGTGAGGGTGAGGGTTAGGGTTAGGGTTAGGCTGAGCGTGAGAGTGAATGGGAAGTTGAGGGTGAGGTTTAGGGTTAGGCTTAGGGTTAGGGTTAGGGTGAGGGCAAGTATGAGGGTGAGTGTTAGTGTGTAGTTGAGGTTGAGGGCGAGGATTTAGGTTAGTTTAGGGTTAGGGTTAGGGTTAGTGTTAGGGTTAAGGTGAGGCTTAGGGTTATTTTAAGGTTTAGGGGGAAGTTGAGGGTGAGGTTGAGGGTGCGGGATAAAGTTAGGATAAGGGTTAGTGTAAAGATGAGTGTGAGGGTGAGGGTGAGGGTGAGGGTGAGTTTTAGGGTTAGGGTTAGGTGTAGAGTTTGTGTGAGTTTTAGGAATAGGGTTAAGGTTAGGGAGAGGGTGAGGGTTACGTTGAGGGTTAGGATTTGGGTAAAAATTAGGGTTTGCATGAGGATAAGTGTTAGGGTGAAGGTTAGGGTGCGGGTGAGTTTTAGTGTAATCGTTACGGTTAGGGTGAGGGTTAGGTTTAGGGTGAGATTTAGGTTTAGGTTTAGGGTTAGATTTAGGGTGAGGTTGAGGGTGAGAGGTTTATGGTTAGGGTGAGGGTGAGCGTAATGTTTAGTATTAGGGTTAGGGTTAGGGTTATGCTTAGGGTGAGGGTGAGGGTGAGGGTAAGGGTGAGGGTGAGCGTTAGGGTTAGGGTTAGGGTGTGTGTTAGCATTAGGTTGATGTTTAGGGTGAGGGTCAGGGTTAGGGTGAGGTTCGGCTTCGTGTTAGGTGAGGGTCAGGGTGAGGGTGAGGCTTAGGGTTAAGTTGAGGGTTAGATTTTGGGTGAGGCTTAGGGTTACGGTGAGGATTAGGGCTAGGGTGAGGGTGAGGGTGAGGGTTAGGTTGAGGGATAGGGTCAGGGTTAGGGTGAGGGTTAGTGTTAGTGTGAGGGATAGGATTAGGTTTAAGGTTAGGGTTAGGGTGAGGATAAAGTTTAGGGTGAGGGTTATGGTGAGGGTGAGGGCTAGGGTTAGGATGAGGTTAGGGTGAGGGGTTCGGTTACGGTTAGTGTGACCATTAGGTTTAAGGTGAGATTTAGGGTGAGGATTAGGGTTAGAGTTAGTGTTAGGTTGATGTTTAGTGCTAGGTTGAGGGTGAGGGAAATTGTTAGGGTGAGGGTTAGTGTGAAGGTGAGTTTTAGGGTTAGCATTAGTGTAAGGGTGAGGGTAGCATTAGGGTTAGGGTGCGGATTAGGCTGAGGGTGAGGGTTATGGTTTTGTGAGGGTAAGGGTTAGGGTGAGGGTTAGGTTGAGGGTGAGGCTTTGGGATAGTATTAGGGTTAGGGTGAGGTTGAGGCTAGGATTAGGTTTAGGGTTAGGATTAGGGCCTGGTTGAGGGTGAGGGTTAGGGTTAGGTTTAGGGTTAGGGTGAGGATTAGGGTTAGGGTTAGGGTTAGGGTTAGTTTAGGTTTAGTTTTAAGATTGGGGTAAGGATTAGGATTAAGATTACGGTGAGGGTAAGTGTTAGGTGAGGGTTAGGGTGAGGGTGAGGGTTAGGATTACTATTTGGGTGAGGGATCCGTTGAGGGCTAGGGTGAAGGTGAGGGTGAGGGTTAGGGTTAGGGTTAGGGATAGGTTGAGGATTAGGGTGATGGTTAGGATTAGTTTGTGGTTTTGGATTAGGGTTAGGTTTAGGGAGAGGTTAAGGGTTATGGTGAGGGTAAGGGTGAGGGTGAGGTTTAGCGTGCGGGTGAGTTGAGTGTTAGGGTTGGGGTGAGGGTGAGAGTGAGGGTTAGGGTTAGGGTTAGGGTGAAGGTTAGGGTTAGGGTGATTGTTATTGTTAGGGTTAGGGTGAGGGTGAGGTGAGGGTGAGGGTTAGTGTGAGGGTGAGTTTGAGGGTGAGGTTGAGGGTGAAGGTGAGGTTTAGGGTTAGGTTTAGTGTTAGGATGAGGATGAGGGTTAGGATTAGGGATAGGGTTAGTATTAGGCTGAGGGTGAGGGTGAGGGTGAGGGTGAGTGTGAGGGTTAGGGTTAGGGTGTAAGTTAGGGTTAGTATGAGGGTTAGGGTGAGGGTGAGTGTAAGATTTAGGGTGAGAGTGTGACCGTGAGGTTTAGGTTTAGGGTGAGGGTGAGGGTTAGGTTGAGGGTGAGGGTTAGGGTGAGGGTGAATGATTGGGTTAGGATGATGATTAGGTTTAGGATTCGGGTTAGGGTGAGGTATAGGGTGAGTGTGAAGCTTTGGGTTACGGTTAGGGATAGGGTTAGGGTGAGGGTTAGGGTTAGGGTGAGGATGAGTATTAGTGTGTGGGTTAGGTTTAGGGTGAGGTTTAGGTTTATTGTGAGGGTTAGGGTTAGGGTGAGGGTAAGGGTAAGAGTGAGGGCTAGGGTGAGGGTGAGGGTGAGGGTGAGGGTTTCCGTTAGGTAAGGTTTAGGGTTATGGTTAGTGTGATGGTAAGGGTTAGGGTGAGTGTGAGGGTTAGGGTTAGGGTTATTGTTAGGGTTATTGTTAGGGTTAATATTTGGGTTAGGGTGAGAGGGGGGTGAGGTTTAGTTTTAGGGTTAGGGTGAGGGTTAGATTTAGGGTTAGCGTTGGTGTTAGGGTTAGGGTATGAGTCAGGGTTATGGTGAGCTTGAGCGTGAGGGTGAGGGTTAGGCTTAGAATGAGGGCTTGGGTGAGGGTGAGGGAGAGGGTAAGGGTGAGGAGGAGGTTTAGGGTTAGGATAAGGATTAAGTTTAGGGTTAGGCTGAGAGTGAGGGTTAGGATGAGCGTTAGAGTTAGAGAGGGTTAGGGTTAATGTGAGGGATATGGTGAGGGTTCGGGTGATGATTAGGGTGACGGTGAGAGTTATTGTGATGGTTAGGTTTAGGGTTATGCTGAGGTTGAGGGTGAGGGTGAGGGTGCGGGTGAGGGTTAGGGTTAGGGTGAGGGTTATGCTTAGGTTTAGGGTGTTGGTTAGAGTTAGGGTGGTGTTTGGGGTTCGGATGAGGGTTAGGGTGAAGTTAAGGGTCCGGGTGAGGGTGAGGAGTAGTGTGTGGGTGAGGGTTAGGTTTTGGTTGAGCATTAGGGTGACAGTGAGGTTTGGTTTAGGGTTAGGGTTAGGGTGAGGGTTAGGTTTAGTCTGAGGGTTAGTGTTATGGTTAAGGTTAGGGTTAGGGTGAGGGTAAGGGTTAGGGTTAGGGTGAGGGTGATGCTTAGGATTAGCATTTTGGTTAGGGCGACGGTTAGGGTGAGGTTTCGGGTGAAGTTTAGGGTCAGGGTAAGGGTGAGGGTGAGGGTTATGGTTAGGATTAGGGTGAGGATGTGGGTGAGGCTGAGGTTTAGGGTGAGATTGAGGTTGAGAGTGAGGGTTAGGGATAGAGAAAAGATTAGGGTTCGGGTGAGGGTGAAGGTGAGTATTAGGGTTAGTATTAGGGATAGGGTTAGGGTTAGGCTTAGGGTTAGGGTGAGGGTCAGGGTGAGGTTTAAGGTTTGGGTTAGGGTGAGAGTAAGTGTTAGGTTGAGGGATAGGGCGAGAGTGAGGGTAAGGGTTAGCCTGAGTGTTAGTGTGAGGGTTAGGTTGAGGGTTAGGTTTAGGGTTATTGTGAGGGTTAGGTTTAGTCTGATGGTTAGGGTTACCTTAAGGTTAGGGTTAGGGTGAGGTTAAGGTTTAGGTTGAGGGTTAGGTTTAGGGTTAGGTTTATTGTGAAGTTTAGGGTTAGAGTAGGGATTAGGGTTAGGGTTTGGGTTAGGTTTAGAGTGAGGATAGGGTTAGAGTTGGGGTTAGGGTTAGGGTGAGGGTAAGGGTTAGGGTGAGGGTTAGGTTTAGGGTGAGGATTAGGGTTAGAGTGAGGGTTAAGGTTAGGATGAGGATAAGGGTTAGGTTGAGTGTTAGGATGAGGGTTAGGGTTAGGTTTAGGGTTAGGGTGAGGGTCAGGGTGAGGTTTAAGGTTTGGGTTAGGGTGAGAGTAAGTGTTAGGTTGAGGGTTAGGGCGAGAGTGAGGGTAAGGGTTAGCCTGAGTGTTAGTGTGAGGGTTAGGTTGAGGGTTAGGTTTAGGGTTATTGTGAGGGTTAGGTTTAGTCTGATGGTTAGGGTTACCTTAAGGTTAGGGTTAGGGTGAGGTTAAGGTTTAGGTTGAGGGTTAGGTTTAGGGTTAGGTTTATTGTGAAGTTTAGGGTTAGAGTAGGGATTAGGGTTAGGGTTTGGGTTAGGTTTAGAGTGAGGGTAGGGTTAGAGTTGGGGTTAGGGTTAGGGTGAGGGTAAGGGTTAGGGTGAGGGTTAGGTTTAGGGTGAGGATTAGGGTTAGAGTGAGGGTTAAGGTTAGGATGAGGATAAGGGTTAGGTTGAGTGTTAGGATGAGGGTTAGGGTTAGATTTAGGTTGAGGGCTAAGGTGAGGGTGAGCGTTAAAGTTTGGGTTAGAGTTAGGGTTAAAATTAGAGTGAGGGTGAGATTTAGGTTTAGGATTAGTGTTAGGTTGAGGGTTTAGCCTTAGGCTGAGGGTGAGTTTGAGGGTTAGGGTGAGGGTTAGGGTTATGGATAGGGTGAGGGTTCGGGTTCAGGTTCGTGTTCAGGTTTGGGTTAGGGTGAGAGTAAGTGTTAGGTTGATGGTTAGGGTTAGAGTGAGGGTTAGGGTTAGCCTTAGTGTTAGGGTGAGGGTTGAGGGTTAGGGTTAGGGTTAGTGTAAGGTTTAGCTTTAGTCTGAGGGTTAGGGTTACAATAAGTTTAGGATTAGGGTGAGGGTAAGGGTTAGATTGAGGGTTAGGTTTAGGGTTAGTCATAGCGTCAGGTTTAGAGTTAGAGTGAGGATTAGGGTTAGGGTTAGGGTGAGGGTAGGGTTAGTGTGAGAGTTAGGGTTGGTGTGAGGGTTAGGGTTATGGTTGGGGTTAGAGTTAGGGTGAGGATAAGGGTTTGGGTGAGGTTTAGGGTTAGAGTGAGTTTTAGCGTTAGGGTGAATATAAGGGTAAGGTTGAGTGTTAGGGTGAGGGTTAGGGTTAGGTTTAGGGTGAGGGATAGGGTTAGGGTGATGTTTAAGGTGAGGGTGAGGTTTAGGGTTAGGGTGAGAGTTCGGGTCAGGGTGAGGATTAGGGTGTGGATGATGGTTAGGATTAAGGTGAGGGTTAGGTTGAGGGTGAGGGTTAGGGTGAGGGTGAGGGTTAATGTTATTGTTAGGGTGAGGGTTAGGGTTAGTGTTAGGGTGAGGGTTAGGATGAAGTTTAGGGTTAGGTTAGGGTTAGCATTAGGATTAGTTTGAGGGTTAGGGTTAGGGTTAGAGTTAGTGTTAGCGTGAGTGTAAGGGTTAGGGTGAGGTTTAGGGTGAGGGTGAGGGTTAGGGTTAGCCTTAGGGTTAATGTGAGGGTTAGAGTTAGGTTTAGGGTTAGGGTGATTTTTAGGGAGAGGGTGAGGTTTAGTGTTAGGGTAAGTGTTCGGCTGAGTGTGAGGGTTAGGGTTAGGGTGGGGTTTAGGGTTAGGTTGAGGATAAGGGTTAGGTTGAGTGTTAGGGTGAGGGTTAGGGTTAGGTTTAGGGTGAGGGCTAGGGTGAGGGTGAGGGTTAAAGTTTGGGTTAGGGTTAGGGTTTACATTAGGGTGAGGGTGAGATTTAGGTTTAGGATTAGTGTTAGGTTTAGGGTTAGGCTTAGGTTGAGGGTGAGAGTGAGGTTGAGGTTTAGAGTGAGGTTTAGGGTTAGGGTTAGGGTAAGGATTAGGGTTAGGGTGATGTTTAGGGTGAGGGTGAGGTTTAGGTTTAGGGTGAGTGTTCGAGTGAGAGTGAGGCTTAGGGTGTGGGTGACGGTTAGGTAAGGGTGAGGGTTAGGGTGACGGTGAGGGTTTGTGTGAGGGTGAGGGTTAATGTTAGGGTTACAGTGAGGGTTAGGGTTAGGTTTAGGGTGAGGATTAGGGTGAAGTTTAGGGTTAGGTTTAGGGTTAGGTTTAGGATTAGTTTGAGGGTTAGGGTTGGAGTTAGAGTTAGTGTTTGCTTGAGTGTAAAGGTTAAGGTGAGTTTTAGGGTGAGGATGAGGGTTAGGGTTCCCCTTAGGGGTAGGGTGAGGTTTAGGGTTAGGGTTAGGGTTAGGGTGAGTGTGAGGGTTAAGGTTATTTTTAGAGTTAGATTTAGGGTGAGGGTGAGGGTTAGGTTTTCCCTTTGGGTTAGGGTTAGGGTTAGGGTTAGGGTGAGGGTGAGGGTTAGGGTTAGGGTTAGGGTTAGATTTAGTGTTAGGGTGAGGGTTAGGTTTGGGAGTAGGGTTAGGGTTAGGTTTAAATTTAGGTTGAGGGCTAGGGTGAGGTTTAGTGTGAGGTTTAGGTTTAGGTTTAGCATGATTGTTAGGGTTAGGGTGAGGTTTCGGTTGAGCATTAGGGTTAGGGTAAGGGTTAGGGTTAAGATAAGTGTAAGGGTGAGGGGTAGGGTTATGTTTAGGGTGAGGGTTAGAGTTAGGGTTTGGGTAAGTTTGGTTTAGGGTTAGAGTTATGGTGAGGGTAAGGTTGAGGTTTAAGGTTAGTATTAGGGTAAGGGTTAGGGTTAGGATTAGGTTTAGTGTTAGGATTAGACTGAGGTTTAGGGTGAGGGTGTGGGTGAGGGTTTGGGTTAGGGTGAGGGTTAGGGTTAGGGTTAGGGTTAGCATGCACGTTAGGGTTAGGGTTAGGTTTAGGATGAGTTTTCGGGTGAGGGGTAGAGTTATGTTTAGGGTGAGGGTTAGGGTGATGGTGAGGGTTAGTGTGAAGTTTAGGGTTAGGGTTAGGGTTAGGGTTAGGTTTATTGTTAGGGTTAGTGTGAAGGTGAGTGTGAGCAGGAGGGGGAGGTTTAGAGTTAGGGTTAGGGTTAGGGTGAGGGTGAAAGTGAGGTTTAGTGTTAGGATTAGGGTTAGGGTTTGACTGAGGTTGAGGGGGAGGGTTAGGGTTAGGGTTAGGGTGAGGGTGAGTGTAATGGTTACTATGAGGGTTAGCATTAGGGTTAGGGTTAGGCTGAGGGTAAGGGTTAGGGTGAGGGTTAGTGTGAAGGGGAGGGGAAGGGTTAGGGTTAGACTTAGGATGAGGGTATGGGTTAGGGTGAGGGTTAGTGTGAGGGGGAGGTTTAGGGTTAGGGTTAGACTTAGGATTAAGGTAAGGGTTAGGTTGTGGTTTAGGGTGAGGGTTAGGGTTAGGGTTAGGATTATGGGGAGGGTGAGTGTGAGAGTTAGGGTTAGTGTTAGGGTTAGAGTTAGAGTGAGGGTGAGGTTTAGGATTGGTGTAAAGTTTAGGGTGAGGGTTATGGTTAGGGTGAGGGTTAGTGTTAGGGTGAGGGTTAGAGTTAGGTTTAGGATTATGGTGAGGGTGAGTGTGAGATTTAGGGTTAGGGATAGGGTTAGGGTCAGGGTTAGGGTTAGGATTAGGGTGAGGGTGAGGGTTAGGATTAGGGTAAGGTTTAGGGTTAGGCTCTAGGGTGAGGGTGCAGGTGAGTGTGTGGGTTAGGTTTAGGGTTAGGGTTAGGGTTAGGGTTTGCGTTAGGGTTACGCTGAGGGGGAGGGTAAAGGTGAGGGTGAGGTTTAGGTTTAGGCTGAGGGTTAGGGTTACGTTTACGGTTAGTGTGAGGGTGAGGGTCTGTTTTAGTGTGAGGGTAAGGTTTTGGGTGAGGTTTAGGGTAAGAGTGAGGTTTAGGTTTAGCATGAGTGTTAGGGTGAGAGTTAGGTTGAGGGTTAGGTTTAGGTTTAGGGTTAGGGTTAGGGTGAGGGTGAGGTTTAGGGTTAGGGTTAGAGTTAGGTTTAGGGTTAGGGTTAGTGTGAAGTTTAGGGTGAGGGTGCGGGTAAGGGTAACAGTGAGGATTATCGTGAGGGTGAGGGTGAGCGTGAGGGTTAGAGTAAGGGTGAGGGTTAGGTTTAGTGTGAGGGTTAGGGTTATGGTTAGGGTGAGGTTGAGGGTTAGGGTTAGGGTTAGGGTGAGGCTTAGGGTTAGTGTGATGGTTAGGGTTAGGGTTAGGGTGAGGATTAGGTTGAGGTTAAGTGTTAAGTTGAGGGTTAGGTTTAGGGTTAGGGTGATTGTTAGGGTGAGGGTTAGGGTGAGGGTAAATGTTAGGGTTTGGTTTAGGGTGAGGGTTAGGGTGAGCGTTAGGCTTAGGCTGAGGGTGAATTTTAGGGTTATTGTTAGGGTGAGGGTGAGGTTTAAGGTGAGGGTGAGGGGTAGACTTAGCGTGAGGGTTAGGGTTTGGTTAGGGTTAGAGTTAGGGTCAGGTTGAGGGTGAGGGTGAGGTTTAGGTTTCCAGTTAGCGTTAGGGTTAGGGTTAGGATTAGGGTTAGGTTTACCGTTAGACTGAGGTTGAGGATGAGGTTGAACATGAGGGTTTGGGTTAGGGTTAGGGTTAGAATTATTGTTAGGGTTAGCGTGAGGATAAGGTTTATTGTTACTTTTAGGATGAGTCTCATGGTGAGGGGTTGGGATACGCTTAGGTTGAGGGTTAGAGTGAGGGTAAGGGTTACGGTTAGGGTTAGGTTTAGGGTGAGGTTAAGGGATAGTGTGAGGGTTAGTGTGAGGGTGAGGGTTATGTTGAAGTTTAGGGTGAGGGTTAGGGTGAGGGATATGGTTAGGGTTAGGGTTAGGCTGAGGGTTAGGGTGAAGGTAAGGGTGAGGGTGAGGGTTAGGGTTAGTAGTAGGGTTATAGTGAGGGTTAGGTTTAGGGTGTGGGTTACGGTGAGGGTGAGGTTAAGGGTTAGGTTGAGGACTTGGGGGTTAGGTTTAGGGTTAGGGTTAGGGTTAGGATGAGGGTTAGGGTTATGTTTAGGGTGAGGGTGAGGGTTAGGGTGAGCGTTAGTGTTAGGGTTAGGGTTAGGGTGAGGTTTAGAATGAGGTTAAGTGTTAGGGTGAGTGTTAGGATGAGGGTGAGTATTAGGGTTAGTGTGAGGGTAAGGGTTAGGGCGAGGGTTAGGGTGAGGGTGACTATTAGGATTAGGTTGTGGGTGAGGTTTAGGGTTAGGGTTAGGGTAAGCATTAGGATTAGGGTGAGGGTGAGGGTCAAGTTTAGGGTTAAGGAGATGGTTAGGGTGAGGGTTAGGTTTAGGGTTAGGGTTAGGTTGTGGGTTAAGGTAAGTTTGAGGGTTATTGTGAGGGTGAGGGTAAGGGTTAGAGAGAGAGTTAGGGTTAGGGTTAGGGTGAGGGTTAGGGTGAGGGTGAGGGTGAGTGTGAGATTGAGGGTTAGGGTTAGGGTGAGGTTTAGGGTAAGTGTGAGTGTTAGGGTGAGGGTGAGGGTAAGATTTAGGTTGAGAGTTAGGGTTAATTTTAGGATGAGGGTTACTGTGAGGGTTAGTGTTAGGGTTAGGGTAAGGGTGAGGCTTAGGGTGAGGGTTTAGGTTATGGTGAGGGTTAGGTTTATGTGAGGGAAAGGGTTAGGGTGAGAGTTAGGGTTAGGTTGAGGGTGACGTTGAGTGTGAGATTGAGGGTTAGGGTTATGGTCAGGGTTAGGGTTAGGGTGAGGGTGAGGGTGAGGTTTAGGTTTAGGATTAGGGTTTTGTTAAGGTTAGGCTGAGGGTGAGGGTGATGGTGAGGGTTAGGGTTAGGGTTTGGATGAAGGTTAGGTTTAGTGTAAGGGTTAGGTTGAAAGTGAGGGATAGTGTTAGGTTTATTGTAAGGGTTAGGGTGAAGGTGAGGGTTAGTGTGAGGGTGAGGGTTAGGGTTAGGGTGAGGATTAGGGTTAGTATTAGTGTTAGGGTGAGTGCTAAGTTGAGGGTGAGGTTTAGGGTAAGGGTTAGGGTGAGGGTTAGGGTTAGGGTGAGGGTGAGTTTTAGGGTGAGGGGTACGGTTAGGGTGAGTGTGAGGGTAAGGTTTAGTGAGAGGTTTAGGGTTAGGGTTAGGGTTATTTTTAAGGTTAGGGTTAGGTTTAGGGTGAGGGTGAGTGTGAGGGTGAGAGTTATATTTAGTTTTAGGTTTAGGGTGAGGGTGAGGGTGAGGGTTAGTTTTAGGTTTAGGGTTAGGGTTAAGATTAGGCTGAGCATGAGGGTGAGCGTGAGGGTTAGTGTTAGTGTTAGGGTGAGGGTTAGGGTTAGGGTGAGATTTAGGTTTAGGATGAGGGTTAGTTTGAGGTGTAGGGTGAGGGTTAGTGTGAGCATTAGGGTTAATTTGTGGGTTAGGGTAAGGTTTAGGTTTATGCTTAGGGTGAGGTTGAGGTTTAGGGTTAGGATTAGGGTGAGGGTAAGGTTTAGCGTTAGGGTTAGTGTTAGGGTGAGTGTAAGGGTTAGGGAGAGGGTAAGGACGAGGGTTAGGGTTAGTGTTAGCATTAGGGTTAGGTTGAGGGTAGGGTTAGGGTTAGGGTGAGGCTGAGTATTAGGTTTAGTGTGAGGTTTAGGTTTAGGTGAGGTTATGGGTTAGGGTGAGGATGTGGGTGAGAGTGAGTGTTAGGGTTAGGGTTAAAGTGAGGGTTAGGGTTAGGCTGAGGGTGAGGGTGAGGTTCAGGGTTAGGATTAGGGTTTTGTTATGGTTAGGCTGAGGGTGAGGGTGATGGTGAGGGTTAGGTTTAGGCTTAGGATGAAGTTTAGGTTTAGTGTGAGGGTTAGGGGGAAAGTGAGGATTAGGGTTAGTGTTAGGGTGAGGGTTTGGGTAAGGGTGAGGGTGAGGGTTAGGGTTAGGGTTAGGGTGTAGGTTAGGGTTAGGGTGAGTGTGAGTGTAAGTGTTAGGGTGAGAGTCTGAGCCTGAATTTTAGGGTTAGGGTTAGGGTGAGGGTTAGGTTGAGGGTGAGGTTTAGGGTGAGGGTGAGTGTTATGGTTAGGGTGAGGATTAGGGTTAGGAGTAGGGTTAGGGTGAGGGTGAGGGTTAGGGTCAGTATTAGGGTTAATGTGAGGGTTAGGGTTAGGTTGAGGGTTAGTGTTAGGGTGTGGGTTAGGGTTAGGTTTAGGGTGAAGGTTAACTTTAGGTTGACTGTTAGGTTTAGGTTTAAGGTGAGGGTGAGGGTTAGGGTGAAGGTGAGGGTGAGTGTGAGGATGAGGGTTAGGGTTAGGGTTATGGTGAGGGTGAGAGTGAAGTTTAGGGTGAGGATTGGGGTTAGGGTTAGGGTTAGGCTGAGGGTGAGGATTAGGGTGAGGGTTAGGCTTAATGTTAGGGTGAAGTTTAGGTTTAGTGTGAGGGTTGGGTGAAAGTGAGGGTTATGGTTAGGGTTAGGTTTAGGGTGAGGTTTTGGGTGAGGATGAGGGTTAGTGTGAGGGTGAGGGTTAGGGTTACATTGAGGATTAGGTTTAGGATTAGGGTTAGCTTGTGGGCTAAGGTGAGGGTGAGTGTTAGGGTTGGGTTTAGGGTTAGGGTGAGGGTTAAGATTAGGGTGAAGATGAGGGTTAGCGTGAGCAGTACGGTTAGGGTTAGTGTGAGAGGGTTAGGGTTAGATTTACGGTTAGGATTAGGTTTAAAGTGACAGTGAGTGTGAGGGTGAATGTTATGTTTAGTGTTAGGGTTAGGGTGAGCGTGAGTGTGAGGGTGAGGGTTAGGGTTAGGTTTAGGGTTAGGGTTATGATTAGGCTCAGTGTGAGGGTGAGGGTGAGGGTTAGGGTTAGTGTAAGGTTGAGGGATAGGGTTAGGGTGAGGTTAGGTTTAGGTTTAGGACGAGGCTTAGGTTGAGGTGTTGGGTGAGGGTTAAGGTGAGCATTAGGGTTAGTTTGTGGGTTAGGGTGAGGTTTAGGGTTAGGTTGAGGGTGAGGGTTAGGGTTAGGATTAGGGTGAGGGTAAGGTTTATGGTGAGGTTTCAGGTTAGGGTGAGAGTAAGTGTTAGGGAGATGGTTAGGGTGAGGGTGAGGGTTAGTGTTAGCATTAGGGTTAGGTTGAGGGTAGGGTTACGATTAGGGTGTGGCTGAGGGTTAGGGTGAGTGTGAGTTTTAGGTTTAGGTGAGGGCAAGGGTTAAGCTGAGGGTGAGCGTGAGGGTGAGTGTTTTAGTTAGGAAAGTGTTAGGGTAAGGGTGAGGGTGAGGGTAAGGGTTAGAGTTAGGATTAGGGTTAGTGTTAGTGTTGGGCTGTGGGTGAGGGTGAGAGCGAGGGTGAGGGTTAAGTTTAGTGTTAGGTTATAGGTTAGGTTTGGTGTGATGGTTAGGTTGAGGGTGAATGTAAGGTTTCGGGTGAGAGTTAGTGTGAGCGTGAGGTTTATGGTTAGAGTAAGGCTGAGGGTTAGGTTGAGGGTGAGGGTTAGGGTGCGGGCGAGTGTTAGGGTTAGGTTGAGGATTAGGGTTAGGTTTAGGGTTAGGGTGAGGGCTAGGGTGAGGGTGAAGGTTAGGGTAAGGTTTAGGGTTAGGGTTAGATTGAGGGTTAAGGTTAGTGTGAGGGTGTGTGTTAGGGTGAGTTTTAGGGTGAGGTTTAGGTTGAGGGTTAGGATTAGTGTGAGTGTAAGGGTTAGGGTTATTTTTGGGTTTAGGGTTACGTTGAGGGTGAGTGTGAGGGTTAGTGTTAGGGTTAGGTTAAAGTGAGGTTGAGGGCGATGGTTAGGGTGAGGGTGAGTTTTTTAGTTAGGAAAGTGTTGGGGTTAGGGTTAGGGTGAGGATTATGGTGACGTTGAGGGTAAGGGTGGAGGTTTGGGTTTGGGTGAGGGTTAGGGTGAGAGTTCGGGATAGGATTAAGGTTAGGGTTAGGGTGAGGGTGAGTGTTAGGGTGTGGGTTGGGGTTAGGGTTAGGGTGAGGTTGAGGATAAGGTTTAGGTTTAGGGTTACAGTTAGGGTTATGGTTAGCATGAGGGTAAGAGTTAGGGTGAGGGTGAGGGTGAGTGTGAGGTTTAGGGTTAGGGGTATTGTTAGGGTGAGAGTTAAGGTTAGGGTGAGGGTTAGGGTGAGGGTTAATCTTAGGGTTAGGGTTAGGGATAGGATTAGGGTTAGGGTGAGTGTTAGGGTGAGGGTGACGATTAGGGTTAGGGTTAGATTTAGGGTGAGGGTTAGGGTGAGGTTAAGGGTTAGATGAGTGTTAGGGTAAGGGTGAGCATTAGGGTTATTGTGAGGGTAAGGATTAGGGTGAGGGTTAGGGTGTGGGTGAGCATTAGGGTTAGGGTGAGGTGGAAGTGTAGGGTTAGGGTTAGGGTGAGGGCTAGGGTGAGGTTGAGGATTAGGGAGACGGTTAGGGTGAGGGTGAGTGTTATGGTTAGGGTGAGGGGTAGGGTTAGTGTGATGGTTAGGGTGAGGTTGAAGGTAAGGTTTAGGGTGAGAGTTAAGTTGAGGGTGAGGGTTAGGGTTAGGGTAACCGTGAGGGTGAAGGTTAGGGTCAGGATTAGGGTTAGGGTTGGGTTGACAGCTAGCTTGAGTTTGAGGTTTAGTGTGAGGGTCAGGTTGAGGGTGAGGGTTAGGGTTAGGTAAGGGTTGGGTTAGGATTAGGGTTACAGTTACCGTTATGGTGAGGGTTATGGTGAGGGGTAGGCTTAGGTTTAGAGTGAGGGTTAGGTTTAGTGTGAGGGTTAGGGTGAAGTTTAAGGTTATGGTGAGGGTGAGGTTCTGGGTAAGGGTGAAGTTTAGGGTGAGGGTGAGGGTTAGGTTGAGGCGTAGGTTTAGGTTTAGGGTGAGCATTATGGTTAGGGTGAGGGTTACGGTGAGTGTTAGGGTTAGGGTTAGATTATTGTGAGGGTGAGGGTTAGGGTTAGGATTACCGTTAGGCTTAGCATGACAGCTAAGTTGAGGGTGAGGTTGAGGGTGAGGGTGAGGTAGAGGGTGAGGTTTTTGGTTAGGTAAGGTTTGGGTTAGGATTAGGGTTAGGGTTTGGGTGAGGTTTAGGGTAAGGGTTAGTTTTGGGGTCAGGAAAAGTTTAGGGTGAGGGTGAGCGTGAGGGTTAGGGTTAGGGTGAGTGTTAGGTTTAGGGTTAGGGTTAGGGTAATGGTTAAGGTGAGGGTTAGCGTCAGGGTTACGGTTCGGTTTAGGGTTAGTGTGAGGGTGAGGGTTAGGGTTAGGGTCAGCGTTAGGGTTAGGGTGAGGGTTAGGTTGAGGGTTAGGGTTAGGATTAGGTTTTGGGTTAAGGTGACAGCTAGGTTGAGGGTGAGGTTTAGGGTGAGGGTGAGGTTGAGGGTGAGGGTTTTGGTTAGGTAAGGGTTGGGTTAGGATTAGGGTTAGGGTTAGAGTTAGGGTGAGGTTTAGGGTCTGGGGTAGGGTTAGGGTTAGGGTGAGGGTGAGGTTTAGTGTGAGGTTTAAGGTTAGGGTGAGGGTGAGGTTAAGGTTTAGGGTGAGGTTTAGGGTGAGGGTTAGGTTTAGGCCAGGGGTAGTTTTTGGGTTAGGTTGAGCGTTGGGGTTAGGTTGAGGGTTCGGGTGAGGGTTAGGGTTAGGGTTCGGTTTAGTGTGAGGGTGAGGGTTAGGGTTAGGATTAGGGTGAGGGTAAGTGTTAGGGTGAGGGTTAGGGTGAGGGTTAGTGTTAGGGTTAGGAATGGTTTAGGTTGAGGGTGAGGGTGAGGGCTAGGGTTAGGGTGAGGTTTAGGGTGAGGGTGAGGGTGAGGGTGAGGGTTAGGTTAGGGTTAGGGTTAGGGTGATGTTAGGGTGAGGGTTAGGTTTAGGGTTAAGGTGAGGGTGTAGGTTAGGGTTAGGATTAGGGTTAGGGTTTGTGTTAGGCTGAGCGTAAGGCTGAGGGTGAGGGTGAAGGTTAGGGTTAGGGTTAGGGTGTAGGTTAGGATTAGTGTGAGGGTTAGGTTGAGTTTGAGTGTAAGGGTTATTGTGAGAGTTATTGTGAGCGTGAGGTTTAGGCTTAGGGTTAGGGTGAGTGTGAGGGTGATGGTGAGTGTTTTAGTTGGGAATGTTTTCGGGCTAGGGTTAGGGTGAGGATTAGGGTGAGGGTGAGGGTTAGGGTGAGGGTTAGGGTTAGGCTGAGGGTTTGGGTTAGGGGTAGGGTGTGGGTAAAGGTTAGGTTGATGTTTAGGATCAGGGTGAGGGTTATGGTGAGGGTTCGGTTTCGGGTTAGGGTTAGGTTTAGGATGTGTGTAAGGGTAAGGGGGAACGGTTAGGGTTTTGTTAAGATAAGGTTTTGTGTTACGATTAATATTAGTGTTAGCGTTAGGGTTATGTTGAGGAGGAGGGTTAGGGTTAGTGTGAGGGTTAGGTTTCGTGTGAGGGTTAGGGTAAGGGTTAAGGTTAGGATGAGTGTGAGGGTAAGGCTTAGGGTGAGGGTTAGGGTGAGGGTGAGGGTTAGAGTGAGGGTTAGGTTTAGGGTTAGGGTGAGTGTTAGGGTTAGGGTGAGTGTTAGGGTGAGGGTTAGGGTTAGGGTTAGTGTGAGGATGAGGTTTAAAGATAGGATTAGGGTGATGTTATGGTTAGGGTGAGGGTTAGGATGAGGGTTAAGGTTAGGTTTAGGATGGGGTTTAGGGTCAGGGTGAGGGATAGGGTTAGGGTTAGTGTGAGGGTTAGGGTTAGTGTGAGGGTTAGGATTAGGGTTAAGTTTAGGTTTAGAGTGATTTTAAGGGTTAGGGTGAGCTTTAGGGTGAGGGATAGGGTTAGCGTTAGGGTTAGGGAAAGGTTTAGGTTGAGTTTAAGGGTAATGGTGAGTGTTAGGGTTAGGAGTAGGGTTAGGATGTGGGTTAGGATTAGGGTTAGGGTGAGGGTGAGTGTTAGGGTTAGGGTTAGGGTTAGGTTAGTGTTAGGATGAGGGTTAGGTTTAGGGTTAGGGTGAGGGTGAGGTTTAGGCTAAGCGTTAAGGTTAGGGTTAGGTTTAGAGTGAGGGTTAGGGTGAGGTTAAAGGTTATGGTGAGTGTAAGTGTGAGGGTGAATTTTACGATTAGTGTGAGGGTAAGGGTTAGGCTGAGGGTTAGTGTGAGGGTTAGCATTACGGTTAGGGTGAGGGTGAGGTTTAGTGTTAGGGTTAGGGTGAGGGCTAGGGTGAGGTTGAGGGTGAGGGTTAGGGTTAGGGAGAACATTAGGTTGACGGTGAGTGTTAGGTTAAGGGATAGGTTGAGGTTTATGATGACGGAGAGGGTTAGGGTGACGATGAGGGTGAGGGTGAGGGTGAGAATTAGGAGGACGGTTAGGGTGAGTGTGAGGCTTAGGTTTAGGTGAGGGTAAGGGTTAGGGTGAGAATGTGGGTGAGGGTGAGGGTTAGGGATAGCATTAGGGTTACCGTTAGGGTGAGGGTAGGATTAGGTTTAGGGCTAGGGGAGGGCTAGGTTGAGGGTGAGGGTTATAGTAAGGGTTAGGAACAGGGTGAGGATTAGGCTCAGGGTTAGAGTGAGGGTTAGGCTGAAGTTTAGGGTTCGGGTTAAGATGAGGGTTAGGTTTAGTGTGAGGGTTAGGGTTAGGGTTAGGTTTAGGGTTTGGGTGAGGGTAAGGGTTAGGGTGAGTTTTAGGGAGAGGGTGAGGGTTAAGGTTAGCATTAGTGTTAGGGTGAGTGTTAGGTTTAGGGTTTGGGTTAGGATGAGGGTGAGGGTTAGGGTAAGGTTGAGGGTTAGGTTTAGTGTGAGGGTTAGTGTTAGGTCTATAGTTAGGGTGAGGGTAAGGCTTATGGTTTGGGTTATGGTGAGTGTGAGGTTTAGGGATAGCGTGAGTTTTAAGATGAGTATCAGGGTGAGGGTTAGGGTTAGGGTTAGGTTAGGGTTAGGGTTAGGGTGAAGGCTGGTGTGAGGGTGAGGGTTACGGTTAGGGTTAGGGATGCGTTGAGGATTAGGATGAGGGATAGGTTTAGAGTGAGGGTTAGGGTTAGGGTTAGGTTTAGGGTGAGGGTAAGGGTTAGGATGAAGATTAGGGTGAGGGAGAGGTTTAGGGTGAGGGTGAGTGTGAAGGTTAGGGTTGGGGTGAGGGTGAGGGTGAGGGTTAGGATTAGGGTTAGTGTGAGGGGTAGGGTTTTGGTGAGTGTTCTGGTTATGGTTAGGGTTAGGGTGAGGGTGAGGGTGAGGGTTAGGGTGAGGCTGAGTTTGAGGGTTAGTATGAGGCTGAGGGTTAGGGTTAGTTTTAGGGTTAGTGTGAATGTGTGGTTTAGGGTTAGGATTATGGTTAGGGTTAGTGTGAGGGTTAGGATTAGGGTTAAAGTTAGGGTTAGGGTGAGGATAAGGGTTAGGGTGAGGGTTAGGCTTAGGGTAAGGGTTAGGTTTAATGTGAGGATTAGGGTTAGGATTAGGGTGAGGGTTAGGGTAAGGGTGAGAATTAGGGTTGGGGTTAGGGTGAGGTTGAGGGTGAGGGTTAGGGTAAGGGTTAGGTTTAGGGTGATGTTGATGGTGAGGGTTAGTGTTAGGGTTAGGCTGAGGCTGAGGCTGGGGGTGAGGGTTAGGTTAATGGTGAGAGTTAGGGTGAGGGTTAGGGTGAGCCTGAGGGTGAGGATTTTGGTTAGGTAAGGGTTAGGATGAGGGTTAGGGTTAGTATTACGGTGAGGGTGAGTGTGAGGCTTAGTGTTAGGATTAGGGATAGGGTTAGGGTTAGGCTGAAGTTGAGGGTTAGGGCTAGCTGATTTTGAGGGTTAGCTTAGGATTACGGTTAGGGTTAGGGTTAGCCTGAGGGTGATGGTGAGGTCTAGGGTGAGGGTGAGAGTGAGGGCTAGGGTTAGGATTAGGTTTAGGGTTAGGGAGAGGGTGAGAGTGCGGGTGAGGGTGAGGATTAGTGTTAGGGTGAGGATTAGGGTTAGGTTTAGGGTTAAGGTTAGGTTGAGGTTTAGGGTTAGGGTTAGTTTTAGGATGAGGTTTAAGGTTAAGAATAGGATTAGGGTGAGGGTGAGGGTGAGGGTTAAGGTTAGGGTTAGAGTTAGGGTGAGGGTGAGGGCTAGGTTTAGAATTAGGGTTAGGGTTAGTGTGAAGCTGAAAAGGAAGGTGAGGGTGAGGGTGAATATTAGGTTTAGGATGAGGTTTAGAATTTGGATTAGGTTTAGGGTTAGTATTAGGGTGAGGTGTAGGGTTAGGTTTAGCGTGAGGGGTAGGGTTAGTGTGAGGGTTAGAATTAGGGTCAGGCTTAGGGTTAGGTTGAGGGTAAGGGATAGGTTGAGAGTTAAGGGGAGGGTGAGGGTTAGGCTTAGGGTTAGGGTGAGGATTAGATTGAGATGTAGATTTAGGGTTACTGTGAGAGTTAGGGTGAGGGGTAGGGTTAGGGTTAGGGTTAGGGTTATGCTTCTGGTTAGTGTGAGGGTTATGGTTAGGGTTAGGCTGAGTGTAGGGGTTAGGTTGAGGTTTAGCGTGAGGGTTCGGGTTCGCGTTATGGTTAGTGTTAGGGTGAGGGTTAGGGTGACGTTTAGGCTTAGGTTTAGGGTTAGGGTGAGCGTTAGGTTGAGGGTTAGTGTTAGTGTTAGTGTTAGGGTGAGCATTGGTGTGAAGGTAAGGTTTAGGGTGAGAGTTAGGTTTAGGGTTAATGTGAGGGGTAGGGTTAGAGTTAGGGTTAGTATTAGGTTTAGGATTAGGGTTAGGGTGAGGTTTAGGGTGAGGATTAGGGTTAGAGTTTGCATTAAGGATAGGGTGAGGGTTAGGGTGATGGTGAGGGTTAAGTTTAGGGTTAGATGGAGGGTTAGGGTTAGGGTTAGTGTTAGGGTTAGGCTGAGGGTTAGTGTGAGGGTGAGGTTTAAAGTTAGGGTTACGGTTATCGTTAGGGTGAGGGTGAGGGAGAGCGTTAGGTTTACGATTAGGTATAGGGTTAGTGTTAGGCTTAGAGTGAGGGTGAGGGTGATTTTTAGGTTTAGGTGAGGGTTAGGGTTATGGTTAGTGTTAGGCTGAGGGTGATGGTCAGAGCTAGGGTGAGGGTGAGGGTTAGGGTTTGGATTAGATTTAGGGTTAGGGTTAGCCTAAGGGTGAGGTGTGGGCTAGGGTGAGGGTGAGGGTGAGGGCTAGAATTAGGATTAGGGTTATGGTTAGGGAGAGGCTGAGAGTGAGGATTAGGGTGAGCGTTAGGGTTAGGGTGAGGTTTAGGGTTAGGTTTAGGGTTAGGGTTAGGTTGAGGGTTAGGGTTAGGGTTACTGTTAGGATGAGGTTTAGGGTTAGGATGAAGGTTAGGGTGAGGGTGAGGGTTAGGGTTAGGTTTAGGTTGAGTGTTAGGTTTAGTGTGAGTGTTTGGTTTAGGTTTAGGGTTAGGTTCAAAATGTGGGTCAGGGTTAGGTTTAGGTTTAGGATAAGGTTTAGGGTTAGGGTGAGGATGAGGTTAGATTTAGGATTAGGTTTAGGGTTAGGCTTAGGCTTAGGGTGAGGTTTAGGTTTAGGGTGAGGGTTAGTCTTAGGGTTAGGGTGAGGGTGATGTTTAGGGTGAAGGTGAGATTTCAGGAGAGGATTAGGTTAGGGTGTGTGTGAGGCTTAGGTTACGGTGAGGGTTAGAGTTATGGTGAGGGTTAAGGTGAAGGTGATGGTTAGGTTGATGGTTAAGGTAAGGGTTAGGGTTAGGGTTAGGGTTAGCGTTAGCTTGAGGGTTAGGTTTAGTGTGAAGGTTAGCATTATGGTTATGGTTAGGGTTAGGGTTAGTTTGAGGGTTAGGTTTAGGGTTAGTGTTAGGATGAGGTTTAGGATTAGGATGAGGGTTAGGGTGAGGGTGAGGGTTAGGGTTAGTGTTAGGGTTAAATTTAGGGTGAGGGTGAGGGCTAGGTTTAGGATTAGGGTTAGGGTTAGTGTTAGGCTAGGTTTAGGATTAGTGTTAGGGTTAGGGTGAGGCTGAGAAGGAAGGTGAGGTTGAGTGTGAATGTTAGGTTTAGGATGAGTTTTAGAGTTAGGGTTAGGGTTAGGGAGAGGATTAGGGTGAGGTGTAGGGTTAGGGTTAGGGTTAGTGTGAGGGTTAGAGTTAGCATTAGGCTTATTTTTAGGTTGAGAGTTAGGTTTAGGTTGAGTGTTAGGGGGAGGTTTAGGGTTAGGGTTAGGGTGAGGATTAGGTGAGGTGTAGGTTTAGGTTTAGGGTGAGAGTTAGGGTGAGGGGTAGAGGTAGGGTTAGGGTGAGGGTTAGGGTTAGGGTTAGTGTGAGGGTTAGGGTTAGCGTTAAGGTTAGGCTGAGAGTAAGGGTTAGGTTGTGGTTTGGGGTGGGGGTGAGGTTTAGGGTTAGGGTTAGGGTTACGGTGAGGATTAGGGTGAGGGTTAGGGTTATTGTTAGGGTGAGGGTTAGGGTTAGGGTGATGTTTAGTGTGAGGGTTCGGGTGAGGTTGAGGGTTCTGGTGAGGGTGAGGATTAGAGTGTGGGTGAGGGGTAGGTTTAGGGTGAGGGTTTTTGTGACGGTGACGATTAGGGTGAGGGTGAGGGTTAGGTTTAGAGTTAGCGTTAGGGTGAAAGTTAGGGTTAGGGTTAGCGTTAGTGTGAGGGTTAGGTTAAGGGTTACAGTAAGGGTGAGTGCTAGTGTGAAGTTTAGGGTTAGGGTTAGGTTTAGGGTTTGGATGAGGGTAAAGGTTAGGGTGAGGTTTAGGGTGAGGGTGAAGGTTAGGGTTAGCGTTACCGTTAGGGTTAGGGTTAGGGTGAGGTTTAGGGTTAGAGTTAGGTTTAAAGTAAGGGTTAGTGTTAGGGTTGTTAGAGTTAGGGTGGGGGTGAGGCAGAGGTTTAACGTGATTGTGAGCGTTAGGTTTCAGGTTCAGGTGATGGTTAGAGTGAGATTGATGTTTAGGGTGAGGGTGAGGGTGAGGGTTACGGTTAGGGTGTGAGTGAGGCTTAAGCTTAGGGTGAGTGTTAGGGTGAGAGTGAGATTTACGGTGAGGGTGAGGGTTAGGGTGAGGGTTAAGTTGCGGGTTAGGGTTAGGGTAAGGGTTAGGGTTAATGTGAGGTTTAGGGTTAGGGTTAGGGTAAGGGTGAGAGTTAGGGTTAGGGTTAGGGCGAGATTGAGGGTGAGTGTTATGATAAGCGTTAGGTTTAGGATTACGGTGATGGTGAGGGTTAGGGTTAGGATTAGGGTTAGGTTTAGGGTTAGGCTGAGTGTGAGGGTGAGGGTTAGGTTGAGGGTGAGAGTTAGGGTGAGGGTGAGGGTGAGCCTGAGGGTGAGGATTTCATTTAGGTAAGGGTTAGGATGAGGGTTAGGGTGAGGATTAGGGTGAGGGTGAGGGTGAAGTTTAGGGTTAGGATTAGGGTTAGGCTGAAGTTTAGGGTCAGGGCTAGTGTGAGGGTAAGGGTTAGGGTTAGGATTATGGTTAGGTTTAGGGTTAGCCTGAGGGTGAGGGTTAGGGCTAGGGTGAGGGTGAGGATGAGGACTAGGTTTAGGGTAAGGGTTAGGGTTAGGGAGAGGCTGAGAATGAGTCTGAGTGTGAGGGTTAGTGTTAGGGTGAGGTTTAGGGTTAGGTTTAGGGTTAGGGTTAAGTTGAGGGTTAGGGTTAGGGTTAGGTTTAGGATGAGGTTTAGGGTGAGGATGAGGGTTAGGGTGAAGGTGAGGTTTAGGATTAGGGTTAGGGTTAGAGTTAGGTTGAGGGTGAGTGCTAGGTTTAGGATTAGGGTTGGATAAGGATGAGGCTGAGAAGGAAGGTTACGGTGAGGGTGAAAGTTAAGGTGAGTGTGAGTGTTCGGGTGAGGGTGAGCGTTAGGGTGTGGGTGAGGGTTAGTGTGAGGGTTAGTTTGGAGTAGGGGTTAGTGTGAGGATTAGAGTGAGGGTGAGCATTAGGGTCAGTGTTAGTGTGAGTGATAGTTTTAGGGTGAGGGTTAGGTTTAGGGTTAGGGTGAGGGTTAGGGTGGGGGGTAGGGTTAGGCTTAGGGTGAGGGTAAGGTAATGTGAGGTTTAGGGATAGCGGTAGGGTTACAGTTAGGTTGAAGTTGAATGTGAGAGCGTGGGTGAGGATTAGGGTTAGGGGTAGGCTGAAGATGAAGGTAGGTTTGAGGGTGAGTGTTAGGTTAAGGATTAGGGTTAGGGTTAGGGTTAGGCTTAGGGAGAGGGTGAGGGTGAGGGTTAGGGTGATTGTTAGGGTTAGGGTTAGGGTTAGGGTTACTGTGATGTTTATGGTGAGGGTGAGGGTTAGGGTGACGGCGATGGTTAGGGTGAGAGTGAGGGTTCGTTTAAGGGTGAGGGTTAGGGTGTGTGTGAGTGTTAGGGTTAGGGTGATGGTTAGGGTGAAGGTGAGGGTTAAGATTAGGATTATTGTTAGCATTAGGGTGATGATTAGGGTTAGGGTAAGGGAGATGGTTAGGGTTTGGGTTCGGGTTAGGATTAGTATTAGGGTTAGTGTGAGTATTAGGATTACGGTTAGGGTTAGGATTAGGGTTCGGATTAGAGTGAGGGTGAGGGTTAGGGTTAGGGTTAGCGTGAGGGTTAGGGTGAGGGTGAGGGTTAGGGTCAGTGTTAGGGTTAGGGTGAGGGTGAGGGTGAGGGTTAGGTTTAGGATTAGGGTTAGGATGAGGGTTAGCGTGAGGGGTAGGGTTAGGGTTAGGGTGAGGTTCAGGGTTAGTGTGAGGGTTCAGGTTAGGGTTAGGGTTAGGGATGGGTTGAGGGTAACGTTTAGGTTGGGGGTTAGGCTAGGGTTAGGTTTAGGGTGAGGGTTATGGTGAGGGTTCCGGTTCGGATTAGGGTTAGAATTAGAGGTAGGGTGAGGGTAAGTATTAGGGTCGAGTTAGGGTGAGGGTGAGGGTTAGAGTTAGGGTGAGGTTTAGGGTAAGGTTTAGGGTATGTTGTAGGTTTAGGGTTAGGGTGAGGGTTAGGGTGAGGATTACGGTTAGGGTTAGCTTTAGAGTTAGGTTGAGGTTTAGGGGAAGCCTGAGGGTTTGGGTTTGGGTTAGGGTGAGGGTTAGGGTTAGTGTGAGAGTTAGGGTGAGGGTTAGGGTTAGCTTGAGGGTGAGGGTGATTGTGAGGGTTAGATTTAGGATTCGTTTTGGGTTAGGACTAGGCTAAGGCTTAGGGTTAGTGTTAGAGTGAGGGCTAGGGTGAGGGTGATAGGTTTAGGGTTAGTAATAGGGTGAGGATTAGGGTTAGAGTTAGTGATATGGGGAGATTTAGGCTGATGTGTAGTGTTAGTGTTAGGGTGAGGGTAAAGTTAGTTTGAGGGTTAGCGTTAGGGTTAGATTGAGGGTGAGGGTTAGGGTGAGGGTGAGGGTTAGGGTTAGCGTTAGGGTTAAGGTGAGAGTTAAGGTGAGTTTTAGGTTTAGGATTAGGGTTAGGGTTAGTGTTAGGCTTAGGGTGAGGGTGAGAGTGAGGGTTAGTGTGAGGGTTAGTGTTAGGGTCAGGTTGAAGTTTAGGGCTACTGTGATGTTTAGGGTGAGGGTGAGGGTTAGGATGAGGGTCAGGGTGAGGGTTAGCGTGAGAGTGAGGTTTCGGGTGAGGGTGAGGGATAGGGTTTGTGTGATGGTTAGGGTTAGGGTGATGGTTAGGTTTACAGTGAGGGTTAGGTTTAGGGTTACATTTACGGTGATGGTTTGAGTTAGGGTTAGGGTTACGGTGATGGTTAGGTTTCGGGTTCGTGTTAGGGTTAGTGTGAGGATTAGGGTTAGGTTTTTAGCGTGAGGTTAATGGTTAGGGTGAGGCTTAGGGTGAGGGTTAGGGTTAGCGTTAGGGTTACGGTGTGGGTTAGGGTGAGGGTTAAAGTAACTGTTAGGGTTAGGGTGAGGGTGACGTTTAGGTTGATGGTTACGGTGAGAATTCGTGTTAGGGTTCCAGTTAGGGTGAGGGTGAGGGTAAGGGTTAGGGTGAGGGTTACGTTTAGGTGAGGGTTACTGTTAGGTGGATGGTTAGGGTTAGGGTTAGAGTTAAGGTGAGGGTGAGGGTTAGTGTAAGGGTTAGGGTGAGCATGAATTTTAGGTTTAGGGTGAGTGTTAGGGTGAGGATTAGGGTTAGTGTTAGGGTTAGGGTGAGGGTTTGGTTTAGGGTAAGGGTTAGGGAGAGCGTTATTATTAGGGTTAGGGTGAGTGTTAGGGTGAGGGTTAGGGTTAGACTTAGTGTTAGGGTGAGGGCTAGGGTGAGGGTGAGGGTGAAGATCAGGGTTCGGGTAAATGATAGTGTAAGGATTAGGTTTAGCTTTAGGGTTAGGGTGAGGGTGAGGGTTAGGGTTAGGGTGAGGGTTAGGGTGAGGGTGAGGGTGAGGGTTAGGGTGAGGGTTAGGGTGATGGTGACCATGAGGGTTAGGTTATGGTTAGGGTTAGAGTTAGGGTGAGGGTGAGGGTGAAGGTTAGGTTTAAGATTAGGGTTACAGTTAGGGTTACACTGATGTGCTGGTGAGGTCGTTAGGGATAGGGTTAGGCTTAGGTTTAGGGTTAGGGTTAGGTTGAGGGTTAGGGTTCGGGTTAGGGTGAGGGTGAGGGTGAGGGTAAAGGTTAGGGTTATGATTAAGGTGAGGCTGAGGGATAGTGTTAGTATTAGGATTAGGGTTAGGTTTAGGTTTAGAGTGAGCATGAGGGTAAGGGTGAGTGTTAGGTTTAAGGTGAGGGTTAGGTTTAGGGATAGGGTGAGGATTACTCTTAGGTAGATGTTTTTGGTGAGGGTGAGGTTTAGGGTGAGGGTGAGTGTTCAGGTGAGGGTGAGCTTTAGGGTTAGATTTAGAGTTAGGGAGAGGATGAGGGTTAGGGTGAGGGGGAGGGTGAAGTTTAGGGTTAGGGAGAGGGTAAGTGTGAGGGTGATATTTAGGGTTAAGGTGAGGGTTCGTGTGACCGTTAGGGTGTGGGTGTGGGTGAGGCTAAGTATTAAGGTGAGGGTTTGGGTGATGATGAGGGTTAGGGTGAGGTTGAGGATTAGGGTGAAGTTTAAGGTGAGGGTTAGGGTTAGGTTTAGGGTTAGTGTGACGGTGAGGGTTAGGGTTAGTGTGAGTGTTAGGGTTAGGTTTAGGGTTAGCATGAGGACTATGGTTTGTGTGAGGGTTAGGGTTAGGGTTAAGGTTAGGGTGAGGTTGAGGGTGAGGGGTACGATTAGGATTAGGGTTAGAGTTAGGGTGACTGTGAGGGTGAGAGATAGTGTTAGGATTAGGGTTAGTTTTAGGGTTAATCTGAGGGTAAGGGTGATGGTGAGGGTTAGGTTTAGGGTGAGTGTTAGGGTGAGGGTTAGCGTGAGGGTGAGGGTTCTGGTTAGGATGAGGCTTAGGGTGACAGGGAGGGTAAGGGTTGGGGTTAGCCTTAGGGTGAGGTTTAAGGATAGGGTTATGGTAGGGTGAGGGTTCGGTTGAGGGTTAGGGTTAGGTTTTGGCTTAGGGTTAGGCTTAGTGTGAGGATTAGTGTTAGCGTTAGGGTTAGGGAGAGGGTTAAGTTTAGGGTGATGCTTTGGGTCTGGGTTACAGTTGTGTTTAGGGTTAGGGTGAGGGTTAGGGTTTGGATTTGTGTTAGTGTTAAGGTTAGGGTGAGGTTTAGGTATTGGGTTAGGGTTAGGGTGATGGTGAAGGTGAGTGTTAGGTTTATGATTAGGGTAAGGATTAGGGTTAGGTTTACGGTGAGGGTGAGGGTGAGGGTGAGGTTGAGGGTTAAGGTTTGGGTTAGGTTTAAGGTAAGTTTGAGTGTTAGGGTAAGTGTGATGTTTACGGTGAGTGTGATTGTTAGGGTGAGAATGGGATCGAAGGTTAGGGTGAAAGTGAGGGTGAGAGTGAGGGTGAGTTTTAGAGTGTGCGTGAGGTTTAAGATTAGGGTGATGGTTAGGGTGATGGTGAGGTTTAGTGTAAGGTTAGGGTTAGCATTAGGGTTATATTTAGGGTTAGGGTGATTTTTAGGGTTTGGATTAGGGTTAGGTTTAGAGTTAGGGTTAGTGTGAGGATTAGGGTTACGGTTAGGGTTAGCGTTAGAGTGAGGGTGAGGGTGAGGGTTAGGGTTAGGGTTAGGGTAAGGGTGAGGTTTAGGGTTAGGGTTAGTCTTAGGATTAGGGTTACTTTTAGGGTTAATCTGAGGGTGAGGTTAAGGGTGATGTTGAGGTTTAGGTTTAGGGTGCTGGTTAGGGTTAGGGTTATGGTTAGGATGAGTGTTTGGCTGAGGGTTAGGTTTAGGGTTAGGGTGAGGGTTAGGGATTGTGTGAGGGTTAGGATTAGGGTGAGGGTTAGGGATAATGTGAGGTTTAGGGTGAATGTGAGGGTTAGGGTGACTCTGAGGGTTCGGGTGATGGTGCGGGTTACTGTTTTGGTGAGTGTTAGGGTTAGGGTGATGGGGAGGGTTAGGGCGAGGGTGAGGGTGAGGGTTATGGTTAGGTTCAGGATTAGGTTAGGGTGAGGTTTAGGGTTAGTATGAGGGTTAGTGTTAGGGTTAGGGCGAGGGTATTGGTTAGGCAGTGGGTTAGGTTCAGGGTGAGGTTTAGGGTTAGGGTTAGGTTTAGGGTTGGGTTTCAGGTTAGGGTTTGTGTTAGGGTAAGGGTTAGGGTTAGGGTTATGATGAAATTTAGGGTGCGGGGTAGAATTAGGGTTAGGGTGAGAGTTAGGGTTAGCGTGAGGGTTAGGTTTAGGGTTAGTTTTAGGGTGAGGGTAAGGGTTAGGGTTAGGGTTAGTGTTTGTGTGAGCATTAGTGTTAGGGTTAGTGTTAGGGTGAGGAAAAGGTTTAGGGTGAGGGTTAGAGTTTTTTTAGGGTTAGAGTTAGGTTTAGGGTGAAGGTGAGGGTAAGGGTGAGGGTTGGGTTTAGGGTTAGGTTTAGGGTGAGGGTGAGGGTGACGGTTAGCGTTAGGTTTACTTTTAAGTTTGGGTTTAGGCTGAGGGTGAGAGTGAGAGTGAGGGTGAGGGTGAGGGTTAGTGTTAGTGTTAGGGTTAGGGTAAGAGTAAGGTTTAGGGTGAGGGTTAGGGTGAGGGTTAGATTTAGGGTTAGGGTTAGGGTGAGGTTGTGGGTAACGGTTAGGGTAAGGGTTAGGATTAGGGTTAGGGTGAGGGTGAGGGATAGAGTTAGGATTAGGGTGAGGGTTAGGGTTTGTGTGCGGGTTATGGTTAGGGTGAGGAAAAGTGTTAGGGTGAGGTTTAGGCTGAGGGTGAGGGTGAGGGTTAGGTTTAGGAATAGAGTTAGGGTTAGGTTTATACTTAGGGTGAGGGTTACGGTTAGGGTTAGGTTTAGGTGTGGGTTAGGGTTAGGTTTAGGTTTAGGGTTAGGGTTAGGTTTAGGGTGGGGTTTCGCGTTAGGGTTTGTGTGAGGGCAAGGATTAGGGTTAGGGTTATGATGAGATTTAGGGTGCAGGGTAGGATTAGGGTTAGGGTGAGAGTTAGGGTTAGCGTGAGGGTTAGGTTTAGAGTTAGTTTTAGGGTGAGCGTAAGGGTTAGGGTGAGGGTGAGTGTTTGTGTGAGCATTAGTGTTAGGGTTAGGGTTAGGGTGAGGAAAAGTTTAGAGTGAATGTTAGGATTAGGGTTGGGGTTAGGGTGAGGTTGACGGTGAGGATGATGTGTAGGGTTAGGTTTAGGGTGAGGTGAAGTTTTAGTGTAAGTGTTAGGGTTAGGGTTAGGGTTAGGGTGAGGGTTAGGGAAAGAGTGAGGGTTAAGGTGCCACTGAGGATAAGGTTTAGGGTTAGGGATAGCATTAGTGTGAGGCTTATTTTTAGGGGAAGGCTTAGGCTTAGTCTTAGGGTTATGGTTAGGGTTAGGGAGAGGGTTAGAGTGAGTGTTAGGGTTAGAGTTAGGGTGAGGGCTAGGGTGTGGGTTTGGGTGAGGGTGAGTGTGAGAGTGTGGGGTAGGGTTAGGATTAGGGTGTGGTTTAGGTTTAGTGTAAGTCTAAGGGTTAGCTTTAGGGTTAAGGTGAGGGTTAGGGTGTGTTAGAGGGTTAAGTTTAGGGTTAGGGTGACAGTTAGGGTGAGGGTTAGTGTTTCCGTGAGGGTTAGGGCGAGGGTGACGGTTAGGGTGTGGAAGAGGGTTAAGTTTAGGGTTAGAATGACGGTTAGTGTGAGGATTAGTGTTAGGGTCAGGGTTTTGGTGAGGTTGAGGGTGAGGGTTACAGTTGGGTTAAGGTTAGGTTGAGGGTGAGGGTTAGGTTTAGTATTAGGGTTAGGGTTAGGTTTATACTGATGTAAGGGGGAAGTTGAGGGTGAGGGTGAGGGTTAGGATTAAAGTTAGGGTGAGGGATATGGTGTGGGGTTGGGCGAGGGTGAGTGTGAGGCTGAGGGTTTCAGTTAGGTAAGGGTTTAGTTAGAGTTAGAGTGAGGATTATGTTGAGGGTGAGGGTTAGGGTGCAGGTTAGGGTTAGAATGAGGTTTAGGGTTAGGGTTAGGTTTAGGGTGATATTTAGGTGAGGGTGATTGTTAGGGTGAGGGTGAGGGTCCGGGTGAGGTTGAGGGTTAGGGTGTGGGTGAGGGTTAGGTTTAGGGTGAGGTTTAGGGTGACTGTGAGGATTAGGGTGAAGGTTACGGTTAGGGTTACGCTGAGGGTAGGGTGAGGGTTAGAGTTATGGTTAGGGATAGGGTGAGGGGTAGGGGTAGGGAAGGTTAGGTTTAGGGTTAGTATTAGGGTTAAGATGAGGATTAGTGTGAGGGTTAGTGTTAGGGTTAGTGTGAGGGTAAGGGTAAGGGTTAGGGTGAGGTTTACAGTGAGGGTGAGACTTAGGGTTAGCATTAGGGTTAGGGTGATGGTTAGGGTGAGGGTTAGGGTTAGGGTTAGGATGAGGGTGAGTGTTAGGTTTAGGGTTAGAGTTAGTGTGAGGTTTAGGGGGAGGTTTAGGGTTAGGTTTAGAGTTAGGGTGAGGCTTATGTTCAGGTTTAGGGTTAGGGTGAGGGTTAGGGTGAGGGTGAGGGTTAGTGTTATGGTGAGGGTTAGGTTAGCGTGAGGGTTAGGGTTAGGATTAGGGTTAGGGTGAGAGTAAGGGTTAGGGTTAGGGTTGGGGTGAGGGTTAGTGTTCGGATTAGGGTTAGGGTGAGGGTTAACGTTAGGGTTTGGTTAGGTTTAGGATTAGGGAAAGGGTTAGAGTTAGGTTTAGGGTTATGGTTAGTTTTAGGGTTATACTTAGGGTTAGGGTTAGGGTTAGGCTGAGGGTGAGGGTGAGGATTAGGGTTAGGGTTAGGGTGAGTTTTAGGGTTAGGGTTAGGTTGAGGGTGAGTTTTAGGCTGAGAGGTAGAGTTAGGGTTAGTGTGAGGGTTAGGGTTAGTTTGGGGGTTAAATTTAGGGTTAGGGTGATGGTTAGGGAGAGGATGAGGGTTATGTTTAAGGTTAGGGTTATCAAGGGGGTAAGGGTAGGTGATAGGGTTAGGGTTAGGTTTAGGATGAGGTTGAGGGTGAGGGGTAGGGTTACGATTAGGGTGAGGTTTAGGGTTTGTCTCACACGGTTAGGATGAGGCAAAATGTTAGGTTGAGTTTTATGGTGAGGTTTAGGATCAGGGTGAGTGTTAGGTTTAGGATTAGGGTTAGGGTTAGGCTTAGGCTTAGGGTGAGGTTGAGGGTGAGGGTTAGGTTGAAGGTTAGGGTGAGAGTTAGGTTTAGTGTGATGTTAAGAGTGAGGGTGAGGGTTTGGGTGAGTGTGAGGTTTCGGGTGAGGGTTCGGGTTTGGGTCTGGGTTAGGGTTACGTTTAGGGAGAGGGTTAAGGTGATGGTGAGGTTTAGGGTGAGGGTGAGTGTTAGGGTTAGGGTTAGCAATAGGGTGAGCGGTAGGGTTAGGTTAGGGTTAGGGTGAGGGTTAGGGTCAGGGTTAGTTTGAGATTTAGGGTTAGCATTAGGGTGAGGGTGAGGGTTATGGATAGGGTTAAGGTTAGGGTGAGGGTGAGCGTGAGGGTGAGCATTAGGGTTAGGGTTAGGGTTAGAGTTAGGTTGAGGGTGAGGTTGGAGGTTACGGTTAGGGTTAGGGTTAGGTTTAGAGTGCAGGTTAGGATGAGGGTAAGTGTTAGGGTTAGGTTTAGGTTTAGGGTGAGGGTTAGCCTTAGGTTTCGGTTAGGGTGAGGGTTAGAGTAAGGGTTAGGGTTAGGATGAGGGTGCAGTAGAGGGTGAGGGTGAGGGTTAGGGTGACCTTTAGGTTTAGCGTGATTGTTAGGGTGAGTGTTAGGGTGAGGGTTAGGGTTAGGGTGAGGGTTAGAGTTAGGGTTAGGTTTAGGGTTAAATTAAGGTGAGGGTGAGATTAAGGGTTCGGGTTAGGTTGAGGGTTAGGGTAGAGTTTCCATTAGGGTTAGGGTTAGGGTGAGGTTTCGAATTAGGATTAGGGTTAGGTTTAGGGTTAGGCTGAGAGTGAGGTTCAGGGTGAGGGTGAGGGTTAGGGTTAGGTTGAGGGTAAGGGTTAGGGTTTGTGTTAGGGTTAGTGTGAAGTTTAGGGTTATGTTTAGGGTTAGGGTGATGGTAAGTGTTCCGGTTAGGGTTAGGGTGAGGGTGAGGGTGAGGGTTAGCATTAGTATTAAAGTTAGGTTTAGGGTTAGGCTGAGTGTGAGGGGGAAGGGAAGGACTAGTTTGAGGGTTAGTTTTAGGCTTAGGGTTAGGGTTAGGGTGAGGGCTGGGTGAGGGTTAGGGTTAGGGTTAGGGTTAGGGTGATGGTTAGGTTGAGGGTGAGTTTTAGGGTTAGGTTAGGGTTAGGGTTAGGGTTAAGGTTAGGGTTAGGGTTAGGGTGAGGGTGAGGGTGAGGGTAAGGGTGAGGGTTAGGGTTAGGTTCAGTGTTAGTATGAGGGTTAGGCTCAGGGGTAGATTTAGGGTTCGGGTGAGGGTTAGTGTTAGAGTGAGGATTAGCGATAGGGTTAGGGTTAGGGTGATGGTTAGGTTGAGGGTGAGTTTTAGGGTTAGGTTAGGGTTAGCAAAGGGGGCAAGGGTAAGGGTTAGGGTAAGGTTTAGAGAGGGGTTAGGGTTAGTGTGATGTTAAGGGTGAGTGTGAGGGTTAGGGTGACTGTGAGAGTTCGGATGAGGGTTCGGGTTAGGGTGTGGTTGGGGGTTAGGGTTAAGGTGAGGGTTAGGGTGACAGTGAGGATTAGGGTGAGGGTTAGGGTTAGAAATAGGTTGAAGGTTAGAGTTAGGTTAGGGTTAGCTTGAGGTTTAGGGTTAGGGTTACGTTTAGTGTGAGGATTAGGGTTTGTTTTAGGGTTAGGGTGAGGGTTAATGGTTAAGTTTAGGGATTGGGTTTTGGTTAGGGTTAGGGTGAGGTTTAGGGATAGGGTTAGGGTTAGGGTTAGAGTGATGGTTAGTGATAGGGTTAGGGTTAGGTTGAGGGTGAGGGTGAGGGTGAGGGTTAGTGTTAGGGTTAGGGTTAGGGTTAGGGTTAGAGTTCGGTTGAGGGTGAGTGTGAGGGTTAGGTTTAGTATTAGGGTTAGGTTTAGAGTTAGGCTGAGGGTGAGTGTGAGGGTGAGGATTTGGGTTAGGTTGAGGTTTAGAGTTAGTTTTCGGGTTAGGTTAACTGTGAAGATTAGTGTTAGAATAAGGATGAGGTTTAGGCTCAGGAGTAGTGTTAGGGCTAGGGCGAGGGTTAGGGTTAGTTTGAGGGTTAGGATTTGGGTTAGGGTGAGGGTAAGGGTTAGGATGATGTTTTGGGTGATTGTGACAGTTAGGCTTAGGTTTATGGTTAGGGTGAGGGTTAGGATTAGGGTTAGTGTTAGGGTGAGGATGAGGGTTAGGTTTAGGTTTAGGTTTAGGGTGAGGGTTAGGGTTAGGTTTAGTGTTAAGGTGAGGGTTAGGTTTAGGTTTACGTTTAAGGTTAGGGTTAGAGTTAGGGTTAGGGTGAGTGTTAGGGTTAGGATTAGGGTTAGGGTGAGGGTGAGGGTGAGGTTAAGGGATAGGGTTTGGGACAGGGTCAGGTTTATGTTTACTGTAAGTGTTAGGGTCAGGGTTAGGTTTAGGGTAATTGTAAGGTTTAGGGTGAAGTTTATGGTGAGAGTGAAGGTTAGGGTTAGCGTGAGTGTTAGGGTGAGGTTTAGTGTGAGAGTTAGGGTTATGGTTAGGTTTAATGTTAGGGTTAGGATGAGGATGAGTGTTAAGGTTAGGAAAGGGTTAGGGTTAGAGTTATGGTGAAGCCTAGGTTGTGAGTGAGGGTTAGGGAGCGGGTTAGGGTTAGGGTGAGGTTTAGGCTTAGGGTTAGGGTTTTGTTGATGTTTAAGTTGAGGGTGAGGATTAGGGTGAGGGGGAGAATTTGGTTGAAGGTGAGAGTTAGTGTGTGGGTGAGGGTTAGGTTTATAGTGAGGGTAAGGGTGACTGAGTGTTTGGCTGAGGGTGATGGTTAGGTTTAGGGTGAGGGTTAAGGTGAGGGGTATGGTTAACTTTAGGGTGAGGTTTAGGGTTAGTGTGAGGGTTAGGGTTAGGGTTAGGGTGAGAGTTAGGGTTAAGGTGAGTGTTAAGATGAGGGCTAGAGTGAGGGTTTGTGTTAGGTGTATGGTGAGGGTTAGGGAGAGGGAGAGCGTTAGGTTTAGGGTGAGAGTTGGGGTGAGGGTGAGGTTTAGGGTGAGTGTGACGGTTAGGGTTAGGGTTAGGGTGAGGGTACGGTGAGGATTACGGTTAGGGTTAGGGTGAGGGTGAGGGGTAGAGTGAAAGTTAGGTTTAGAGTTAGGGTTAGGGTTATGATGAGGGTTAGGGTGAGGGTTAGGGTTTGGATTAGGGTGAGGGTTAGGGTGAGGGTGAGGGTTAGGGTAATAGTGAGTGCTATGTTTAGGTTTAGGGTTAGTGTGAGGGTTAGGGTGAGGGTTACGGTTACCCTGAATGTTAGGGTGAGTTTTAGGGTTAGGGTTAGGGTGAGGATTAGGGTTAGGGTTTCGGTTAGGGTTAGGGTTAGGGTGAGGGTTAGAGTTAGGGTTAGAGTCAGGGTTGGGGTTAGGGTGAGGTTGAGGTGTAGGGTTACGGTTAGGGTTAGGATTAGGCTGAGAGTGAGGTTGAGGGTGAGGGTGAGGGTTAGGGTTAGGTTGTGTGTTGGGGTAAGTGTTAGGGTTAGGGTGAGGGTAACGGTGAGGGTGATGGTTAAGGTTAGGGTGAGGGTGAGGGTTAGAGTTAGGGTTTGGGTTAGGGTTAGTGTGAAGTTTAGGGTTAGAGTTAGGGTGAGGTTGAAGGTTAGTGTTAGCGTTAGGGTTATGGTGAGGATTAGTGTTAGGGTTAGGGTTAGAGTTAGTTTAAGGTAAGGATTAGGGTTAGGTTGAGAGTTAGGGTGATTGTGAGGATGAGGTTTAGGGTGAGGGTGAGGGTTAGGTTTCGGATTCGGGTGAGGGTGAGGGTTAGGGTGATGTTTAGTGTAAAGTTAAGGGTTAGGGTTAGGGTTAGGTTTAGGGTGAGGCTGAGGGTGAGGGAGTGTTTTAGGTTTAGGATTAGGATTAGGGTTAGGGTTATGTTTAGGGTAATGATGAGGGTTAGGGTGAGGGTGTGGGTTCTCAGACGGGGAGGGTTATTGTGTGGTTGAGTTATAGGGTTAGGTTGAGGGTTTGGGTGACGGTGAGGGTTAGGGTGAGAGTGAGGGTTGGGGTTAGGGTTTGCATTAGGTTGAAGTTTTGGGTTAGTTTTAGGGTTAGGATGATGGTTACGATTAAGATTAGCATTAGGGTTAGGGTTATTGTTAGGCTGAAGTTTTTGTTAGGGTGAGGGTTAGTTTGAGGGGTAGGGTTAGGGTTTGGGTGAGTGTTAGGTTCAGGGTTAGGGTTAAAGTTAGGTTTAGGGTTACAGTTAGGGTTAAGGTTATGGTTAGGGTGAGGGTTAGGCTGAGGGATAGTGTTAGGTTTAGGGTGAGAGTTACGGTTAGGGTGAGGGCTAGGGTGAGGGTGAGGGTTAGGCTGAGGGTGAAGGTGAGGTTTAGGGTGAGGGTTATGGTTAGAGTGATGTTTAGGGTGAGGTTGAGGGTTAGGGTGAGTGTGAGGGTTTTGATGAGGGTGAGGGTTAGGGTGTGGTTGAGGGTTAGGGGGAGGGTTAGGGTTAGGGTTAGGTTTTGGGTGAGGGTGAGGGTTAGGCTTACGGTTAGGGTGAGGGTTAGGGTGAGGTTTAGGGTTAAAGTTAGGGTTAGTGTTATAGTTAGGGTTAGGGTTAAAGTTAAGGTGAGGGTGAGGGTGATGCTTAGGGTTAGGTATAGGTTTAGGGTTAGGCAGAGTGTGAGGGTTAGGGTTAGGGTGAGGGTTCAGGTGAGTGTGAGGGTTCCAGTGAGGGTGAGGGTTAGTTTGAGCGTGAGGGTTAGGGTTAGGGTGAGGTTAGGTTGAGGTTGAGGGTTAGTGTTAGCGTTAAGCTTAGGGTGAGGGTTATGGTGAGGGTTAGGGTTGGGGTAAGGGTTAGGGTTAGTTTTAGGGTTAGTGTGAGGGTTAGGGTTAGGATGAGGGTTCGGATTAATGTTAGGATTAGGAAGAAGCTTAGGCTGAGGGGTATATTTAGCGTTAGTGTGAGGGTGAGGCTGACATTGAGGGTTTCTGGTAGGTAAGGGTTAGCGATAGGGTTAGGGTGAGGGTTATGGTTAGGGTGATGTTTAGAGAGATGTTGAGGGTGAGGGTGAGGGTGAGTGTTAGGGTTAGGTTTAGGGTGAGGGTTAGGGTTAGGGTTAGGGTGAGTGTTAGGTTTAAGGTGAGATTTAAGGTTAGGGTAAGTGTTAGGGTTAGCGTTCTTGTTAGGATGAGATTTAGGGTGAGTGTTATGGTTAGGATTAGGGTTAGTGTGTGAAGGTGAGGGTTAGGGTGAGGTTTAGGGTTAGGGTGAGGTTTAGGGATAGAGGTAGGGTGAGGGTGTGGGTGAGGATTAGGTTTAGGGTTAGGGTTAGAGATAGTGTGAGGTTGAGGATGAGTGTTAGGGTGTGGGTGACGGTTAGAGTTAAGGTGAGGTTTGGGTGAGGGTCATTGTTAGGGTTAGCGTTAGGGTTTGGGTGAGCGTTAGGGTTAGGGTTAGGGTTCGTGTGAGGGTTAGGGTTAGGGTAAGGTCGAGTGTTAGGTTTATGGTTATGTTTAGAGTGAGGGTGAGGGTTAGGGTTAGGGTTAGGGTGAGGGTTAGTGTTATAGTTAGAGTTAGGTTTATAGTTAAGTTTAGGATTAGGGCGAGGGTGAGGGTGAGGTTTAGAGTCAGGGAGAGGGTTAGGGTTAGTGTGTGTGTTAGGGTTAGGTTTAGGATTAGGGTTAGGTTGAGGGCTAGCGTGAAGGTGAGGTTTTGGGTTAGGGTTAGGGTTAGGGTGAGTGTTAGGGTTAGGTTTAGTGTGAGGGTTCGTTTGAGGGGTAGGGTTAGGGTTAGGATGAGGGTTAAGTTTAGTGTAAGGGTTAGGCTTAGGTTTAGGGTTAGGGTGAGGGTCAGGGTTAGGGTGATGGTTAGGGTGAAAGTGTATTTTAGGGTTAGCGTGAGTGTTAGGGTGAGTGTTAGATTTAGGGTTATGTTTAGGGTGAGGGTGAGGGTGAGGGTTAGGGTTAGGTTTAGGGTGAGCATTAGGGTGAGGTTTAGGGTGAGGGTTAGGTTTAGAATTAAGGTTAGATTTATGGTTAGTGTTAGGGTGAGGTTGAGGGATAGAGTTACGGTTAGGTTTAGGCTTAGGCTAAGGGTGAGGGTTAGGGTTAAGGTGAGGGTTAAGTTTAGGGTGAGGGCTAGGGTGAGGGTGAGGGTTAGGCTGAGGGTGAATGTGAGGGTGAGGGTGAGGATTAGGGTGAGGGTTATGGTTAGGGTGAGGGTGAGGGTTACGTTTAGGGTTCTGTTTAGGGTGAGGATGAGGGTTAGGGTGAGTGTGAGCATTCAGGTGAGGGTGAGGGTTAGGTTGTAGATGAGGGTTAGGGTGTGGGTGAGGTTTAGGTTGAGGGTTAGGGTTAGGTTTTGGGTGAGGCTTAGGGTTAGGGTTAGTGTTAGGGTGAGGGTTTGGCTGAGGGTGAGGGTGAGGGTGAGCATTAAGGTTAGGGTGAGGGTTAGGGTTAGGGTGAGTGTTAGGGTTAGAGTTAGGGTTAGAGTGAGGTTTAAGGTTAGGGTTAGGGTTAGGTTGAGGGCTAGGGTGGGGTCTGGGTTAGGGTTAGGGATTGTGTGAGGATTTGTTTTAGGGTTATGGTTATGGTGAGGGTTAGGCTGAGGGGTTGGGTTAGGGTTAGGGTGAGCTTTAGGATTACTGTGAGGGTTATTGTTAGGTTTAGGGTTAATGTTAGTGTTAGGTTAAGGGTTAGGGTGAGGTTTAGGGTGAAGGTGAGGGTTAGGGTTAGCATTAGGTTTAGGGTTATTGTTTTGCTGCAGGTTAGGGTTAGGGTTAGTGTTAGGTTTAGGGCGAGTGTTAGTGTTAGGGTGCGTTTAAAGGTTAGGGTGAGGGCTAGGGTGAGGGTGAGGGTTAAGGCTGAATGTGAAGTTGAGGTTGAGGGTTAGGGTTAGTGTTAGATTTAGGGTGAGGGTGAGGATTAGGGTGAGGGTCAGTGTTGAGGTTAGGTTGAGGGTTATGGTTAGAGTGATGTTTAGGGTTTGGGTGAGGGTTAGGGTGACTGTGGGGGTTCAGGTGAGGGTGAGGGTTAGTTTGTGCGTGAGGTTAGGGTTAGGGTGAGGTTTAGGGTGAGGTTGAGTGCTAGTGTTAGCGTTAAGATTAGGGTGAGAGTTAGGGTGAAGGTTATGGGTAAGGTTAGGTTTAGTGTGAGGGTGAGTGTTAGGGTTAGGGTTAGGGTGAGGGTTAGGCTGAGGGTAAGGATTAGGGTTAGTGTTAGGGTTAGGGTGAGGTTTAGTGTTAGGATGAGGGTTCGGATTATGGTTAGGGTTAGGATGAAGGTTAGGCTGAGGGGTATGTTTAGCGTTAGTGTGAGGTTGAGGCTGACGGTGAGGGTTTTGGTTATGTAAGGGTTAGGGATAGGGTTGGGGTGAGTGTTATGGTTAGGGTGATGTTTAGCGAGAGGGTGTGAGTGAGGGCGAGGATGAGGGTGAGGGTGAGGGTTAGGGTGATATTTAGGGTGAGGGTTAGTGTTACAGTTAGGGTGAGTGTTAGGTTTACGGTGAGATTTAAGGTTAGGGTTAGTGTTAGGTTTAGCGTTATTGTTAGGATGAGATTTAGGGTGAGTGTTAGGGTTAGGGTTAGGGTTAGTGTGAGGGTGAGGGTTAGGGTTATGGTCAGGTTAAGGGTTAGGGTGAGGTTTAGGGATAGAGGTAGGGTGAGGGTGAGGGTGAGGGTTAGGTTTAGGGTTAGGGTTAGATTTAGTGTGAGGTTGAGGATGAGTCTTAGGGTGTGGGTGAGGGTTAGAGTTAAGGTGAGGTTTAGGGTGAGGTTCAGAGTTAGGGTTAGCGTTAGGGTTAGGGTGAGCATTAGAGTTAGGGTTAGGGTTAGTGTGAGAGTGAGGGTTAGGGTTAGGGATAAGGTGAGGTTTAGGGTTAGGGTTATGTTTAGGTTGAGGGTGAGTGTTAGGTTTAGGGTTAGGGTGAGGGTTAGGATGACAGTTATGGTGAGGGTTAGTGTTATAGTTAGAGTTAGGTTTATAGTTAGGGTTAGGTTTAGGGCAAGGATGAGGGTGAGGTTTAGGATGAGGGTTATGGTGAGGGTGAGGTTTAGAGTGAGGGAGAGGGTTAGTGTTAGTGTGTGGGTTAGGGTTAGGTTTAGGAATATGGTTAGGGTGAGGGCTAGGGTGAAGGTGAGGTTTTGGGTTAGGGTTAGGGTTAGGGGGAGTGTTAGGGTTAGGTTTAGTGTGAGGGTTGGTTTGAGGGGTAGGATAAGGTTTAGGGTGAAGTTTAAGTTTAGTGTAAGGGTTAGGCTTAGGTTTAGGGTTAGGGTGAGGTTCAGGGTTAGGGTGAGGGTTAGGTTGAGGGTGAATTTTAGGGTTAGCATGAGTGTTTGGGTGAGGGTTACATTTAGGGTTATGTTGAGGGTGAGGGAAAGGGTTAGGGTTAGGGTGAGCATTAGGTGAGGTTTAGGTTTAGAGTTAAGGTTAGAGTTATAGTTAAGGTTAGGGTTAGGGTTAGGGTGAGGGTGAGGTTGAGGGTTAGAGTTAGGGTTAGGTTTTGGCTAAGGATTAAGGTGAGGGTTAGGGTGAGGGTGAGGGTTAATGTTAGGGTGAGGGTTAGGGTGAGGGTGAGGGTTAGGCTGAGGGTGAAGGTGAGAGTGAGGTTGAGGGTGAGGATTAGGGTGAGGGATAGTGTTAGGGTGAGGGTGAGGGTTATGGTTACAGTTCTGTTTAGGGTGAGGGTGAGGGTTAGGGTGAGAATGAGGGTTGGGGTGAGGGTGAGGGTTAGGGTTAGGGTGATGTTTAGGGAGAGGCTGAGGGTTCGGGTGAGTGTGAGGGTTCAAATGAGGGTGAGGTTTAAGGTGTGCGTGAGGGTTAGGGTTAGGGTGAGTTTTAGGGTGAGGGTGAGTGTTAGTGTTCGCTTTAAGCTTAGGATGAGAGTTACGGTGACGGTTAGGGTTAGTGTTAAGTTTAGTGTGAGGTTGAGGGTTAGGGATAATGATAGGGTGAAGGTTAGGGTTACGGTGAGGGTTAGGGTTAGGGTTAGGTTTAGGGTGAGGTTTAGGGTTAGGATGAGGGTTCGGTTAGGTTTAGGATGAAGGTTAGGTTGAGGGGTATTTTTAGGGTAAGGGTTAGAGTTAGTGTTAAGTTGAGGGTGAAGGTTAGGGTGTGGTGAGGATTAGGGTTACGGTGAGGTTTAGGGTGAGGGTGAGAGTTAGGGTTAATGTTAGGGTAAGGTTGAGGTTTAGTGTTAGGGTTAGGTTTAATGTGAGGGTGAGGGTTAGGGTTAGGGATAGGGTGAGGGTTAGGGTTAGGGTGAGATTTAGGGTGAGTGTTAGTGATAGCATTAGGGTTAGGGTGAGGTTTAGGGTGAGTGTTAGTGTTACAGTTAGGGATAGTGTGAGGGTGAGGCTTAGGGTTAGGGTTAAGGTAAGTGTTAGGGTTTGGATGAGGTTTAGGGATAGTTAGAGTTAGGGTGAAGTTGAATGGTGAGGGTTTGGGTTAGGGTTAGAGTTAGAGTTAGTGTGAAGGTGAGGGTAAGGTTTATGGTTAGGTGAGGGTTAGGGTAGGTTAGGGTTAGGCTGAGGGTGAGGGTGAGGGTAAGGGTTAGGGTGAGGGTGAGGTTTAGGGTTAGGGTTAGGGCTAGAGTTTGGGGTAGGTTTACGGTTAGGGTGAGTGTTAGTGTTCGGGTTATGGTTGGGGTGAGGGTTAGGATGAGTGTTAGATTTAGTATTAGGGTTAGGGTTAGGATTAGGGTGAGGGTGAGGATGAGGTGATAGTGTGGGTTAGGGAAATGTTTAGGGTTATGTTTAGGGTGAGGGCTAGGGTGAGGGTGAGGGTTATGGTGAGGCTGAGTTTGAAGGTGAGTGTTTCAGTTAGGTAAGGTTTAGGGTTTAGTTTAGGGTGTGGTTAGATTTAGGGTGATGTTTATGGTGAGGATGGGGGTTAGGGTGACGGTGAGGGTGAGGGTTAGGGTTAGTGTGAGGGTTGGGGATAGGTTTAGGGTGAGGGTGAGGGTTAGGATGAGGGTTCGGGTTAGGGTAAGGGTTAGGATGAAGGTTAGGCTGAGGGGTGTGGTTAGTGTTAGGCTGAGGGTTAGGGTTCGGGTTAGGGTGAGTGTTAGGTTTAAGGTTAAGGTTAGGATTAGGGTGAGGGTTAGGGTTAGGTTTAGCGTTAAGGTGAGGGCTATGGAGAAGGTGAGGGCTAGGGTTAGGGATAGCGTTAAGTTTAGGGTTAGGGTTAGGATGAGGGTGAAGGTTTGGGTTAGGGTGAGGGATTTTGGTTAGGGTTAGGGTTATTGTTAGGGTTAGGGTGAGGGTGTGGGTTAGTTTGAGGGGTAGGGTTAGGTTTAGGGTGAGTGTTAGGGTGAGGGTTAGGGTTAAATTTAGGGTTAGGCATATAGTTAGGGTTAGGGTTAGGGTGAGGTTGAGGGTGAGGGTGAGTGTTAGGGTTAGGTTTAGGGTTTAGGCTGAGTGTGAGGGTTAGGTTTAGGGTGAGAGTTATGGTTAGGGTGAGGGCTAGGTTGAGGGTGAGGGTTATGCTGAGGGTGAAGGTGAGGTTGAGGGTGATGGTGAGGATTAGGGTGAGGGTTAGTGTTAAGTTTAGAGTGATGTTTAGGTTGAGGGTGAGGGTTAGGGTGAGAGTAAGGTTTGGGATGAAGGTGAGGGTTAGGGTGTGGTTGAGGTTTGGGGGGAGGGTTAGCGTTAAGGTTAGGTTTAGGGTGAGGGTGAGGGTTAGGCTTAGGTTTAGGGTGAGGGTTAGGTTTAAAGTTAGGGTTAGGGTTATAGTTAAAGTTAGGGTTAAGGTTAGGGTGAGGGTGAGGGTGAGGTTTAGGATTCGTTTTAGGGTTAGGCAGAGTGTGAGGGTTAGGTTTAGGATGAGGGTTAGGGTTAGGGTGATATTTAGGGTGAGGGTTCTGGTTCGAATGAGTTTGAGGGTTCAGGTGAGGGTGAGGTTTAGTTTGTGCGTGAGGGTTAGGGTTAGGGTGAGGTTGAGGGTTAGTGTTAGCGTTTATCTTAGGGTGAGGGTTAGGGTGAGGGTTAGGGTTAGGGTTAAGGTTAGTGTGAGGGTGAGTGTTAGGGTTAGGGTTAGGATGAGTTTTAGGGTTGGGGTAAGGGATAGGGTTAGTGTGAGGGTTAGGCTGAGGGTTATGGTTAGGATGAGGGTTCAGATTAGGGTTAGGGTTAGGATGAAGATTGGGCTGAGGAGTATGTTTAGCATTAGTGTGAGGTTGAGGCTGACGGTGAGGGTTTTGGTTAGGTAAGGGTTAGGGATAGGGTTAGGGTGAGGGGTATGGTTAGGGTGATGTTTAGCGAGAGGGTGAGGGTTAGGGTGAAGGTCAGGATTAGGGTGAGGATTAGGATGAGAGTGAATTTTAGGGTTAGCGTGAGTGTTAGGGTGAGGGTTAGATTTAGGGTTATGTTGATGGTGAGGTTGAGGATGAGGGTAAGGGTTAGAGTTTGGGTGAGCATTAGGGTGAGAGTTAGGGTGACGTTTAAGTTTAGAGTTAAGTTTAGAGTTATAGTTAGGGTTAGGGTTAGGGTTAGGGTGAGGGTGAGGTTCAGTGTTAGAGGTAGGGTTAGGTTTAGGCTTAGGCTGAGGGTGAGGATTAGGGTTAGGGTGAGGGTTAAGGTTAGGGTGAAGGCTAGGGTGCGGGTGAGGTTTAGGCTGAGGGTGAAGGTGAGAGTGAGGGTGAGGTTGAGAAGTAGGGTGAGGGATAGGGTTAGGGTGAGGTTCAAGGTTATGGTTACTGTTCTGTTTAGGGTGAGGATGAGGGTAGGGTGAGTTTGAGGGTTCAGGTGTGGGTGATGGTTAGGGTGTGGGTGAGGGTTAGGGTGAGAGTTACGTTATGGGTGAAGTTTAGGGTGAGGGTGATGGTGAGGGTGAGGTTGAGGTTGAGGGTTAGGGTGAGGGTGAGTGTTAGGGTTAGGATGAGGGTTTGGGTGAGGGTTAGTGTTAGCGTTAGGCTTAGGTTGAGGGTTAGGGTTAGGATTAGGGTTAGTGTGAGGGTGAGGGTTAGGGATAGGGATAGGGTGAGGCTTAGGGTTAGGGTGAGGGTTAGGGTTAGAGTTAGGGTTAGGGTAAGGGTTAGGTTAAGGCTGTGTGTTCGGGTTAGGGTTAGGGTTAGGATGAAGCTTAGGTTGTGTGGTATGGTTAGGGTTATTGTGAGGGTGAAGGTGAGTGTGAGGGTTTCTGTTACGTAAGTGTTAGGGATAGGGTTAGGGTGAGGGAGAGGGTGAGGGTGAGGTTGAGGGTTAGGGTGAGGGTGAGGGTTAGGGTGTGGCTGAGGGTTAGGGTTAGGGTGAGGTCTAGGGTGAAGGTGAGGGTTAGGCTGACGTGAAGGTGAGGATGAGGGTGAGGGTTAGTTTTAGGGTTAGGGTGAGGGTTTTGTTTAGGGTGATGTTTAGGGTAAGTGTGAGGGTTAGGGTGAGTGTGAGGGTTGTGGTGAGGGTGAGGGTTAGGGTGTGTGTGAGGGTTGTGGTGAGGGTGATATTTAGGGTGAAGGTGAGTGTTAGGGTGAGTGTTAGTGTTGGGGTTAGGCTGAGGGTTAGGGTGTGGGTGAGGGTGAGGCTGATGGTGAGGGTTAAGGTTAGGGTGAGGGTTAGGGTTAGGGTGGGTGTTAGGGTTAGTGTTAGGGTTAAGGTTAGGATTAGGGTTAGGTTGAGGGCTAGGGTGAGGGTTAGGGTTAGGTGTAGGTTTAGGGACTGTGCGAGGATTAGGTTTAGGATTAGGGTTATGGTGAACGTTAGTCTGAGGGGTAGGGTTAGGGTTAGGTTGAGGGTTAGGATTACTGTGAGGGTTAGTGTTATGGTTAGGGTTAAAGTTAGGGTGAGGTTAATGGTTAGGGTGAGGTATAGGGTAAGGGTGCGTGTTAGGGTTATCATTAGGTTTAGGGATATTTTTATGCTGCAGGTTAGGGTTAGGGTTAGTGTTAGGGTGAGGGTGAGGGTTAGGGTTTGGTTTAGGTTGAGGGTTAGCGTTAAGATGAGGGTTCGGGGTTAGGGTTAGTGTGAAGGTGAGGGTGAGGGTGAGGTTTATGGTTAGGGTTAGGGTTAGGGTGAGGGTGAGTGTTAGGTATAGGGTTAGGGATATGGTGAGGGTGAGGTTTAGGGTGAGGTTGACGGTTAGGGTTAGGGTGAGAATTAAGTTTAGGATGAGGGTTAGGGTTAGGGTTAGGTTTAGGGTGACGGTGAAGGGTAGGTTTAGTGTGATGGTTAGGGTTACTGTTAGGGTGAGCTTAAGTATTTGGGTTAGGGTTAGGGTGAGATTGAAGTTTAGGGTTAGCGTGAGTGTTAGTGTAACGGTTAGGTTGAGAGTTAGGGTTATGGTTAGGGTTAACGACAAGGTTAGGGTTAGGGTTAGGGATAGGGATAGGGATATAGTCAGTGTTAGGATTAGGGTGAGTGTGACGGTAAGGATTAGGTTTATATTTACAGTTATGGTTAGGGTGAGGGTGAGGGTTAGGGTGTGGGTGAGGTTTTGGTTTAGGGTGAGGTCTAGGGTGAGGGTGAAGGATAGGGTGAGGTTGAAGGTGAGGGTGAGGGTGAGGGTGAGGGTTAGGGAGAGGGTTAGGGTTAGGGTTTGGGTGAGGGTTACGGTTAGAGTTAGGGTTAGGGTTATAGTTATGGTTAGGATTAGGATTATGGTGAGGGTGAGGGTGAGGGTTAGAGTTAGGGTTAGGTTTAGGGTTAAGCTGAGGTTGAGAGTTAGGATTAGGGTGAGGGTTAGTGTTAGGGTGAGGGCTAGGGTGAGGGTGAGGGTTAGACTGAGGGTGAAGGTGAAGGCAAGCATGAGGTTGAGGGTGAGGATTAGGTTGAGCGTTAGGTTTATGGTGAGGGTGAAGGTTATGGTTAGGGTGCTGTTTAGGGTGAGATTGAGGGTTAGGGTGAGTGTGAGGGTTGGGGTGAGGGTGAGTGTTAGGGTGTGGGTGAGGGATAGGTTGAGGTTTAGGTTGTGGGTGATGGTTAGCCTGAGGGTTTGGGTTAGGATTCGGGTGAGGGTTAGGGTTAGGTTGATTTTTAGGGAGAGGGTGAGGTTTCGGCTGAGTGTGAGGGTTCAGATGAGGGTGAGTGTTAGGGTGTGCGTGAGGGTTAGGTTTAGGGTGAGGTTTAGGGTGAGGGTGAGTGTTAGTGTTAGCATTAATCTTATGGTGATATTTAGGGTGTAGGTTAGGGTTAGGGTTAAGGTTAGTGTGAGGTTGAGGTTTAGGGATAGGGATAGGATGAGTGTTAGGGTTAGGGTGAGGGTTAGGGTTAGGGTTAGGTTTAGGATAAGGGTTAGGGTTAGGATGAGGGTTCGGGTTAGGGTTAGCGTTAGGATTAAGGTTAGGTTGAGGGGTATGGTTAGGGTTAGGGTTAGGGTGAGGGTGAGTATGTGTGTTTCGGTTAGGTAAGTGTTGGGGATAGTGTTAGGGTGAGGGTTATGGTGAGTTTGAGGCTTAGGTTGAGGGTGAGGGATAGGGTAAGGATGAGGGTTAGGGTTAGGGTGAGGGTTAGGATGAAGTTTAGGCTGAGGGGTATGGTTAGGTTTACTCTGAGGGTTAGGGTTAAGGTTAGGGTGAGTGTTAGGGTGAGGGTGAGGTTTAGGGTTTGGGTTATAGTTAGGGCTATGTTTAGGGTTAAGGTTAGGGTTAAGGTGAGGGTGTGGGTGAGAATGAAGGTTATGGTTAGGGTTAGGTTGAGGGTTATTGTTAGGGTTAGGGTGATGGTTAGGGTTAGGGTTAGGGTTAGGGTTTGTGTTAGGTTTAGGGTTAGGTTGAGGGTGAATTTGAGAGTGAGGTTGAGCGTTTCGGTTAGGTAAATGTTAGGGTTAGGGTTAGGGTGAGGATTAGGGTAGGGTGAGGGTTAGCCCGAGGGTTAGGTTTAGGTTGAGTTTTAGTGTTACGTTTAGTGTGAGGGTTAGGGTGAGGGTTAGGGTTACGGTGAGGGTTAGGGTGAGGTTGAAGGTTAGGGTTTGGGTTAGCGTTAGGGTGAAGATTAGGGTAAGGGTTAGGGTGAGGGTCAGGTGGAGGGTTAGGTTTAGGTTTCAGTTAGTTTGAGGATTAGGTTTAGGTTTAGGGTTAGGGTTAGGGTGAGGGTAAGGGTTAGGGTGAGGTTTAGGGTGAGGGTGAAGGTTAGGGTTAGGGTGAGGGTTATCATGAGGATTAGGGTTAGAGTTAGTTTTAGAGTAAGGGTTAGGGATAGGGTCAGTGTTTGAGTTAGGTTTAGGGTGATGGTGAGGTTTAGGGTGAGGGTGAGGGTTAGGGTGAGGTTTAGGGTGAGGGTTAGGGTTAGTGTTAGGGTGAGGGTTAGGCTGAGGGTGAGGCTGAGGGCGAGGGTTAAGATTAGGGTGAGGTTTAGGGTTAGGGTGAGGTTTAGGGTTAGAGTTAGGTTTATCGTGTGGGGTAAGATTAGGGTTACAGTTAGGTTTAGGGCTAGGGTGATGATTAGGGTTAGGCTTTGGGTTAGGGATTGTGTTATGGTTAGGGTTAATGTTAGGGTGAGGTTAATGGTTAGGGTTAGTTTTAGGATGTGGGTGAGAGTTAGAGATAGGTTTAGGGCGAGGGTTAGCGTTAGGGTGAGGTTTAGGGTTAGGCTTAGGGTGAGGGTGAGGGTTAGAGTGAGGTGAGGGTGAGGGTAAGGGTTAGTGTTAGGCTTAGGGTGAGGGTGAGGGTGAGGGTTAGTCTTAGGGTTATGGTGAGAGTGAGGTGTAGGCTGAGGGTGACGGTATGTGTTAGGTTTAGGGTTACTGTTGGAGTTAGGCTGAGGGTGAGGGTTAGGGTTATTATGAGGGTTAGGTTTAGGGTGAGGGCTAGGGTGAGGGTGAGGAAAATGGTGAGGGTGAATATGAGGGTGAGGGTGAAGTTCAGGGTGAGGGTGAGGGTGAGGGTTAGGGTGAGGGTGAGGGTTAGGGTGTGGGTGAGGTTTAGGGTTATGGTGAGTTTTAGAGTGAGGTTCAGGGTTAGGGTTAGCGTTAGGGTTAGGTTGAGCGTTAGGGTTGGGGTTAGGGTTAGTGTGAGAGTGAGGGTTAATGTTAGAGTTATGGTGAGGGTTGGGGTTAGGGTTAGGTTTAGGGTGAGTGTGAGGGTTAGGTTTAGGGTTAGTGTGAGGGTTAGGTTGACGACTATGGTGAGGGTTAGTGTTAGATTTAGGGTTAGGGTTATAGTTAGGTTTAGGGTTAGGGTTAGAGTGAGGGTGAGGGTGAGGGTTAGGGTTAGGGTTAGGTTTAGGCTTAGGCTGAGGTTGAGTGTTTGGTTTAGGATGAAGGTTATGGTAAGGCTGAGTTTTAGAGTGAGGGAGAGGGTTAGGGTTAGGGTGTGGGTTTGGGTCAGGATTAGGATTAGGGTTAGGGTGAGGGCTAGGGTGAAGGTGAGGTTTTGGTTTGGGGTTAGGCTTAGGGTGAGGGTTAGGGTTAGGTTTAGGGTGAGGGTTAGTTTGAGGGGTAGGTTTAGGATTAGGGTGAGTGTTAAGTTTAGTGTGAGGGTTAGGGTTAGGTTTAGGGTTAAAGTGAGGTTGAGGATTAGGGTGAGGTTTAGGCTGAGAGTGAAGATTAGGGTTAGCGTGAGTGTTTGGGTGAGGGTTAGGGTGAGGGTTAGTGTGAGGGAGAGGATTAGGGTTTGGGGGAGGTTTAGGGTTCGGGTGAGTTTTAGGGATAGAATTATGGTTAGGGTGAGGGTGAGGGTGAGGGATAGGGTGTGGGTGAGGGTTAGGGTTACGGTGAGATTTAGGGTGAGGTTGAGAATTACGGTTAGCATTAGGGTTCAGGTGAGGTTTAGGGTGAGCGTTATGGTTAGGGTTAGGGTTAGTGTGACAGTGAGGGTTAGGGTTAGGGTTAGGGTGAGTGTTAGAGTCAGTTTGAGGTTTAGGGATAGAGGTAGACTAATGGTGAGGGTGAGGGTGAGTGTTAGGGTTAGGGTAAGGGTTAGTGTGAGGTTGAGGTTTTGGGTTAGGGTTAGAATTAGGATTAGGGTTAGCGTTAGACTGATGGTGAGAGTGAGGGTGAGGTTTAGGGTTATGGTGAGTGTTAGGGGTTGTGTTGGGTTTAGGCTGAGCGTGAGCGTGAGTGTGAGGGTTAGGTTTAGGGTTAGGGTGAGGGTTAGGTTTAGGGTTAGGGTTAGTATGAGGGTTAGGGTTAGGGTGAGGGTAAGTTTTAGGGTGAGGGTGAGACTTAGGGTTAGCATTAGGGTTAGCTTGAGGGTTAGGGTGAGGGTGAGGGTTATGGTTAGGGTGAGGTTGAGTTTTTGGGTTAGGGTTAGGGTTAGTGTGAGGTTTAGGGTGAGGGTTAGGTTTAGGGTTAGGTTTAGGTTTATGGTGAGGTTTAGGGTGAAGGTGAGTGTTAGGGTGATGGTTAGGGTTAGGGTTTCGGTTAGGGTTAGGGTTAGGCTGAGGGTGAGGGTTAGGATTAGAGTTTGGGTTAGGCTGTGGGTGAGGGTGAGGGTGAGGGTTATGGTTATCATTAGGGTTAGGTTGAAGTTTAGGGTTAGTGTGAGGATTAGGTTTAGGATTAGGGTGAGGGTAAGAGTTAGGGTTTGGGTAAGGTTGAGAGTTAGGGTGAGGGTGAGGGTTAGTGTTAGGGTAAGGATTAGGGTGATGGTGAGTGTTAGGGTTAGGGTGAGGGTGACTGTGACAGTGAGGGTTAGGATTAGGGTTAGGGTTATTGTGAGGGTGAGGGTGAGTGTTAGGTTTAGCATAAATGTTAGGGTTTTGGTTAGGATGAGGGTGAGGGTGAGGTTGAAGGTGAGGGTTATGTTTAGTTTGAGGTTGAGGATGAGGGCTATGGTGAGAGTGAGGGTTAAGGTGAGGGTTAGGTTTAGGGTTAGGTTTAGGTTTATGGTGAGGTTTAGGGTGAAGGTGAGTGTTAGGGTGATGGTTAGGGTTAGGGTTTCGGTTAGGGTTAGGGTTAGGCTGAGGGTGAGGTTTAGGATTAGAGTTTGGGTTAGGCTGTGGGTGAGGGTGAGGGTGAGGGTTATGGTTATCATTAGGGTTAGGTTGAAGTTTAGGGTTAGTGTGAGGATTAGGTTTAGGATTAGGGTGAGGGTAAGAGTTAGGGTTTGGGTAAGGTTGAGAGTTAGGGTGAGCGTGAGGGTTAGTGTTAGGGTAAGGATTAGGGTGATGGTGAGTGTTAGGGTTAGGGTGAGGGTGACTGTGACAGTGAGGGTTAGGATTAGGGTTAGGGTTATTGTGAGGGTGAGGGTGAGTGTTAGGGTTAGCATAAATGTTAGGGTTTTGGTTAGGATGAGGGTGAGGGTGAGGTTGAAGGTGAGGGTTATGTTTAGGTTGAGGTTGAGGATGAGGACTATGGTGAGAGTGAGGGTTAAGGTGACCGTTTGGTTGAGGGTGAGGGTTAGGTTTAGGGTTTGGGTTAGCGTGAGCATGTACTTTAGGTTTAGGTTTAGGGTGAAGGTCAGGTTGAGGTTTAGGGTTAAGTTTTAGTTAGTGTGAGGATTAGGTTTAGGTTTAGGGTTAGGGTTAAGTTGAGGGTTAGGGTTAGGGTCAGGTTTAGGGTGAGGGTAAGGGTTAGGGTGAGAATTAGGGTGAGAGTGTTATTTAGGGTTAGCGTGAGTGATCGTGTGAGGATTAGGGTGAGGGTCAAGTTTAGAGTTATGGTTAAGTTGAGGGTAAGGGTTAGAGTTAGGGTAAGTTTGAGGGTTATGGTTAGGTTTTTGTTTAGGGTTAGGGTTAGGGTGAGGGTTAGAGTTAGTGTTAGGTTTAGGGTTAGCGTTAGGGTAGTTGTTAAGGTTAGGGTTTGGGTGAGGGTGAGGATTAGGGTGAGGTGAGGGTGAGGGTTAGGTTTAGCGTTAGGGTTAGGTTGAAGCTTAGGGTTAGTGTGAGGTTAGGGTTAGGGTTAGGGTGAGGATTAGGGTTAGGATTTGGGTAAGGGTGAGGATTAGGGTGAGGGTGAGGGTTAGGATTAGAGTTTGGGTTAGGATGAGGGTGAGTGTGAGGATGAGGGCTAGAGTGAGTGTGAGGGTTAGGATGACGTTGAGAGTGAAGGTGAGTGTTTCGGTTAATGTAAGGGTTAGGTTTAGGGTTAGGGTGACATTAGGGTGACGGTGAGGGTTAGCGTGAGGGTTAGGGTTAGGGTGAGGTTTAGTGTTAGGGTTATGGTGAGGGTTAATGTTAGAGTTAGCGTTAGGTTTTGGGTGAGCATTAGGGTGAGTGTTAGGGTTAGGGTTAGGGTGAGGGTGAGGTTCAGGGTTAGGGTTAAGGTTAAGATTAGGTTAAGGGTTAGGGTAAGTGTTAGGGTTAGCGTTAGGGTTAGGGTTAAGGTTAGGGTTAGCGTTAGTGTTAGGGTTAGGGTTATGGTTAGGGTTAGGGTTAGGATGAGGGTTAGAGTGAGATGTAGGGTTAGGGATAGAGAGAGGGGTAGGGTTAGTATGAGGGATAGGTTTAGGGTTAGGGTTACCCTGAGGGTAAGTTTAAAGGTGAGGTTTAGAATGTGGGTGAGGGTTAGGGTTCGGCTTAAGGTTAGTGAAAGGTTGAGGGTTAGGGTTAGTGTTAGGGTTAGGGTTTGGTTGAGTGTTAGGTTGAGGGTTTGGGTTAGGGTTATAGTTAGGGTTAGGGTGAGGGTTAGGGTGAGTGTTAGGGTTAGTCTTAGGGTTAGGATTTCGGTTAGCCTGAGGGCTAGGGTGAGGGTGAGAGTTAGGTTGAGGGTGAGGGTGAGGGTGACGGTTAGGGTGTCGGTGAGCGTTAGGGTAGGGTGAGGGTTAGGGTGAGGGTTAGCGTTAGGCTGAGGGTAAGGGTGAGGTTTAGGGTTTGGTTTAGGATTAGTGTGAGTGTTAGGGTTATGGTTAGAGTTAGGATGAGGTTTATGGTGAGGTGTAGGGTTAGGGTTGGTCTGATGGTGAGGCTGACTGTGAGGTTTAGGGTTAGTGTGTGAGTTAGTTTAGGTTTAGGGTGAGGGTGAGGGTTACGGTTAGGTTTAGGATGAGGGTGAGGGTGAGGTTCAGGTTTAAGGTGAGAGTTAGGGTTAGTGTGATTGTTAGGGTTAGTGTGAGTGTTAGCTTTAGGCTTAGGGTTAGAGTGAGGGTTAGGTTTAGGGTTAGGGTGAGGGTTAGGGTGAGGGTTAGGGTGAGGGTGAGGGTGAAAGTGAGGGTTAGGGTGATAGTGAAGTTTAGGGTTAGGGTTAGGGTGAGGGTGAGGGTTAAGTTTAGGATTAGTGTTAGGTTAGGGTTAGGCTTAGGGTGAGGGTGAGGGGAAGGGTGAGGTTTTGGGTTAGGGTTAGGTTTAGGTTTAAGGTGAGGGTGAGTGTTAAGTTGAGGGTTAGGGCTAGGATGAAGGGTAGGTTGAGGGTTAGGTTTAGGGTTATGGTTAGGGTAGGGTAAGGATTAGGGTGAGGTTTAAGGTTAGTGTTTGGGTTAGGGTTAGCTTGAGTGTTAGGTTTAGTGTGAATTTTAGGGTTAGGTTAGGTTTAGGGTTAAGGTGAGTGTAAGGTTTAGGGTGAGGGTTAGAGTGAGTGTGAGGGTTAGGGTAAGGTTTATGTGTAGGATTAGGGTCAGGGTGAGGGTGAGGGTTAGGGTTAGTGTGAGGGTTAGGCTGAGGGGTAGGGTTAGGGTTACGGTGAGGGTGAGGTTGAGGGTTTCGGTTACATAAGGGTTAGGTTTAGGGTTAGGGAGATGATTAGGTTTTGGGTGAGGGTTAGGCTGAGGGTAAGTGTTAGGGTTTCGGTGAGGGTTAGGGTTAGGTTGAAGCTGAGGGTGAGGGTTTTGTTTAGGTAAGTGTTAGGGTTAGGGTTAGTGTTAGGGTTAGGTTTAGGGATAGTTTGTAGGTTAGAATGAGGGGTAGGGTTAGGATTAGAGTGAGGGTTAGCGTTAGTGTGAGGGTTATGTTTATCGATAGGATTAGGGATAAAGTGAGGTTAAGGGTTCGGGTGAGGGTTAGAATGAGGGTGAGGTTTCCTGTTAGCTTTAGGGTTAGGGTGTTGGTTAGGGTGAGGGTTAGGTTTAGGTTTAGGTTGAGGGTGAGGGTGACGGTTAGGGTTAGGTTGAGTGTAAGGGTTAGGTTTACAGTTAGGGTGAGGGTGTGGGTTAGGTTCAGGATTAGTGTTAGGGTTAGGTTTAGGATGAGGGTTGCGGTTAGGTTTAGGGTTAGTGTGAGGGTTAGGGTTAGGTTTAGGGTTAGCTCGAAGGTGAGTGAAGGTTAGGTTTTATGGTTAGGCATAGGGTGAAGCTGAAGTTAAGGTTAAGATTAGAGTTTGGGTTAGGGTTAGGCTGAGGGTGAGGGCGAGGGTTAGGGTTAGCTTGAGGGTTAGGTTGAATTTTAGGTTTAGGTTGAGGGTTAGGGTGAGGGTTAGGTTTAGGATTAGGGTTAGGGTTAGGGTGAGGGTAAGGGTTAGGGTGCAGGTTAGGTTAGGGTTAGGTTTAGGTTGAGGGTTAGAGTGAGGGGTATGGTTAAGTTTAGTGTGAGCCTTATTGTTAGTGTGAGGGTTAGGGTTAGGTTTAGGTTTAGGGTTACCGTGAGGGTAAAGGTAAGGGTGAGGGTTAGGATGAGGGTGAGGGTTTGGTGTAGAGTTAGGGTGATGGTGAGTATTAGGGTGAGGATGAGGGTTAGGGTTAGGATTAAGGTGAGGTTTAGGGTTAGAGTGAGGCTTAGGTTTAGGTTTAAGTTTAGGGTGAGGGTGAGGGTTATGGTTAGGTTAAGGGTTAGGGTGAGGGGTAGGGTGACGTTTAGGGTTCGGTTTTGATTAGGGTTAGGGTGAGGGTGATGTTTAGGGTTAGGGTTAGGGTGAGTGTGATGGTGAGGTTTACTGATAGGTTTAGGGTTAGGGTGAGGGTGAGTGTTAAGTTTAGGATTAGTGTTAGGGTTAGTGTTAGGATTAAGGTTAGGGTGAGGGTAAGGGTTAGGGTTAGGGTCAGGGTTAGGATGTGGGTGAGGGTGAATGTGAGGTTTAGTGTGTCGGTGAGGGTTAGAGTTCGGGTGAGAGTTAGGGTGACGGTGAGTTTTAGGGTTAGGTTTATTGTAAGTGTTAGGGTGAGTCTTAGGGTGAGCGTGAGGGTTAGGGTTAGGTTTAGGGTTAGTGTTAGGTTTAGGCTTTGAGTGAGTGTTAGGATTAGGGTTAGGGTTAGGGTTAGTGTAGGGTGAGGGTTAGGGTTACTCTTTGGTTTAGGCTGAGGGCTAGGGTGAGTGTGAGGGTAAGGGTGAGGTTGAGGGTGAGGGTTAGAATGTGGGTGAGGGTTATGGTAGGGTGAGGGTTAGGGTGAAGGTTAGGGTTAGGGTGAGGTTAAGGGATAGGTTGAGGTTGAGTGTTAGGGTTAGGTTTAGGGATAGGGTGAGGGTAATGGTTAGGGTGAGGGTTAGGATGAGGGTGAGGGTTTGGGTTAGGGTGAGGGTTAGGGTGTTATTTAAGGTTAAGGTTAGGGATTGGGTTAGGCTTAGGTTCAGGGTGAGAGTTTGGGTGAGGGTAAGGGTTAGATTGAGGGTGAGGATTAGGGTGAGGTTTAGTGTTAGGGTTAGGGTTAGGTTTAGGGTTTGGACTAGGGTGAGGGTGAGGGTTAGGGTGAGGGTGAGGCTGAGGCTTAGGTTTAGGGTATGGGTGAGGGTTAGCGTTGGGTGAGGGTTACGGTGAAGGTGAGGGTTAGGATGAGGGTGAGGGTTAGGGTTAGTGTTAGGGTTAGCGTGAGGATTAGGTTTAGGGTTATGGTTAGTGTGAGGGTGAGGTTGAGTGGTAGGGTTAGGGTTAGGGTGAGGGTTAGGGTTAGTGTGAGGGTTAGGTTTAGGATTAGAGTTAGGGTGAGGGTAAGGATTAGGGTGAGGGTTAGGATGAGGGTGAGGAATAGGGTTAGGGTGAGGGTTAGGGTGATTTTTATGGTTACGGTTAGGGTGGGGGTGAAGTTGAGGGTTATGCTTAGGGTGAGAGTGACAGTTAGGTTTAGGGATAGGGAGAGGGTAAGAGTTAGGTTTAGGATTAGTTTTAGGGTTAGGATTAGGCTTACTGTGAGGGTGAGGTGTTGGGTGAGGGTTTGGGTTAGGGTTAGGGTTAATGTGAGTGTGAGGGTTAGGTTTAGGATTTGGGTCAGTGTTATTGTGAGGGTGAAGTTTAAGTTTAGGTTTAGGTTTAGGGAAGGGTGAGGGGAAGGGTTATGGTGAGGGTTAGTTTTAGGCTGAGGGTGAGGTTTAGGGTTAGGTTTAGGATTAGTCAGTGTGTTAGGGTGAGGGTTAGCATGTCTGTGAGGGTTAGGGTTGGGTGAGGGGTAGGGGGACAATGAGAATTAGGGTGAGGGTGAGAGTTAGGGCTATGGTTAGGGTTAAGGTTAGGGTCAGGTTGAGGATTAGGGTTATGGTTATGGTTAGGATGAGGGTTAGGGTGAGGGGTAGTTTAGGGATAGGTTAAGGGTTAGCGTGACGGTAAAGTTTAGGGCGAGGGTGAGGGTTAGTGTTAGGTTTAGGTTTAGGGTGTGGGTAAATTTTATGGTGAGGGTTAGGATGAGGGTGAGGGTTAGGTTTAGGTTGATGTTTAAGGTTAAGTTTAGGGTTAGGGTTAGGGTTATCGTGTGGGTAAGGGTTAGGGTGAGGTTGATGTTTTAGGTTAAGTTTAGGGATGTTTTAAGGTTAGGATGTCGGTGAGGGTTATGGTAGGGTGAGTGTTAGGGTGAAGGTTAGGGTTAGGATGAGGTTAAGGGTTAGGGTGAGAGTGAGGGTTAGGGTTAGTTTTAGGGTTAGGGTGAGGGTAATTGTTAGGGTGAGGGTTAGGATGAGGGTGAGGCTTAGGGTAGGGTGAGGGTTAGGGTGAGTGTAAGGGTTAGGTCGATGGTGCTGATTAGGGTTACGGTTAGGATTAGTTTGAGGGGTAGGGTTAGGGTTAGGGTGAGGCTTAGGTTTAGTGTGAGGGTTATGGTTAGGGATAGGGTTAGGGTGAGGGTAAGGGTTAAGATGAGGAAAGGGAGAGAGTAAGGTTTAGGGTTAGCATGAGAGTTAGGGTGAGGGTTAGGGTTAGGTTTAGGGATAGAATGAGGGATGGGTGAGTGTGAGGGTTGGGCTGTGGGTGAGGGTTAGGGTCAAGGTGAGGGTTAGGTTGACGGGGAGGGTTAGAGTGAGGGCGAAGGTTAAGGTTAGGGTTAGGGTGATGGTTAGGGTGAGGGGTATAGTTAGGGTTAGGGTGAGGGTTAGGATTAGTGTGAGGGTTAGGGTTAGGGTTAGGGTTAGAGTGAGGGTAAGGGTTAGGGTGAGGTTTATGATGAGGTTTGGGTTAGTGTTAGAGTTAGGGTTAGGTTGAGGGTTAGGATGAGGTTTGGAGTTAGGGTGAGGGGGAGGGTTAGGGCTAGGGTTAGGGTGAGGGTTAGGGTTAGGGTGAGGGTGAGGGTTAGGGTTAGGTTTAGGGTCAGAATTAGGGTGAGGGTGAGGAATAGGGTTACGATTAGGGTTAGCGTTAGGCTGAGGGTGAGGGTGAGTGTTAGGGTTAGGGTTAATATTAGGGTGAGTGTTAGGGTTAGGCTTAGTGTTAGGATGAGGGTTAAGTTGAGGGGTAGGGTTAGGGTTAGAGCAAGGGCTAGGGTTAGTGTGAGGGTAAGGGTTAGGGTGAGGGTTAGGATGAGGGTGAGAGTGAGGGTGAGGTTTAGGGTGTGGGTTAGGTTTAGGGTTAGGGTCAGGGTTATGGTTAGGGTGAGGGTTAGGTTTATGCTTAAAGTGAGGTTGAGGCTGAGTCTGAGTTTTAAGGTGAGGGTGCGGGTGAGTGTTAGGGTGAGGTTTAGGGTTCATGTTAGGGTTAGGTTGAGGGTGAGGGTGAGGGTTAGTGTATGGATTAGTGTTAGGGTTAGGGTTATTCTGAGGGTGAGTATGAAGGTGAGGGTGAGTGTTAGTGTTAGGTTTAGGGTTAGGGTTAGGTTTATTGTGAGGGTTAGGGTGAGGATGAGGGTAAGGGTTAGGTTGAGGGTTTGGGTGATGGGGAGGCTTAGAGTTAGGGTTAGGGTTAGGGTGAGGATTAGTGTGAGATTTAGGCTTAAGTTTAGGGTTACTTTTAGGGTGAGGGTTAAGGTTAATGTTAGGGTTAGGTTTAGGGTGAGGGTTAGGTTTAAGGTTAGGGTTAGGGTTAGGGTGAGATTTACGGTTAGGTTTAGGGTGAGGGTTAGGGTTAGGGTGAGGTTTAGGGTTAGGTTTAGTGTTAGGGTGAGGGTGAGGGTGAGGGTTAGGGTTGGGGTTAGGGTTAGGGTGAGGGTGAGGTTAGGGTAAGGATTAGGGTTTGGGTTAGGGTTAGGCTGACAGTGAGGGTGAGGGCTAGGGTTAGAATGAGGGTTAAGTGTAGGGTTAGGTTTAGGCTGAGGTTTAGGGTGATGGGTAGATTTAGGGTTAGGGTGAGGGTGAGGGTGAGGGTTAGGGTGAGGGGTATAGTTAGGGTTAGTGCGAGCCTTAGTATTAGTGTTAGGGTTAGGGTTAGGTTTAGGGTTTCCATGATGGTAAGGGTAAGGGTGTGGGTTAGGATGAGGGTGAGGTTTAGGGACAGTGTTTGGGTGAGGTTGAGGTTACGGTGAGGGATAGGGTTAGCGTTAGGGTGAGGGTTTGGGTGAGTGTAGGATGTGGGTGAGGGTTAGGGTTCGGGTTAGGGTTAGGGAAGGGTGAGGGTAAGGGTTATCGTGAGGGTTAGTGTTAGACTGAGGGTGAGGGTGAGTGTGAGGTTTAGGGTTAGGTTTAGGATTAGTTTGAGTGTTAGGGTGAGGGTTAGGGTTAGGATGAGGTTTAGGGTGAGGGGTAGGGTTAGGGTTAGTTTGAACGTGAGGGTGAGGGTGAGGTTTAGGGTTAGGGTGAGGGTTAAGTTTAAGGTTAGGGTGAGGGTTAGGGTTAGGGTTACGGTTAGGCTGAGGGCTAGGCTGAGTGCGTGAGTTAGGTTGAGGGTGAGCATGAGGGTTAAGGTGTCGGTGAAAGTTAGGGTAGGGTGAGGATTAGGAGGACGTTGAGGGTTAGGATGACGGTGAGGGTTAGAGTTATGGTTAGGGTTAGGGTTAGGTTCAGGTTGAGGATTAGGGTTATGCTTAGGGTTAGGATGAGGGTTACGTTGAGGGGTAGGTTTAGGGTTAGGTTTAGGGTTAGAGTGAGTTGAAGTGTTAGGGTGAGGGTGAGGGTTAGGGTTAGGATTAGAGGTAGGGTGAGGGTAATTGTTAGGGCGACGGTTAGGATGAGAGTGAGGGTTAGGTTTAGGGTGATGTTTAAGGTTAAGTTTAGGGCTAGTGTTAGGGTTAGGGTGAGGGTGAGGGTTAGGGTGAAGGTAGGGGTTAGGTTGAGGTTGCGGATTAAGGTTACGGTTATGGTAAGTGTTAGGGGTAGGGTTAGGGTTAGAGGTAGGGTTAGGTTTAGTGTGAGGGTTATGGTTAGGGATAGGGTTAGCTTGAGGGTAAGGTTCAGGATGAGGTTAGGGTGAGTAAGGTTTAGGGTTAGCATGAATCTTAGGGTGAGCGTTATGTTTAGGTTTAGGGATAGGATGAAGGTTGGGTGAGGTTGAGAGTTGGGCTGTGGGTGAGTGTTAGGGTAAAGATGAGGGTTAGGTTGTCGGGGAGGGTTAGACTGAGGGCGAGGGTTAAGGTTAGGGTTAGGGTGATGGTTAGGGTTCATATTAGTGTTACGGTGAGGGTTAGAGTGAGGGGTATAGTTAGGGTTACGGTGAGGGTGAGGGTTAGAGTGAGGGGTATAGTTAGGGTTACGGTGAGTTTTAGGTTTAATTTGAGGCTTAGGGTTAGGTTTAGGGTTAGAGTGAGGGTAAGGGTTAGGGTGAGGTTTAGGGTGAGGTTTAGGGTTACTTTTAGAGTTAGGGTTAGGTTGAGGGTTACGGTGAGTTTTAGAGTTAGGGTGAGGGTGAGGGTTAGGTTTAGGGTTATATTTAGAATTAGGGTGAGGGTGAGGTTGAGGAATAGGGTTAGGATTAGGGTTAGGGTTAGGGTTAGGCTGAGGGTGAGGATTAGTGTTAGGGTTAGGATAAGGCTGAGGGTTAGGGTTAGGGTGAGTCTTGGGTGAATGTAAGGGTTAGGGTGAGGTTTAGGGTTAGGGTTAGGTTCAGGTTGAGGGTTAGGGTTAGGGGTATAATTGGGGTTAGTGTGAGCCTTAATGTTGGTGTGAGAGTTAGGTTTAGGGTTAGGTTTAGGGTTACCGTGAGGGTAAGGGTAAGGGGGAGGGTTAGGATGATGGTTTGGGTTAGGGAAAGAGTTAGGGTGAGGGTGAGTGTTAAGGTGAGGATGAGGGTTAGGGTTAGGGTTAGGATGATGGTTAGGGTTAGGGTGAGGGTTAGGGTTAGGTTTAGGGTTAGGGTTTTGATTAGGGTTAGGTTGAGGGTGAGGTTTAGGGTTAGGGTTAGGGTGAGTGTCAGGGTGAGGTTTACTGCTAGGTTTAGGGTTAGGGTGAAGGTGAGTGTTAGTTTTAGTATTAGTGTTAGGGTTAGTGTTAGGCTTTAGGGTTGGTGTGAGGGTGAGGGTTAGGTTTAGGGTGAGGGTTAGGGTTAGGTTTAGGGTGCAGGTTAGGGTTAGGGTGATTTTTAGTGTGAGGGTAAGTGTGAGGGTGAGGGTGTGGGTGAGGGTTAGGGTGTGGGTGAGGTTTATGGTTAGGGTGAGTTTTAGGGTGATTGTGTGTTTTCGGGTTAGGTTTAGGGTAAGTGTTAGGTTGAGTGTTAGGTTGAGCGTGAGGTTTAGGGTTAATTTTAGGGTTAGTGTTAGGGTTAGGCTTTCGGTGAGTGTTAGGGTTAGGGTTAGGGTTAGGGTTAGGGTAGGTTGAGGGTAAGATTTAGGGTGAGGGTTAGGGTTAGGCTGAGGGTGATTGTGAGGGTGAGGGTAAGGGTTAGGTTTAGGGTTATGCTGAGGGTGAGTGTGAGGGTGAGGGTAAGGGTTAGGTTCAGGGTTAGGTTGAGGGTTAAGGTGAGGAGTATAGTTAGGGTTAGGGTTACGTTTAGAATTAGGGTGTATGTGAGGGTGAGGAATAGGGTTAGGATTAGTGTTAGTGTTAGGGTTAGGCTGAGGATCAGGGTGAGTGTTAGCGTTAGGGTTAGTGAGTGTTAGGGTTAGGCTTAGGGTTAGGATGAGGGTTAAGGTGAGGGGCAGTGTTAGGATAGGTTGAGGGTTAGGGTTAGTGTGAGGGTAAGGGTTAGGGTGAGGGTAAGGTTGAGGGTGAGCGTTAGGTTGAGGGTAAGGGTTAGGTTTAGAGTTAGCATTAGGGTGAGTGCTAGGGTGAGAGTGAGGGTTAGGGTGATTGTGAGGGTGAAGGTGAGGGTTAGGTTAGGTCTAGGATTAGTGTTAGGGTTAAGGTTAGTTTTAGGGTGAGGGTGAGGGGTTGGGAGAGGGTTTGGATTAGGGTTAGGGTGAGGGTGAGGGTGAAGGTTAAGATGAGGGTTAGTGTTAGTGTTAGGGTTAGGGTTATGATGAGGGGTAGGGTGAGGGGTAGGTTTAGAGTTAGGGCGAGGGTGAGGGTGAATGTGAGGTTTAGGGTAAATGTGAGGGTTAGGTTTAGGGTTAGGGTGTGGGTGATGGTTAGGTTTATGGTTAGCATGAGGGTTAGGGTGAGGGCTAGGGTTAGGGTTATTATGAGGGTTATGTTTAGTGTGAGGGTTAGCGTTAGTGTTAGGGTTAGGGTTATAGTGAGGTTAAGGGTAAGGGTGAGGTTTAGGATGATGTTGAGGGTTATAGTTAGGTTTAGGGTGAGGGTTAGGATGAGGTTGAGGTTTATGATTAGGGTTAAGGTTAGGTTGAGTTTTATGGTGAGGGTTAGGGTAAGGGTTAGGGTGAGGGTGAGGATTAGGGTGAGTTTAATCTTTAGTGTGAGGGTTAGGTTTAGCATTAGGGTTAGGTTGAGTGTAAGTGTAGGGTGAGGGTTAATATGACGCTGAGGTTTAGGGTTAGGGTTAGAATTAGGGTGAGGGCTAGGGTTAGGGTTTGGGTTAGGCTGAGGGCTAGGTTGAGGGTGAGGTTGAGGGTGAGTGTGAGCGTGAGTGTTAGGGTGTCGGTGATGGTTAAGGTGGGGTGAGAATGAGGGTTAGGGTTAGGGTTAGGGTTAGGTCAGGTTGAGGATTAGGGTTACAGATAGGGTTAGGATGAGGGTTAGGGTGAGGGTAGCGTTAGGGTTTGGGTTAGGATGAGGGTAAGGGTTAGGGTGAGGGTGAGGTTAGGGTTAGGTTTAGGGTTAGGGTGAGGTTTGTTGGGGTGATGGTGAGGATTAGGGTCAGGTTTAGGGTTAGGGTTAGATTTAGGTTTAGGGTGAGGACTAGGGGGAGGGTGAAGTTTAGGGTGAGGGTGAGGGTGAGGGTTAGGTTTAGGGTATGTGTGAGGGTTAGGTTTAGGTTGAGGGTTAGGGTTAGTGATAGGGTTAGGGTGAGGATTAGGGTTAGGGTAATTGTTAGGATAAGGGTTAGGTTGAGTGGTAGGGTTAGGATTAGTGTCAGGTTTAGGGTTAGTGTGAGGCTTAGGATAAGGTTTAGATTTAGGGTGAGGGTAAGTGTTAGGGTGAGGGTTAGGATGAAGGTGAGAGTTAGTGTTAGTGTGAGGGATAGGGTGATGTTTAAGGTTAGGTTAGGTTTAGAGTTACGATGAGGGTGAGGGTGAGGGTTAGGTTTAGGGTTAGGTTTAGGGTGAGGGTTAGGTTTTGGGATAGGGTGAGGGTGAGTGTTAGGTTTAGGATTAGTCTTAGGGTTAGGGTTAGTCTTAGTGTGAGGATGAGGGGTAGGGTAAGGGTTTGGGTTAGGTTTAGGGTTAGGGTGAGGGTGAGGGTTAGGGTGAGAGTTAAGGTTATTGTTAGGGTTAGGGTTTGTGTGAGTGTTAGGGTGAGGGTGAAGGTTAGGGTTAGGGTTAGGGTTAGGGAAGCGTGAGGGTAAGGGTTATGGTGAGGGTTAGTTTTAGGCTGAGGGTGAGGTTTAGGGTTACGTTTAGGATTAATGTGAGTGTTATGGTTAGGGTTAGGGTTAGCATGAGGTTAGGGTGACAGGTAGGGTTAGGGTTAGGAGGAGGGTGAGTGTGAGGGTGAGGTTTAGGGTTAGGTTGAAGGTTAGGATTAGAGTTAGGTTGAGGGTGAGGGTTAGGGTTAGGATTAGGGTAAGCGTCAGAGTTAGGCTTAGTGTGAGGGTTAGGTTTATTGTGAGGGTTCGGGTTAGTGTTAGGGTTAGAATTAGGGTGAGGGTGAGGAATAGGGTTAGGATTAGGGTTAGGGTTAGGGTTAGGCTGAGGGTGAGTGTGAGTGTTAAGGTTAGTGTTAGGTTTAGGTTGAGTGTTAGGGTTAGGCTTAGGGTTAGGATAAGGGTTAAGTTGAGGCGTAGGGTTAGGGTTAGGGTGAGGGTTAGGCTTAGGGTGAGGGTAAGTGTTAGGTTGAGGGTTAGGATGAGGCTGATGTTTAGTGTGAGGTTTGGGGTTAGGGTGAGGTTTAGGATTAATTTTAGCGTTAGGGTGAGGGTGAGGGTGATGGTTAGGATTGGGGTTAGGGTTAGGGTTAGGCTGAGTGTGAGGGTGAGGGTTAGGTTTAGGTTGAAGGGTAGGTTGAAGGGTAGGTTTATTTTTAGGTTGAGGGTGAGGGTAAGGGTGAGGGTGAGGGATAGGCTGAGGGTGAGGGTAAGGGATAGGGTGAGGGTTAGGTTTAGGGTTAGGTTTAGTTTGAGGTTTAGGGTTCGGGTTAGGGTGCGGGTTACGGTTAGGGTGATGTTTAGTGTGACAGTGAGTGTTAGGGTGAGGGTGAGGGTGAGGATGAGGGTTAGGGTTAGGGTGTGGATGAGGGTTAGGGTTAGGGTAAGTGTTAGGATGACGGTGAGTTTTATGGTTAGGTTTTATGTAAGGGTTAGGATGAGTGTTAGAGTGAGGGTGAGGATTAGGGTTAGGTTTAGGGCTAGTTTTAGGGCTAGGGTTTGTGTTAGTGTTAGGGTTAGGGTAGGGTGAGGTTTAGGGTGAGGGTTAGGGTTAGGCTGATGGTGAGGGTGAGGGTGATGTTTAGGGTTAAGTTTAGGGTTAGAATTTGGGTGAGTGTGAGGGTTAGGAATATGGTTGTGATTAGTGTTAGGTTTAGGGTTTGGCTGAGGGTCAGGGTGAGTTTTAGGGTTACTGTTAGGGTAAGGGTCAGGGTTACATTTAGGATGAGTGATAAGGTGAGGGGTAGGGTTAGGGTTAGGTTGAGGGTTAGGGTTAGGATGAGGGTAAGGGTTAGGGTGAGGGTTAGGATTTGGGTGAGGGTTAGGGTAAAGGTGAGTGTTAAGTTTAGAGTTAGGATAAGGGTGAGGGCTAGGGTGAGGGTGAGGGTTAGCCTGAGGGTGAGGGTGAGGGTGAGGGTTAGGATGTGGGTTATGTTTAGTGATAGGGTCAGGGGTAGGGTTAGAGTGAGGGTAGGGTTACGGTTAGGGTGAGTGTGAGTTTGAGGGTGAGGGTTAGGGTTAGGGTTGGGGTTAGGGATAGGGTTAGAGTTTGTGTGACAGTTGGGTTGTGGGTGTGGTTTAGGGCAAAGGTGAGTGTTAGGTTGACGGCGAGGTTTAGAGTCAGGACAAGGGTTAGGTTAAGGTTAGGGTGATGTTTAGGGTTCATATTAGTGTTGGGATGAGTGTTAGTGTGAGGGGTATAGTTAGGGTTAAGGTAAAGGTTAGGATTAGTGTGAGGGTGAGGTTGAGGCTTTCGGTTAAGATTAGGGTTTGGGTTAGGGTTACGCTGAGCGTGAGTGTGAGGGTTAGGGTTAGCGTGAGGGTTACAGTTAGGGTTAGGTTTAGGTTGAGGGTTAGGGTGAGGGCTAGGTTTAGGGTTTGGGGGACGGTGAGGGTGAGTGTTAGGATTAGGATTAGGTTTAGGTTGAGGGGAAGGGTTAGGGTTAGGTTTAGGGTTAATGTGTGGGTAAGGATAAGGGTGAGGGTTAGGATGAGGGTGAGGGTTAGGGATAGGGTTAGGTTTAGGGTGAGTGCTAGGGTGAGTATGAAGGTTAGGTTTAGTGTCAGGGTGAGGGTTAGGTTTAGGGTGAGGTTTAGGTTTGGTTTAGGGTTAGGGTGAGGGGTAGGGTGAGGGTTACGGTTAGGGTTTTGGTTAGGGTTTTGGTTAGTTAGAGTTAGGGTAGGATGAGGTTAAGGTTTAGGGTGATCGTTAGGGTTAGACTGAGGGTGAGGGTGAGGGTTAGTGTGAGCGGTATATTTAGGGTTAGGGTTAGGGTTAGAATTAGATTGAGTGTGAGGGTGACAATAGGGTTAGGATTAGGGTTAGGGTTATTAGGGTTAGAATGAGTGTTAGACTGAATGTTAGGGTTAGTGTTAGTGTGAGGGTTAGGTTTAGTCTGAGGGTTAGTGTTAGGTTTAAGGTTAGGGTTAGGGTTAGGGTTACGGTTACGGTTAGGGTGAGGTTTAGCGATAATGTGAGGATTAGGGTTAGGGTTTGGGTTAGGTTTCGGGTTAGGGTGAGCGGTAGGGTTAGGGTTAGGTTGAGGGTTAGGGTTAGTGTGAAGGTTAGCTTTAGGGTTGGGGTTAGGGTGAGGGTAAGGGTTAGGGTGAGGGTTAGGGTTAGGGTTAGGTGAGGGCTAGGGTGAGGTTGAGGGTTAAAGTTTGGGTAATGGTTAGGGTTAGGGTTAGCGTGAGTATGAGGTTTAGTCTTAGGGTTGGGGTTAGGGTTAGGGTGAGGCTCAGGGTTAGGTTCAGGGTTAGGGTTAGGTTTTGGGTGTGTGTAAGGGTTAGGGTGAGGTTTAGGGTGAGGGAGTGGTTTAGTGTTAGCCTTAGGGTTAGGGTGAGTGTTTGGGCTAGGTTTAGGGTTAGGGTGTGGATTAGGTTTAGGGTTAGTGTGGGTGTGAGGGTGAATGTTAGGGTTCGGTGAGGGTTAGAGTTAGGGTGAGGGTTAGGGTTGGGTAAGGGTGAGGGTAAGGGTTAGGGTGAGGGTGAGGGTTAGGGTTAGGGTTACAGTTAAGATGAGTGTTAGTGTGAGGGGTAGGGTTATGTTTAGGGTGAGAATTAGGGTTAGTGTGAGTGTTAGGGTTAGGGTTCGGGTGAGGGTTAGGGTTAGGGTGATCTTTAGGGTGAGGTGTAGGGTTCGGGTTAGGGTTAGGGTGAGGTTGAGTGTGAGGCTGAAAGTTAGGGTGAGGGTTAGGGATAGGGATAGAGTTCGGGTTCGGGTTTGGGTGAAGGTGAGCGTTAGGTTTAGGATAATTTTAAGGGTTAGGTTTAGGCTGAGGGTGAGGTTGAGGCTTAGAGTCAGTGTTAGGGTGAGAGTTAGTGAAAGGGTGAGGGTTAGGGTGAGAGTGAGGGTTAGAGTTAGCCTGAGTGTTATGGTGAGGGTTACGGTGAGGGTTAGGCTTCGGTGAGGGTTAGATTTAGGGTGAGTGTTAGGGTGGGGGTAAGGGTTATGTTTAGGGTGAAGGTTAGAGTTAGTGTGGTTGTTTGGGTTAGGGTTCAGGTTCGGGTTAGGGTTAGGGTGATGTTTTGGGTGAGGGTGAGGGTGAGGGTTAGGGTGAGGGTGAGGGTGAGGGTTAGGTTTAGGCTTAGAATTAGGGTGAGAGCTAAGGTGAGGGTGAGCTTTAGGGTTAGGGTTAGCGATAGGGTGAGAATTAGGGTTAGGTTTAGAATTAGAGTGAGGGTTAGTCTGAGGGGCAGGTTTAGGTTTAGGGTGATTTATAGGTTTTGTATCACGGTTAGGGGTAGGGTTAAGGTAATGGTTAAGGTGAGGGTAAGTGTTAGGGTGGGGGTGAAGGTTAGGTTTAGCATTTTGGTTAGGGTGAGGGTTAGGTTAAGGTTAGGGTTAGGATAAGGTTGAGGGCAAGGGTTAGGGTTAGGGTTAGTTTGAGGCTCAGGGTTATGGTGAGGGTTAGGATTAGGGTTAGGGTTAGCTTGAGGGTTAAAGTTAGGGTTAGGTTTAGGATGAGTGTTAGGGTGAGGTGTAAGTTTCTGGTTAGGTTGAGGGTTAGGGTTAAGTTGATGGTTAGGGTGAAGTTTATGATTAGGGATAGGTTTAGGGTTAGGATTAGTGTGAGTGTTAGGGTTAGGGTGAGTATAAGGGTTAGGGTGAGGTTTAGGGTTCGTGTGAGGGTTAAGGTTAAGTTGAGGGTTTGGATTAGGGTTAGACTGAGGATGAGGATGAGGGTGAGGGTGAGGGTTTGGGTGAGGATGAGGGTTAGGTTTAGGGTTAGGCTTAGCATGAGGTTTAGGAGTAGGGTTAGTTTTAAAATGAATGTTAGGGTGAGAGGTAGGGATATGCTTAGGGTGACAGTTAGGGTGAGGATGAGGGTTAGGGCTAGTCTTAGGTTTAGGGTGAGGGTAAGCGTTAGTGTGAGGGTTATGTTGAGGGTGAGTGTTAGGGTTAGGGTTAGGGTGAGTGTTAGGGTGAGGGTCATGGTTAGAGTTAGGGTTAGCGTGAGGGTTAGGGTGAAGGTAAGGTTAAGGGTGAAGGTTAGTGTGAAGGTGAGTGTTAGGTTTAGGTTTAGGCTTAGGGTGTGGTTTAGGGTCAGGGTGAGGGTTAGGGTTAGCGTGAGGGTTGGGGTTATGGTGAGGGTTAGGTTTAGGGTTAGAGTTAGGGTGTGATTTAGAGTTAGTGTCAGGATTAGGGTTAGGGTTAGGTTTAGGTTTAGGGTTATGGAGAGGGGTAGGGTTAGGTTGAAGTTTAGGTTTACTGTTAGGGTTAGGGTAAGGGTTGGGGATAGGGTTAGGGTTGGGGATAGAGTTAGGGTGAGGGTAAGGGTTAGGGTGAGGATTAGGATTAGGGTGCGTATAAGCGTTAGGTTGAGGTTTAGAGTTAGGGTGAGGTCTAGGGTGAGGTTGAGGGTTAAGGTTTGGTTTAGGGTTAATTTTAGCGTTAGGTTGATGGTGAGATTTAGGTTTAGGATTAGTGTTAGCTTTAGGGTTAGGCTTAGGGTGAGGGTGAGAGTGAGCAAGAGGTTTAGTGTGAGGGTTAGTGTAAGGGTTAGGGTGAGGGTTAGGGTTAGGGTGATGTTTAGGGTTAGGGTGAGTTTTAGGGTTAGGGTGAGTGTTCGGGTAAAGGTGAATGTTAGGGTGTGGGTGACAGTTAGGTTTAGGGTGAGTGTTAGGTTTGATGGTGAGGCTTAGGTTGACGGTGAGGGTTATGGTGAGTTTGAGGGTAAGGGTTAGGTTTAGGGTTAGTGTGAGCGTTAAGGTTAGGTTTGTGGTTAGTTTTAGGGTGAGTGTAAGGTTTAGGGTAAGGATAAGGTTTAGTTTTTGGGTTAGGGTGAGGGTGAAGAAGAGGGGGAGGGGGCAGGTTAGGGTTAGGTTTAGAGTTAAGGTTAGGGTGAGGGTTAGGGTGAGGGTGAGTGTGAGCATTAGGTTTAGGTTTACGGTTAGGGTTAGGTTTTGGCTGTGGGTGAGGGTGAGTGTGACAGTTAGGGTGAGGGTTAAGTTTAAGGTTAGGGTGAGGTTTTGGGTTAGTGTAAGGATTAAGGTTAGTGTTAGGGTTAGGGTTAGGGTAAGGGTGAGGGGTATGGTTAGGTTTAGGGTGAGGGTTAGGGTTAGTGTGAGTGTTAGGGTTAGAGTTGGGATTAGGGTTAGGATGAGAATAATGTTTAGGGTGAGGTTTAGGGTGAGGGTGAGGGTTAGATTTAGACTTAGGATTAGGGTTAAAGTTACAGTGAGGGGTAGGGTTAGTGTGAGGGTTAGTGTTAGGGTTGGGATTAGGTTTATGGTGAATATAAGGTTTAGGGTGAGTGTTAGGGTTAGGGTGAGGTTTAGGGTTAAGGTGAGGGTAAGGGTTAGGTTGAGGGTCAGGGTTAGGTTTGGGGTTAGGATTAGGGTGAGAGTAAGTGTCAGGGTGAGGGTTAAGGTTAGGGTTAGGTTTAGGTTTACAGTTAGGGTGAGAGTGAGGGTGAGATTTAGGTTTAGTATTAGTGTTAGTTTTAGGGTTAGGCTTAGGGTGAGGGTGAGGGTGAGGTTCAGGGTGAGGGTTAGGTTGAGGGTTAGGGTTAGGGTGAGGGTTAAGGTTATGTTTAATGTTAGGGTGAGTGTGAGGGTGAGGGTTGGGGTTCAGTGAGGGTTAGAGTTAGGGTGTGGTTTATGGTTAGGGTTGGGTAAGGGTTAGAGTTAGGGTGAAGTTGAGGGTGAGGTTGAGGATTAGGGTTATGATTAGGATCAGTGTGAGGGTGAGGATGAAGGTGAGGATTTCGTGTTAGGGTGAGGGTTAGGGTTAGGTTTAGGGTTACCCTGAGGGTTAGGGTGAGTGTTAGGGCAGGGTTATGGTTAAGATGAGGGTTAGGGTTAGTGTGAGGGTTAGGGTTTGGTTTAGGGATAGGTTTCAGGTTAGGGTCAAGGTGGGGTTAGGTTTAGGATGAGGATTACGTTTAGGTATAGGGTTTGGGTTAGGGTGTGGATTAGGGTGAGGGTAAGTGTTAGGGTTAGGGTTAGGGATAGGGTGAGGATTAGGGTTAGTGTTAGGGTTAGGGTGAGGGTTAGGCTGAGTGGTATTTTTAGGGTTAGGGTGAAGGTTAGGCTGAGTGGTAGGGTTAGGGTTAGGGTTAGGCTGAGTGTTAGGTTGAGGGTTAGGGTAAAGTTTAGGGTTATGTTTAGAGTTATTGTTAGGGTTAGGGTGAGGGTCAGGGTCAGGGAGAGGGGGAGGGTGAAGCTTAGAGTTAGGGTCAGGTTTAGGGTGAGGTTGAGAGTTAGAGTTAGTGTTAGGATTAGCATTGGGTTTAGGGTTATGCTGAGGGTGAAGGGGAGCGGGAGGGGGCGGGTGAGGGTTAGGTTTAGTGTAAAGGTTAGAGTGAGGGTTAGGTTTAGCGTTATTGTAAGTTTTAGGGTGAGGGTGAGGTTGAGGTTGAAGGGGAGGGGTAGGGGTAGGGGGAGTTTTAGATTTAGGGTTAGGTTTAGGGTGAGGGTGAGAGTGAGGGTTAGGGTTAGGGTTATGATTAGGGTTAGGGTGAGGGTTAGTGTTAGGGTTAGGGTTAGTGTTAGGATTACGTTTAGGGTGAGGGTGATGGTGAGGCTGAGGGTTAGGTTTAGGGTTAGGGTTAGCGTGAGGGTGAGCATTATGGTTAGGATTAGGGTTAGCGTTAGGGTTAGGCTTAAGGTGATGGTGAGTGTGAGTGTGAGGGTTAGCGTGAGGTTTAGGGTTAGGGTAAATGTTAGGGTGAGTTTTACGTTTAGTGTGAGGACTAGGTTTATGGTTAGGGTTAGGTTTAGGCTTAGGGTGAGGGGTAGGGTTAGGGTTAGTGTGCGGGTTAATGTTAGTGTGAGGGTTATGGTTTGGGGTGGGCTTAGGTTTAGGGTTAGGGTAAAGGTTAGGGTGAGGGTAAGAGTTAGTTTGAGGGTTAGGGTTCGTGTTGGATTTACGGTTGGGGTGAGGGTAAGGGTTAGTTTGAGGGATAAGGTTAGGGTTTGGGTTATGGTTAGAGTTAGGGTGAGTGTGAGGGTGAGATTTAGGTTTAGGATTAGTGTTAGTTTTAGGGTTAGGCTTAGGGTGAGGGTGCAGGTGAGGTTGAGGGTGAGGGTTAGGGTTAGGGTTAGGGTGAGTGTTCAGGTGAGGGTGAGGTTAAGCGAGTGGGTGAAGGTTAAGGTTAGTTTGTGGGTTAGGGTGATGGTGAGGGTTGGGATTAGGGTTAGGATTAGGGTTAGGTTAGGGTTAGGGTTAGTGTTAGGGTTAGGGAGAGGATTAGTGTGAGGGTGAGGGTTAGAGTTAGACTTAGGGTTAGGGTTAGGGTTGGGGAGAGGGTTAGGGTTAGTGTGAGGTTTAGGCTTAGTGTTGGAGTTAGGGTTAGGGTGAAGGTAAGGTTTAGGGGCAGGGTTAGGTTTAGGGTGAGGGTTAAGTTTAAGGTGAGGGTAAGGGTTAGGTTTAAGGTTAGGGTGAGGTTTAGGGTTAGGATTAGGGTGAGTGTAAGGGTGAGGATGAGGGTTAGGGTTAGGGTGAAGTTTAGGTTGAGGGTGTGGTTTAGGGTTAGGCTGAGTGTTCCAGTGTGGGTGAGGGTTAGGGTGTGTGTGAGAGTTATTGTTAGGGTGAGGGTTTGGGTGACGGTGAGGGTTAGAGTGAGGGTGAGGGTTATTGTTAGGTTTAGGGTTAGGGATAGGATTAGTGTGAGGATTAGGATTAGCTTTAGGATAGGTTTAGGGTTAGGGTAAGGGTTCAGGAGTGGTTTAGGGTGAGGGTGAGGGTTAGAGTTAGCCTTTGGGTTGGTTAGGTTTAGGGTGAGGGTTAGAGTTAGGTTTAGGTTTAGGATGAAGGTTAGGGTTAGGGTTAGGTTTAGGGTTAAGGTGAGTGTGAGAGTGAATGTTAGGGTTCAGTGATGGTTAGAGTTAGGGTGAAGTTTTGGGTGAGGTTTGGGAAAGGGTTAGAGTTAGGGTGAGGGTGAGGGTGAGGGTTAGGGTTGGGATTAGGGCTAGGGTTTGGCTTAGGATTAGGCTTAGTGTTAGGCATAGACTGAGGGTGAGGGTGAGGGTGAGGGTTGGGATTGTGTTAGGGTGAGGGTTAGGCTTAGGTTTAGGGTGAGGGTGAAGTTTAGGGTTAGGTTTACGGTAAGGGTTAGGATGAGTGTTAGGGTGAGTGGTATTGTTACCATTAGGGTGAGGGTTAGGTTTACTGTGAGCGTTAGGGTTAGGTTTAGGGTTAGAGTGATGGTAAGCGTTAGTGTGAGGGTTAGAGTGAGGGTGAGGTTTAGGTTTAGGGTTAGGGTGAGGGTTAGGTTGAGGGTTAAGGGTTGGTTTAGGTTTAGGATGAGGGTTAGTGTTAGGGCTATGTTTAGGATTAGGGTTACGGTAAGGGTGTGGGTGAGGGTAAGGTTTAGGTTGAGGGTTAAGGTGACAGTGAGGGTTAGTGTCAGGGTGAGGGTTAGGGTTAGGTTTAGTGTTAGGGTGAGGGTTAGGCTGAGGGGTAGAGTTAGGTTTAGGGTGAGGGTTAGGTTTAGTCTGAGCGTTAGGGTTAGGGTTAAGGTTACAGTTAAGATGAGGGTAAGGGTTACGTTGAGATATAGCGTGAGGCTGAGGTTTAGTGTTATCATTTCGGTTAGGGTGAGGGTTAGGGTGAGGGTGAGGGTTAGGGTTAGGGTAAGGTTGAGGGTGAGGTTTAGGGTTAAGTTTAGGGTGAGGGTTAGGGTTAGGGTGAGGGTTAGGATTAGGGTTATGGTGAGGGTGAAGGTGAGACTGAGGGTTAGGGTGAGGGTGCGGGTGAGGGTGAGGGTTAGGGTTAGGGTTAGGTTTAGGGTGAGGGTGAGGGTGAGCGTTAGGGTTAGGATTAGATTTAGAGTTAGGGTTAGGCTGAGGTTGAGGGTGAGGGTTAGGATTAGGGTTAGGGTGAGGGTAAATTTTAGAGTGAGGTTTAGGATGAGAGTGAGGGTTATGGTTAGTCTGAGTGTTAGGGTGAGGGTTAGGGTGAGGGTTAGGCTGAGGGGTAGGTTTATGGTTATGTTGAGGTGTAGGTTTAATCTGAGGGTTAGGTTTAGTGTTAACTATAGGGTTAGTGTGAGGGTAAGGGTTAGAGTAGTGTTAGGGATAAGGTTAGGGTTAGGGTGAGGTTTAGGGTTAGTGTGAGGATTAGAGTTAGGGTTAGGGTTAGGATTAGGGTTAATGTGAGGGGTAGGGTTAGGTTTAGGGTTAGGGTTATGGTTAGTGTGAGGTTTAGGTTTATAGTTGGGTTTAGGGTTAGGGTGAATTTAAGGGTTAGGGTGAGTGTTAGGGTTAGGGTGAGTGTTAGGCTTAAGGTGAGGGTAAGGGTTAGGTTGAGGTTTAGGGTGAGGGTTAGGGTAAGGTTTAGGTTGAGTGCTAGGGTGAGGGTGAGGGTTAAGGTTAGGGTTAGGGTTAGAGTTAAGGTGAGGCTGAGGGTGAGATTTAGGTTTAGGACTAATGTTAGTTTTACACTTAGGTTTAGGGCGAGTGTGAGGATGAGGTTGAGTGTGAGCGTTAGGATGAGGGTTAGGATTATGGTTAGGTTGGGGGTTAGTGTTAGTGTTATGATTAAGGTGAGGGTGAGGTTTACGGTTAGGGTGAGTTTTCGCCTGAGGGTGAGGATTAGGTTGTGGGTGAGGGTTACTTTTAGGGTGAGGGTTAGGTTGACAGTGAGGGTTAGGGTTAGGATGAGGTTTAGGTTGCAATTTAGGGTTAGGGTAAGGGTTACGATTTGTGTGAGGGTTAGGTTTAGGGTTAGGGTTAGAGTGAGTGTAAGAGTTAGGGAGAGGTTTAGGGTGAGGTTGAGGGTTAGAGTTAGACTTAGGTTTAGGGTGAGGGTTAGGGTGATGGTTACAGTTAGGTTTAGGGTTAGGGTTAGGGTGAGGGTGAGGGTTAGTGTTAGTGTTAGGGTGAGTGTGAGGGTGAGGGTTAGGGTTCGGTGAGGGTTAGTGTTAGGGTGAGGGTTAGGGTTGAGGAATGGTTAGAGTTAGGGTGAGGGTGAGGGTGAGGGTTAGGGTTAGGATTAGTGTTAGGGTTAGGGTTAGGATTAGGGTTAGGTTTAGGGTTAGACTGAGGGTGATGGTGAGGGTGAGTGTGAGGTTTGGGATTAGGGTGAGGGTTAGGGTTACGGTTAGGGTTAGGATGAATGGTAGGGTTAGGGGTAGGGTTAGAGTTAGTGTGATGCTTAGGTTTAGTGTGAGGGTTAGGGTTAGCTTTTGGGTTAGGGTTAGGGCGAGGGTAAGTGTTATTGTGAGGATTAAGGTGAGCGTGAGGGTCAGGTTTAGGGTGAGGTTGAGGTTGAGGTTTAGGGTTAGGTTTAGGGTTAGGTTGAGGGTTATGGTGATGTTTAGGTTTAGGGTTAGGGTGATGGTTAGTGTTAGGGTTAGTGTGAGGGTTTGGTTTAGGTTTAGGGTTAGATTTACTGTTCGGGTGAGGGTTAGGGTAAGGTTTAGGGTTAGGTTTAGGTTTATTGTTAGGGTTAGGTTGTTGGTGAGTGTGAGGGTGAGATTTAGGTTTAGGGTTAGGTTTAGGGTGAGGTGAGAGTAAGAATTAGAGTTAGGATTAGGATTAGGGTTAGGGTAAGGCTGAGGTGGAGAGGGAGGCGGAGGAGGCTGTTTAGGCATTGGGTTAGGGTTATGTTAGGGTTATTGTTATTGTAAGGGTTAAGGTGAGGGTGAGAGTGAGTGGAGAGCGAGGTTTAGGGTTAGAGTTAGGTTTAAGGTGAGGGTGAGAGTGTGGGTGACGGTTAGGATTTGGATTAAAGTTAGGGTTAGGCTGAGGGTGAGAGTGAGGGGGAGAGTGAGAGTTAGGATTAGGGTTAGTGTTAGCCTTAGGGAGAAAGTGAGGGTGAGATTTATGTTTAGGATTAATGTTAGGTTTAGGGTTAGGCTTAGGGTTACAGTGAGGATGAGGGTGAGGATGAGGTTTAGATTGAGGGTTAGGGTTAGGTTTAGGGTGAGGATTAGGTTTAGTGTGATGTTTAGGGTGAGGGTGAGTTTTCGGTGAGGGTGAGTGTTCAGGTGAGGGTGAGGCTTAGGGTGTGGGTGAGGCTTAGGGTTAGGGTTAGGGTTAGGTAGTGGTTTAGGGTTATGTTTAGGATTACTGTGAGGGTTAGTGTTAGTGTTAGAGTGAGGGTAAGGGTTAGGGTGAGTATTAGTGTGAGGGTGAGGCTTAGGTGTAGAATGAGGGTTAGGGTTAGGTTTAGGCTTGGGGTGAGGGTGAGGTTGAGGGTTATGGTTAGTGTGAACGTTGGGTTTAGGGTGAGGATTAGGGTTAGGGTTAGGTTTAGGGTGAGTTTTAGGGTGAGGGTTAGGGTACGGTGAGGGTTAGAGATAGGGTGAGGGTGAGGGTTGTGTAAGGGTAAGGGTTAGAATGAGGTTAATGGTGAGGGTTAGGGTTAGGTTTAGGGTTTGACCGAGGGTGATGGTGAGGGTGCGGGTGAAGGTTTGAGTTAGGGATAGAGTTATGGTGAGGGTGATGGTTAGGATTAGGGTAAGGGTTAGGATGAGGGCTAGGATGAGGGTTAGGGTGAGGGTTAGGATTAATGTTAGGGTTATTGTTAGGGTTAGTGTTAGGGTGAGGTTGAGGTTGAGGGTGAGGGTGGGGATGAAGTTGAGATTGAGTCCTAGGGTTAGGTTTAGGGTGAGGGTGAGAGTCAGGGTTAGGGTTTGGGTTAGGATTAGTGTGAGGGTTAGGGTTTGGTGAATGTTAGGGTGAGAGCTAGGATGAGGATGAGGGTTAGGGTGATGGTTAGGCTGAGGGTAGGTTAGGGTTAGGTTTAGAGTGAGGGTGAGAGTGAGGGTTAGGGTTAGGGTTAGGTTTAGGGTGAAGAGTATGGTAAAGGTTAAGGTTAGGTTGAGAGTGAGCATTAAGGTGAAGTTTAGGATTAGGGTTAGGGTTAGGTTGAGGGTAAGGGTCAGCGTGAGCGTTAGGGTTAGGGTGAGGGTTAGGGTTTGGGGAAGAGTTACGTTTAGTGTTAGGGTGAGGGCTAGGTTGAGGTTGGGGGTTTGGGTTAGGGTTACGGATAGGGTGAAGATTAGGTTTAGGGTTTGGGTTAGGGTGAAGTTTAGGCTGAGGGGTAGTGTTAGGTTTAGGGTGAGGGTTAGGTTTAGTTTGAGGGTGAGGGTTAGGTTGAGGTTTAGGGTTAGGGTTAAGGTTATTGTTAGGGTTAGAGTGAGGTTAAAGGTGAGGGTGAGGTTTAGGTTTAGGGTTAGGTTTAGGGTGAGGGTGAGAGTGAGGGTTAGGGTTAGGATTAGGATTAGGGTTAGGGTTAAGGTGAGGGTGAAAGTGAGGGTGAGGGGGAGGGTTAGGATATTTGCTGGGGTTAGGGTTATGGTGAGGGTTACTGTTAGGTTTAGGGTTAGGATTATTTTTAGGTTTAGGGTGAGGGGGAGGGGTAGGATAGGGGAGGTTTACGGTTAGGGTTAGGTTTAGGGTGAGGGATATGGTGAGTGTTAGGGTTAGAATTAGTATTATGGTTAGGGTTAGGCTGAGGGTGAGGGCGAGGGTAAGGGTTATGATTATGGTTAGGGTTAGGGTGAGTGTGACTATCAGGGTTAGTTTGAGTGTTAGGGTTAGGATTAGGGTGAGAGAAAATTTTTGGGTGAGGGTTAGGGTGAGGGTGAAGTTTAGGCTTAGGGTTAGGGTTAGGATTAGTGTGTGAGTGAGGGTGAGGGTTAGGGTTATGGTGAGGTTTAGTGTTAGGGTGAGGGTGAGGGTTAAGGTTAGAGTTAGTGTGAGGGTGTGGGTGAAGGTGAGGGTTAGGGTTAGGTTTACAGTTAGGGTGAGGGTGAGGGTGAGGGTGATGGGTAGGGTTAGGATTAGAATTAGGGTTAGGGTTACGGTTAGGCTGAAGGTGAGGGTGAGGTTGAGGGTTAGGGTTAGGGTTAAGGTTAGGGTGAGGGCTAGAGTAAGAGTGAGGGTTAGGGTGAGCGTGAGGGTGAGGGTGAATATTTATGTAAGGTAAGGGTTAGGGTTAGGGTTTTTGTGAGGATTAGGGTGAGGGTGAGGGTTAGAGTGAGGGTTAGGGTTAGGGTGAGGGTTAGGGTTAGGGTAGGGTGAGGGTTTGGTTAGGGTAATGTTTAGGTTGAGGGTGAAGTTTAGGATGAGGTTGAGAGTAAGGGTGAGGGTTAGGGTTAATGTTAGTGTTAGGTGAGGGCTAGGGTGAGGATAAGGGTTAGGGGTAGGGTTAGGGATAGGGTGAGAATTAGGGTTAGGGTTAGTGTTAGGGTGAGGGTTAGGGTTAGGGTGAAGTTCAGGCTGAGGGGCAGGTTTAGGGTTAGTGTGAGGGTTTGGTTTAGTCTGAGGGTTAGTGTTAAGTTTAGGATTAGGTTTAGGTTGAGGTTAAGTGTTAGGGTAAGGTTGAGGTTTAGGGTTAGCATTAGGGTTAGGGTGGTGGTTAGGGTGAGGGTTAGGTTTAGGTTTATGTTGAGGATGAAGGTGACGGTTAGGTTTAGGGTTAGGGTGAGGTTTAGGTTTAGGGTGAGTGATACGGTTAGGGTTAGGGTGAGCGTTAGGTTTAGTCTGAGGGTTATTGGTTTAGTTTGAGGTTAAAGGTTAGGGTAAGGGTGAGGGTGAGGGTGAGTGTTAGGGTTAGCATTAGGGTTAGGGTGAGGGGTAGGGTGAGGATTAGTTTTAGGTTTAGGTTGAGGGTGAAGGTGAGGGTTAGGTTAAGGGTTAGGGTGAGATTTAGGTATAGGGTGAGGGATACGTTTAGGGTTCGGGTTAGGGTGAGGGTGAGGCTGAAGTTTAGGGTGAGGGTGAGGGTGAGAGTGATGGTGTGGGTTAGGGTAAGGGTTAGGTTTAGGGTGAAGGTGATGGTGAGAGTTAAGTTTAGGATTAGGGTTAGGGTTTGGGTTAGGCTGAGGGTGAGCGTGAGGGTGAGGTTTAGGGTTAGGGTGAGTGTTAGAGTTAGTGGGAGGGTTAGGGTGAGGGCGAGATTAAGGGTTGGGTTGAGGGTTAGGGTGAGGGTGAGGGTTAGGGTTAGGTTTAGGGTTAGGGGGAGGGTTAGGGTTAATGTTAGGGTTTTGGGTAAAAGTGAGGGTTAGGGTTAATGTTAGGGTTCAGATTAGGGTGAGGGTTAGGGTTAGGAGTGAGGGTTAGGGTTAGGGTTAGGGTGAGGGTGAGGTTGAGGGTGAAGGTTAGGGCTAGTGTTAGGGTGAGGGTTAGGTTTAGGGTGAATGTTAGGGTTAGGGTTGTGGTTATGGTGAGTGTGATGGTGAGGCTGAGGATTAGGTTGAGGGTGAGCGTGAAGTTGAGGGTTATGGTTTGGGTTAGGGTTAGGGTGAGGGTGAGGGCTAGGATTAGGGTTACAGTTAGGGTGAGGGTGAGGGTCAGGGTTAGTATTAGGGTGAGGGTTAGGTTTTGAATGAGGGTGAGGGTGAGGGTTAGGCTGAGTGTTAGGGTTAGTGTGAGGGTTAGTGTGAGCTTTAGGGTTAGTGTGACGATTAGGATTAGTGTTATGGTTAAGTTTAGGGTTAGGCTGAGGGTTAGTGTTAGTGTGAGGGTTAGGGTTGTGCTTAGGGTTAGTGTGAGGGTAACGGTTAGGGTGAGGGTAAGTGTTAGGTTGAGGTTGAGGGTTAGGGTTGGGGTTAGGGTTAGGGTGAGGGTGAGGGTTAGAGTGAGGGTTAAGGTTAGGGTTAGGGTGAGCGTTAGGGTGAGGGTGAGGGTGAGATTTAGTTTTAGGATTAGTGTTAGGTTTAGAGTTAGGCTTTGGGTGAGGGTGAGAGTGATGTTGAGGTTGAAGGTTAGGGTGAGTGTTAGGGTTAGGGTTAGGGTGAGGTTTAGGGTTAGTGTGAGGGTTAGGCTTAGGTTTCGGGTTAGGGTTAGGGTGACGGTAAGGGTTAGGAGGAGGGTTAGGGTTATGGAGAGGGTTAGGGTTAAGGTGAGGGTAAGGGTTAGGGTTAGAGTTAGGGTGAAGGCTAGGGTGAGTGTGAGCGTTAATGGTTAGGGTTAGGGATAGGGTGAGGATTAGGTTTAGGGTTAGGGTTAGGTTGAGGGTCAGGCTGAGGTGTAGGGTTATGGTGAGGGTTAGGTTTATTGTGAGGGTTAGGGTTAGGGTTAGGATTAGGGTTAGGGTTATTGTTAGGGTTAGGGTGAGATTAAAGGTGAGGGTGAGGGTGAGGTTTAGGTTTAGGGTGAGGGATAGTGTGAGGGTTAGGGTTAGGATTAGCATTAGGGTTAGGGTTAGGCTGAAAGTGAGGGGAATGGAGAGGGTTAGGTTCAGGCTTAGGGTTAGGGTGAGTGTGAGGGTTAGGGTTAGTGTAAGTGTTAGGGATAGGATAAGGGTGAGGGAAAATGTTTGGGTGAGGGTTAGGGTGAGGGTGAAGTTTAGGCTTAGGGTTAGGGTTAGGATTAGTGTGTGGGTGAGTTTGAGGAATAGGGTTATGGTGAGGTTTAGGGTAATGGTTCGGGTTAGGGTTAGAGTTAGTGTGAGTGTGTAGGTGAGGGTTGGGTTAGGGTTAGGTTTAGGGTTAGGGTGAGGGTGAGGGTGAGGGTGAGGGGTAGGCTTAGGATTAGGGTTAGGCTGAAGGTGAGGGTGAGGTTGAGGGTTAGGGTTAGGTTTAAGGTTAGCGTGAGGGCTAGAGTAAGAGTGAGGGTTAGGTTGAGCGTGAGTGTGAGCGTGAGTTTTTCGGTAAGGTAAGAGTTAGGGTTAGGATTAGTGTGAGGATTAGGGTGAGGGTGAGGGTTAGGGTGAGGGTTATTGTTAGGGTGAGGGTTTGGGTTAGGTTAGGGTGAGCATTTGCATAGGGTGATGTTTAGGTTGAGGGTGAAGTTTAGGATGAGGTGGAGGGTAAGGTGCGTTTTAGGGTTATTGTTAGAGTTAGGTGAGGGCTAGGGTGAGGGTGAGGTTTAGGGGTAGAGTTAGGGATAGGGTGAGAATTAGTGTTAGGCTTAGTGTTAGGGTGAGGGTTCGGGTTAGGGTGAGGGTTAGGCTGAGGTGTAAGGTTAGGGTTATGGTCAGGGTTAGGTTTAATCTGAGGGTTAATGCTAAGTTTAGGGTTAGGTTTAGCCTGAGTTTAAGGGTTAGGGTAAGGGTGAGTGTGAGGGTGAGGGTTGGGATTAGCATTAGGTTTAGGGTGAGGGTTAGGGTTAGGGTTAGGTTTAGGGTTGGGGATAGCCTTAGGGAGATAGTGAGGGTGAGTTTTAGGTTTAGGATTAGTGGTAGGTTTAGGGTTAGGCTTAGGATTAGAGTGAGGGGAGGGTGAGGGAGAGGTTTAGGGTGAGGTTTAGGGTTAGGTTTAGGGTGAGGTTAGGGTTAGGGTGATGTTTAGGGTGAGGGTGAATTTTAGGTTGAGGTTGAGTGTTCAGGTGAGGGTGAGGGTAAGGGTGTGGGTGAGGGTTAGAGTTAGGGTGAGGGTTAGGGTGAGGTTAAGGGTGAGGGCTAGGGTGAGGGTGAGGGTTAAGTTTAGGGTTAGGGTTAGCATTAGGATGAGGATGAGGGTGAGATTTAGGTTTAGGACTAGTGTTAAATTTAGGGTTAGGCTTAGAGTTGGTGTGAGGATGAGGTTGAGGGTGAGGGTTAGGGTGAGGATTAGGGTTAGGGTTAGGGTGGGGGTTAGTGTTATTGTGATGATTAAGGTCAGGGTGAGGTTTAGGGTTATGGAGAGTGTTCGGGTGAGGTTGAGGATTAGGTTGTGGGTGAGGGTTAGCTTTAGGGTGAGGGTTAGGGTGACAGTGAGGGTTAGGGGGAGGCCGAGGGTTACGGTTAGGGTTAGGATGAGGGTTAGCTTGCAATTTAGGGTTAGGGTGAGTGTTAGGTGTAGGATTAGGGTTAGGGTGAGGTTCAGGGTCAGGGTGAGTGTTAGGGTTAGTTTGAGGTTAAGGTTTAGGTTTAGGGTTGATGTTAGGGTTAGAGTTAGTGTTCGGGTGAGGGTTAGGGTAAGCTTTAGGGTTAGGTTTAGTATTTTTGTTGAGGTTACGGTGAGGGTTAGGGTGAGGGTGAGGTTTATTGTTAGGGTTAGGTTTGGGGTGAGGGTGAGAGTGAGAATTAGGGTTAGGATTAGTATTAGGGTTAGGGTTATGTTGAGGTGGAGAGGGATCGGGAGGGTACGGTTTAGGCATAGGATAAGGTTTAGTGTTAGTGTTAGTGTTAGTGTTAGGGTTAGGGTTAGGGTTATTGTTAGGGTTAGAGTGAGGGTGAGAGTGAGGGTTGGGGTAGGGGGAGGGCGAGGTTTAGGGATAGGGTTAGATTTAAGGTGAGGGTGAGAGTGTGGGTTAGGGTTTGGATTTGGATTATGGTTCGGGTTAGGCTGAGGGTGAGGTTGAGGTTGAAGTTGAGGGTGAGGGTGAAGTTGAGGGTTACTGTTAGGTTTAGTGTGAGGGTGAGAGTGAGGGTTAGGGTTAGGGTTAGGATTAGTGTGAGGGTTAGGTTTAGGGTTAGGGTTAGTGTGAGGGATAGGGTCAGCGTGAGTGTTAGGTTGAAAGCTAGGGTGAGGATATGGTTTAGGGTTAGGGATATGGTTAGGCTGAGAAGTAGGTTAAGGGTTAGGTTTAGGGGGAGGGTGAGAGTGAGGGTTAAGGTTTGGATTAGGCTTAGAGTTAGGTTTGGGCTGAGGTTGAGGTTGAGGAGGAGGGTTAGGTTTAGAGCTGGGGTTAGGGTTAGGGTTAGGGTTAGAGTAAGGGTTAGGGTTAGGGTTATTTTTAGAATTAGGATGACAGAGAGTTTGAGGGTGAGGGGGAGATTTAGGGTTAGGTTTAGGTTTAGGTTGAGGATGAGATTGAGTTTTAGTGATAGTATTGGGATTAGGGTTAGGTTTAGGCTGAGGGTGAGGGTGAGGGTGAAGGGAGGGTTAGGCTTAGGGTTAAGTTAATGGTTAGAGTTAGGATGAGCGTTAACGTGAGGAATAGGGTTAGGGTTAGGGGTGGGGTAAGGGTAAGGTTTAGGGTGAAGTTTAGGGTGAGTTTGAGGGTTAGGGTGAGGGTTAGGTTTGGGGTAGGATTAGGCTTAGGGTAAGGGTGACGGTGAGGGTGAGGGTTAGGGTTACGATTAGGGTTAGGGTTAGGGTTAGATTGAGGGTGAGGGTTTGGGTTAGGGTGAGAGTTAGGGATAGGGTTAGGTTTAGGGTGAGGGTCAGGTTGAGGGTTAGAGTTAGGGTTAGGTTTAGGATGAAGGTTAGGGTGAGGGGTAGTGTTATGTTTAGGGTGAGGGTTAGTGTTATGGTTAGGGTGAGGGTTAGTGTTAGGGTTTGGGTGAGGGTAAGGGTTAGGGTCAGGGTTAGAGTGAGGGTTATGGTTATGGTTAGGGTTAGGGTTAGGGTGAGGAGTATAGTGAAGTTTAGGTTTAGGGTGAGCGTGAGGGTTAAGGTGTGGGTTAGGGTTATTGTTAGGGTTAGGTTTAGGGTTAGGGTTAGGGTGAGGGCTAGGGTGAGGGTGAAGGTTAGGGTTAGGGGAAGGGTCAGGTTTAGGGTTAGGTTTAGGGTGAGGGCTAGCGTGAGGGTGAGGGTTAGGGTAGGTTTAGGGATAGGGTGAGGATTAGGTTTAGTATTAGGGTTAGGTTGAGTGTTAGGGTGAGGGTGAGGGTGAGGGTTAGGGTGTGTGAGTGTTAGGGTTAGAGTGAGGTTTAGGGTTAGTTTGAGGGTTAGGGTTAGGGTTAGGGTTAGGTTTAGTGTGAGTGTTAGAGTGAGGGTGAGGGTAAGGGATAGGTTGAGGCTTAGGGTGAGGAGGACGATTAGGGTTAGGGTTTGGGTTAAGGTGAGGCTTAGGTTGAGATTTAGGGTTAAGGTTAGGGATAGGTTTAGTGTGAGGCTTAGGGTTAATGTTATGGTTAGGGTTAGTGTAAGGGTTAGCGTGAGGGTTAGGGTTAGAGTTTGGCTTAGTGTTAGGGTGAGAGTTAGCGTTAGTGTTAGGGTTAGGTGTGGTGTATGTTTAGATTTAGGGTGAGGGTTATGTTTAGTGTGAGGGTTAGGTTTCTGGTTAGGGTTAGGGTTGGGGTGATGATAAGCTTTAGGGTGAGGGTTAGTGGGAGAGATAGGTTTAGGGTTAGCGTGAGTGTTAGGGTGATGGTTAGGATGAGGGTTAGGGTGAGGGTTAGGATTTGGGTTGTGGTGAGGGTGAGGCTTAGGGTATGAGTTAGGGTTAGGGTTAGGTTTAGGGTTAGGGTTAGGCTTAGTGTTAGTGTTAGGTTTAGGGTTATTTTTAGGGTTAGGGTTAGGCTTAAGGTGAGGGTGACGGTGAGGTTTCGTGTTAGGGTTTGGGTTAGGCTGAGGTTGAGGGTGAAGTTAAGGGTTAGGGTTAATGTTATGCTTATGTTTAGGGTGAGGGTTAGGGTGTGTGAGGGTTAGGTTTAGGGTGAGGTTTAGGGTTAATTTGAGGGTTAGTGTTAGGTTTATAGTTACGTTGTGCATGAGGGTGAGGGTGAGGGTTAGTGTGAGGGTTAGGGTTAGGGTTAGGTTTAGGGTACGGGTAAGGGTTACGGTGAGGGTTATTCTGAGGGTTAGGGTAACGGTGAGGGTGAGGGATTCGGTTAGGTAAGGGTTAGGGTTAGGGTTAGTGTGAGGATTAGGCTGAGGGTGAGGGTTAGGTTGAGGGATAGGGTTAGGGTGGGGGATAGTGTTAGGTTTAGGGTGAGGGTTAGGGTTAAGTTAATGTTAAGGGTGAGGGTGAGGGTTAGTGTGAAGGTGAGGGTGAGGGTTTGGGTTCGGGTTAGGGTTAGAGTTAGGGTGAGCGTTAGAATGAGGCTGAGGGTTAGGGTTAGGGTTAGGAAATGGTGAGAATTAGAGTTAGGGTTAGGGTTAGGGTTAAGGTGAGAGTAAGAGTTAGGGTGAGGGTTAGGTTTAGGTTTAGGGTTAGGATGAGGGTTAGGTAGAGGGTTAGTGTTATGGTTAGGGTGAGGGTTTGCATGAGGGTAAGGGTTAGAATGAGGGTTAGGGTGAGGTTGAGTTTTACAGTTAGGGTGAGGAGTACGGTGAAAATTAGGGTTAGGGTTAGAGTGAGCGTTAAGGTGAGGGTTAGGGTTAGGGTGAGGGTACATGTCAGGGTGAGGGTTAGTGTTAGAGTGAGGGTAAGGGTCAGGGTGTATGTTAGGGTTTGGGTGAGTGTTAGGTTTAGGGGAAGGGTTAGGTTTAGCGTTAGGTTTAGGGTGAGTGCTAGGGTGAGGGTGAGCATTAGGGTTAGATTTAGGGATACTGTGAGGATTAGGTTTAGGGATAGGGTGAGGGTTAATCTAAGGGGTAGGGGTAGGGCTAGGGTGAGGTTTAGGTTTAATGTGAGGGTTAGGGTTAGTGTGAAGGTTTGTGTTAGGGTTAGGTTTAGGGTTATTGTTAGGGTTAAGTTGAGGTTTAAGGTGAGGGTGAGGGTGAGGGTTAGGTTTAGGGTTAGGTTTAGGGTGAGGGAGAGAGTGAGGTTTAGGGTTAGGATTAGGATTAAGTTTAGGGTTAGGCTGAGGGTGAGAGTGTGTGTGAGGGGGAGGTTTAGTTTTAGTGGTGGGGTTATGGTTAGGGTGAGGGTTGGTTTTAGGGCTAGGGGGAGGGGGAGGGGGAGTGTAGGGGGAGGTTTACGTTTAGGGTTAGGTTTAGGGTGAGGTATAGGGTGAGGGTTAGGTTTAAGATTAGGATTAGGGTTAAGGTTAGGCTGAGGGTAGGGGGAGGGAGAGGATTAGGGTTAGGGTTAGGATTAGGGTGAGTGTGAGGTTTAGGGTTAGTGTGAGCGTTAGAGTTAGGATTAGGGTGAGGGAAAATGTTTGGGTGAGGGTTAGGGTGAGGGTGAAGGATAGGCTTAGGATTAGGGTTATGATTAGTGTGTGGGTGATGTTGCGGTTTAGGGTTATGGTGAGGTTTAGGGTTAGGGTGAGGGTTAGGGTTATGGTTGAGTTAGTGTGAGGGTGTGGGTGAGGGTGAAGGTTAGGGATAGGTATAGGATTAGGGTGAGAGTGAGGGTGAGGGTGAGGGTGATGTGTATTGTAAGGGTTTGGGTTAGGGTTTGCGTTAGGGTTAGGCTGAATGTGAGTGTGAGGCTGAGGGTTAGGTTTTGGGTTAAGTTTAGGGTGAGGGCTAGAGTGAGTGAGGGTTAGGGTGAGCGCGAGGGTGAGGGTGAGTTTTTCAGTAAGATAAGGGTTAGGGTTAGGGTTAGTGTGAGGATTAGGGTGAGGGTGAGGTTTAGGGTGAGTTTTAGGGTCAGGGTGAGGGTTAGGGTCAGGGGAGGGTGAGGGTTTGTTTAGGGTGATGTTTATGGTGAGGGTGAAGTTTAGGATGAGGGTGAGGGTAAGGGTGAGGTTTAGGGTTAGAGTTAGAGTTTGGTGAGGGCTAGGGTGAGGGTGAGGGCTAGGGGTAGAATAAGGGATAGGGTGAGAATTAGGGTTAGTGTTAGTGTTAGGGTGAGGGTTAGGCTGAGGGGTAGGGTTAGGGTTAGGGTGAGGATTAGTTTTAATGTGAGGGTTAGGGTTTCGGTGAGGGTTAGGGTTCGGATTAGGTTTAGGGTTATTGTTATGGTTAGGGTGAGGTTAAAGGTGAGGGTGAGAGTGAGGGTGAGGGTGAGGTTTAGGATTAGGGTTAGGTTTAGGGTGAGGGTGAGAGTGAGGGTTAGGGTTAGGATTAGGATTAGGTTCAGGGTAGGCTGAGGGTGAGAGTGAGGGGGAGGAGGAGGATTAGTTTTAGTGATGGGGTTAGGGTTAGGGTGAGTTTTGTGTTAGGGTTTGGGTTAGGATTATTGTTAGGGTTTGGGTGAGGGTGAGGGGGATGGGAGGGGGAGGTTTATGGTTAGGGTTAGGTTTAGGCTGAGGGATAGGGTGATGGTTAGGGTTAGGCTTAAGATTAGGGTTAGGGTTAGGCTGAGGGTGAGGGTAAGGCGGAGGGTTAGGGTTAGGGTTAGGGTTAAGGTGAGTGTGAGGGTTAGTGTTAGTGTGAGCGTTAGGGTTAGGATTATGGTGAGGGAAAATGTTTGGGTGAGGGTTAGGGTGAGGGTGAAGCTTAGCCTTATTAGGGTTAGGATTAGTGTGTGGGTGAGGGTGAGGGTTAGGGTTATGGTGAGGTTTAGGTTTAGGATGACGGTTACAGTTAGGTTTAGAGTTAGTGTGAGGGTGTGGGTGAAGTTGAGGGTTAGGGTTAGGTTTATGGTTAGGGTGAGGGTGAGGGTGAGGGCGATGGGTAGGGTAAGTGTTAGGGTTAGGGTTTGGGTTAAGGTAAGGCTGAAGTTGAAGGTGAGGTTTATGTTTAGGGTTCAACTTAGGGTGAGGGCAAGAATAAGAGTGAGGGCTAGGGTGAGCATGAGTGTGAGGGTGAGTTTTTCGTTAAGGTAAGGGTTAGGGTTAGGATTATTGTGAGGATTAGGGTGAGGGTGAGGGTTAGAGTGAGAGTTAGGTTTAGGGTGAGGGTTAGGGTTAGGGTAGGGTGTGTGCTTGTTTACGGTGATGTTTAGGGTGAGGGTGAAGGTTAGGATGAGGGTGAGAGTAAGAGTGAGGGTTAGGGTTAGTGTTAGAATTAGGTGAAGGCTAGTGTGAGGGTGAGGGTTAGGTATAGAGTTAGGGATAGGGTGAGAATCAGGGTTAAGTTTAGTGTTATGGTGAGGGTTAGGGTTAGGGTGAGGGTTAGGCTGAGTGGTAGGGTTAGGGTTAGGGTGAGGGTTAGGTTTAGTCTGAGGGTTAGTGTTAAGTTTAGGTTTAGGTTTAAGGTGAGGTTAAGGGTTAGGTTAAGGGTGAGGGTGAGGGTGAGGTTGAGGTTAGGGTTAGCATTAGGGTTAGGGTGGTGGTTAGGGTGTGGGTTAGGTTTGGGTTTAGGTTGAGGGTGAAGGTGTGGGTTAGGTTAAGGTTTAGGGTGAGATTTAGTTTTAGGGTGAAAGTTACGGTTAGGGTTAGGGTGAGGGTGACCGTGAGGGTGAGGCTGAAGTTTAGGGTGAGGGTGAGGGTGAGGGTATGGGTTAGGTTTAGGTTTAGGTTTAGGGTGAAGTTGAGGGTGGGTTAAGGTTAGAATTAGGGTTAGGGTTTGGGTTAGGCTGAAGTGAGCGTGAGGGTGAGGGTGAGGCTTAGGGTTAGGGTGAGTGTTAGAGTTAGTATGAGGGATAGGGTGAGGGCGAGATTAAGGGTTTGGTTGAGGGTTAGGGTGAGGATGAGGGTAAGGGTTAGGTTGAGGGTTAGGGGGAGGGTAAAGTTGAGGGTTAGGTTTAAGTTTAGGTTTAGGGTTAGGGTGAGGGTTATGGTTAATGTTAGGGTTAGGATTAGGTTAAGGATTAGGGTGAGGGTGAGGGGTAGGGTTAGGGTGAGGGTTAGGGTTAAGTTGAGGGTTAGGGTTAGGATTAGGGTTAGGGTGAGGACTAGAGTGAGGGTTATAGTTAGGGTTAGGCTTAGGTTTAGGGTGAGGTTTAGGGTTACTGTTAGGGTTAGTGTGAGGGATAGGATTAGGATTAGGGTGAGGGTTAGCTTTAGTGTGAGGGTTAGGGTTAGTTTTAGGGTTAGGGTTAGGGTGAGGGTAAGGGTTAGCGTGAGGTTTAGTTTGATAATGAGGGTTAGAGTTAGCGTTAGGTTTAGGGTGAGGGTTTTGGTGAGGGTTAGGGTTAGGTTTAGTGTTAAAGTTACTGTGAGGGTGACTGTTAGGGTTAGGGTAAGTGTGAGAGTTATGGTTAGGGTTAGTGTTAGGGTGAGGGTTAGGGTTAGGGTAAGGTTTATTGTTAGCTTTAGGGTTAGTCTGAGGGTGAGGGTGATGGTGAGGGTGAGGTAAAGGGTAAGGTTTTGGTTTAGAGTGAGGGTGTGAGTGAGGGTTAGGTTTAGGATTAGGATTAGGTTTTGGGTTAGACTGAGGGTGACGGTGAGTTTGAGGGTTAGGGATAGTGTTAGGGTGAGGTTTAGGGTTAGGGTGAGGTGTAGGGTTAGGGTTATAGTTAGGATGAGTGTGTGGGTGAGGGTGAGTGTTAGGGTTAGGTTTAGGGGTAATGTGAGAGTGAGGGTGAGGTGATGGGTTAAGATTAGGGTTAGGGTTAGGCTTATGCTGAGGGTGAGAATGAGGTTGAGGGTTTGGATTAGGGTTATTAGGGTGAGGGCTAGAGTGAGGGTGAGGGTTAGGGTGAGGGTGAGGGTGAGGTTTTCGGTTAGGTAAGGGTTAGCGTTAGGGTTTATGTGAGGATTAGGGTGAGGGGTAGGGCGAGTGTTAGGGTTAGGGTAAGGGTTAGGGTTAGTGTATGTTGAGGGTTGGATTAGGGTGATGTTTACGATGAGGTTGATGGTTAGGATGAGGGTGAGGGCAAGGGTATGGATTAGGATTATTGTTAGAATTAAGTGAGGGATAGGGTGAGGTTGAGGGTTAGGGGTAGGTTTAGGGATAGGGTGAGAATTAGGGTTAGGGTTTGGGTGAGGGTGAGCATTAGGTTAAGGGTTAGGCTGAGAGGTAGGCTTAGGATTAGGGTGAGCGTTAGGTTTAGTCTGAGGGTTAGGGTTAAGTTTAGGGTTAGGGTTAGGGTGAGTGTTAGGTTTAGGGTTAGGGTTAGGGTGAGGGTGAGGGTGAGGGTTGGCATTAGGGTTAGGATTTACAAGGAGATGTTCACCAGGAACACCAGGAGCCTGCCAGCAGCCAGATTCTGAAATTCTTCCTAAGAATCCTTGAAAAGGAGTGAAACGCACCTATCTTGCAATAACTCAGAAATTCATTCTGAGTGTTTCCGGCAGAAGTCATTCAGCTGAACACAACGGTGGACTAACTAGAGCCTGATATAGCCAGTGCTGTCCATAGTCCTGGATGGACAGTGATCGCATCACAAACAACTGAGGTCTAGTTCTCCAAACTTTTACAGAGTGCCATAAGTAGAGGTAAAATTTACTGCTCAGGTTGAGTAGAGTGTAGCCATCAAAGCTGTAATAAGCAGCACTCAGGTGAGAAGAACGGGAAGCAGATATTCCCAGTCAGCTGGCAGGGTCCTACGGGGACAAGCATATCTGGCTGCCACGTCTGAATGTTTGCAAGCGCGGCAGAGCTCTGCAGGTGCAATTGTGCAGCACTGCAAACTGCGTAACCTTGCCAAACTTCAAGGGTGTAGAAGAAACCACGGCGGATTTACAAGGAGATGTGGACCCTGAACACCCAGAGGCCTGCCAGCAGTAAGATTTGGGTGAAGTTTAGAGTGAGGGTGAGGGTGAGGGTTAGGTTTAGGTTTCGGTATTGTTTTAGGATTAGTGTGAGGGTGAGGGTGAGCATGAGTGTGAGGGTTAGTGTGAGGGTTAGTTTGTGGCTGAGGCTGAGGGTGTGGGTGAGGGTGAGGGTGAGCGTGAGGGTGAGGGTGAGGGTTAGGGTTAGGGTTATGGATAGGATTATGGTAAGGGTGAGGGTTAGGGTTAATGTGAGGGTGAGGGTTAGGGTTAGGGTGAGGGTTACACATTGGTTTAGGGGGAGGGGGAGGGTTATGGTGAGGGTTAGGGTTAAGGATAGGGTTAGGATAAGGGTGAGGGTTAGGGTTAATGTTAGGGTGAGGATTAGGGTGAGGGTTAGGGGTAGTGTGTGGGTTAGTGTAAGAATGAGGGTTAGAGTTAGCGTGAGTGTTAGGGTGAGTGTTAGGGTGAGGATTAGTGTGAGGGTTAGGGTTAGTGTTAGGGTTTTGGTGAGGGTGACTGATAGGATTAGGGTTAGGCTGAGGGTGAGGGTGACTGTGAATGTGAGGTTTAGGGTTACGGTTCGGTTGAGGGTGAGGGTGAGGGTGAAGGTTAGGGTTAGGATTAGGGTTAGGTTTAGGGTTAGGCTGGGGATGAGTGGGAGGGTGAGTGTTAGGGCTAGTGTTAGGGTGAGGTGTAGGGTTAGGGTGAGAGTTAGGTTTAGAGTTAGGGTGAGGGTGTGGGTGAGGGTGAGGGTTAGGGCTAGCTTTACGGTTAGGGTGAGGGTGAGGGTGATGGTTAGGGTGAGGTTAGGGTTAGGGTGAGGTTTAGGGTTATGGTGAGGTTTAGGGTTAGGGTTAGAGTTAGGGTGAGTGTTAGGGTAAGTGTGTGGGTCAGGGTGAGGGTTAGGGTTAGGTTTAGGGGTAGGGTAAGGGTGAGGGTGAAGGGTAGGGTTAGGATTAGGTTTAGGGTTAACGTTAGGGTGAGGGCTAGGGTGAGAGTGAGATTTAGGGTGAGGGTGAGGGTGAGGTTTTCAGTTATGTAAGCTTTAGGGTTAGGGTTAGTGTGAGGATTAGGGTGAGGGTGAGGTTTAGGGTGAGTGTTAAGGTTAGCTTGAGGGTGAGGGTTAGGGTGACGGTGTGGGAAAGGGTGAGGGTTAGGGTTAGGGTTAGAGATGAGTGAGAGCTAGTGTGAGGGTGAGGGTTAGGGGTAGGGTTAGGGATAGGGTGAGAATTAGGTTTAGGTTAAGGGAGAGCATTAGGTTTAGGGTGAGGGTTAGGCTGAGGGGTAGAGTTAGGATTAGGGTGAGGGTTAGGTTTAGTCTGAAGGTTAGAGTTAGGGTGAGGATAAGGGTTAGGGTGAGGGTTAGGGTGAGGGTGAGGTTTAGGGTTAGCCTCAGGGTTAGGGTGAGTATTAGGGTGATGGTTAGGGCGTGAGGGATAATGTTAGGGTTAGGTTTAGTGTGAGGATGAGGGTGTGGCTGAAGTTTAGGGTGAGGGTGAGGGTGAGGTTTTGGGTTAGGGTTAGGGTTAGGCTGAGCTTGAGGGTGAGGGTGAGGGTGAGGGTTAGGGTTAGGATTAGGGTTAGGGTGAGGGTTATGCTGAGGGTGAGCGTGAGTGAGAGGGTAACGGTTAGGGTTAGGATTAGGATGAGGGTTATAGTGTGAGGGTTAAAGTGAGTGTGAGAGTAAGGGTTAGGTTGAGGGTTAGGGTGAGGGTGAGGGTTAGTGTTAGGTTTAGGGTTAGGGAGAGGGTTAGTTTGAGGGTTAGGGTTAAGGTTAAGCTTAGCGTTAGGGTGAGGTTTAGGATTAATGTTAGGGTTAGGGTTAGGGTAATGGTTAGGGTGAAGGTTAGCGTGAGGGTTAGGGTTAGTGAGAGGGTTAGAGAGGGGGTGAGGGTAATGGACAGTTTGAGGCTTACGGAGAGAGGGAAGATTAGGGTTAGGGTTTGTGTTAGGGTGAGGGTTAGGTTGAGGTTTAGGGTTAAGGTTAGGGTTAGGGTTAGGGTGAGGGTTAGGGTTAATGTTAGGGTTAGGGTTAGGGTAAGGTTTAGGATGAAGGTTAGGGTTAGGGTTAGGTTTAGGTTTAGGGTGAGGGCTAGGGTGAAGGTGAGGGTTAGGGTTATGCTTAGGGATAGGGTGAGAGTTAGGTTTAGGGTTAGGGTTAGGTGAGGGGTAGGTTTAGGGTTAGGGTGAGGTTTAGGTTTAGTGTGAGGGTGTGGCTTAGGGGTAGGTTTAGGGTGAGGGTAAGCCTTAGGTGATGGTTAGTGTGAGAGTGATTGTTAGGGTTAGCGTGTGTGTTAGGGTGACCATTAGGGTGAGGGTTAGGGTTAGTTTAGGGTTAGAGTAACGGTGAGGGTGAGGGTGATGGTGATTGTTAGGGTGAGGATGAGGATGAGGAAGAGGGTGAGGCTGAGGGTGAGGGTTAGAGTTAGGGTTAGGATTTAGAAGGAGATGTCCACCCGGAACACCGGGAGGCCTGCCAGCAGCAAGATTCTGGAATTCTTCTTAAGAAGCCTTAAAAGGATTGAAATGCTCCTATGTTGCAAGAACTCAGAACTTCATTCTGAGTGTTCCCGGCAGAGGTCATTCTGATTAACACAACCGTGGACTAATTAGACCCTGACATAGGTAGTGACGTGCATAGTCCTGGATGGACACTGGTCGCGTCCCAAACAACTGAGGTCTAGTTCTCCAAATTTTCACAGAGTGCCATAAGTAGAGGTTCAATTTACTACTCAGGTTGAGTAGAGTGTAGCCGTCAAAGCTGTAATCAGTAGAGGGTTAGAGTTAGGTTAGGGATAGGGTGAGGTTTAGGTTCAGGGTTAGGGTTTTGTGTTAGGGTTAGGGTCAGGGTTAGGGTTTAGGGTTAGGGTTAGGCTTTAGGGTTAGGGTCAGGGTTAGGGTTAGGGTTAGGGTTAGGATTTACAAGGAGATGTTCACCAGGAACACCAGGAGGCCTGCCAGCAGCCAGATTCTGAAATTCTTCCTAAGAAGCCTTGAAAAGGAGTGAAACACACCTATCTTGCAAGAACTCAGAACCTCATTCTTAGTGTTTCCGGCAGAAGTCATTCAGCTGAACACAACGGTGGACTAACTAGAGCCTGATGTAGCCAGTGCTGTCCATAGTCCTGGATGGACAGTGGTCACGTCACAAACAACTGAGCTCTAGTTCTCCAAACTTTTACAGAATTCCATAAGTAGAGGTAAACCTTACTCCTCAGGTTGAGTAGAGTGTAGCCATCAAAGCTGTAATAAGCAGCACTCAGGTGAGAAGAACGGGAAGCAGATATTCCCAGTCAGCTGGCAGGGTCCTACGGGGACAAGCATATCTGGCTGCCACGTCTGAATGTTTGCAAGCGTGGCAGAGCTCTGCAGGTGCAATTGTGCAGCACTGCAAACTGCGTACCCTTTCCAAACTTCACGGGTGTAGAAGAAACCACGGAGGATTTACAGGGAGATGTTCACACTGAACACCCAGAGGCCTGCCAGCAGTAAGATTCGGGTGAAGTTTAGGGTGAGGGTGGTGAGGGTGAGGGTGAGGGTTAGGTGTAGGTTATGGGATTGGGTTAGTGTTAGCGTGAGGGTGAAGGACAGCGTGAGGGTGAGGGTTAGTGTGAGGGTTAGGGGGAGGTTTAGGGTAAGGGTGAGGCTGAGGGTGTGGGTGAGAGTGAGGGTGAGTGTGAGGGTTAGGGTTAGTGTTAGGGTTAGGGTTAGGGTTGGGTGATGGTTAAGGTTAGGGTAGAGTTAGGGTGAGGTTTAGGATTATGGTGATGGTTAGTGTTAGGGTTAGATTTAGCGTGAGGGTGTGGGTGAAGGTGAGGGTTAGGGTTAGCTTTAGGGTTAGGGTGAGGTTGAAGGTGATGGTTAGGGTTATGTTAGGGTTCGGGTGAGGTTTAGGGTTAGGGTGAGGGTTAGGGTTAGGGTTAGAGTTAGGTTGAGGGTGTGGTTGAGGGTGAGGGTAGGATTAGGTTTAGGGGTAGGGTGAAGTTGAGGGTAAGGGGTAGGCTTTGGATTAGTGTTAGGGTTAGGTTTAGCGTTATGCTGAGGATGAGGGTGATATTCAGGGTCAGGTTTAGGGTTAAGGTTAGGGTGAGGGCTACGGTAAGGGTGGGGTTTAGGGAGTGGGTGAGGGTTTGGGTGAGGTTTTCCATTATATAAGGGTTAGGGTTAGGGTTAGTGTGAGAATTAGGGTGAGGGTGGGGGTTAGAGTGAGGGTTAGGGTTAGGGTGAGGGTTAGGGTTAGGGTAGGGTGAGGGTTGGGTTACGGTGAGGTTTAGGGTGAGGCTCAGGGTTAGGGTGAGTGTGAGGGTAAGGTTGAGGGTTAGGGTTAGGGTTAGAGTTAAGTGAGGGCTAGGGTGAGGGTGAGGGTTAGGGGTAGGTTTAGGCATATGGTGAGAATTAGGGTTAAGTTAAGGGTGAGCATTAGGTTTAGAGTGAGGGTTAGGCTGAGCGTTAGGGTTAGGATTAGAGTGAGGGTTAGGTTTAGTCTGAGGCTTAGGTTTAGGTGAGGATAAGGGTTAGGGTGAGGGTGAGGTTTAGGGTTAGCGTTAGGGTTAGGGTGAGTATTAGGTTGATGGTCAGGGTTAAAGTTAACTTGAGTGTTAGGTTTAGGGTGAGGGATATGGTTAGGTTTAGGGTTAGGGTGAGGGTGAGGGTGAGGCTGAATTTTATGGTGTGGGTGAGGGTGAGGTTTTGGGTTAGGGTTAGGTTTAGGTTGAGGTTGAGGGTGAGGGTGAGGGTTAGGGTTAGGATTAGGGTTAGGGTTAGGGTTATGCTGAGGGTGAGCGTGAGTGAGAGGGTGAGGGTTAGGGTGAGGGTTAGGAGGAGGGTTAGAGTTAATGTGAGGTCTACAGTGAGGGTGAGAGTAAGGGTTAGCATGAGGGTTAGGGTGAGGGTGAGGGTTAAGTTTAGGTTTAGGGTTAGGGGGAGGGTTAGGTTGAGGATTAGGGTTAAGGTTAGTATTAAGTTTAAGGTGAGGGTTAGGATTAATGTTAGGGTTAGGGTTAGGGTCATCTTCAGGGTGAAGGTTAGGGTGAGGGTTAGGGTTAGTGTGAGGGTTAGAGAGAGGGTGAGGGTAAGAATATGTTGATGCTTTGGGGGAGAGGTAGGATTAGGGTTATGGTTTGTGTTAGGGTGATAGGTTGAGGTTTAGGGTTAAGTTTAGGGTTCGGGTTACGGTTCGGGTTAGGGTTAATTTTAGGGTTAGGGTTAGGGTAAGGTTTAGGATTAGGGTTAGGATTAGCATTAGGGTGAGGGCTAGGGTGAAGGTGAGGGTTAGGGTTAGGCTTAGGGTTAGGGTGAGAGTTAGATTTAAGTTTAGGGTGAGGGTGAGGTTTAGTGTGAGGTTTAGGATTAGGGTTAGGGTTAGGGTGAGGGTAAGCGTTAGTGTGAGGGTTAGTGTGAGAGTGAGGGTTAGGGTTAGCATGAGTATTAGTGTGAGGGTTAGGGTGAGGGTTAGGGTTAATTTAGGGTTAGAGTGATGGTGAGGGTGAGGGTGATGGTGAGTGTTAGGGTGAGGGTGAGGATGAGGATGAGGGTGAGGGTGACGGTGAGGGTTAGAGTTAGGGTTAGAGTTAGGGTTAGGGTTAGGGTTTACAAGGATATGTCCACCGGGAACACCCGGAGGCCTGCCCGCAGCAAGATTCTGGAATTCTTCCTAAGAAGCCTTGAAAGGATTGAAACGCTCCTTTGTTGCAATAACTGAGAACTTCTTTCTGAGTGTTCGTGACAACGGTCATTCTGATTAACACAACGGTGGATTAATTAGAGCCTGACATAGGTAGTGCCGTCCATAGTCCTGGATGGACAGTGGTCGCGTCCCAAACAACTGAGGTCTAGTTCTCCAAATTTTCACAGAGTGCCATAAGTAGAGGTTCAATTTACTACTCAGGTTGAGTAGAGTGTAGCCGTCAAAGCTGTAATCAGTAGAGGGTTAGAGTTAGGTTAGGGTTAGGGTGAGGTTTAGGTTCAGGGTTAGGGTTTTGTGTTAGGGTTAGGGTCAGGGTTAGGGTTTAGGTTAGGGTTAGGCTTTAGGGTTAGGGTCAGGGTTAGGGTTAGGGTTAGGGTTAGGGTTAGGATTTACAAGGAGATGTTCACCAGGAACACCAGGAGGCCTGCCAGCAGCCAGATTCTGAAATTCTTCCTAAGAAGCCTTGAAAAGGAGTGAAACACACCTATCTTGCAAGAACTCAGAACCTCATTCTTAGTGTTTCCGGCAGAAGTCATTCAGCTGAACACAACGGTGGACTAACTAGAGCCTGATGTAGCCAGTGCTGTCCATAGTCCTGGATGGACAGTGGTCACGTCACAAACAACTGAGCTCTAGTTCTCCAAACTCTTACAGAGTGAGATAAGTAGTGGTAAAACTTACTCCTCAGGTTGAGTAGAGTGTAGCCTTCAAAGCTGTAATCAGTAGCACTAAGGTGAGAAGAACGGGAAGCAGATATTCCAAGTCAGCTGGCAGAGTCCTACGGGGACAAGCATATCTGGCTGCCACGTCTGAATGTTTGCAAGCGTGGCAGAGCTCTGCAGGCGCAATTGTGCAACAATGCAAACTGCGTAGCCTTGCCAAACTTCACGGGTGTAGAAGAAACCACGGAGGATTTACAGGGAGATGTTCACACTGAACAACCGGAGGCCTGCCAGCAGTAAGATTCGGGTGAAGTTTAGGGTGAGGGTGAGGGTGAGGGTGAGGGTGAGGGTTAGGGTAAGGTTTAGGTTTTGGATTCGGTTAGGGTTAGTGTGAGGGTGAGGGTGAGTGTGAGGGTGAGGGTTAGTGTGAGGGGTTGGGTGAGGGTTAGTGTGAGGGTGAGGCTGAGGGTGTGAGTGAGGGTGAGGGTGAGGATGATGGTGAGGGTTAGGGTTAGGGTTAGGGTTAGGGTTGGGTGAGGGTTAGAATTTACATGGAGATGTTCACCTGGAACACCTGGAGACACGCAGGCACAAAAATTCTGTAATTCTTCCTAAGAAGCCTTGAAAATGAGTGAAACGCTCCTATTTTGAAATAACTGAGAACCTCATTCTGAGTGTTCCCAGCAGAGGTCATTTGGCTGAACACAACCGTGGACTAATCAGATCCTGATATAATCAGTACCTTCTATAGTCCTGGATGGACAGTGGTCGCTTCCCAAGCAACTGAGGTCTAGTTCTCCAAACTTTCACAGAGTGCCATAAGTTGAGGTTCAACTTACTCCTCAGGTTGAGTAGAGTGTAGCCGTCAAAGCTGTAATCAGTAGCACTCAGGTGAGAAGAATGGGAAGCAGATATTCCCAGTCAACTGAAAGTGTCCAACGGGGACAAGCAAATGTGGCTACCACGTCTGAATGTTTGCAACCGCGGCAGAGGATTGCAGGCGAAATTGTGCAGCAATGCAAACTGCATACCCTTGCCAAACTTCACGGGTGTAGAAGAAACCAAGAACTATTTACAAGGAGATATTCACCCGGAACACCCAGAGGCATGCCGGCAGCAAGATTCGTGTTAGGGTGAGGGTGAGGGTGAGGGTCAGGGTTAGGGTTAGGGTTAGGGTTAGGGTGAGGGCTTCGGTGAGGGTGAGGGCTAGGGTGAGGGCTTCGGTGAGGGTGAGGGCTAGTGTGAGGGTGAGTGTCAGAGTGAGGGTTAGGTTTAGGGGAAGGTTGAGGATTAAAGTTAGTGTGAGGATTATGCTGAGGGTGAGGGTTAGGGTGAGAGTTAGGGTTAGGATGAGGGTAATGGTTCGGATTAAGGTTAGGGTGATGTTTAGGTTGAGGGTGAGGTTTAGGGTGAGGGTGAGGCTTCGGGTGAGGATTCAGGTTAGGGTGTGAGTGAGTGTTAGGGTTAGGATGAGGGTTAGGGTGACAGTGAGGGATAGGGTGAGGGTGAGGTTAACGGGTAGGTTTAGGGTTAGGGCGAGGGTTAGGGTTAGTGTGAGGGTTAGGGTTAGGTTGGGAGTTAGATTTAGGGAGATGTTTATGGTGAGGGTGAGGGTTAGGGTGAGTGTGAGGTTTTGGGTGAGGGTGAGGGTTAGTGTGTGGGTGAGGGTTAGGGTTAGGGTGAGGGTTAGGGTGACGGTGAGGGTTAGGGTGAGCATGAGGGTAAGGCTTAGGGTGAGCATTAGGTTTATGGTTTGGGAGAGGGTGAGGGATAGGGACAGGTTGAGGGTTAGTTTGAGGGTGAGGGTGAGGGTTAGGGTGTGGGTGAGGTTTAGGGTTAGGGTGAGGGTTAGGTTGACAGTGAGGGTTAGGGTGAGTGTGAGGGTTAGGGTGAGGGTGAGGGTGAGTTTTAGGTTTAGGGTTAGGGTAAGGTTTATGGTGAGAGTGAGGGTTAGTTTTAGGGTTAGGGTTAGGGTTAGGGTGAGGGTAAGGTTTAGGGTGAGAGTTAATGTGAGGGTGAGGGTTAGGTTTAGGGTTAGGGTTTGGAATATGGTAAGGGTGAGGTTGAAGGTGAGGGTGTGGGTGAGGGTTAGGGATAGGTTGAGGGTGAGGATTAGGGTTAAGGTTAGGGTTAGGATTATGGTGAGGGTGAGTGTGAGGGTTAGGGTGTGGTTGAGAGTTAGGTTTAGGGTTACCATTAGGATTAGTGTGAGGGTGAGTGTGATGGTCAGGATTAGTGTTAGGGTTAGAGTGAGGGTGAGGTTTATGCTTAGGATGAGGGTTAGGGTTAGGGTTCAGCTGAGTTTGAGTGTAAATGTGAGGGTGAGGGTTAGGGTTAGGATTAGAGTAAGGGTGAGGTCTAGGGTGAGGGTTAGTGTTAGGGTAAGGTTGAGGTTGAGGGTGAGGCTTTGGGTTAGGTAAAGGTTAGGGTTAGTGTCAGAATTAAAATGAGGCTGAGGTTTAGGGTGAGGGTTAGGTTTAGGGTGAGGGTTAGGGTTAGGATTAGTGTGAGTGTTATGTTTAGGGTGATGTTTAGGGTGAGGGTGAGCGTTAGGGTGAGTGTGAGGGTTCAGTTGTGAGTGAGGGTTAGGGTTAAGGTGAGGTTTAGGGTTAGGTTGAAGGTTAGGGATAGGCTTAGGGTTAGGGTGAGGGTGACAGTGACGGTTAGGGTGTGGGTGAGGGTTAGGGTTAGTGTGGGGGTTAGGGTTAGGGTTAAGGTTACGGTGAGGGTTAGGGTGAGGGGTAGAGTTAGGGGTAGGGTGAACGTTAGGGTTATTGTGAGGGTTAGGGTTAGGGTTAGGGTTCCATTTAGGTTGAGGTTAAGTTTTGGGGTGAGGGTTAGGGTGAGGGTTAGGGTGAGTTTTAGGTTTAGAATTAGGATTAGGGTGAGGGTTAGGGTGAGGGTTAGGGTTAGGGTTAAGGTTTGGATGAGGGTGAGGGTTAGGGATAGGTTTAGGGTTAGGGTTATGCTGAGGGTGAGGTTGAGGGTGAGGGTGAGCATTAGAGTTAGGGTTAGGTTTAGGGTGAGGGGTAGTGTGAGCTTGAGGGTTAGTGTGAGTGTGAAGGTGAGGTTGAGGTTGAGCTTAGGGTTAGGGGAAGGGTTAGGGTTGGGGTGAGGATTTGGATGAGGGTGAGGGTTAGGTTGAGGGTTAGGGTGAGGGTGAGGGTGAGGTTAATGGTAAGGGTTAGGGTTAGTGTTATTGTTAGGGTTCGGTTTTGGCTGAGGGTGAGTGTGAGGGTGAGGGTGAGGTTAAGTTTAGGGTTAGCGATAGGGTTAGGCTTAGGTTTAGGATTTAAAAGGAAATGTTCACGGGGAATACCCAGAGGCATGCCGGCAGCAAGATTCTGGAATTTTTCCTAAGAAGCATTGAATGGAGTGTAAAGCTCCTATGTTGCAATAATTCAGAACCTTATTCTGAATGTTTGCGGCCAAGGTCCTTCTGAGGAACACAACCATGGCCTAATTGAGACTGAGGATTTACAAGGAGAATGTTCACCCTGAACACCCTGAGGCCTGCCAGCAGTAAGATTCGGGTTAGGTTTAGGGTGAGGTTGAGGGTGGGGGTTAGGGTTAGGTTTAGGATAGGGTTAGGGTTAGGTTGAGGGTGAGGGTGAGCGTGAGGTTGAGGGTTAGTGTGAGGGTTAGTGTGAGGGTTAGGGTGAGGGTGAGGGTAAGAGTTAGGGTTGGGGTTAGGGTGAGAGTGTTAGGGTGAGAGTTAGGGTGAGGGTGGGGGTTAGGGTTAGCATTTCGGTTAGGGTGAGGGTTAGGTTGAGGGTTAGGGTTAAGGTTAGGGTTAGTGTAAGTGTGACGGTAAGGGTTAGGGTTAGGGTTAGTATGAGGCTTAGGGTTAGGTTGAGGGTTAGGGTTAGGGTTAGGGTGCGGGTGAGGTTGAGGCTGAGTGTTAGGGTGAGGGTGAGGATGAGGGTGAGGGTTAGCATTAAGGTTAGTGTTAGTGTTAGTGCAAGGGTGAATGTGGGCATTAGGGTTAGGTTAGGGTTAGGTTTAGGCTGAGGGTGAGGGTGATGGTGAGGGTGAGGGTTAGGGTAAGGGTTAGGGTGAGAGTAAGTGTTAAGCTGAGGGTTAGGGTGAGAGTGAGGGTTAGGATTAGCTTGAGTGTTAGGGTGAGGGTTAAGGTGAGGGTTAGACTGAGGGGTAGAGTTAGGTTTAGGGTTAGGGTTAGATTTAGTGTGAGGTTTAGGGTTAGTGTTAAGGTTAGGGTTAGGGTGAGGGTAAGGGTTAGGTTGAGGGTTAGGGTTAGGGTTAGGTTTAGGGTGAGGTTTAGGGTTAGTGTGAGATTTACAGTTAGGGTTAGGATTAGGTTTCGGTGTAGGATGAAAGGTAGGGTTAGGGTAAGTGTGAAGTTTAGGGTTAGGGTTAGGATTTGGGTTAGGTTTAGTGTGAGTGTTACGGTTTGGGGTATGGTTAGAGTTAGGGTGATCCTAAGGGTTAGGGTGAGGTTTAGGCTGAAGGTGAGGTTTAGTGTTAGCCTTAGGGTTAGGGTGAGGTTTAGGGTTAGGTTTAAGTTTAGGGTGAGGGTGAGGGTTAGGGTTAGGGTTAGGGTAAGTGTGAGGGTGAGTTTTAGGGTTCAGTGAGAGTTAGAGTTAGGGTGAGGGTTAGGTTTGTTAAAGATTAGAGTAAGGGTGAGGGTGAGGTTGAGGTTTAGGTTTAGTATTAGGGTTAGGGTAAGGGTTAGGATTAGGGTTAGGATTAGGCTTAGACTGAGGGTTAGGGTGAGGGTGTGGGTGAGGGATTGGGTCGGGGGAGGATTGGGGTTAGAGTTAGGTTTAGCGTTAGCGTGAGGGTTAGGGTTAGCATTAGGATGAGTGTTAGGTGAGGGGTAGAGTTACGGTTAGGGAGAGATTTAGGTTGAGGGTGAGGTTTAGGGTGATGTTTAGGGTTAGGTTTAGGCTTAGGATTAATTTCAGCGTTAGGGTTAGGGTCAGTTTAAGGTTTAGGGTGAGGTTTAGGGTGAGGGTGAGGATTAGGGTTATACTTAGGGTTAGGGTGAGGGTTAGGGTGAGGGTTAAGGTTATGTTTAAGCATAGGTTGAGGGTGAGAGTTAGGGTTAGGGTTAGGTTTAGGTTGAGTGTGAGGGTGAGGGTTAGGGTTTGGTGAGGCTTATGGTTGGATAAGGGTTAGAGTTAGGTTCAGGGTGAGGGTGAGGTTGAGGTTTAGGTTTAGGATTAGGGTTGGGTTTAGGGTTAGGATTATGGTTAGGTTTAGGGTTAGACTGAGGGTGAGGGTGAGGGTTAGTGTGAGGGTTTGTGTGAGGGTGAGTTTTAGGTTTAGGGTTAGTGTTAGGATGAGTGTTAGGCTGAGGGGTAGCGTTACGGTTAGGGTGAGGGTTAGGGTTAGTGTGAGGGTTAGGGTTAGGGTTAGGTTTCGGGTGAGGGTAAGGGTTAGGGTTAGGGTGAGGGCAAGGCTGAATGTTAGGGTGAGATTGAGGTTGTGGGTGAGGGTTAGCGATAGGGATAGGATTAGGGTTCAGGTGAGAGTGAAGGTGAGCATTAGGGTTAGGATAAGAGTTAGGGTTAGGGTGAGGCTTAGGGTGAGGGTGAGGGTTAGGGTTTGGGTTAGGGTGAGAGTAAGTGTTAGGGTGAGTGTTAGGGTGAGAGTGAGGTTTAGGGGTAGCCTGTGTGTTAGGGTGAGGGTTAAGCTGAGGGTTAGGTTTTGGGCTAGTGTGAGGGTTAGGTTTAGTCTGATTGTTAGGGTTACGATAAGGTTAGGGTTAGGGTGAGTTTAAGGGTTAGGGTGAGGGTTAGGTTTAGGGTTAGGGTTAGGGTGAAGTTTAGGGTTAGTGTGAGGATTAAGGTTAGGGTTAGGTTTAGGGTTAGGGTTAGGATGAGGGTTAGGGTTAGTGTGAGTGTTAATGTTAGGGTTGGGGTTAGGGTTAGGGTGAGGGTAAGTGTTAGGGTGAGGGATAGGGTGAGGGTTAGGGTTAGGGTGAGGATAAGGTTTAAGGTGAGGGTTAGGTTTAGGGTTAGGGTGAGGGCTAGGGTGAGGGAGAGGGTTAAGATTTGGGTTAGGGTTAGGGTTAGTATTAGTGTGAGGGTGAGATTTAGGTTTAGGATTAGTGTTAGGTTTAGGGTTAGGCATAGTTTGAGGTTGAGGGTGACGGTTAGGTTTAGTGTGAGGTTTAGGGTGACAGTGAAAGTTATGGTGAGGGTTAGGTTTAGTGTGAAGGTTAGGGCTAGAGTGAGGATTAGGGTTAGGGTTAGGGTGAGGTTTTGGGTGAAGTTTAGGGTTAGTGTTAGGATTAGTGTGAGGGTTAGGGTTAGGTTTAGAGTTAGGGTTAGGGTGAGTGTAAGGGTTCGGGAGACGTTTAGGGTGCGTATGAGGGTTAAGTTTAGCCTTAGGTTTAGTGTGAGGGTTAGGGTTAGTGTTAGGGTTAGGGTGAGGGTGAGGATTAGGGTTAGTGTTAGGGTTAGAGTTAGGGTGAGGGTGAGGGTGAGGGTGAGGGATAGGTTTAGGATTAGGGTTATTGTTTAGGTTAGGATTAGGGTTAGGGTTAGGGTTAGACTGAGGTTGAGGTTGAGGGTGAGGGCTAGGGTGAGGGTAGGGTGAGGGTTAGGGTGACATTTAGCGTGAAGTTTATTGTGTAGGTATGGGTAAGTGTGAGGGTTAGAAGCATGGTGAGGGTTAGGGTAAGGGTTAGGGTGAGTCCAACGTTGAGGGTTAAGTTTAGGGTTAGGTTTAGGGTGAGGTTTAAGGTGAGGGTTACTGTTAGGGTTATGGTTAGGTTGAGGGTTAGGGTCAGGGTGAGGTTTAGGGTTAGTGTTAGGCTGAGATTTAGGATTAGGGTGAGGGTTAGGGTCGGTTTGTGGTTAGGGTGAGGGTTAGGGTTAGGGTTAGGGTGAGGGTTAGGGTTAGCGTTAAGGTAACGGTAAGGGTGAGGTTTAGGGTGAGGGTGAGGGTTAGGGTTAGGTTTAGGGTGAGGATTATGGTCAGGGTGAGGGTGAGGGTTAGGGTTGGTGTGAGGGTTAGGTTTAGGGTGTGGGTTAGGGTTATGATGAGGGTGAGGGTTACCATTAGGGTTAGGATGAGGTTTAGGGTGAGGGTTAGGGTTAGCGTTAGGGTTAGGTTTAGGGTGAGTGTGAGGGTTAGGGTTAGTGTAGGGTGAGGGTTATTGTTAGAGTGAAGGTTAGGGTAGGGGTTAGGGTTAGGGTGAGAGTGAGGGTTAGGGTTAGGGTTAGGGTTAGTGTGAGGGTGAGGGTTAGGTTTAGAATTAGGGTTAGGTTAAGGCTTAGGGTGAGGGTGAGGGTGCGGGTTAGGGTTAGGATTCGGGTTAGGTTTAGGGTGAGTGTTAGAGTTAGGATTAGTGTTAGTGTTATGTGATTTTTATGGTTATTGTGAGGGATAGGGTTAGGTTTAGAAGGAGGTTGTGGTTTAGGTTTAGGGTGAGAGTATGTGCTAGGATGAGCGTTAGGGTGAGAGTGACGATTAGGGCTAGCATGAGTGTTAGTGTGAGTATTAGGGTGAGGGTGAAAGTTAGGGTTAGTTTTAAGGTGAGAGTTAGGTTTAGGGGTAGGTTGAGGGTAAGGGTTAGTTTGAAGGTTAGGGTGACACTGAGGGTTAGAATTAGCGTGAGTGTTAGGGTGAGGGTTAGGGTGAAGTATATGGTTAGGGATTGGGTTAGGGTTAGGGTTAGGGTGAGGGTTAGGGTTAGAGTTAGGGTTATTGTTAGGATTAGGGTTAGGCTGAGGGTGACTGTGAGTGTGAGGTTGAGGGTTAGGGTTAGGATTTGGATTAGGGTTAGGGTTAGGGTTAGGTTTAGGGTTAGGGTTAGGGTAAGGGTTAGGGTTAGGGTGAGTATTAGGGTTAGGGTTAGGGTTAGAGTTAGGGTGAGGCTTAGGGTTAGGGTAAAATTTAGGGTTAGGTTTAGGGTGAGGGTTAGGGTTAGGGTGATATTTAGGGGGAGGGTAAGGGTTAGGGTTCGGGTGAGATTTTGGGTGAGGGTTAGGGTTAGGTTTAGATTTAGTGTGAGGGCTATGTTGAGGGTGAGGTTTAAGGTTAGGGATAGTTTGAGACTTAGGGTTAGGAATAGGGATAGGGTGAGGGTTAGGCTGAGGTGTAGGGTTAGTGTGAGTGTTAGGACTATTGTTAAATTTAGGGTTAGGGTGAGAGTAAGGGTTAGTGTTAGCATTACGGTTTGGGTGAGGGTTACTGTGAGGGTTAGGGTTAGGTTTAGGGTGAGAGTGAGGGTTAGAGTTAGCCTGAGTGTTAGGGTGAGGGTGAGGGTGAGGGTGAGGTTTAGGTTTAAGGTTAGGGTTATGTTAGGGTTAGGGTGAGGGTAAGGTTTATGTTTAGGTTAGGGTGAGAGTTAAGGTTAGGGTTAAGGTCAGGGTTAGGGTTATTTTTAGGGTTAGGGTTAGGGTAAGGGTGAGGCTGTCAGTCAAGTTTTGGGTGAGTTTTAGGGTTAGGGTTAGGTTTAGGGTGAAGGTGAGTGTGGGGGTTAGGGTTAGGATTAGGATTAATGTTAGGGTTAGGTTGAGAGTGAGGGTAAGGGTGAGGGTGAGAGTTAGGGTTAGGGTTAGGGTTAGTTTGAGGTTTAGGGTTAGTGTGCGTATTAGGGTTAGGGTTAGGGTGAACGTAAGGTTTAGGGTGAGTGTTAGGGTTAGGGTGAGGGTTAGTGTTAGGGTGAGGATAAGGGTTAGGTTGAGGGTTAGGGTTAGGGTTAGGGTTAGTGTGAGGGCTAGGGTGAGGGTCTGGGTTAATGTTAGGGTTAGGATTAGAGTTAGGGAGAGGGTGAATGTGAGATTTAGTTTTAGGATTAGTGTTAGGTTTAGTGTCAGGTTTAATGTGAGGGCGAGGGCTAGGGTGAGGGTCAGGGTTAGTGCTAGGCTTAGGGTTAGGGTGAGGGTTTGGGTGAGGGTGAGGGTTAGTGTGAGATTTAGGGTTAGGTTTATGATGAGGTTTAGGGTTAGGGTGATGTTTAGGGTGAGGGTGAGGGTTATGGTTAGGTTGAGGGTTAGGTTGAGGTTTAGAGTTAGGCTTAAGGTTATGGTTAAGGTTAGTGTGAGTGTTAGGGTTAGGGTTAATTTGAGGGAACGCGTTAGGGTGAGATTTAGATTGAGGGTGAGGGTTAGGGTTAGCGTTAGGGTTAGAGTTAGGGTTAGGTTTATGTTTAGATTTAGGGTGAGGGTGAGGGTTAGGGTTAGGGTTAGGGTGAAGGTTAGGGTTAGGGTGAGGCTTAGGGTTAGAGATATTGTTAGGGTGAGTTTTAGGTTGAGGGTTAGGGTTCGGTGAAGGTTAGAGATTGGTTGAGGGTTAGGGTTGGGTAAGGGTTAGAGTTAGGGTGAGGGTGAGGTTGAGTGTTATAGTTAGGATTAGGGTTATGTTTAGGGTTAGACTGAAGGTGAGGGTGAGGGTGCGCATGAAGGTTTGTGTTAGGGATAGAGTTAGGGTGTGGGTGATGGTTAGGGTTAGGGTTAGGGTTAGGATGAGTGTTAGGGTGAGGGTTCGGCTGAGGGTTAGGGTTAATGTTAGGGTTATTGTTAGGGTTAGCGTGAGGGTGAAGGTGAGGGTGAGCATGAGTTTGAGGGTTAGAATTAGGTTTAGGTTGAGGGTGAGAGTGAGGGTTAGGATTAGGGTTAGGATAAGTGTGAGATTTAGGGTTAGGGTTAGGGTTCGGTGAGGGATATGGTCAGGGTGAGTGTTAGGGTGAAATCTAGGGTGCGGATGAGGGTTAGGGTTAGGGTTAGGGATAAGGTGCGCATTAGAGTTAGGGTTAGGATTAGGGTGAGGGTGAGAGTGAGATTTAGGATTAGGATTAGAATTAGGGTTACTGTTATTGTTAGGGTTAGGGTGAGAGTGAGAGTGAGGGGAGGGGGAAGTGGAGGGCGAGGATTAGGGTTACGGTTAGCTTTAAGGTGAGGGTGAGAGTTTGGGTTAGGGTTAGGATTTGCATTAGGGTTAGGGTTATGCTCACGGTGAGGGGGAGGGGGCAGTGAAGGGTGAGATTTAGGGTTAGGTTTAGGGTTAAGTTGAGGGTGAGGGTTAGGGTTAGTGTGAGGGTTAAGGTTAGGGTTTGGATTCGGGTGAGGGTTAGGGTTAGGTTTAGAGTTAGGGTGAGGGTTAGGGTTAGTATTGGGGTGAGGGTTGGGGTTTGGGTCAGGGTAAGGGTTAGGGTGAGTTTTAGGGTTAGGGTGACGGTAAGGGTTAGGTTGAGGTTTAGGGTTAGGGTCAGGGTTAGGGTGAGGGCTAGGGTGAGGATTAGGCTGAGGGTTAGTTTTAGGGTTAAGGTTAGCGTTAGGGTTAGGGTTAGGATTAGGGTGAGTGTGAGGTTTTGGGTGAGGGTTAGTGTGAGGTTTAGGGTTAGGATGAGGGATAGGGTTAGGGTTAGAGTTAGGGTGAGGGTGAGGGTTAGGTTTAGGATTAGTGTTAGGGTTAGGTTTAGGCTTACGGTGAGGGTGAGGGTGAGGGTGAGGGTTAGTTTTAGGGTGAGGGTTAGGTTTAGGGTTAGTTTGAGGGTTAAGGTTATGGTTAGGGTTATGGTGCGTGTTAGGGTGAGGTTAGGGTTAATGTTAGGGTTCGGGTTAGGGTTCAGGTTAGGGTGAGGGTGAGGGTTAAGGTTAGGGTGAGGGTTAGGGTTAGGTTTAGAGTGAGGTTAAGGGTTAGGTTGAGGGTTATTGTGAGGGTGAGGGTTAGGCTTTGGATGAGTGTTAGGGTTAGGGTTAGGCTGAGGGTTTGGGTGAAGTTAAGGGTGAATGTTAGGGTGAGTTTTAGGTTGAGCGTGAGGTTTAGGGTTATGCTGAAGGTGATGTTTAGGGTAAGGCTGAGGGTTAGGGTTCAGGTTAGTTTTAGGGTTAGGTTTGGGGTTAGGGTTAGGGTGAGGGTTAGGATTACGTTTAGGTAGGGGGTTAGAGTTAGAATGATGTTTAAGGTGAGGGTGAGGTTTAAGGTTAGGGTGAGTGTTTGCATGAGGGTGAGGATTAGGGTGTGGGTGAGGGTTAGTGTTAGTGTTAGGGTTAGGATGACGGTGAGGGTTAGGGTGAGGGTGAGGTTTACAGTTAGGGTTAAGGTTAGGCTGAGGGTTAGGTTGAAATTTAGGGTTAGGGTTAGGGTTACGATTAGTGTGAGTGTTAGTTTTAGCATTAGGGTTAGAGTGAGTGTAAAGGTTAGGGAGAGCTTTAGGGTGATGGTGAGGGTTAGAGTTAGCCTTAGGGTTAAGGTGAGGGTTAGGGTGAGGTTTAGGTTTAGTGTTAGGGTGAAGTTTAAGGTTAGTGTGAGGGTTAGAGTTAGGGTGAGTGTGAGGGTGATGGTCAGGGTAACGGTGAGGGTTAGAGTTAAGGTGAGGTTTAGAGTTTGGGTGAGGGTTAGGGTTAGGGTGAGGGTAAGTGTTAGGTTGAGGGTTAGGGTTAGGTTAGGGTGAGGGCTAGCGTGTGGGTGAGGGTTAGGGTTAGCGTTAGCGTTAGGAAGAGGGTGAGGGTGAGATTTACGTTTAGGATTAGTGTTAGTTTTAGGGTTAGGCTTAGGGTGAGTGTGAGCGTGAGGTTAAGGGTGAGGTTAGGGTGAGGAGTAGGGTTAGGGTTAGGGTGGTGGTTAGGGTTAGTGTGAAGGTTAGGGTTAGGTTTTGGGTTAGTGTTAGTGTGAGGGTAAGGGTTAGTGTGAGGGTTAGGTTGAAGTTAAGGTTAAGGGTGAGTTTTAGAGTGAGGGTGAGTGTTAGGTTTAGTGTCAGAGCTAGGGTAAATTTCAGGGTCAGGCTGAGGGTTAGGGTTAGGTTGAGGTTTAGGGTGAGGGTGAGGTTTAGGGTTAGGGTGAGGGTTAGGGTGAGGGTGAGGATTAGGGTGAAGTGTTGGATTAGGGTGAATGTTAGGTTCAGGGTTAAGGTTACGGTTAGGGTTAGGTTTAGGGTGAGGTTGTGGGTGACCGTGAGGGTGAGGTTCAGGGTCTGGGTTAGGTTAGGGTAAGGGTTAGGGTGAGGGTAAGGCTTAGCGTGAGGGTGAGGATTAGGGTTAGGGTTAAGGTGAGGGTGAGGGAGAGGTTGAGAGTGAGGGTTAGGTTTAGGTTTAGGATGAGGATTAGGGTGATGGTGGGGGTTAGGCTGATGGTTAGGTTTGGGTGAAGTTTAGGGATAGGGTTAGGGTTAGAGTGAGGGCTAGGGTGAGGGTGAGGGTTAGGGTGAGGGTAAGGGTGAAGGTGAGGGTGAGATTTACGGTGATGGTGAGTTTTAGGGTGAGGGTGAGAGTTAGGGTTAGGGTTAGGATTAGGGTGAGGGTTAGTGTTAGGGTTAGGGTTAGGGATAATTTGAAGGTTAGGTTTAGTTTTAGGGTTAGGGAGAGTGCTAGGGTTAGGTTTACGGTTAGGCTGAGTGTGAGAGTGAGGGTTAAGTTTAGAGATAGTTTGAGGGTGAGTGTTAGCATTAGGGATAGGATTAGGGTAAAGTTTAGTGTTAGGGCGAGGTTTAGGGTTAGGGTTACTGTTAGGGTTAGGGTTAGGATGAGGATTAGGGTTAGGGGTATGGTTTGGGTGAGTGTGAGCGTTAGGTTTAGGTTTAGTTTTAGGGTGTGGGTGGGGGTTAGGGTGAGGGTTATTTTTAGGGTTAGGGTGAGGGTGTGGGGAAGGTTGAGGGTTAGGTTTAGGGTTAGGGTTACGGTTAGAGTGAAGGTGAGGGTTAGGGTGAGGGTTAGGTTTAAGGTGATTGTTAGGGTTAGCGTTAGGGATAGGGTGATGGTTAGGGTTAGGGTTAGGGTTAGGGTGAGGGTGAGGGTTAGGGTTAGGGTTAGGTTTAGGGTGAGGGTAGGGTGAGGGTTATGGTTAGTGTGAGGTTTAGGGTTAGGGTGAGGGCTAGGGTGAGGTTGAGGGTTAGGATGAGTGTGAGGGTTTCAGTTAGATAAGGGTTAGGGTTAGGTTTAGGGCTAGGATTAGGGTGATGGTAAGGGTTTGGGTTAGGTTTAGGTTTAGAGTGAGGGTGAGGGTGAAGTTTAGGGTTAGGGTGATGTTCAGGGTGAGGGTGAAGGTTAGGGTGAGAGTGAGGGTGAGAGTGAGGGTTAGGGTGAGGGTGAGTGTTAGGGTTAAGGTTAGGTTGAGGTGAAGGTGAGGTTTAGGGTTAGGGTTAGGGTAAGGCTGAGTGTGATGGTTAGGGTGAGGGTGAGGATTAGGGTTTGGGTTAGGGTGAGGGTTAGCATGAGAGTTAGGGCTAGGTTTTGAGATAGGGTGATTGTTAGGGTTAGGGTTTGGATGAGTGTTAGGGTTAGCGTGAGGGTTAGAGTGAGGGTGAGGGTTAGGGTTATGGTGAGAGTGAGGGTAAGTGTTAGGGTTAGGGTTAGGGTGAGGTTTCGCATGAGGGTGAATGTTCAGATGAGGCTGAGGGTTAGGGTGTGTGTTAGGGTTAGAGTTAGGTTGAGGGTAAGGGAGACTGTGAGGGTTAGGGTGAGGGTGAGGGTAAGGGTAAGGGTTAGGTTGAGGGTTAGGTTGAGGGTTAGGCTTAGGGTAATGGCGAGTGTTAGGGTTAGTGTGAGGGTTAGGGTTAGGGTTAGGTTTAGTGTGAGTATAAGGGTTAGGATGAAGGTTAGGGTGAGGCAGAGGGTTAAGGTTTTCGTTTGGGTTTGGTTGAGGGTTACGTTTAGGGTGATTTTTAGGGTGAGGTGAGGGTTAAGGTGAGGGTGAAGGTGAGGGTGAGGGCTAGGATGATGTTTAAGGTGAGGCTGAGGGTTAGGGGTTTCGTTTGGGTTTGTTGAGGGTTAGGTTAAGGTGATGTTTAGAGTGAGGTTTAGAGGTAAGGTCAGGGCTAGGATGAGGGTGAGGGTTTCGTTTAGGTAAGGGTTAGGGTTATTGTTAGGGTGAGGATTAGGTTGAGGGTGGGGGTTAGTGTGAGATTTAAGTTCAGGGTGAGCGTTAGGGTTTGAGTTAGGATGAGGGTTAGGTTTAGGGTGATGTTTCAGGTGAGGGTGAGGGTAAGGGTGAGGGTGAGGGTGAGGGTGATGTAGAGGTTTTAGGTTAGGATTAAGGTTAAGGTGAGGGTGAGGTTTATTTTTAGGATTAGGGTTAGGGTTAGGCTGAGGATAAGGGTGAGGGATAGTGTTATTGTTATTGTTAGTGTTAGGGTTAGGGTTACGGTGAGGGCTAGGGTGAGGGCGAGGGTTAGCGTGAAGGTGAGGGTGAGCGTTTCGGTTAGGTAAGGGTTAGGTTCAGGGTTAGGGTGAGAGTGAGGGATAGGTTGAGGATTAGGTTGAGGGTGAGGGTTAGTGTGATGGTTAGGTTTAGGGTGAGGGTTAGAGTAAGGGTGAGGGTTAGGTTTAGGGTCATGATTAGGGTGAAAGTGAGGGTTAGGGTGAGGGTTCATGTGACGGTTAGGGTTAGGGTGAGGATTACGGTTAGGGTGCAGGTTAGTGTGATGGTGAAGGTTAGGGTTATGTTGAGGATTAGGCATAGGGAGAAGGCTAGGGTGAGGGTGGGGTTAGGGTTAGCATTAGGGTTAGGGTTAGGCTTAGGGTGAGGGTGTGGTTAGACTTAGGTTTAGGTTTATGGTTAGGGTAAGGGTGAGGGTTAGGGTTAGGTTAAGGGTTAGGATTAGGGTGAGGGCTAGGGTCAGGGTGAGTGTTAGGGTGAGGGTGAGGGGGACGGTAAGGGTGTGTGTTTCGGTTAGGTAAGGGTTAGGGTTAGAGTGAGGTTTAGGGTTAGCGTGAGGGTTATGTTTGGGGCTAGTGTGAGGGTTAGGTTTAGGGTGATGTTTAAGCTGAGGGTTAGGGTTAGGGTGAGAGTGACGGTTCTGGCGAGGTGAGGGTTCAGGTGAGAATGAGGGCTAGGGTGTGGGTGAGGGTTAGGTTTCCAATAAGTTTTAGGGTGATAGTGAGTTTTAGGGTGAGGGTGAGGGCTAGGGTTAGGGTTAGGATTAGGGTGAGGGTTAGCGTTAGGTTTAGGCTTATGGTGAGGTTTAGGATGAGGGTTACAGTTAGGTTGAGGGTTTGGGTTATGGTTTGCGTAAGGGTTAGGTTTAAGGTGAGGGTTAGGGTTATGTTTAGGGTTAGGGTGAGGGTGATGTTTAGTGTGAGAGTGAGTGTGAGGGTTTCGATTAGGTAAGGGTTAGGTTTAGGGTGAGCATTAGGGTGAGGGTGAAGGTTAGGGTTAGGGTGAGTTTTAGGTTTGAGGTTAGGGTGAGGGGTAGGGTTAGGGTGATCTTTAGGCTGAGGGTGAAAGTTAGGGTGAGGGTGACAGTTCGGGTCAGGTGAGGGTTCGTGTGAGGGTGAGGGTTAGGTTGTGGGTGAGGGCTAGTGTTCAGGTGAGTTTTAGGGTGATGGTGAGTGTTAGGGTGAGATTGAGGGTTAGTGTTAGGGTTAGGATTATGGTGTGTTTTATCATTAGGGTGAGGGGTAGGGTTAGAGTGAGAATTATTGTGAGGGTGAGTTTAGGGTTAGGTTGAGGATAAGGATTAGGATGAGGGTTAGGGTGAGGTAGAGTGTTATGGTTAGCATTAGGGTTAGGTTGAGGGTGAGGGTTAGGGTGAGGGTTAGGGTTAGGTTTAGGTACAGGGTGAGAATTAAGGTTAGTGTGAGAGTGAGGGTGAGGGTTAGGGTTAGGGTCATGGTTAGATTTAGGTGAGGATGAGGGTGAGGGTTAGAATTAGATTTAGGGTTAGAGTTAGGGTGTGGGTGAGCATGTGGGTTAGGCTTTGGGTTAGAATTAGGGTGAGGGTGAGCGTGAGGTTGAGGGTTAGGATTAGGATTAGGGTTAGGGTTAGGGTGAGGGTGAGGTTGAGGGTTAGCGTTAGGGTTAGGGTTAGGGTTATTGTGAGGATCAGGGTTAGGGTGAGTGTTAGGATGAGGGTGAGGTTGAGGGTTAGGATTAGGGTGAGTTTTAGGGTTAGGGTTAGGGTGAGGGTTAGGGTGAGGTTTAGGGTTAGGGTTAGGGTGATCGTTAGGTTGAGCATTAGGTTTAGGTTTGGTGTAGTGTGTGGGTGAGGGTGAGGGTTAGTATTAGGGTTGGGTGAGGCTTAAGTTTAGGGTGAGGGGTGGGGTGAGGGTGAGGGTTAGGGTGAGGATGAGGGTGAGGGTTTCGGGTAGGTAAGGGTTAGGGTTTGGGTTAGGGTGAGTATTGGGTTAAGGATGAGGGTTAGGTTGAGGGTTAGGGTTAGGGTGAGAGTTAGGGTTGGGGTAAGGGTGAGGGTTAGTGTTAGCATGATGTTTAGAGTGAGGTTTCACGTGAGGGTGATTGTGAGGGTGTGGGTGAGGTTTTGTGGTAGGGTTAGGGTTAGTGTGAGGGTTAAGATTAGCGTTAGGGTAAGGATTAGGGTGAGTGTGAGGGGTAGGTTTAGGGTTAAGGTGAAAGTGAGGGTTAGTGAGAGGTTAGGGCTATGGTTATGTTTAGGGTTAGTGTGAGGATCGGGGTTAGGGTGAAGATTAGCTTGAGGTTGAGGGTTAGGGTTAGATTTAGGATTAGGCTGAGAGTTAGGGTGAGGGTTAGGGTTAGGGTGAGGGTTAGGATTAGGATTAAGGTGAGAGTTACTGTTAGGATGAGGATTAGGGTTAGGATTAGAGTTAGGGTGAGTTATAGGGTTAGGTTTAGAGTTACGGTTATGATTAGGGTTAGGGTTATTGTTAGGGTTAGGAGTAGGGTGAGGGTGAGGGCTAGCATTAAGGTTAGGGTTAGGGTGAGGGAGGGGGTGTGGTTTAGGTTTAGGATTAGGGTTAGGGTTAGTATTAGGATTAGGGTAAGGGTTAACGTGAGGGGTATGGTTAGCGTTTGGGTGAATGTTAGTGTTAGTGTGAGAATTAGGTTTAGGGTTAGAGTTAGTTTTAGTATAAGGATAAAATTTAGGCTGAGGGTTAGGGTGAGGGTGAGGGTTCGTTTTAGGGTGAGGGTTAGGGTGTGGGTTAGAATTAGGTTTAGTGTGAGGGTTAGAGTGACGGTGAGGGTTAGGGTAAGGGTGAGAGTTAGGTTTAGGGTTAGGATGAGGGTTATGGTTATAGTTAGGTTTATGGTGAGGTTTAGGGTGAAGGGGAGGATTAGGGTTAGGGAGAGGTTTAGGTTTAGTGTGACGGATTGTGTTAGGGTTAGAGTTAGGCTTAGTATGAGGATAAAGTTTAGGGTGAGGGTTAGAGTGAGGGTGAGGGTAAGGTTTATCGCGTGGTTAGGGTGAGGATTACGGTTATGTTTAGGGCTAGGGTTAGGGTGAGTGTTAGGGTTAGGGTGATGTTTAGGGTGAGGGTGAGGGTGAGGTTGAGGGTGAGGGTTAGGTTTAGGGTGAGGGTTAGGATTAGGGTTAGGTTTAGGGTTAGGCTGAGGGTGAGGGTGAGGTTTAGGGTTAGGGTTAGGGTTAAGTTAAGTGTTAGGTTTAGGGTGAGGGTTAGTGTTAAGGTTAGGATGATGGTTAGGGTTAGGGTTAGGTTTAGAGTGAGGTTTAGGGTTAGGGTTAGGGTGAGTTTGAGTGTTAGGGTGAGGGTTAGGGTTAGGGGTAGGGTGAGATTAGGGTTAGGGTTAGGGTTAGGGTGAGTGTTAGGGTTAGGGTGATGTTTAGGGTGAGGATGAGGGTGAGGTTGAGGGTGAGGGTTAGGTTTAGGGTGAGGGTGAGGGTGAGGGTTAGGATTAGGGTTAGGTTTAGGGTTAGGCTGAGGGTGAGGGTGAGGTTTAGGGTTAGGGTTAGGGTTAAGTGTTAGGTTTAGGGTGAGGGTTAGTGTTAAGGTTAGGATGATGGTTAGGGTTAGGGTTAGGTTTAGAGTGAGGTTTAGGGTTAGGGTTAGGGTGAATGTGAGTGTTAGGGTGAGGGTTAGGGTTAGGGGTAGGGTGAGGTTAGGGTTAGGGTTAGGGTTAGGGTGAGGGTGAGGGTTAGGGTTAGGGTGAGGGTTAGGGTTAGGGTGAGGGTGAGGGTTAGAGTTAGGGTTAGCGTTAGTGTGAAGTTTAGGGTGAGGGTTAGGGTTAGGGTTAGGGTAAGGGTTAGGGTCAGACTGAGGGTTAGTGTTACACTTAGGGTGAGGTTTAGGGTTAGGGATAGGGTTAGGGTTAGGGTAAGGCTTAGAGTTAGATTTAGGGTAAGGGTTATGATTAGAGTGAGGGTGAGTGTTAGGGTTAGGGTTAGGGTGAGGGTGAAGGTTCGGTTTAGGCTGAGGGTTAGGGAGAGGGTGAGGTTTCAAGTGAGGATGAGGGTTCGGGTGAGGGTGAGGTTTAGGGTGTGTGTTTTTGTTAGGGTTAGGGTGAGGGTCAGGGTGACGGAGAGGTTTAGGGTGTAGGTGAGGGTTAGGGTTAGGGTTAGTGTGAGGGTTTGGGTTAATGTTAGGGTGAGGGGTAGGGTGAGGGGTAGGGCTAGGATTAGGGAGTAGTTTAGGGATAATGTGAAGATTAGGGTTAGGGTTAGAGTTAGGGTTAGTATGAGGATAAATTTAGAGTGTGTGTTAGGGTGAGGGTTAGGGTTAGATTTAGGGTGAGGGTTAGGGTGAGGGTTAGGTATAGGGTTAGGTTTAGGGTGAGGGTGAGGGTGATGTTTATTGTAGGGTTAGGGTGAGGGTTAAGTTTAGGGTGAGTGTGAGGGTAAGGGTGAGTGTTTCGGGTAGGTAAGGGTTAGGTTTAGAATTAGGGTGAGGATTGGGTTGAGGGTGAGGGTTAGGTTAATGGTTAGGGTTAGGGTGAGGGTGAGGATTAGGGTTAGGGTGAGGGTTAGTTTGAGGGGTAGGGTTAGCGTTAGGTTGAGGGTTAGGGTTAGTGTGAGGGTTAGGGTTAGGTTTAGGTTTAGGGTTAGTGTGAGGATAAGGGTTAGGGTGAGGATTAGGTTGAGGTTGAGTGTTAGGTTTAGCTTTACGGTTAGGGTGAGGTTTAAGGTGAGGGTTAGGGTTAGGGTGACGGTTAGGGGTAGGGTTAGGGTGAGGGTCGTGTTAAAATGAAGGTTAGGGTTAGGATTAATGTAAGGGTGAGTTAAAGGGTTAGGTTTTAGGGTTAGGGTGAGGATTATGATTAGGATTAGGGTTAGGGTTAGGGTTATGGTTATTGTTAGGGGTATCATTAGCTTTAGGGTGAGGTTCAGGTTTAGCATGAAGGTTAGGGTTAGGATTAGGGTGAGAGAGGGGGTGAGGGTTAGATTTAGGATTAGGGTTAGGTTTAGGGTTAGGCTGAGAGTGAGGGGGAGAGTGAGGGTGTGGTTTTGGGTTAGGGTGAGGGGTAGGTTTAGGGTTAAGGTGAGGGTTATGTTGAGGGGTAGGGTTAGGGTTAGGGTGAGTGTTAGGGTTAGTGTGAGTGTTAGGGTTAGGGATAGGGTGAGGATTTTGTTTAGGGTGAGGTTTAGGGTTAGGATGATGTTTAGGGTGACTGTGAGGATTAGGGTATGGGCGAGGTTGTGGGTGAGGGTTAGGGTTAGGATGATGTTTAGGGTGAGGCTGAGGATTAGGGTGAGGGTGAGTGTTCGAGGTTGAGGGTTCAGGTGAGGGTTAGGGTGTGGGTTAGTGTGGGGTTAGTGTAACGGTGAGGGTTAGGGTAAAGATGAGTTTAAAGGTTAGTTTTAGGGTGAGTGTTAGAGTGAGGGATAGAGTTAGGGTGAGGGTTAGTTTGAGGGATTGGGTTAGGGTGAGGGTGAAAGTTAGGGTTAGTGTGAGGGTTAGGGTTAGGTTTAGTGTTAGGGTTAGTGTGAGGTTAAAGGTTAGGGTGAGGGTTAGGGTGAGAGTGAGGGTTAGGGTTAGGATTAGGGTTAGGGTTTTGGGTGAGTTTGATGGTGAGGGTGAGGGTGAGGGTGAGCGAGAGTGTTAGGGTTAGGGTTAGGGTGAGGGTTAGGGGTAGGGTTAGGGTGAGGGTCGTGTTAAAATGAAGGTTAGGGTTAGGATTAATGTAAGGGTGAGTTAAAGGGTTAGGTTTTAGGGTTAGGGTGAGGATTATGGTTAGGATTAGGGTTAGGGTTAGGGTTATGGTTATTGTTAGGGGTATCATTAGCTTTAGGGTGAGGTTCAGGTTTAGCATGAAGGTTAGGGTTAATATTAGGGTGAGAGAGGGGGTGAGGGTTAGATTTAGGATTAGGGTTAGGTTTAGGGTTAGGCTGAGAGGGAGGGGGAGTGTGAGGGTGTGGTTTTGGGTTAGGGTGAGGGGTAGGTTTAGGGTTAAGGTGAGGGTTATGTTGAGGGGTAGGGTTAGGGTTAGGGTGAGTGTTAGGGTTAGTGTGAGTGTTAGGGTTAGGGATAGGGTGAGGGTTTTGTTTAGGGTGAGGTTTAGGGTTAGGATGATGTTTAGGGTGACTGTGAGGATTAGGGTATGGGCGAGGTTGTGGGTGAGGGTTAGGGTTAGGATGATGTTTAGGGTGAGGCTGAGGATTAGGGTGAGGGTGAGTGTTCGAGGTTGAGGGTTCAGGTGAGGGTTAGGGTGTGGGTTAGTGTGGGGTTAGTGTAACGGTGAGGGTTAGGGTAAAGATGAGTTTAAAGGTTAGTTTTAGGGTGAGTGTTAGAGTGAGGGATAGAGTTAGGGTGAGGGTTAGTTTGAGGGATTGGGTTAGGGTGAGGGTGAAAGTTAGGGTTAGTGTGAGGGTTAGGGTTAGGTTTAGTGTTAGGGTTAGTGTGAGGTTAAAGGTTAGGGTGAGGGTTAGGGTGAGAGTGAGGGTTAGGGTTAGGATTAGGGTTAGGGTTTTGGGTGAGGTTGATGGTGAGGGTGAGGGTGAGGGTGAGCGAGAGTGTTAGGGTTAGGGTTAGGGTGAGGGTTAGGGTTAGTGTGAGGTTTAGGGTGAGGTTTAGGGTGAGGGTTAGGGTATGTGTTAAGGCGAGGGTGAGGGTAAGTTTTAGAGTTAGGGTGAGGGTGAGGTTTAGGTTTAGCGTTAGGTTGAGGGTACGTGTGAGGGTTATGTTTAGCGTTAGGTTCAGGGCGAGTGTGAGGGTTTGGTTTAGGATTAGGTTTAGAGTTAGGGTTAGTCTTAGGGTGAGGGTGAAGGTGAGGTTGAGGGTTAGGGTTAGGGTGAGGGTTATGGTTGTGGTTAGGTGATGGTTAGGTTTAGGGTGATGTTTAGGTTGAGGGTGAGGGTTAGGGTGAGGGTCAGGATTCGGGTGAGGTTGAGTGTTCGGTGAGGATGAGGGTTAGGGTGTGGGTGCGAGTTAGGGTCCGGGTATGTTTTAGGGTGACGGTGAGGTTTAGGGTGAGGGTGAGAGTTAGGGTTAAGTTTATGTATAGGGTTAGTGTTAGTGTGAGGATAAGGGTTGGGGTGAGGTTTAAGGTGAGTTTGAGGGTTAGGTTTAGCATTAGGGCTAGGTTGAGGTTTACGGTGAGGGTTAGGGTTAGGGCGAATTTAGGGTTAGAGTTATGGTGAGTGTTATTGTTAAGATTAGGGTTTGTGTTAGGGTTAAGGTTATTGTTAGGGTTACGGTTAGGGTTAGGGTGAGTGTGAGGGTGAGTGTTAGGGTTAGGGTTAGGTTTAGTGTGAGGGTTAGCATTAGGGTTAGAGTTAGGGTTAGTATGAGGATAAAGGTTAGGGTGAGGGTTAGGGTTAGGTTTATGGTTAAGGTTAGGTTTAGGGTGAGGGTTAGGGTTAGGGTGATGTTTAGGGTGAGGATGAGGGTGAGGTTGAGGGTGAGGGTTAGGTTTAGGGTGAGGGTGAGGGTGAGGGTTAGGATTAGGGTTAGGTTTAGGGTTAGGCTGAGGGTGAGGGTGAGGTTTAGGGTTAGGGTTAGGGTTAAGTGTTAGGTTTAGGGTGAGGGTTAGTGTTAAGGTTAGGATGATGGTTAGGGTTAGGGTTAGGTTTAGAGTGAGGTTTAGGGTTAGGGTTAGGGTGAATGTGAGTGTTAGGGTGAGGGTTAGGGTTAGGGGTAGGGTGAGGTTAGGGTTAGGGTTAGGGTTAGGGTGAGGGTGAGGGTTAGGGTTAGGGTGAGGGTTAGGGTTAGGGTGAGGGTGAGGGTTAGAGTTAGGGTTAGCGTTAGTGTGAAGTTTAGGGTGAGGGTTAGGGTTAGGGTTAGGGTAAGGGTTAGGGTCAGACTGAGGGTTAGTGTTACACTTAGGGTGAGGTTTAGGGTTAGGGATAGGGTTAGGGTTAGGGTAAGGCTTAGAGTTAGATTTAGGGTAAGGGTTATGATTAGAGTGAGGGTGAGTGTTAGGGTTAGGGTTAGGGTGAGGGTGAAGGTTCGGTTTAGGCTGAGGGTTAGGGAGAGGGTGAGGTTTCAAGTGAGGATGAGGGTTCGGGTGAGGGTGAGGTTTAGGGTGTGTGTTTTTGTTAGGGTTAGGGTGAGGGTCAGGGTGACGGAGAGGTTTAGGGTGTAGGTGAGGGTTAGGGTTAGGGTTAGTGTGAGGGTTTGGGTTAATGTTAGGGTGAGGGGTAGGGTGAGGGGTAGGGCTAGGATTAGGGAGTAGTTTAGGGATAATGTGAAGATTAGGGTTAGGGTTAGAGTTAGGGTTAGTATGAGGATAAATTTAGAGTGTGTGTTAGGGTGAGGGTTAGGGTTAGATTTAGGGTGAGGGTTAGGGTGAGGGTTAGGTATAGGGTTAGGTTTAGGGTGAGGGTGAGGGTGATGTTTATTGTAGGGTTAGGGTGAGGGTTAAGTTTAGGGTGAGTGTGAGGGTAAGGGTGAGTGTTTCGGGTAGGTAAGGGTTAGGTTTAGAATTAGGGTGAGGATTGGGTTGAGGGTGAGGGTTAGGTTAATGGTTAGGGTTAGGGTGAGGGTGAGGATTAGGGTTAGGGTGAGGGTTAGTTTGAGGGGTAGGGTTAGCGTTAGGTTGAGGGTTAGGGTTAGTGTGAGGGTTAGGGTTAGGTTTAGGTTTAGGGTTAGTGTGAGGATAAGGGTTAGGGTGAGGATTAGGTTGAGGTTGAGTGTTAGGTTTAGCTTTACGGTTAGGGTGAGGTTTAAGGTGAGGGTTAGGGTTAGGGTGACGGTTAGGGGTAGGGTTAGGGTGAGGGTCGTGTTAAAATGAAGGTTAGGGTTAGGATTAATGTAAGGGTGAGTTAAAGGGTTAGGTTTTAGGGTTAGGGTGAGGATTATGATTAGGATTAGGGTTAGGGTTAGGGTTATGGTTATTGTTAGGGGTATCATTAGCTTTAGGGTGAGGTTCAGGTTTAGCATGAAGGTTAGGGTTAGGATTAGGGTGAGAGAGGGGGTGAGGGTTAGATTTAGGATTAGGGTTAGGTTTAGGGTTAGGCTGAGAGTGAGGGGGAGAGTGAGGGTGTGGTTTTGGGTTAGGGTGAGGGGTAGGTTTAGGGTTAAGGTGAGGGTTATGTTGAGGGGTAGGGTTAGGGTTAGGGTGAGTGTTAGGGTTAGTGTGAGTGTTAGGGTTAGGGATAGGGTGAGGATTTTGTTTAGGGTGAGGTTTAGGGTTAGGATGATGTTTAGGGTGACTGTGAGGATTAGGGTATGGGCGAGGTTGTGGGTGAGGGTTAGGGTTAGGATGATGTTTAGGGTGAGGCTGAGGATTAGGGTGAGGGTGAGTGTTCGAGGTTGAGGGTTCAGGTGAGGGTTAGGGTGTGGGTTAGTGTGGGGTTAGTGTAACGGTGAGGGTTAGGGTAAAGATGAGTTTAAAGGTTAGTTTTAGGGTGAGTGTTAGAGTGAGGGATAGAGTTAGGGTGAGGGTTAGTTTGAGGGATTGGGTTAGGGTGAGGGTGAAAGTTAGGGTTAGTGTGAGGGTTAGGGTTAGGTTTAGTGTTAGGGTTAGTGTGAGGTTAAAGGTTAGGGTGAGGGTTAGGGTGAGAGTGAGGGTTAGGGTTAGGATTAGGGTTAGGGTTTTGGGTGAGTTTGATGGTGAGGGTGAGGGTGAGGGTGAGCGAGAGTGTTAGGGTTAGGGTTAGGGTGAGGGTTAGGGGTAGGGTTAGGGTGAGGGTCGTGTTAAAATGAAGGTTAGGGTTAGGATTAATGTAAGGGTGAGTTAAAGGGTTAGGTTTTAGGGTTAGGGTGAGGATTATGGTTAGGATTAGGGTTAGGGTTAGGGTTATGGTTATTGTTAGGGGTATCATTAGCTTTAGGGTGAGGTTCAGGTTTAGCATGAAGGTTAGGGTTAATATTAGGGTGAGAGAGGGGGTGAGGGTTAGATTTAGGATTAGGGTTAGGTTTAGGGTTAGGCTGAGAGGGAGGGGGAGTGTGAGGGTGTGGTTTTGGGTTAGGGTGAGGGGTAGGTTTAGGGTTAAGGTGAGGGTTATGTTGAGGGGTAGGGTTAGGGTTAGGGTGAGTGTTAGGGTTAGTGTGAGTGTTAGGGTTAGGGATAGGGTGAGGGTTTTGTTTAGGGTGAGGTTTAGGGTTAGGATGATGTTTAGGGTGACTGTGAGGATTAGGGTATGGGCGAGGTTGTGGGTGAGGGTTAGGGTTAGGATGATGTTTAGGGTGAGGCTGAGGATTAGGGTGAGGGTGAGTGTTCGAGGTTGAGGGTTCAGGTGAGGGTTAGGGTGTGGGTTAGTGTGGGGTTAGTGTAACGGTGAGGGTTAGGGTAAAGATGAGTTTAAAGGTTAGTTTTAGGGTGAGTGTTAGAGTGAGGGATAGAGTTAGGGTGAGGGTTAGTTTGAGGGATTGGGTTAGGGTGAGGGTGAAAGTTAGGGTTAGTGTGAGGGTTAGGGTTAGGTTTAGTGTTAGGGTTAGTGTGAGGTTAAAGGTTAGGGTGAGGGTTAGGGTGAGAGTGAGGGTTAGGGTTAGGATTAGGGTTAGGGTTTTGGGTGAGGTTGATGGTGAGGGTGAGGGTGAGGGTGAGCGAGAGTGTTAGGGTTAGGGTTAGGGTGAGGGTTAGGGTTAGTGTGAGGTTTAGGGTGAGGTTTAGGGTGAGGGTTAGGGTATGTGTTAAGGCGAGGGTGAGGGTAAGTTTTAGAGTTAGGGTGAGGGTGAGGTTTAGGTTTAGCGTTAGGTTGAGGGTACGTGTGAGGGTTATGTTTAGCGTTAGGTTCAGGGCGAGTGTGAGGGTTTGGTTTAGGATTAGGTTTAGAGTTAGGGTTAGTCTTAGGGTGAGGGTGAAGGTGAGGTTGAGGGTTAGGGTTAGGGTGAGGGTTATGGTTGTGGTTAGGTGATGGTTAGGTTTAGGGTGATGTTTAGGTTGAGGGTGAGGGTTAGGGTGAGGGTCAGGATTCGGGTGAGGTTGAGTGTTCGGTGAGGATGAGGGTTAGGGTGTGGGTGCGAGTTAGGGTCCGGGTATGTTTTAGGGTGACGGTGAGGTTTAGGGTGAGGGTGAGAGTTAGGGTTAAGTTTATGTATAGGGTTAGTGTTAGTGTGAGGATAAGGGTTGGGGTGAGGTTTAAGGTGAGTTTGAGGGTTAGGTTTAGCATTAGGGCTAGGTTGAGGTTTACGGTGAGGGTTAGGGTTAGGGCGAATTTAGGGTTAGAGTTATGGTGAGTGTTATTGTTAAGATTAGGGTTTGTGTTAGGGTTAAGGTTATTGTTAGGGTTACGGTTAGGGTTAGGGTGAGTGTGAGGGTGAGTGTTAGGGTTAGGGTTAGGTTTAGTGTGAGGGTTAGCATTAGGGTTAGAGTTAGGGTTAGTATGAGGATAAAGGTTAGGGTGAGGGTTAGGGTTAGGTTTATGGTTAAGGTTAGGTTTAGGGTGAGGGTTAGGGTTAGGGTGATGTTTAGGGTGAGGGTGAGGGTTAGGGTGAGGGTGAGTTTGAGGGTGAGGGTGAGGGTGAGGATGACGGTGATGGTTAGGTTTAGGGTGAATGTGAGCGTTAGGTTTAGGATTAGGGTTAGGTTTAGGGTTAGGCTGAAGTTGAGGATGAGGGTGAGGGTTAGGGTTAGTTTGAGGGGTAGGGTGAAGGTGAGTTTGAGGGTGTGGATTAGGGTGAGGGTGATGGTGAGGGTGAGGGTTAGGGTTAGGATTAGGGTTATGGTTAGGGTTAGTGTTAGGGTGAGGATGAGGGTGAGGGTTAGGGTTTGGGTTATCGTTAGGGTGAGGGTTATCGTTACGGTTAGGGTAAGGATTAGGGTTAGGGTGAGAGTTAGGTTTAGGGTTAGGTTGAGGTTTAGGTTTAGGGTTACGTTTAAGGTGAGGGTTAGCGTTTGGGTTAGGGTGAGGGTTAGGGTAAGGGATAGCGTTAGGGTGAGGGTTAGGGTTAGGTTTAGGGTTAGGTTGAGGGTGAGGGTGAGGGTTAGGGTTAGGGTTAGGTTTAGGGTGAGGGTTAGAATGTGGGTGAGGGTTAGGGTTAGGGTGAGGGTTAGGGTGACCCTGAGGGTTAGGGTGAGGGTGAGGGTTAGGCTTAGGGTTAGTGTGAGGGTTAGTGTTAGGGTTAGGTTTAGGGTTAGGGTGAGGGTTAAGGTGAGGGTTAGGGTTAGTGTTAGGGTGAGGGTTAGTGTTAGTGTGAGGGTTAGGGTTAGGTTTATACTTAGGGTTAGTATATGGTTAAAGGTTCGGTTTACGGTTAGGTTGAACGTTAGGGTTAGGGTTAGATTTAGGTTGAGGGATAGGATGAGGTTTAGGGTAAAGCTTAGGTTTAGGGTGAGGGTGAGAGTTAGTGTTAGGGTTAGGGTGAGGGTTAAGGTTAGGGTGAGGGCTAGTGGCGTGGACTGGCTTTGTCGGGACGACGGAGGATACTTAGGGGAGGAACCTGGAATGGGGGGGAGATGGCAAACAGACAACTCACACACACGAGGAGTGGATGCTGAGTGCGATTTAATGCAGAGGATAACAAACTTTTATAGCAAAAAGTCTCCATAAGAAAAGGGCAAAAGGTTACACAATCTTGTTACAGGGCTTCATTCTTGGATGGTCACCAGCTGGTCGCCTGAAAGGGCAAAAGTTTACACAATCTTGCTGCAGGGCATCATTCCTGGGTGGTCACCAGCTGCTCGCCTGAAAGGCCCTTGTTTCTGGCTTATCTCTAAGAAATATAATGGGTTTCCACGTTTGTCACCATATATAGAGGCCTTAATTGTCCCATAAGATTTTTCCTGTTCCTTCTTTAATAGTAAGGTCATGGAGGCCTAGATCTAGAAAGTCTCTTAGTAAATGAAAGAGAATAACAGGAAGTTCTTTCTCCCAAGTAGTTATCTCAGCAATTGCCATACATTCTTTCTGTTCTAGCCGCACCTACAGCTTCTTGTAAATCTCTTACAGACAATTCCTTCGGCTGAAGTGACTTGGTGAAACCCCCAATACTTTTATATTTGCTTATGACTTGTCTACTAGCATCCATAAGAGGGCTTCCAGGGTAGCACTTAACTCTGGTGAGTTAGTCATATTTTTAAGACACTCATCATATATTGGAGTCGTCAACACTCTTAAGAAAGAGCTTTGAGTAAGGGAACGTTGACAATGAGTAAGTACAAAGAGCAGTAGAAATAGTAAAAGATTAATAGGCACTCTTATACAGTGAGGAAAAGAAAGGCAGAAACACATTTTTCCCAGGGATTTGCCAGCCTTTCCAGGAGTAGGCCTCTTAGAAGCTCTATTCTCCGAGGTAGACTTTGGTGAAATCCCAATACTCAGAGATGGGTCTCTGAAGCCCCATTCTCAGGTCTGAAAGCTGGTTTTCCATGCTAAGCAGACTCCACTGGAGTAGGTGTGGCAGGCTAGGGTGAGGGTGAGGGTTAGGTGAGGGTGAGGGTGAGGTTTACGGTTAGGTAAGAGTTAGGGTTAGGTTTATGGTGAGGATTAGGGTGAGGGTGAGGGTTAAGGTGAGGGTTAGGGTTAGGGTGAGGTTTAGGGTTAGGGTGAGGGTTATGATTAGGGTGAGGGTGAGGGTTAGGGTGAGGGTTACGGGGAGGGTTAGGGTTATGGTGAGTGTTAGCATTAGGGTGAGAGTTAGGATCAGGGTTAGTGTGAGGGGTAGGGTTAGGGTTCGGGTCGGGGTTAGGGTTAGTGTGAGGTTTAGGGTTAGGGTTAGGGATAGTGTGAGCATAAGGGTTAGGGTGAGGGTTAAGTTAAAGGTGAGGGTTAGGGTTAGCGTTAGGTTTAGGGTGAGGTTTAGGGTTAGGGTGATTGTTAAGGTTAGGGTTAGGGTGAGGGTTAGGTTTAGGGTGAGAGTTAGGGTTAGTATTGGTGTTAGGGTGAGTTTTAGCGTTAGGTTTAGGGTTAGGATGAGGGTTAGGGATAGGATTAGTTTTAAGGTTAGGGTTAGGGTTATTGTTAGGGTTAGGGTTAGGGTTAGGGTTGGGGTGAGGGTGAGGGTTAGCATTAGGGTAAGGGTCACAGTTAGGGTTAGGCTGAGGGGGAGGGGGAGAGTGTGGGTGAGGTTTATGTTTAGGGTTAGGTTTAGGGTTAGTGTGAGGGCTAGGGTGAGGGTGAAGTTTTGGGTGAGGGTGAGGGTGAGGGTAACGGTTTCGAATAGGTAAGGGTTAGGCTTATTGTTAGAGTGAGGATTTGTGTGAGGGTTAGTATTAAGGTGAGGGTTAGAGTTACAGTTTTTGTGAGGGTTAGGGTTAGTGTGAAGTTTAAAGTATGGCTGAGGATTAGGGTGAGTGTTAGAGTTCGGGTGATGTTGAGCGATCGGGTGTGGGTGAAGTTTAGGGTAAGGATGAGGGTCAGGGTGACAGTGAGGGTTAGGGTGACTGTGAGAGTTAGGGTTAGGGTTAGGGTTAGGTTGAGGGTAAGGGTTAGGGTGAGGGATAGGATGAGGGTAAGGGTTAGGGTTAGAGTTAGTGTTAGGTTGAGGGTTAGGGTGAGGGTTAGGGTTAGGGTTAGGGTGAGGGTTAGGTTTAGGGTTAAGGTTACTGTGAGGGTGAGGGTGAGGGTGAGGGTTAGCGTTAGGGAGAGGGTGAGGGTTAGGGTGAGAGTGAGGGAGAGGGTGAGGGTTTCGTTTAGGTAAGGGTTATGGTTAGGGTTAGGGTGAGGATTAGGGTGAGGGTGAGGTTCAGGTTGAGGGTTAGTGTTAGTGTGAGGGTTAGGGTTAGGGTTAGATTTAGGGTTAGTGTTAGGGTGAGGTTTTGATTGAGGGTGTCGGTTAGTTTGTGGGTTAGGGTTAGGGTTAGGGTCACAGTGAGGGTTAGCGTGATGGTGAGGGTTAGGGTTAGGTTGGGGGTGAGGGTTAAGGTTAGGGTGAGGGTGAGGATTGGGGTTAGGGTTAGGCTGAGAGTGGAGGTGAGGATGAGCCTGAGGGTGAGGGTTCAGGTTAATTTTAGGTTGAGGGCTAGGGTGAGGGTGAGGGTTAGGGTGACGGTTAGGGTGAGGGTGAGGGTTTCAGTTAGGAAAGGCTTAGGGTTAGGGTTAGGGTGAGGATTAGGGTGAGGGTGAGGTATAAGGTGAAGGTTAGGGTTGGGGTGAGGGTTAGGGTTATGGTTATGTTTAGGCTGAGGATTTGGGTGAGGGGTTGGATTAGTGTTAGTGTGAGGGTTAGGGTTAGTGTGAGGGTTAGGGTTAGTGTGAGGGTTAGGGTTAGGGTTACAGTTAGGGTTAGTGTGAGCTTAAAGTTTAGGGTGGGGGTTAGGGGGAGGGGGAGGGTACGTGTTATGGTTAGTGTTAGGGTGAGGGTTCGGGTGAGGGTTAGGGTGAGGGTTAGAATGGGAGTACAGCGTAGGGTGAGGGTGAGGGTTAGGGTGAGGGTGAGGGTTAGGGTGAGGGTGAGGGTTAGGGTGAGGGTGAGGGTTAGGTTGAGATTGAGGTTGAGGGTGAATGTTAAGGCGACTGTGAGGGTGATGGTGACGGTGAGGATTAGGTTTAGGGTTGGGGTTAGGTTGAGGGTGAGGGTGAGGGTGATGGTGAGCGTTAGGTTTAGGATTAGACTTAGGGTGAGTTTTAGGGTAAGGTTTAGGTTTAGGGTGTGTGTGAGAGTTAGGTTTCGGCTGAGTGTTAGGGTGAAGGTGAGGGTGAGGGTTAGGTTTATTGTTAAAGTTAGGGTCAGGTTTAAGTTTAGGGTGAGGGTGAAGGTGAGGGTTAGGTTTAGGATTAGGCTTAAATGTTTGGTAAGGCTTAGGGTGAGGGTTAGGGTGAGGGTCAGAGTTAAGTTTAGGGTGAGGGTTAGGGTTAGGGTTAGGGTTAGGTTGAGGGTGAGGGTGAGGGTTAGGTTGAGGGTGATGGTGAGGGTGAGGGTGAGGGTTAGGTTTAGAGTAAGGTTTAGGGTTATGGTTAGGGTTAGGGTGAGGGTGAGGTTGAGGGGAAGGGTGAGGGTGATGGTGAGGTTGATGGTGAGGGTGAAGATTAGGGTTTGGGTGAGGGATAGGTTTAGGGTTAGGGTTAAGGTTAGTGTGATTGTTAGGGTTAGGATGAGGGTTAGGCTGAGGGTTAAGCTTAGGGTTAGGGTTAGGGTACGGGTTAGGTTGAGGGTAAGGTTTAGGATGAGGATTAGGGTTAGGGTTACGGTGAGTGTTAGGGATAGGTTTAGGGTTAGGGTGATGTTTTTCTTTAGGGTTAGGTTTAGAGTTGGTGTGAGGGTGACGGTGAGAGTTAAGGTTTGCATTGGAGTTAGTTTTAGGGTTTGGCTGAGGGTGAGGTTGAGGGTTAGGGTGAGGTTTAGGGTTAGGCTAAGGATTAGGTTTAGGGTTAGGGTTAAGGGTAAGATGAGTGTTAGGGTTACGGTTAAGTTTAACATGAGGGTAAGCTGAGTGTTAGGGTCAGGGTTCGTGTGAGGGTAAGGGTAAGGGTGAGTGTTAGGGTGAGACTGATGGTTAGGTTTAGGCTTAGGGTCAGGATTAGGGTTAAGGTGAGGGTGAGGCTTTGGGTGAGGGTGAGGGTTAGGGTTAGGGTTAGGGTGAAGTTTAGGATTAGGGTTAGGGTGAGGGTGAGGATTAGTGTGAGCTGTAGGGTTCGAGTTAGTGTGAGGGTTAGGGTTAGTGTGAGTGTTAGGGATAGTGTGAGGATAAGGGTTAGATTGAGGGTTAGGTTGAGGGAGAGGGTTAGTGTTAGCGTTAGAATTAAGGTGAGGGTTAGGGTGAGTTTTAGGGTTAGGGTGATTTTTATGGTTAGGGTTAGGGTGAGGGTTAGCACTAGGGTGAAGATTAGGGTTAGGATTTGAGTTAGGGTGAGTTTTAGGGTTAGGTATAGGGTTAGTGTGAGGGTTAGGGTTTGGGTCAGAGTTAGGGTTAGTATGAGGATAAAGGTTAGGGTGAGGTTTAGGGTGAAGGTTAAGGTTAGGGTTAGGGTTAAGGTTAGGTTTAGGGTGAGGGTTAGGGTGAGGGTGAGGGTGAGGGTGATGTTGAGGGTGAGGGTGACGGTGAGGGTTAGGTTCAGGGTGAATGTGAGCGTTAGGGTTAGGATTAGGATTAGGTTTAGTGTTAGGCTGAAGTTGAGGGTATGGGTAAGGGTTTGAGTTAGGGTTAGGGTGAGGGTTAGGGTTCCTTTGAGGGTTAGGGTGAAGGTGAGTTTGAGGGTTAGGATTAGGGTGAGGGTGACGGTGAGGGTGAGGGTTAGGGTTAGGATTATTGCTATGGTTAGTGTTAGGGTTAGGGTGAGTGTTAAGCTTAGAGTTAGATTGAGGTTTAGGGTTAGGGTTAGGTTTAGGGTGAGTGTTAGGGTTATGGTTAGGGTGAGGTTGAGGCTTATGGTGAGGGGTGGGTTTAGGGTTAGGGTAAGGGTTAGGGTTAGGGTGAGGGTTAGGGTTAGGGTTAGGGTTAGGATTAGTGTTAGGGGTAGGTTTAGGGTGAGGGGTAGTTTTAGGGTTAGGATGAGGGTTAGTGTTAGTGTGAGGGTTAGGGTTAGGGTTAGACTTAGGGTTAGTGTATGGTTACAGGTTAGGGTGAGGGTTAGCGTGAGGGTGAGTGTTATGGTTATAGTTAGGGTTAGGGTGAGGGTGAGGGTGAGAGCTAGGTTTAGGGAGAGGGTTAGGGTGAGTGTTAAGTTTAGGGTACTGATTAGCGTGAGGGTTAGGGTTACGGTGAGGGTGATATTTAGGTTTAGATTTAGGGTTTAGGGTTAGGGTTAGGGTTAGGGTGAGGGTGAGGAGTAGGGTTAGGGTTAGGTTGAGTTTGAAGTTGAAGGTTAGAGTTAGGTTTAGGGTGAGGGTTAGGGTTATGTTGCGGGATAGTGTGAGGGTGAGATTGAGGGTGAGGGTGAGGGTTTTGTTTAGGTAAGTGTTAGGGATAGGGTTAGGGTGAGGATTAGGTTTTGTGTGAATGTGAGGTTGAGGGTTAGGGTTACGGTGAGTGTTATGGTAAGGGATAGGGTGAAGGTTAGTGTTAGGGTGATGTTAAGGTGAGTGTGAGTGTTCGGGTTCGGGTGAGGGTTAGGTTGTGGGTGAGGGTTAGGTTTCGGCTGAGTGTTAGGGTGACGATGAGGTTTAGGGTGAGGGTGAGGGTTAGGTTTCGTCTGAGTGTTAGGATGATGATGAGGTTTAGGGTGAAGGTGAGGGTTAGGGTTATGGTTAGTGTTAGGGTTCGGGTTCAGATGCGGGGTAGGGTTAGGGTTAGGGTCAGGGTTAGGGTTAGGGTTAGGTTTAGGGTGATATTTAGTGTGAGGGTGAATGTTAGGGTGAGGGTGATGGTTAGGGTTAGGGTTAGGTTTAAGTTTAGCGTGAGGGATAGATATAATATTATGGTTAGGGTTAGGGTTAAGGTGAGTGTAAGGGTTCGGTTGAGGATTCGGGTGACCTTGAGTGTTAGGGTTTGGGTGAGGTTTAGCGTTAGGGTGCATATTAGGGTTAGGGTTAGGGACAGGGTTTTGTTGAGTTTAAGTGTTAGGGTGAGGTTTTGGGTGAGGGTGGGGTTTAGGGTTCGGGTTAGGGTTCGGGTTAGCGTGAGAGTTTGGGTTAGCATTAGGGTTAGGGTCAGGGTTAGGGTTAGGTTGAGGAGGAGGGAGAGAGTGTGGGTGAGGTTTTGGGGTAGGGTTAGCGTTAGGGTTAGTGTGAGGGCTAGGGTGAGGGTGAAGTTTTGGGTGAGGGTGAGGGTGAGGGTAAGGGTTTCTGTTAGGTAAGTGTTAGGTTGAGGATTAGGATGCAGGTGAGGGTTTGTGTGAGGGTTAGTGTTAGGGTGAGGGTTAGCGTTACTGTTTTGTGAGCATTAGGTTTAGAGTAAGGGTTAGAGTATAGGTGAGGGTTAGGGTGAGTGTTAAGGTTCGGGTGATGTACAGCGATCAGGTGTGGGTGAGGTTTAGGGTTAGGGTGACAGTGAGGGATAGTGTGACAGTGGGGGTTAGGGTTAGGGTTATGGTTAGGTTGAGGGTAAGGGTTAGGGTGAGGCTTAGGGTGAGGGTAAGGGTTAGGGGTAGCGTTAAGGTTAGGGTGAGGGTTAGGGTTAGGGTTAGGGTTAGGGTGAGGGTAAGTGTTAGCGTTAGGGTTACTGTGAGGGTGAGGGTGAGAGTGAGTGTTAGGGTTATGGTTAGGGTGAGGGTTAGGGTGAGAGTGAGGGTGAGGGTGAGTGTATTGGTTAGGTAAGGGTTATGGTTTGGGGTTAGGGTGAGGATTAGGGTGAGGGTGAGGTTTAGGTTGAGGGACAGGTGAGGGTTAAGGTTAGGGTTAGAGTGAGGGTTAGGGTTACTGTGATGTTTAGGTTGAGGCTGATGGTTGGGGTGAGATTGAGGGTTCGGTTCGGGGGAGGTTTTGGGTGAGTGTGACGGTTAGTTTGTGGATTAGGATTAGTCTTAGGTTGAGGGTTAGGGTGACAGTGAGGGTTAGAGTGAGGATGAGGGTTAGGGTTAGGTTGAGGGTGAGGGTTAGGGTTAGGTTGAGGATGAGGGTGTGGGTTTGGGTGAGGGTGAGGGTTAGGGTTAGGGTTAGGTTTATTGTGAGGTTAAAGGTTAGGGTTAGGTTTAGGGTGAGGGTGAGGATAAGTATTATGGTTAGGGTTAGGGTGAGGGTTAGGGCGAGTGTTAGGGTTGGGATGAGGGTTATAGTTAGGGTTAGGGAGAGGTTTCGGGTGAGAGTACTGCTTAGGGTGAGGGTGAGGCTGAGGTTGAGGGTGAGTGTTAAGGAGACGGTGAGGGTGACGGTGACGGTGAGGGTTAGGTTTAGGGTTAGGGTTAGGGTTATGGTTAAGGTTAGTGTCAGGTTGAGGTTTAGGGTGAGGGTGAAGGTGAGGGAAAGGTTTAGGATTAGGCTTAGGTGTTTGGTAAGGCTTAGAGTGAGTGTGATGGTGAGGGTCAGAGTTAAGTTTAGGGTGAGGGTTAGGGTTAGCGTTAGGCTTAGGTTGAGGGTGAGAGTTAGTTTGAGGGTGATGGAGAGGGGGAGGGGGAGGGTGAGGGTTAGGTTTAGGGTTAGGGTTAGGGTAAGAGTTAGGTTTAGAGGGAGGGTTAAATTTAGGGTTAGGATTAGGGTGAGGGTGATGGTGAGGGTGAGGTTAGGGTTATGGTGAGGTTTAGGTTTAGGGTTACAGCTATGTTGAGTGTGTGGGTTAGGGTGAGTTTGAGGGTGAGGGTGAGGTTTTCACTTAGGTAAGGATTAGGGTTAGGGTAAGTGTTAGGGTTAGGGTGAGGGTTTGAGTTAGGTTTAGGTTTAGGGTGAGGGTTAGGGTTAGGGTGATGGTGAGGGTGAGGGTTAGGGTTAGGGTTAGGGTGAGGATAAGGGTTAGGGTGAGAGTTAGGGTGAGGGTGAGGTTTAGGGTTAGTGTTAGGTTTAGTGTGAGGGTTAGTGTGAGGTTTAGGGTTAAGGTGAGGGTTAGGGTGAGGGTGAGGTTTTGGCTTAGGGTTAAGATTAGGGTGAGATTTAGGGTTAGGGTTAGGGTTAGGGTAAGGGTTAGAGTTAGGTTGAGGGTTATGTTTGTGGTTAGGGTTAGGGTTAGGGTTAGGGTTAGGGTGAGGGTTACTGTTAGGTTTAGGGTTAGGGTGAAGTTGAGGGTAAGGCTTAATGTGACCTTTAGGTTTAGGGTGAGGGCTCCGGTGATGGTGAGTGTTAGGGTGAGTGTGAGGGTGAGGGTGAGGGTTTCCATTAGGAAAGGGTTAGGGTTATGTTTAGGGTGAGGATTAGGGTTAGGGTGACGTTTAGGATGAGGGTTAGGGTTAGGGTGAGGGTTAGGGTGAGGGTGAAGGTTAGGGTGAGGGTTAGGGTTAGGGTGAGGGTGAGGGTGAGTTTTAGGGTTAGGGTTAGGGTGAGGTTTAGGTTTACAGTGAGGGCTACGGGGATGGTGTGGGTTAGGGTGAATGTGAGGGTGAGGGTGAGGTTTTCAGTTAGGTAAGTATTAGGGTTAGGTTTAGCGTGAGGATTAGTTTGAGGATTAGGGTTATGGTTAGATTGAGGGTTAGGTTTAGGGTGATGTTTAGGGTTAGGCTGAGGGTTAGGGTGAAGGTGACAGTTCAGGTGAGGGTGAGCGTGAGGTTGAGGTTTAGGGTTTGGTTTAGGGTTAGGTTTATGGTGAGGGTTAGGGTGACAGTGAGGGTTAGGGTGACGGTGAGGGTTAGGGTTAGGGTTAAGGTGAGGGTGAGGGTTAGGGTTAGGTTTAGGGTGAGGTTTAGATTGGGGGGTAGGATTAGGGTTAGGGAGAGGGTTAGGGTTAGTGTGAAGGTTAGCTTTAGGGTTAGAGTTAGGGTTAATATGAGGATTAAGCTTGGGGTCAGTTTTAGAGTGAGCATAAGGGTAAGGTTTATCCTTAGGGTTAGGGAGAGTGTTAGGGTGAGGGTTACGGTTAGGGTTAGGGTGAGGGTGAGGGTTAGGGTTTGGGTTAGGTTTAGTGTGAGGGTTAGGGTTAGGGTTAGGGTAAGAGTTAGGTTTAGATTGAGGGATAATTTAGGTTTAGGATTACGGTGCGGGTGAGGGTGAGGGTGAGGTTTAGGTTTAGGGTTATGGTGAGGTTTAGGTTTAGGGTTATAGCTACGGTGAGGGTGTGGGTTAGGGTGAGTGTGAGGGTGAGGGTGAGGTTTTCATTTAGGTAAGGATTAGGGTTAGGGTTAGGGTGAGGATTAGGTTGAGGGTGAGGGTTAGTTTCAGTGTTAGGGTTAGGGTGAGGGTTAGGATTAGGTTTAGATTGTGGGTTAAGATTAGGGTGATGTTTAGGGTGAGGCTGAGGGTTAGGGTGAGGGTGACGGTTAGGGTGAGGCTGAGGGTGAGGGTTAGGGTCTGGTTTAGGGTTAGGTTTATGATGAGGTTTAGGGTGACGGTGAGGGTTAGGTTGAGGGTGAGGATTAGGGTTAGGGTTAGGGTTAGGGTTAAGTTTAGGGTGACAGTGAGGTTGAGGGGTAGGATTAGGGTTAGGGAGAGGGTTAGGGTTAGTGTGATGGTTACCGCTAGGGTTAGAGTTACGGTTAGTATGAGGAAAAAAGCTTAGGGTAAGTTTTATGGTGAACGTGAGGGTAATTTTTATCTTTAAGTTTAAGGTGAGGGTTAGGGTGAGGATTAGGTTTAGGGTTAGGGTTAGGGTTAATTTTAGGGTGAGGGTTACGGTTAGGGTTAGGTTTAGGGTGAGGGATAGGGTTTGGTATAGGGTGAGGGATAGGGTTAGTGTTAGGGTGAGGATTAGGGTTAGGGTTAGGTTTAGTGTTAGGGTTAGGGTTAAGGTTAGGGTGACGTTTAGGGTGAGGTGTAGGGTTAGGGATAGGGTAAGGTTTAGCGTTAGAGTGAGGATTTGGTTCAGGGTTAGGTTTAGGTTGAGGGTGAGGGTGAAGATGAGGGTGAGAGTTAGTGTGAGGGTTATGGTTAGGGTTAGTGTGAGGGTTAGGGTTAGGTTGAGGGTTAGGTTTAAGGTTAGGGTTAAGGTGAGGTTGAGGTTGAGCTTTAGGGTTAGGGTTAGTGTGAGGATAAGGGTTAGGGTGGGGAATAGTGTGAGGGTTAGGGTTAGGGTAAGTGTTAAGGTTAGAGTGAGGATTAAGTTTAGTGTTTTGGTTAAAGTGAGGGTGAGGGTTTGGGTTAGGGTTAGTGTGAGGATAAGGGTTAGGGTGAGGTTTAGGTGAGGGTGAGGGTTAGGGTTAGTGTTAGGGTGAGGCTGAGGGTTCGGATTAGGGTGAGGGTAAGGGTTAGGGTTAGGCTGAGGGTTAGGGTTAGGGTGAGGGTTAGGTTTAGGTTTAGGTTTAGGGTTAGGGAGAGGTTTAGGGTAAGGGTCAGGGTTAGGGTTAGGTTTAGGGTGACAGTGAGGTTGAGGGGTAGGATTAGGGTTAGGGAGAGGGTTAGGGGTAGTGTGACGGTTAGCATTAGGGTTAGAGTTAGGGTTAGTGTGAGGATAAAAGCTTAGGGTGAGTTTTATGGTGAACGTGAGGGTAAGCTTTATCCTTAGGTTTAGGGTGAGCGTTAGGGTTAGGGTTAGGTTTAGGGTGAGTGTGAGTGTGAGGTTGAGGGTGAGGGTCAGCGTTATGGTGAGGGTTCGGTTCCGGGTGAGGGTGAGGGTAAGCGTGGGGATTAGGGTTAGGTTTAGGGTTAGGGTGAAGGTGAGGGTGAGGGTTAGGGTTAGGGTGAGTGTGAGGGTTAGGATTAGTTTGAGGGTTATGGTGAAGTTGAGGTTGACGGTGATGGTTAGGGTGAGGGTGACAGTGCGGGTTTGGGTTAGGGTTAGGATGAGGGTCAGGGTGAGTGTGAGAGTTATGGTTAAGTTTAGGGTGAGGGTGAGGTTGAGGGTTAGGGTTAGGGTTAGGGTTAGGGTAAGGGTTAGCATTAGGGTGAGGGTTAGAGTTAGGGTTAGGGTGTGGGTTAGGATTAGGGTTAGGATAAGAGTTAGGGTTAGGGTGAGAGTTAGTGTTAGTGTTAGTGTGAGGGTTAGGTTTAGGGTTAGGTTTAGAGTGAGGTTTACCTGAATCCTTAAAAGACTAAATTTAAAAAAAAAATAGAGTGAGGTTTAGGGTGAGGGTTAGGGTTAGGGTTAGGTTTATGGTAAGGATTAGTGTTAGGGTGAGGGTTAGGGTTAGGGTTATGGTGAGGGTTATGGATAGGGTTAGGTTTAGGTTGAGGTTTAGGCTTTGGTATAGGGTGAGGGATAAGGTTAGTGTTAGGGTGAGGATTAGGGTTAGTGTTAGGTTTAGGGTTAGGTTTAGGGTTAGGGTGAGGGTGAGTTTTAGGGTGAGGGGTAGGGTTAGGGTTAGGGTAAGGTTTATTGTTTGGGTGAGGGTTTGGTTCAGGGTTAGGTTTAGGTTAAGGGTGAGGGTGAAGGTGTGGGTTAGGGTTAGGGTTACGGTTATGGGTGAGAGTTAGTGTGAGGGTTATCGTTAGGTGTAGTTTAAGGGTTAGTGTTAGGGGAGGGTAAGGTTTAAGGTTATTGTTAGGGTGAGTTTGAGTTTGAGCGTTAGGTTTAAGGTTAGTGTGAGGATAAGTTTTAGGGTGCGGGTTAGTGTGAGGGTTAGTTTTAGGGTTAGGGCAAGTGTTAAGTTTAGAGGATTAAGGTTAGTGTTAGGGTTAGAGTTGGGGTTAGGGTGAATGTTAGGGTTTTGGTTAGGGTTAGTGTGAGGATAAGGGTTAGGGTGTGGTTTAGGGTGAGGGTGAGTGTTAGGGTTAGCATTAGGGTTAGGGTGAGGGTTAGGGTTATGGTTAGTTTTAGGGAGAGGCTGAGGGTTTGGATTAAGATTAGGGTAAGGGTTAGGGTTAGGCTGAGGGTTAGTTTTAAGTTTAGGGTTAGGCTGAGGGTTAGGTTTAGGGTTAGGGTGAGGGTGAGGGTTACGGTGAGGGTGAGGGTGAGGGTCAGGGTTAGGGTTAGCGTGAGTGTTAGGGTTAGGGTTAGGGTTAGGGTTAAGTAGAGGTTTAGGGTGAGGTTCAGGGTTAGGGTTAGGTTTAGGGTGACAGTCAGGTTGAGGTTTAGGATTTGGGTTAGGGAGAGGCTTAGGGATAGTGTGACGGTTAGCCTTAGGGTTAGAGTTAGGGTTAGTATGAGGATAAAATCTTAGGGTGAGTTTTATGATGAACGTGATGGTAAGGTTTATCATTATGTTTAGGGTGAGCGTGAGGGTTAAGGTGAGGGTGAGTTTGAGGGTAAGGGTGAGGGTGAGTGTGAGAGTGATCGTGAGGGTTCCATTCAGGGTGATGGTGACGGTTAGGGTGAGCTTTAGGGTTAGGATTAGGGTTAGGGTGAGGGTGAGGGTGAGGGTTAGGTTGAGGGTGAGGGTGAGGGTTAGGGTTAGTTTGAGGGTTATGGTGAAGGTGAGGTTGAAGCTGAGGTTTAGGGTGAGGGTGACAGTGAGTGTGTGGGTTAGGGTTCGGATTAAGGTCAGGGTGAGTGTGAGAGTTATGGTTAGGTTTAGGGTGAGGGTGAGGGGTAGGGTTAGGTTTAGGGTTAGGGTTAGAGTTAGGGTAAGGCTTAGCTTTAGGGTGAGGGTTACAGTTAGGGTTAGGGTGAGGGTTAGGTTTAGGGTTATGATAAGAGTTAGGGTTAGGGTGAGGACTAGTGTGAGGATTAGGGTTAGGCTTATTTTAAGAGTGAGGTTTAGGGTTATGGTGAGGTAAGGTTTTGGGTTAGTGTGAGGGTTAGGTTTAGGGTTAGGGTGAGGGTGAGGGTGACGTTTAGGATTAGGTTTAGTGTTAGGGTGAGGGTTAGTGTGAGGTTAGGGTTAGGGTTAGGGTAACTATTAGGGTTAGGGTGAAGATTAGGGTTAGGGTTAGGTTTAGGGTGATGGTGAGGTTAAGGGTTAGGTTTAGGGTTAGGGTTAGTGTGAGGATAAGGGTTAGGGTGAGTGTTAGGGTGAGGGTGAGGGTTATGGTTAGCGTTAGGTTTAGGCTGAGTTTTAGTGTTAGGGTTAGGGTTAAGGTGCTGGTTAGGGTGAGGTTTAGGATTATGGTTAGGTTAAGGGTTAGGGTTTGGTTGAGAGTTAGGGTTAAGCTTAGTGTTAGGTTGAGGGTGAGGGTCTAGGGTAAGGGTTAGGGTTAGGTTGAGATTTAGGTTTAGGGTGAGGGTTATGGTAAGGGTAAGAGTTAGGGTGAGCGTTAGGGTTAGGGTGAGGGTTAGGGTGAGGTTGAATATTAGGGTGAGGGTGAGGTTAAGGGTGAGGGTTAGGGTGAGTGTGAAGGTGATGGTGAATTTGAGGGTTATGTTTAGGTTGAGGATGAGGGTTAGGGTTAGGATTAGGGTTAGGTTGAGGGTTAGGCTGAGGGTGAGGGTGAGGGTGGGGGTTAGGGTTGGGTTTAGGGGGAGGGGTAGGAGAAGTTTGAGGGTTAGGTTGAAAGTGAGTTTGAGGGTGAGGGTGACGGTGAGTGTGATGATGATGTTGAGGGTTAGTGTTAGGATTAGGGTTAGGGTAGGGTGAGGGTTATTGTTAGGGTTAGCGTTCGGGTGAGGGGGAGGTTGAGGGTTAGGGTTAGGGTTAGGGTTAGGGTAAGGTTTAGTGCTAGGGTGTGGTTAGGGTTAGGGTTAGGGTGAGGGTTATGGTTAGGATGAGGGTTAGGGTTTGGTAAAGGGTGAGGGATAGGGTTAGTGTTAGGGTGAGGATTAGGGTTAGGGTGAGGGTGAGGTTCAGGGTTAGGCGTAGGGTTAGGATTAGGGTAAGTTTTATGGTTAGGGTGAGGGTTTGGTTCAGGGTTAGGTTTAGGTTGAAGGTGAGGTTGAAAGTGAGGGTTAGCGTTAGGGTTGCGTTTAGGGTGAGAGTTAGTGTGAGGGTTATGGTTAGGGTTAGTGTAAGGGTTAGAGTTAGGGTGAGGGTTAGGTTTAAGGTTAGGGTTAGGGTGAGGTTGAGGTTGAGCGTTAGGGTTAGGGTTAGTGTGAGGATAAGTTTAAGGTGCGGGTTAGTGTGAGGGTTAGAGTTAGGGTTAGGGTAAGTGTTAAGGTTAGAGTGAGGGTTAAGTTTAGTGTTAGGGTTAGAGTGAGGGTGAGGTGAGGGTTAGGGTTAGGGTTAGGGTTAGGGTTAGGTTTAGGGTTAGGGTTAGTGTAAGGGTTAGGTTTCTGTTGAGGGTTAGATTTAGGGTGATGCTTAGGGTAACAGTGAGGATTAGGGTGAGGGTGAGATTGAGTGTGAGGTTTAGTGTGAGGGTGAGTGTGATGGTTTGCTTGACGGTGAATGTTGGGGTTAGATTTAGTGTTAGAGTGAGGGTGAGGGTTAGGGTTGGGTTTATGGTTAGGGTAAGGGTTAGGATGAGATTGAGGGTGAGGGTGAGGTTGAGGGTTAGTGTTAGCGTTATTGTGAGGATGAGAGTTTTTGTTAGATTTAGGGTTAGGTTGAGGTTGAGGGTTAGGTTGAGAGTTAGGGTTACGGTTTGGGTTAGACCTAGGGTGAGTTTGAGGGTGAGGGTTAGGGTTAGGGTTAGGGTGAGGGTTAGGATTAGGGTTAGGGTGAGTTTTAGGTTTAGGGTGAGGGCTACGGTGAGCGTGAAGGTTAGGGTGAGTGTGAGTGTGAGGGTGAGGTTTTCGGTTACATAAGGGTTTGGGTTAGGTTTAGTGTTAGTGTTAGGGTTAGGGTTAGAATGAGGGTTAGGGTTAGGGTTAGGGTGATGTTTAGTGAGCCTGAGGGTTATTGTGAGGGTGAGGGTTCAGGTGAGGGTTTGGGTTGGGGTGAGGTAGAGGGTTATGTTATGGGTTAGGGTTAGGTTTAGGGTGTGGGTTGGGCTGATGTTGAGGGTGAGGGTGCGGGTTAGGGTGAGGGTGAGGCTTATGTTTAGGGTGAGGGTGAGGGCTAGGGTGAGGGTTAGGGTTCAGATTAGGGTGAGGTTCAGGGTGTGGGATAAGGTTAGGGTTAGGGTGAAGTTTAGGGTGAGGGGTAGGGTTAGGGTTAGGTTTAGGTTTAGGGTGAGTGTAAGGGTGATGGTGAGGGTTATTGTTAGGGTTAGGGCGACAGTGAGGGTGAGGGTTAGGTTTAGAATTAGGGTTTGGTTAAGGGTTAGGTTGAGTGTGAGGGGGAGGGTGAGGGTTAGGCTTAGGGTAAGGCTTAGGGCTAGTGTGAGTGTTAGGGTGAGGGTGAGGTTGAGGGTCAGGGTTTGGGTAACGGTGACAGTGAGTGTGAGGGTTAGTGTTATGATTAGGGTTAGGATGAGTTTTAGGTTTAGGGTTAGGGTTAGGGTGAGGATTAGGGTGAGGAATAGTGTTAGGGTTAGGGTTATTGTTAGGGTTAGGGTTAGGGTGAGGGTAAGGGTTATAGTTAGGGGGAGGGTTAGGTTTAGGGTTAAGGTTAGGGTGAGGTTGAGGGTTAGGGTGAGAGGTAGGGTTAAGGTTAGTGTGAGGGTTAGGGTTAGTTTCAGGGTTAGGGTTAGGGTTAGCGTTAGGGTCATGTTGAGGGTAAGGGTTAGGTTGAGGCTTGTGGTGAGGGTGAGGTTTAGGGATAGCGTTAGGGTTAGGGTGAGGATTAATGTGAGGGTTAGGTTTCGGGTTAGGGTTAGGGTGAGAGTGAGGGTTAGGGTGAGGGTTAGTGTGAGGATAAGGTTTAGGTTTAGGGTTAGTGTGAGGGTGAGGGTTCGCCTGAGGGTTAGTGTTAGGTATGGGTGATGGTTAGGGTTAGCGTTAGGGTGAGGGTTTGGGATAGAGAATTAGGTTTAGGATTGTTGGTAGGGTGAGATGTAGGGTTAGCTTTAGTGTTAGTGTATGGGTTAGGGTTAGGGTTAGAGTTAGGGGTAGTGTTAGGTTTAGGGTGAGGGTGAGAGTGAGGGTGAGGTTAGGTTTAGTGTTATGCTGAGGGTTAGGGTTAGTGTGAGGGTTAGGGTTACCGTTAGGTTTAAGGTGAGGGTTAGTGTGAGGGTTAGGTTTAGGGTCAGGGTTAGGGTTAGGGTGTGGACTAGGGTTAGGTTTAGGGTTAGTGTGAGGGTGAGGTTGAGGGTTAGGGTTAGGGTTAGTGTTAGGGTGAGGGTTAGTGTTAGGATTAGCTTTAGGGTTAGGGTGAGGTTTAGGCTTAGGCTGAGTGTTTGGGTTAGGGTGACGTATATTGTGAGGCTGAGGGTTAGGATGAGGGTGAGTTTTAGGGTGAGGGTTCAGGTTCGGGTGAGTGTGATGGTTAGATGTGGTTGAGGGTTAGGCTTAGGGTGAGGGTTAGGGTTACGGTGAGTGTTAGGGTGAGGGGGAGGTTTAGATTTAGCCTTAGGTTTATGGTGAGGTTTAGGGTTAGGGTTAGGGTTAGTGTGAGGGTGAGGGTGAGGATTAGGTTTAGGGTTATTGTTAGGGGGAGGATGAAGTTGAGAGTTAGGCTGACGGTGAGGGTGAGGGTGAAAGTTAGGGTTAGGTTTAGGCTTAGGGTGAGGGTGAGAGTGAGGGTGAGTGTGAGTGTTAGGGTTAGGTTTAGGCTGAGGGTGAGGGTGAGGGCTAGGTTTAGCGTTAGGATTAGGTTTAGGGTTAGTGTGAGAGTGGGATTGTGTGTTAGGGTTAGGATTAGGGTTAGGGTTAGGGTAAGGCTGAGGGGGAAGTGGAGGTTGAAGGTTATGGTTAGGGTTAGGGTAAGGGTTAGGGTTAGGGTTAGAGTGAGGTTTAGACTGATGTTTATGGTTAGGTTATTGTGAGGGCTAGGGTTAGGGGTAGGATTAGGTTGAGGGTGAGTGTTAGGGTTAGGATTATTGTTATGATAAGGGTTAGGCAGAGAGTTAGAGTTAGGATTAGTGTGAGGTTTAGGTTTAGGGTTAGGGTAAGTGTTAGTGTGAGTGTAAAGGTTAGGGTGAGGACTGGGGTGAGGGTGAGGCTAAGGGTTAGATTGAGGGTTAGGGTGAAAGTTAGGTTTATGGTTAGATTTAGGGTGCGTGTTATGTTTTGGGTAAGTATTAGTGTGAGGGTTAGGGTGAGAGTGTGTGTTAGGGTTCGGGTGAGGGTAAGGGTAAGGGTGAAGGTTAAGAGTGAGAGATAAGGTGATGTTTTGGTTTAAGGCTAAGGATAGGGTGAGGATTTGGGTTAAGTTTAGGTTTAGGGGGAGAGATAGGCTGAGGGGTAGGGTTAGGTTAAGGTTGAGGTTTAGGTTTAGTGTGAGGGTTTGGGTTAGGGTTAGGGTGACGGTGTTATGGTGAGGGTTAGGGTGAGTGTGATGCTTAGGGTTAGAATTAGGTTTAGGATTAGGGTTAGGATGAGTGTTAGGGTTAGCGTTAATGTGAGGGTGAGGATTACGGTGAGGGTTAGGGTTAGGGTGAGAGTTAGAGTTATGGTAAGGGTTAGGGTAAGTGCTAGGGTGAGGGTGAGGTTTAGGGTGAGGGTAATGGTTAGTGTGAACTTTTTGGTTAGGTAAGGGTTAGGGCTAGGTTTAGAGTAACTATTAGAGTTAGGGTTAGGTTTAGGGTTATGTTGAGTGTGAGGAAGAGGGTGAAGGTTAGTGTTAGGATGAGGGTAAGGGTGAGGGTGAGGGTGAGGTTTCGGGTTAGTGTTAATATGGGGGTTAGGATTACGGTGAGGGTTAGGGTTAGTGTGAGGGTTAGAATTAGTGTACAGGTTAGGGTGAGGTTTAGGGTTAGAGTGATGTTTGGTGTGAGGGTTAGGTAAAGGATTAGGGTTAGGGTTAGGGTTAGTGTGAGTGTTAGGGTGAGGATGCGGGTTCGGGTGTTGCTGAGGGTTAGGGTGTGGGCGAGGGTTAGGGTTAGGGTGAGGATTAGGGTTAGAATTAGGGTTAGGATTATGGTGAGGGTAAGGGTTGGGGTGAGGATTAGGGTGAGGGTTAGGGTGAGGGTGAGAGGTAGGGTTAGCATTAGAGTTAGGGTGAGGGTGAGAGTTAGGATGAGGGTTAGGGTGAGGGTTAGGGATAGGGTAAGGTATAGCGTGATTGTGAGGGTGAAGGTGAGGGTTAGTGTTAGGATAAGGTTTAGGGTTAGGGTGAGGGTTAGAGTTAGGCTGAGTGTTAGGTTTAGGGTGATGTATATTGTGAGGGTGAGGGTTAGGGTGAAGGTGAGTGTTAGGGTGAGTGTGAGGGTTAGATTTAGGGTTAGGGTTATGGTGAGGTTTAGGGTTAGGGTGAGAGTTACAGTGAGGTGTAGGGATAGGGTTAGGGTGAGGGTGAGGGTTAGGGTTAGCATTGGGGATAGGGTGAGTGTTAGGGTGAGAGTGAGGGTTAGGGTGAGTGTGAGAGTGAGGGTTTCTGTTAGGTAAGGTTTAGGGTTATTTTTAAGGTGAGGATTAGGTTGAGATTAAGGGTTAGTGTGAGTGTTAGGGTTAGGGTGAGGGTTAGGGTTGGGATTTGTGTGAGGGTTAGGATTAGGGTGATATTTAGGGTGAGGTTTAGGGTTAGGGTGAGGGTTAGGGTTCGGGTCAGGGTGAGGGTTAGGGTGTGGGTGAGGGTTAGGTTTGGTTGAGTGTTAGTGTGACTGTGAGGTTTAGGGTGAGGTTGAGGGTTATGGTTACGTTTAGGGTGAGGGTTAGGGTTATGGTGAGGTTTAGGCTGAGGGTTAGTGTGAGGGGTAGGGTTAGGGTGACGGTTAGGTTGAGGGTTAGGGTGAGGGGTAGGGTTAGAGTTAGGGTGAGGGCTAGGGTGATGGTGAGGGTTAGGTTGAGGGTGAGGGTGAGAGTGAGGTTTTCGGTTAGGTAAGCCTTAGGGTTAGGGTTAGGGTGAGGGGTAGGTTTAGGGTTAGGGTGAGGTTTAGGGGATTGTGAGGGTCAGGTTGAGGGTTAGGGTTAGGGTGAAGGTTAGTGTTATGTTTAGGGTGAGGGTTAGCGTTAGGGTGATGTTAATATGACGGTGAGGGTTAATGTTAGGGTTAGCCTTAGGGAAAGGTATAGGGTTAGGGTTAGGGTTAGGATGAGGGTTAGAGTGATGGGTAGGGTTAGCATTAGGGTTAGGGTGAGGGTTAGGGTTAGGGTGAGTGTTAGGTTTCGGGTTAGGCTTAGGGTGAGGTTTAGTGTTAGGGTGAGGGCTAGGGTTAAGTTGAAGTATAGGGTGACGGTGAGGGTGAGGGTGAGGTTTTTGGTTAAGTATGTTTTAGGGTCAGGTTCAGGGTGTGAATTAGGGTGAGGGTGTCGGTTAGGGTAAGGGTTAGGGTTAGGGTGAGGGTGAGGGTGAGGGTGAGTGTTAGGATGAGGGTTAGGGTGAGGGTGAGGGTGTTGGTGAGGGTGAGGGTTATGGTTAGTATTATTGTGAGTTTAAGGGTTACATGGAGGGTTAGGGTTAGGATGATTGTTAGGGTTAGGCTTTGGCTCAGGTTTAGTTTTGGGGTGAGGGTTAGGCTGAGGAGTAGGTTTAGGGTTAGGGTTAGGGTTATGGTGAGGGTAAGGGTTAGGGTCAAGTTTAGGGTTAAGCTGAGGGTTAAGGTTAGTGTTAGATTTAGGATTAGGGTTAGGGTTAGGTTGAGGGTGAGGGTGAGTGTTAGGGTTAGGTTTAGTGTGAGGGTTAGGGTTAGGGTGAGTGTTAGGGTTAGGGTTAGGTTTAGGGTGAAGGTCGAAATGAGGGTTAGGTTAGGTAGAGGGTTAGGGTTAGGCTGAGGGGAAGGGTTAGGGTTATGTTTTTTGTGAGGGTGAGTGTTAGGTTGAGGGGGAGTCTTAGGTTGAGGGTGAATGTTCGGTTGAGAGTGAGGGTTAGGGTGCGGGTTAGGGTGATGGTGGGTGTTAGGTTAAGGGTGAGGGTTTGGTTTAGGATTAGGGTGAGAGTTAAGGTGAGGTGTAGGGATAGGGTTATTGTGAGGGTCAGGTGAGAGTGAGGGTTAGGGTTAGCGTTAGGGATAGGGTGACTGTTAGGGTGAGTGTTATTGTTAGGGTGATTGTGAAGTTTAGGGTGATGATAAGGGATAGTATTAGCGTTAGGGATATGGTTAGGTTTAGGTTTAGGGTGAGGGCTCGGGTGAGGGTGAGGGTTAGGGTGAGGTTGAGGGTAAGAGCTTCGGTTAGGTAAGGGTTAGGGTAATTTTTAGGGTGAGAATTATGTTGCGATTGATGGTTAGTGTAAGTGTTAGGGTTAGGGTGAGGATTTGGTTGAGGGTTAGGGTTAGGGTGATGTTTAGCGTGAGGTTTAGTGTTAGTGTGAGGGTTAGTGTTCGGATGAGTTTTAGGGTTAGGGTGTGGGTGAGGGTTAGGGTTAGTTTGATTGTTAGGGTGGCGGTAAGTGTTAGGGTGAGGGTGAGGGTTAGGGTTAGGTTTAGGTTGACAGTTAGGTTTAGGGTGAGTGTTAGGGTGAGGGGTAGGGTGAGCAGTAGGTTTAGCTTTAGAGTGAGGTTTAGGGTTATGGTGAGTGTTTAGGATTAGGTTTAGTTTGATGGTAAGGGTTAGGGTGGGGTTTAGGTTGACGGTCAGGTTGGGGGTGAGGGTTTCGTTTATGTAAGGGTTAGGGTTAGGCTTAGGGTGAGGATTAGGGGAGGGTGACGGTTAGGTTGAGGTTTAGGGTAAGGGTGAGGGTTAGGTTTACGGTTAGGGTGAGGGTTAGCGTATGAGGGTGAGGGTTACTGTTAGGGTTAGCTTTAGGGAAAGGGTTAGGGTTAGGGTAAGAGTTAGGGTGAGGGTTATGGTGAGGGTTAGGGTTAGTGTGAGGGTAAGGTTTAGGGTTAGAGGTAGGGTTAGTGTGAGGATAAGTTTTAGGTTGAGGGTTAGGTTGAGGGTGAGGTTTAAGGTTATCGTTAGGTTTAGGGTGTGGGTTACGGTGAGGGTTAGGGTTATGGTTAGGTTTAGGGTTAGGGTGATGGGGAGGGTTAGGTTTAGGGTGAGGGTGAGGATTAGATTGAGCGTGAGGGTTACTGTTAGGGTTAGGGTTAGGGTGAGGGTGAAGGTTAGGGTTAGGGTTAGGATGAGTGTAAGGTTTAGGGTGAGGGTTACGGTGAGGGTGAGTTTTAGGATTAGGCTTAGGGTTAGGGTGAGGTTGATGGTGAGGGTGAGGGTTAAGGTTAGGGTTAGGGTGAGGGTAAGGGTTGGGGTTAGTGTTAGGATTAGGATTAGGGTGAGGGTTAGGGTTAGTGTTAGGGTTAATATTAGGGTGAGGATGAGGGTTAGGGTTAGGGTTAGGGTAAGTGTGAGGGTAAGGGTTAGGGTGAAGTTTTGGGTGATGGTGAGGGTTAGGGTTAGGGTTATGGTTAGAGTTAGTTTTAGTCTGAGGTGGTGGGGGAGGGTGAGGTTGAGGTTCAGGGTTAGGGTTAGGGTAAGGGTGAGGGTTAGGATGAGGTTGAGGGTTAGTGTTAGGGTGTGAGGGTTTCATTTACCTCAGGGATAGGGTTTGTGTGAAGATTAGGTTGAGAGTGAGGGTTAAGCTGAGGTTAGGGTTAGGGTGAGGGTTAGGGTTAGGCTTACGGTGAGGGTGAGCATTCGGTGAGGGTGAGGGTGAGGGTGAGTGTTAGTGTTAGGGTTAGGTTTAGGGTGAGGGTGCATGTGAGGGTTAGGATTAGGAATAAGTTTATGTTTAGGGTTAGGCTGAGGGTAAGTTCAGCGTGAGCATGAAGTTTAGGTTTCGGTTTAGGTTTAGAGTTAGGGTGAGGGTTAAGGTTAGTGTGAGTATTATGATTAGTGTTAGTGTTAGGGTTAGCGTGAGAGTAAGGATTAGGGTGAGTTCAAGGGTGAGGGTGAAGGTTGGGGTTAGGGATAGGTTTAGGCTGAGGGCTAGGGTGAGGGTGAAGGATAGTGTGAGGTTTAGGGTGAAGCACTCTTTTAGCTAAGGTTTAGGGTTATGGTGAGGATTAGCGTGAAGTTGAGTGTTAGGTTGAGGATTATGGTTAGGGTGATGGTTAGGGTTAGGTTTAGGGTAAGGGTTAGTGTTTGGGTGATGTTTAGGGTGAGGGTGAGAGTTAGGGTAAGGATGAGTGTTCGGGAAGGGTGCGGGTTCGGGTGAGGGAGAGGGTTAGGGTGTGGGTGAGTATTAGGTTTAGGGTGAGTTAGGGTTAGGGTTAGTTCTAGTGGGAGGGTGAGGGTTAGGGGTAGGATTAGCATTAGGTTGAGGGTTAGGGTTAGGATTAGGGTGAGGGTTAGGTTTAGGGTTAGGGTTAGGGTAAGGGTGAGGGTGAGGTTTAGGGTTAGGGTGAGGGTGAGGGTGAGGGTTAGGCTGAGGGTTAGGGTTAGGGTTATTGTGAGGGTTAGCATTAAGTTTAGGGTTTGTGTTAGTTTGAGGGTTAGGGTTAGGTTTAGCGTTAGGATAAGGGTTACGCTGAGGATTAGGATTAGGGTTAGTGTGAGTGTTAGGTTTAGGGTTAGGGTTTGGGTTAGGTTGAGGGTAAAGGTTAGGGTGAGGGTTAGGTTAGGATGAGGGTTAAAGTGAGGGTTAGGGTTAGGCTTATGTTTAGGGTTAGGGTGAGGTTTAGGTTTAGTGTTAGGCTTAGGGTGAGGTTTAGGTTGTAGGTAAAGGTTAGGGTGAGTGTTAGGGTGAGAGTGAGGTTTAGGGTTAGGGTGAGGGTAAGGGTTAGGGTGAGGGTGAGGGTTAGGGTTAGAATGAGGGTTAGGGTAAGGGTGAGAGGTTGGGTGAGGGTTAGGGTTAAGGTTAGGAATAGGGTGAGGATTAGGGTTAGGGTTAGGTTTAGGGTTAGGGTTAGGCTGAGGGGTTAGGGTAAGGATGAGGGTTAGGTTTATTGTGAGGGTTAGGGTTAGGGTTAGGGTGAGTTTTAGGTTTAGTGTGAGGGTAAGGGTTAGGGTTAGGTTGAGGGTAAGGGTTAGGGTGAGGGTTAGTGTGAGGGTGAGGTTTTGGTTTAGCATTAGGTTGACCCTTAGGGTTAGGATGAGGGTTATGTTTAGGGTGAGGGTGAGGGTGAGGGTTAGTATTAGGTTTAGGGTAATGGTTAGGGTGAGGATTATGATTAGTTTGAGGGTTAGGGTGAGGGTCAGGGTGAGGGTTATTGTTAGTTTGATGGTTAGGTTTAGGATAAGGGTTAGGGTTAGGGTTAGGGTGAGAGTTAGGGTTAGGGTGAGAGTTAGGGTTAGGTTGATATTTATTGTGAGGTTGAGGGTTAGGGTGAGCGTGAGTGTTCATGTGAGGGTTAGGTTCGGGTGAGGGTGAGGGTTTGGGTGCGGTTGAGGGTTAGGTTTATGGTGCGCGTTAGGGTGACGGTGCGGGTTAGGGTGAGGGTCTGGGTTAAGTTTAGAGTTAGGATTAGGGTGAGGGTTAGGGTTAGGTTTAGGGTTAGATTGAGAATTAGGGTGAGGTGTCGGTATAGGGTTGGGTTTCGGGTTATGGTTAGTGTGAGGGTTAGGCTTCGGTATAGGGTTAGTGTGAGTATAACATATAGGGTGAGGGTTAGGGTGAGGGTTAGCATTCTGGTGAGGGTTAAGTTTAAGGTTAGGGTGAGGGGTAGGGTTAGGGTGATGTTTAGGGTGAGGTTGATGGTTAGTGTGAGGGTGAGGGTTAAGGTTAGGGTGAGGGTAGGGGTGAGGGTGTGGGTTAGGATTAGGTTTAGGGTGAGGCTGAGGGTGAGACTTAGAATTAATTATAGTGTTAGGGTTAGGGTTAGGCTGAGGGTGAGGGTGAGGGTGAGGGTGAAGGTTAGGGTTAGGGTTAGGATTAGGATTAGAGTTAGAGTGAGTGTTAGGGTAAGTGTGAGTGTTTGGTTAGGGTTAAGATTAGGGAGACTGTGAGGGTAAGGGTTAGGGTGAGTGTTAGGGTGAGGGTTAGGTTTAGGGTTAGGGTTAGGGTGAGGGTTAGGGTTTGGGTGATGTTTAAGGTAAGATTGAGGGTTAGGGTGAGGATGAGGGTTCAGGTAAGGGTGACAGTTCGCTTGAGGATGAGGTTTAGGGTGTGGGTGAGGATTAGGGTTAGGGTGAGGGTTAGCATTAGGTTTAGGTTTAGTGTGAGGGAGAGGGTTAGGGGTAGGGTTAGGGTTAGGTTGAGGGTTAGGGTTCGGGTTAGGGAGAGGGGTAGGTTTAGGGTTAGGGTGAGTTTTAGGGTGAGTCTGAGGTTTAGGGTGAGGGTGAGGGTGAGGGTTAGGGTTAGAGGTAGGGTGAGATTGAGGGTGAGGGTTAGGTTTAGGATTAGGTTTAGGGTTAGTGTTAGGGAGCGTGTTAGGGTGAGTGTGAGGGTGAGGGTGAGGTTGAGTGTTAGGGTGTGGGTGAGGGTTAGGTTAGGGTTAGGGTTATGGTGAGAGTAAGGGTTAGGGTGAGGTTTAGGGTGAGAATGAGGGTTAGGGTTAGTGTTAGGTTTAGGTTGAGGGTTAGGGTGAGTGTTAGGATTTGGTTTAGGGTTAGGTTGAGGGTGAGGTATAGGGTGAGATTTAGGGTTAGAGTGAGGGATAGGGATAGGGTTAAGTTTAGGGTGAGGGTGTGGGTGAGTGTTAGGGTTAGGATTAGCATTAGAGTTAGGGTGAGGGTGAGGGTCAGGGTTAGGATTAGGGTTAGGATTAGGGTAAGGCTGAGGGTGATGGGGAGGGTGACAGTGTGGTTTACGGTTAGTGTTATGGTTAGGGATAGGGCATGGTGATGAAGTGGTTTAGGGTTAGGATTAGATTTATGATGAGGGTTCGGTTGAAGGTTAGGGTTAGGGTTAGGGTGAGTGTCAGGGTTAGTTTTAGGGTTAGGATAAGGATTAGGTTGAGGGTAAATGTCAGGGTGAGAATTAGGATTAGTGTGAGGTTTAGGATTAGGGTTAAAGTTAGGATGAGCGTTAGCATTAGGGTTAGGGTGAGGGTTAGGTTGAGGGTGAGTGTTAGGGTTACGGTGAGGGTAAGGGTTAGGTTGAAGGTTAGGGTGAGGGTGAGGTTTAGGGTTAGCATTAGGTTATGGTTAGAGTTAGGATGAGGGTTAGGGTTAGGGTGAGGGTTATTGTTAGGGTTAAGGTGAGGGTGAGGGTTAGGTTTATAGTGATTTTTGGTGTGAGTGTGAGGGTTAGGGTGAATTTGAGTGTTTGGGTGAGAGTTATGTTTCGGTTTAGAGTTAGGGATAGGATTAGGTTGAGTGTAAGTGTTAGGGTGAGGGTTAGGCTGCGGGTTATCTTTACAGTGAGGGTTAGGGTTGGGGTTAGGCTGAGGCTTAGGTTTAGGGTGATGTTTAGTGGTGAATGTGAGTTTTAGGGTTAGGGTGAGGGATAGGATTAGTGTTAGGGTTAGGTTGAGAGTGAGGGTTAGGATTAGGATTAGAGTAAGGATTATGGTTAGGCCTAGGGTTGGTATTGGGGTGAGGGTGAGGGTGAGGGTGAGGGTGTGTATTAGGGTTAAGTTTAGTGTGAGGGATAGTGTTAGGGTGAGGGTTACATTAAGGGTGAGGGTTAGGGTTAGTTTAAGGGTTAGGGTGAGTGTTAGGGTTAGTGTGAGAATAAGGTTTAGGTGAGGGTTAGGGTGAGGGTGAGGTTTAGGGTTGGCGTTATGGTTAGGGAGAGGTTTAGGGTGAGGGTTATCTTTACAATGAGGGTTAGAGTTGGGGTTAGGCTGAGGCTTAGTTTTAGGGTGATGTTTAGGGTGATGTTGATGGTTAGTGTGAGGGTGAGGGTGAGGGTTAGGGAGAGGGTCAGGGTGAGGCTGAGTTTTAGGGTTAGGTTTAGGGTGAGGTTGAGGGTGAGAGTTAGAATTAGTAATAGTTTTAGGGTTAGGGTTAGGCTGAGGGTGAGGGTCAGGGTGATGGTGAAGTTTAGGGATTAGGGTTTGGATTATTGTTAGAGTGAATGTTATGGTTAGTGTGAGGATTATGTTTAGGGTTATGTTTAGGGATAGGGTGAGGGTAAGGATTAGAGTGAGGGTTAGGGTGAGGATTATGGTTCAGGTTAGGATTGGGGTGAGTGTTAGGTTTTGGGTGATGTTTAGGGTGAGGTTGAGGGTTAGGGTGAGGATGAGTGTTCGGGTGATGGTGAGGTTGAGGGTGAGGGTGAGGGTTAGGGTGTGGGTGAGGATTAGGGTTAGGGTGAGGTTTATCGTGAGGTTTAGTTTTAGTGTGAGGGTAAGGGTTAGGGGTAGGGTTGGGTTAGGTTGAGGGTTAGGGTTAGGGTTAGGGAGAGGGGTAGGTTTAGGGTTAGGGTGAGTTTTAGGGTGTGTGTGATGGTTAGGGTTAGGGTGAGGGTGAGGGTTAGGGTTAGGGTTAGGTTTAGGGTGAGTTTGAGGGTGAGGGTTAGGTTTAGGATTAGGGTTAGGGTTAGGGATCGGGAGAATGTTAGGGTGAGGGTGAGTTCGGGTGAGGTTGAGAGTGTATGGTTGAGGGTTAGGGTTAAGTTGAGGATTACGGTTAAGGTTAGGGTCATGGTGAGAGTAAGGTTTAGGGTGAGGTTTAGTGTGAGGATGAGGGTTAGGTTTATTGTTAGGGTTAGGGTGAGGTTTAGGGTGAGGGTTAGGATTTGGTTTAGGGTTAGGGTGAGGGTGAGGTATAGGGTGAGGTTTAGGGTTAGGGTGAGGGTTTGGGTGAGTTTTAGGGTTAGGTTTAGCATTAGAGTTAGGGTGAGGGTTAGGGTGAGTTTTAGCATTAGGGTTAGGATTAGACTGAGGGTCATGGGGAGGGTGAGGGTGTGGGTTAGGGTTAGGGTGAAGTTTAGGTTTAGGGCAGGGTGTGGGTGAGGGTTAGGCTTAGGATTAGGTTTAGGATGAGGGTTAGGTTTTGGGTTAGTTTGAAGGTTAGGGTAAAGGTTAGGGTGAGGTTTAGGATGAGGGTAAATGTCAGTGTGAGTGTTAGGGTGAGGGTGAGTTTTAGGGTTAGGGTTAAGGTTAGGGTGAGGGTTAGCGTTAGGGTTAGGGTGAGAGTTAGGGTATGGATAAGTGTTAGGGTAAGGGTTAGTTGGAGGGAGAGGGTTAGGGTTAGGTTGAAGGTAAGGTTTAGGGTGAGGTTTAGGGTGAGGTTGAGGGTTAGGGTTAGCATTAATTTTAGGGTGAAGGTGAGGGTTAGGTTGAGGGTTTGGGTTATGGTTAGGATAGGGGGAAGATTAGGCTTAGGGTTAGGTTTAGTGTGAGGTTTAGGGTTACAGTGAGGGTAGGTTTAGGGTGAGGGTTGAGGTTAGGTTTATGGTGAGGGTTAGTGTTAGGGTGACTTTTGGTGTTAGGGTGTGGGTTAGGGTGAGGGTTAGTGTTCGGGTGAGAGTTAGGGTTAGGTTTAGGGTAAGGGTTAGGGTGAGGTTTAGGGTGAGGATGAGGATTAGGGTTAGGTTCAGGGTTTGTGATAGTGTTAGGGTTAGGGTGAGGGTGAGGGTTAGGGTTAGGATTAGGGTTAGGATGAGGGTTAGGCTGAGGTTTAGTGTTAAGGGTTAGTGTGAGGGTTAGGGATAGGGTTAGGGTTAGGGTTATGGTGTGGGTTAGGGTTAGGGTTAGGATTAGGCTTAGGATAAGGGTGAGGCTGAGGGTTAGGGTTGGGGTTAGTGTGAGTGCTAGGTTTAGGGTTAGGGTTTGGGTTAGTTTGAGGGTAAAGTTTAGGTTGAGGTTTAGGGTGAGGGTGAGGGTTAGGGTTAGGGTGAGGGTAGGGTGAGTGTTAGGGTGAGGGTTAGGCTTAGGGTTATGGTTAGGGTTAGGTTGAGTTTTAGGGTTAGTGTTAGGTTGAGGGTTAGTTTTAGTGTGAGGGTTAGGGTTAGGGTTATGGTGAGGTTTAGGTTTAGCATTAGGTTTAGGGTTAGGGTTATGATGAGGGTTAGGGTTAGAGTGAGGTTGAGATTGAGGGTGAGGGTGAGTGTTAATGTTAGGTTTAGTGTGAGGCTTAGTGTTGGGGTGAGGTTTAGGTTTAGTGTGAGGGTTAGGGTTATGGTAAGTCTTAGGGTGAGGGTTAGGATTAGGGTTAGGGTGAGGGTCAGGGTGAGGGTTAGGGTTAGGTTGAGGGTTAGTTTTAGTGTTAGGGTGAGAGTCAGGGTTACGGTGATGGTTATTGTGAGGGACAGTGTTAGGGTGAGGGTGAGTGTTTGGGTGAGGGTAAGGGTGAGGTTTAGGTTGTGGTTCAGTGTTAGGGTTAGAGTGAATGTTAGAGTGATGGTGAGAGTTTGGGTGAGGGTGAGGGTTAGTTTTAGGGTTAGGGTTAGGGTGAGTGTTAGGGTTAGGTTTAGGTTTAGGATTAGGATGACAGTTAGGTTGAGGTGTCAGGATAGGGTTAGGGTTTGGGTTAGGGTTAGTGTGAGGATTAGGGTTAGGGTTAGGTTTAGTGTGAGGATAAAAGTTCGGGTGAAGGTTAGCGTGAGAGTGAGGGTTAGGTTTTGCGTTAGGGTGAGGGTTAGGGTTAGGGAGAGAGTTAGGATTAGGTTTAGGGTGAGGGTTAGGTTTAGGGTGTTGTTTAGGGTGAGGTTGAAGTTTAGTGTGAAGATGAGGGTCAGGGTGAGGGTTTGGTTGAGGGTTAGGGTGAGGTTGACATTGAGGGTGAGTGTTTGGGTTAAGGTTAGTGTGAGGGTGTGGTTTAGGGTTAGGATTAGGGTTAGGTTTAGGGTTAGGTTTAGGCAGAGGATGAGCGTGAAAGTTTGGGTGAGGGTTAGGGTTAGGGTTAGGGTTAGGGTTAGTGTGATGGTTAGTGTAATGCTGAGGGTCAGGGTGAGGGTGAGGGATAGGATGACGTTGAGTGTGAGGGTTAGGTTTACGATTAGGGTTAGGGTGAGTTTTAGGGTTAGGGTTAGGGTTAGGGCTAGGGTTAGGGTTATTGTTAGGGTTAGGGTTAGGGTGAGGGTGAGGTTCAGGGGTAATGTTAGGGTTAGGTTTAGGGTTAGGTTTAGGGTAAGGCTGAGGGGGAAGGGGAGGTTGAGTGTGAGGGTTAGGATTAGGATTAGGTTTAGGGTGCGGGATAGGGTGAGGGTGATTGTTAGATTGAGGTTGAGGGTTTCGGTTAGGTAAGGGTTTGGGTTTGGGAGAGGAGTAGGATGAGGGTGAGGGTTAACCTGAGGTTAGGTTTAGGGTGAGGGATAGGGTTAGGTTGAGGGTTAGGTTTAAGGTGATGTGTAGGGTGAGGATGAGGGTTAGTGTGAGTGTTAGGGTTGGGTTGAGGGTTAGGATGAGGGTGTTGGTGAAAGTTAATGTTAGGTTTAGGTTTAGGGTGAGGGTGAGGGTGAGGGTGAAGGTTAGGATCAGGAATAGTGTTAGGGTTGGGGTTAGTCTGAGGGTGACGGTCAGGGTGAGGGTGAAGGTTTAAGGTTAGGGTTAGGGTGAGGGTGAGAGTTACTGTATGTTTGAGGGTTATGGTTAGTTTAATGGTTAGGGTTAAGTTGAGGGTAAGGGTTATGGTGTGAGTTAGATTGAGGGTGAGGGTGAAGGTTAGGGTTAGGGTTAGCGTTAAGGTTTGGGTCAGGGTTTGGGTGATGTTTAGGATGAGGGTTCGGGTTAGGGTGAGGATGAGGGTGAGAGTGAGGGTGAGGGTTCAGGTGAGGGTGAGGGTTAGGTTGTGGGTGAGGATTAGGGTTAGTGTGAGGGATAGCCTTAGGTTTAGGGTTAGTGTGAGTTTGAGGGTTAGGGGTAGAATTAGGTTAAGGTTGAGGTTTAGGGTTAGGGTGAGGGCTATGGAGAGGGGTAGGGGTAGGGTTAGGATGAGGTTTGCGTGAGTGTGAGGATTACGGTGAGGGCTAGGGTGAGGGTTAGGGTTAGGGTTAGGGTGAGGGTTAGGGTTAGGTTTAGAGTCAGGATAAGTGTTAGGCTGAGGGTTAGGGTTAGGGTTTGTGTGAGTGTTAGGTTTAGGCTTAGTGTTTGGGTTAAGTTGAAGGTAAAGTTTAGGGTGAGGTTTAGGGTGAGCATGAGGTTTTGGGTTAGGGTGAGTATTAGGGTGAGGGTTAGGTGTAGGGTTAGGGTTAGGTGAGGGTAATGTTTAGGGTGAGTGTTAGGGTGGGGGTTAGGTTTGGCATGAGGGTTAGGCTGAGGATGTTTGTTAGGGTGAAGGTTATGGTTAAGGTTCGGGATAGGGTGAGGATTAGGTTTAGGTTTAGGTTTAGGGTGAGGGTTAGGCTGAGGGGTTTGGATAGGGTTAGGGTGAGGGTAAGATAAAGTGTGAGGTTTAGGGTTAGGGTTAGGGTGAGGGTGAGGGTAAGTGTTAGGGTGAGGTTTAGCATTAGGTTTAGGGTTAGCGTGAGGATGAGGGTTATGTTTAGGGTGAGGGTGAGGTTGAGGGTGAGGGTGAGGGTGAGTGTTAGGTTTAGTTTTAGCGTGAGGGTACGTGTTAGGGTGAGGGTTAGGTTTAGGGTTATGTTTATTGTGAGGGTTAGGGTTAGGGGGAGGGTTAGGGTTAGGGTTCTGTTTATTGTGAGGGTTAGGGTTAGGGTGAGGGTGAGTGTTCGGGTGAGGGTTAGGTATCAGGTAAATGTGATTGTTAGGGTGTGCTTGCTTGTTAGATTTAGATTGAGAGTTAGGGTGACGTTGAGGTTAGGTTGAGGGTGACGTTTACGATTAGGGTTAGGGTCAGGGTGAGAGTTCGGGTTCGGGCTAAGGTTAGGGGGAGAGTTAGGGTGAGGTGTTGGGATAGGGTTAGTGTGAGGGTTAGGTTAGGGTTTGGGTTAGTCTGATGCTAAGGCTTAAGGTGAGGGATAGGGTGAGGGTAAAGTTTAGGGTTAGTGTTAGGGTGAGGGTTAGGGTTAGGGTATCGGTGATTGTGAGGGTAAGGTTTAGTGTGAGGGTTAGGGGTAGGTTGATGTTTAGTGTGAGGTTGAGGGTTAGGGTGAGGGGGAGGGTGATGGTGAGGGTTACGTTGAGGGTGCGGGTGAGGGTGAGGTGGAGGGTGAGGGTTACTGTTTAGGTTAAGGTGATGGTGAGGGTTAGGGTTAGGATTAAGGTTAGGGTTAGTTTTAGCCTGAGGGTGAGGGTGAAAGTAAATGTGAGTGGTAGGGTTAGGGTTAGGTGGAGGGTTAGGGTTAGTGTAAGGGTTAGTGTGATGGTGAGGATGAGGTTGAGGGTTAGGGTTAAGATTAGTTTTAGGGTGAATTTTAGGGTTAGGGTTAGGGTTATTGTTAGGATTAGGGTTAGGGTGAGGGTGAGTGTGAGGGTTAGCTTTAGTGTTAGTGTTAGGGTTAGGGTGAGGGTGGGGTTGAGGTTTAGGGTTTGGATTAGAGTTAGGTTTTGGGGGGAAGTGGAGGTTAAGGGTGAGGATTAGGGTTAGGTTGAGGGCTAGGGTGAAGGTGAGGGTTAGGGTGAGGGTGAGGGTTTCGGTTAGGTAAGGTTCAAGGTTAGGGTGAGGGTTAGGTTTTGGGTGATGTTGAGGCTGAGGGTGAGGGTTAGGGTTAGGGTGAGGGTGAGTGTTCGATTTAGGGTTAGATTTAGGGTGAGGGTGAGGGTGAGGGTTAGGATTAAGAACAGGGTTCGGGTGAGGTTGAGGGTTATGGTTAGGGTTAGGGTTAGGTTTGGGTTAAGGGTGAATGTGAGGGTGAGGGTTAGGATTATTGTTAGGGTTAGGGTTAGGTTTAGGGTTAGGGTGAGTGTGAGTGTGAGGTTTAGGTTTAGGATTAGGGTTAGGGCTAGGGTTAGGCTTAGAGTGAGGCTGAGGGTGAAGGTGTGGGTTAGGGTTAGTGTGAGGGTTTGGATTATTTTTATGGTTAGGGTGATTGTGAGGTTTAGGGTGAGGGTGAGGGTTAGGGTTAGGGGTAGCATTAGCTTCAGGATTTAGGATAGGGTACAGATTAGGGTGAGGATTATGGTGAAGGATGGGGACAGGGTTAGGGTTAGGGTTAGTGTCAGGATTAGGGTTAGGGTTAGGGTTAGGGTGAGGTTTAGAGTTAGGGTTAAGGTGAGGGATAGTTTGAGTGGTAGGTTATGGTGAGGGTTAGGCTTAGTGTGAGGGTTAGGCTTAGGGTTAGGATTAGGGTTAGTGTGAGTATAAGGGTTAGGGTGAGAGTGAGGGTTAGGGTTAGCGTGAGGGTTAGGGTGAAAGTTAGGGTGAGGTTTAGGGTGAGCGTAAGGTTTAGCATGAGGGTTAGGGTGAGGGTTAGGGTAAGGTTGAGGGTTAGGGTTAGCATTATTGTTAGGGTAAGGGTGAAGATTCGGGTGAGGTTTAGGGTTAGAGTTAGGGATAGGGTTAGGGTTATGTTTAGGGTTAAGATTAGGGTGAGGGTTAGGCTGAGGGGTAGGGTTAGTGTGAGAGTGAGGGTGAGGGTTAGGGTTATGGTTAGGGTTAGGATGAGGGTGAGGGAGAGGTTGAGGTTAAGTGTTAGGGTGAGGGTTAGTGTGAGGGTGTGGTTTAGGGTTAGAATTAGGGTTAGGGTTAGGGTGAGGTTTAGGCTTAGCATTAGGATTAGGGTTAGGGTTAGGGTGAGGTTTAGGGTTAGCATTAGGGTTAGGGTTAGGGTTAGGGTTAGGGTGAGGGTTATGGTTAGGGTTATGTTGAGGGTGAGGGTGAGGGTTAGGATTAGGATTAGGGTTAGCGTTGGGGTTAGGCTGAGAGTGAGGTTGAGGGTTCGAATGAGGGTTAGGTTAAGGGTTAGGTTTAGAGTGAGGGCGACGTTTAGTGTGAGGGGTAGGGTGAGGGTTAGGGTGAGGGTGAGGGTCTTGGTTAAGAAAGGGTTAGGGTTAGGATGAGGGTGAGGTTTAAGTTGAGGATTAGGGTGAGGGTTACTGTTAGGATTAGGCTTAGGGTGAATTATCCTGTGAGGGTGAGGGTTAGGGTTAGTGTGAGGGTTAGGTTTTTGGTGAGGGTTTGGGTGAAGTTGAGCATTAGTGTGAAGGTTATGGTGAGGGTGAGGATTAAGTTTAGGGTTAAGGTGAGGGTTAGGGTTAGGGTTAAATTGACGGTTAGGGTGAGGGGCAGGTTCAGTGTTAGGATAAGGGTTAGGGTGAGGTTCAGGGTGAGCTTGAGGGTTTGCCTTAGCGTTAGGATTAGTGTGAGGGTTATGGTGATGGTTAGGGGTAGGTTTAGGGTTAGGATGATGGTGATGGTTAGAGTTAGGATTAGGGTGAGGGTTAGGGTTGGTTGAGTGTTAGGGTTAGGGTTAGGGTTAGTTTGAGGTTTCGGGTGAGGGTTCGGGTGAAGGTGAGGTTTAGGGTTTGGGTGAGAGTTAGGGTTAGGGTGAGGGTTAAGGTTACAGTAAGTGTTAGGGTTAGGGTGAGGATTATGTTTAGGGTGAGCATTAGGGTGAGTGTTAGGGTTAGGGTTAGTGTGAGGATTACGGTTAGGGTTAGGGTTAGGTGTATGTTGAGGGTAAGGGTTAGGGTGAGGTTTAGGGTGAGTTTGAGCTTTAAGGGTAGCGTTAATGTTTGGGTGAGGGTTAGGATGAGGTTTAGGGTTAGGGTGAGGGTGAGGGTGAGAGTTAGGGTTAGGGTTAGTGTGAGGGTTAGGGTTAGGATGAGGGTTAGGGATAGGTTTTGGGTTAAGCTGAGAGTAAGAGTAAGGGTTAGATTAGAGTTAGGGTGAGGGTATGGCTTAGGGTGCGGTTTAGGGTGAGGTTGAGGATTAGGGTTAAGAAGAGGTTGTGGGTAAGTGTTAGGGTGAGGGCTACAGTTAGGGTTAGGTTTTGGGTGAGTGTAAGGATTATTGAGAGGGTGAGGGTGAAGGTGAGGGTTAGGATTAATATGAGGGTGAGTGTTAGAGTTAGGTTTAGGGTGAGGTTTAGGTTTAGGTTGAGGTTTAGGGTAAGGTTATGGTGAGGGTGAGGATGAGGGTTCGGGTGAGTTTTAGGTTGTGTGTGACAGGGTTAGGGTGAGGGTTAAGGTGATAGTGAGGTTTAGGGTGAGGGTGATGGTTAGGGTTGCGGTAGGATTAGGGTTGGGTATAGGGTTAGGCTTATGGTGAGAGTAAGAGTTAGAATGATTTTAGGGTGAGGGTGAGGTTTAGGGACAGCGTTAGAGTTAGGGTGAGAGTTAGGGTTAAGGTTAGGGTTCAGGTTAGGTTTAGGTTGAGGGTGAGGGTTAGATTTAGGTTTAGGGTTAGTGTTAGGTTGAGGGTGAGGTTGAGATTTAGGGTTAGATTTAGGATTAGGTTTAGGGTTAGGGTTAGGCTGAAGGTGGGGGTAGGGTTGAGGGTGAGGGTTAGGGTTAGGGTTAGTTTTACGGTGAGGGCTAGGGTCAGGGTGAGGTTTAGGGCGAGGGTTAGGGTGAGGGTGAGGATTTCGATTAGGAGAGGCTTAGGGTTTGGTTTAGGGTGACGATTAGGGTGAGGGTGAGGTTTAAGGTGAGGGTTAGGTTTATGTGAGGATTAAGGTTAGGGTTAGGGTGAGGGATAGGTTTAGGGGATGTTTAGGGTGAGGGTGAGTGTTAGGGTGAGGGTGAGTGTGAGGGTTAGGTAGAGGGTTAGGGTTAGGGTTAGGGTGAGGAATAGAGTGAGACTGAGGGTTAGGGTGAGGGTTAGGGTGATGGTTAAGGTGAGGGCTACGGTTAGTATGAGGGTGAGGGTTAGAGTTAGATTTAGGGTGAGGTTTAGGTTTAGGGAGAGGTTTACTGTAGTGTTAGGGAGAGGGTGAGGGTTCGATTTAGGGTGAGTTTTAGGGTGTGGGTGGCTGTTAGGGTTAGAGTGAGGGTTAAGGTGATGGTGAGGTATAAGGTGAGGGTGAGGGTTAGGGTTTTGGTGAGGATTAGGTTTAGGGTTAGGTTTAGGGTTATGATGACAGTAAGGGTTACGATGAGGTTTAGGATGAGGGTGAGGTTTAAGGATACGGTTAGAGTTAGGGTGAGGGTTAGGTTTCAGGTTAGGCTTAGGGTTAGCATGAAGGTAAGGTTTAGGGTGGGGGTGTGGGTGAGGTTGAGGGTGAGGGTGATGGTGAGGTTGAGGGTGAGGGTGATGGTGAGGTTGAGGGTGAGGGTGAGGGCTAGGGTTAGGGTTAAGTTTAGGGTGAGGGTTAGGTTTAGGGTTAGGGTTAGGATGAGGGTTAGGCTGAGGGTCAGGCTTAGGGTTATGTTGAGGGTAATGTTTAGGGTTAGGGTGAGGGTTAAGTTTAGGATTAGGTTTAGGGTTAAGGTGAGGGTAAGGGTTAGAGGGAGGGTGAGGGTTAAGTTAGGATTAGGGTTAGGGTTAGGGTGAGGATTACGCATAGGGTTAGGTTTAGGCTTAGGGTGAGAGTTTTGGTTAGGGTTAGGATTATAAATAGGGTGAGGGTGAGGGTTAGGGTTTCAATAAGGGTTAGGTTTAGGGTTTGGCTGAGGTTTATGTTGAGGCGGAATGGGAGGGTTAGGGTGAGGGTGAGGTATATGGTTAGGGTTAGGGTTAAGGTTAGGGTGAGGATTAGTGTTAGGGTTAGTTTTAGGACGAGGGTTACGCTGACGGCTAGGGTTAGGGTTCGGGGAAGGTTAAGGTATTGGATGAGGGTTAGGGTAAGGGGGAGGATTAGGGTTAGGTTTAGGTTTAGGGTTAGGGTTAGGGTGAGGGTTAAGTTTAGGCTTAGGGTGAGGTTGAGGGTGAGGATATGGGTTAGGGTTAGGGTGAGTGTTAGGGTTAGGCTGAGGGTTAGGGTTACGGTGAGGTGTGGGTAAAGGTTAGGGTGAGCGCTAGGGTTAGGGTTAGGGTTAGGGTGAGGTTTAGTTCTATTGTGAGGGTGAGGGTGATGGTTAGGTTTAGGATTAGGCTTAGGTGTAGGGTTAGGCTTAGGGTGAGGTTGAGGATGAGGGTCAGAGTTAGGCTTAGGGTGAGGGTTAGGTTTATGGTTAGGGTTAGTGTAGGGTGAGGTTGAAGGTTAGGGTGAGGGTGATGGTGAGGGTGAGGGTAAGGGTTAGGTTTAGGGTGAGGGTTACGGTTAGGGTTAGGGTTAGGGTGAGAGTGAAGTTGAGGGTTATGGTGAGAGTGATGGTGAGGTTGAAGGTGAGGATGAGGGTTAGGGTTAGCTTTAAAGTTAAGGTGAGGTTTAGGGTTAGGGTTAGGATGAGTGTTAGGCTGAGGGTTAGGGTTAGGGTTAGGGTGAGGGTTAGAGTTAGGGTGAGGGTTAGGGTAGTATGAGGTTAAAGGTTAGGGTGAAGGTGACGGTTAGGATTAGGATTAGGGTTACGGTTAGTGTGAGGGTTAGGGATAGGGTTAGGGTGAGGGTTTTGGTTAGAGTTAGGTTTAGATTTAGGGTGAGGGTTAGGGTGAGGTTTAGGGTTTGGAATAGGGTTAGGGTTAGAGTTCGGCTGAGACTAAGGTTGAGTGTGAGGTTGAGGGTTAGGTTTAGGGTCAGGGTTAGGGTGAGGTTGAGGGCTAGTGTTAGCATTAGGGATAGGGTCAGGGTTAGGGTGAGCGGTAGCGTGAGCGTTAGGGTGAGGGTTAGGGTTAGATTTAGGGTTAGGGTTAGGGTTAAGGTGAGGTTTAGTTTTACGGTTAGGATTAGGGTTAGGGTGAGACTAAGGGTTAGAGTGAGATTTAGCTTTAGGTTGAGGGTTAAGGATAGCATTAGGGTTAGGGTTAGGGTTAGAGTGAGGGTTAGGGTTCAGTTAGGGTTAGGGTAAGGGTGAGGGTGAGGGTGAGGGTTAGTGTTAGGGCTAGGATTAGGATTAGGGTTAGGGTTCGGCTGAGTTTGGCCGTGAGGTTGAATGTGGGGTTTAGGGTTAGGGTTAGTTTTAGGCTGAGGGCTAGTGTGAGGGTGATGGTTAGCGTGAGAGTTAGGGTGAGGGTGAGGGTTTCGGTTAGGAAAGGCTTAGGGATAGGGGGAGTGTGAGGATTAGGTTGAGGGTCAGGTTTAAGGTAAGGGTTATGGTTATGGTTAGGATTGGGCTTAGGGTGAGGATGAGGGTTAGGGTTAGGTTGATGTTTAGGTTGAGGGTGAGGGTGAGGTTGAGGGATACTGTGAGGGTTAGGGTTTAGTTGAGGGTTAGGTTTAGGGTGAGGGATAGGGTGACGGTGAGGGTTAGGGTGAAGGTGAGGGTTAGGGTTACATTTAGGGTGAGTGTTAGGGTGAGGCTTACTGTGAGGATTAGGGTTAGGTTTAGGGTTATGAAGAGGGTAAGGGTTAGGGAGTGGTTTAGGGTGAGGGTGAGGGTTAGGGTTACCGTTAGAGAAAGGGTGAGGTTTAAGGTGAGTGTTAGGGTTAGGGTGAGGATGAGGCTTAGGGTTAGGAGGGTTGGTGTTAGGGTGAGGGTCAGGGTTAGTTTTAGAGTTAGAGTTAGGGTGATGGTGAGGGTTAGGGTTAAGATTAGGGTTAGGGATAGAGTTAGGCTGAGGGTTAGGGTGAGGGTTAGGTTCAGGGTGAGGGTTAGGTTTAGGGTTAGGGATAGATTTAGTTTGAGTGTTAGGGTTAGGTTTTGGAAGAGGGTTTTGCTGAGGGTTGGGGTTAGGGTTAGTGTTATGGTGAGGGTAAGGTTTAGGGTGAGGGTTAGCGTGAGGGTGAGGGTGAGTATTAGGGTTAGGTTGAGGGTTAGGGTGAGCATTAGGGTGAGGATTAGTTTTATGTTGAGGGTTAGGGTGAGTGTTAGAGTCAGGTTTAGTGTTAGTGTTAGGGTTAGGTTGAGGTTTAGGGTGAGGGTAAGGGTTAGAGTGATGTTTAGGTTGAGGGTGAAGGTGAAGGTGAGGGTGATGGTGAGCGTTAGGGTTAAGATTTTGGTTAGGGTTAGGGTTAGGCTGAGGGTTGGGGTGAGGTTTAAGTTTAGGGTTAGTGTTAGGTTTAGTTTGAGTGTTAGGGTTACGGTTAGGAAGAGGGTTTGGCTGAGGATTGGGGTTAGGGTTAGGGTTATGGTGAGGGTAATGTTTAGGGTGAGGGTGAGGGTGAGAATTAAGGTTAGTTGAGGGTTAGGGTGAGCATTAGGGTGAGGATTAGGTTTAGGTTGAGGGTTAGGGTGAGGACTAGTGTCAGGTTTAGTGTTAGTGGTAGGGTTAGGGTTAGGGTGAGGTTTAGGGTGAGGGTAAGGGTTACAGTGATGGTTAGTTTGAGGGTGAGGGTGAGGGTGAGGGTGAGGGTTAGGATCAAGGTGAGGGTTAGGGTTAGGTTTAGGCTGAGGGTTAGGTTTAGGGTTAGGGTGAGGAGTAGGGTGAGGGGTAGGTTTTGTGTTAGCGTTTGTGTTAGGGTTAATGTGAGGGTTAGGGTTAGCGTTAGGGTTAGTGTGAGGATAAGGGTTAAGTTGAGGTTTAGGGTAAGAGTGAGGGATAGTGTTAGAGTTAGGTTTAGGGTGAAGGTTAGTGTGAGGGTTAAGGTGAGGTTTAGTTTTAGGATGAGGGGGAGGGTTAGAGTTAGGTTTAGACTGAGGGTTAGGGTTAGGGTTAGGGTTAGGGTGAGGTTTAGGGTAGGGTTAGGGTGTGGGTGATGGTTTGGGTTTTGGTGCGTTTTAGGGTGGGCATGACGGTTAGGGTTAGGGTGAGGGTTAAGGTGAAGGTGAGCGTGAAGGTTAGGATTACTGTGAGGATTAGGGTTAGGGTTAGGGTTAGGGTTTTGGTGAGGGTAAGTGTTAGGATGAGGTTTAGGGAGAGGGTGAGGTTTAGAGTTAGGGTGAGAGTTAGTGTGAGGGTTAGGATTCGGGTTAGGCTTAGGGCGACTGTGAGGTTTACAGTTAGTTTTAGGGTTAAGGTTAGGCTGAGCGTAATATTTAGGGTGAGGGTTAGGGTGAGGGTGAGTGTTAGGGTTAGGATGAGGGATAAGGTGAGGATTAGGTTTAGGGTTAGTTTGAGGTTGAGGGTTAGGTTTAGGATTAGGCTTACATGTAGGTTTAGGCTTAGGGTGAGGCTGAGGGTGAGGGTTGGGGTGAGGGTGAGAGTTTCGTTTAGGAAAGGCTTAGGGTTAGGGTTAGGTTGAGGATTATGGTGAAGGTGAGGTTTAAGGTGGGGGTTAGGGATAGGGTGAGAATTAGGGTTAGGGTGAGGGTGAGCGTTAGGGTTAGGGTGATTTTTAGGGGGAGGGTGAGTGTTACGGTGAGGGTGATGTTGAGCGTGAGGGTGTAGGTGAGGGTTAGGTTTGAGGTGAGGGTAGGGTGACGGTGAGGGTTAGGGTGAAGTTGAGGGTTAGATTTATGGTTATGGTTAGGGTGAGGGATAGGGTGAAGTGTAGGGTTAGGGTTAGGGTGATGGTTAGGTTTAATGTGAGGGTTAGGGTTAGGGTTAGTGTGAGGATAAGTGTTAGGGTGAGGCTTAGGGTGAGTGTGAGGGTTAGGGTTAGCGTTAGGTTTAGGGTGATGGTTAGGCTGAGGGTTAAGGTGAGGTTTAGGGTTAGTATGTGGGTGAGGGATAGAGTTAGAATTAGGGTGAGGGTTAGGGTTAGAATGAAGTTTAGGGTAAGGTTAGGGTGAGTGTGAAGGTTTGGGTGAGGATGAGTTTTATGGTGTGGGTGACATTTAGGGTTTGGATGAGGGTAAAGGTGACGATGAGGGTTAGGGTGAATGTGAGGGTTAGGGTTGCGGTGAGGATTAGGGTTAGAGTTAGGGTTAGGGTTACGGTGAGTGTGAGGGTTAGGAATAGCTTTAGGGTGAGGGTGAGGTTGAGGGTGAGGGTGGGGGTTAGTTTGAGGGTGCGTGTTAGGTTGAGGTTGAGGTTGACGGTGAGGGTTTCTGTTAGGTAAGGGTTAGGTTTAGGGTTATGGTGAGGATTAGGATGACGGTTAGGGTTAGGATGAGGGTTAGATTTATGGTGAGGGTTAGGGTTAGGATGAGCGTGAGGGTTAGAGTTAGGGTTAGGGTGAAGGTTAGGGTTAGGGTGAGTGTTAGGATGAGGGTGAGTGTTAGGGTTAAAGTGTGGGTGAGGGTGATGGTGAGGGTTAGGTTTAGGGTGAGGGTCAGGATTAGGGTTAGGGTTAGGGTGAGAGTTAGGGTTAGTGTGAGAGTTAGGATTAGGGTTAGGTTTAGGGATAGAGTGAGGATAAGGGTTAGGGTGAGGGTTAGTTTGAGGGTGAGGTTTAGGTTTAGCATTAGGGTTAGTGTGAGGGTTAATGTGAGGTTTAGGTTTAGGGTCAGGGTTAGGTTGAGGGTGAGTTTTAGGGTGAAGTTGAGGGTGAGGGTGAGGGTGAGGGTGAGTGTTAGGGTTAGTGTGAGGGTCAGGATTAGGGTTCGGGTTAGGGTTAGGGTGAGAGTTAGGGTTAGTGTGAGAGTTAGGATTAGGGTTAGGGTTAGGGATAAAGTGAGGATAAGGGTTAGGGTGAGGGTTAGTTTGAGGGTGAGGGTTAGGTTTAGCATTAGGGTTAGTGTGCGGGTTAGTGTGAGGGTTAGGTTTAGGGTGAGGGTTAGGTTGATTGTGAGGTTTAGGGTTAGGTTTACGTTGAGAGTTTGGGTTAGGGGTAGGGTTGGGGTGAGTGTTAGGGTGAGTGATAGGGTGAGGGTGAGGTTTAGGGTTAGGATTAGTGTTATGTTGAGTTTAAGTGTAAGGGTTAGTGTTAGGCTGAAGGTTAGGTTTAGGATTAGGGTTAGGGTTAGGGTTAGCATTTGGGTGAGGGTGAGGGTGAGGGTTACGTTAGGTTTAGGGTTAGGGGTAGGGTGATGGTGGGGGTGAAGGTTAAGTTTAGGATTAGGGTTAGGGTTAGGGTTAGGGTGATGGTGGGGGTGAAGGGTAGGTTTAGGGTTAGGGTTTGGGTTAGTCTGTGGGGGAGGGAAGGGTGATGGTGAGGTTTAGGTTTATGGTTAGGTTTACGGTTATGATGAGGGCTAAGTTGGGCGTGAGGGTTAGGGTGAATGTTAGTGTGAGCGTGAGGCTTTCGGTTAGTTAAGGGTTAGGGTTATTTTTATGGTGAGGATTAGGTTGAGTGTGAGGGTTAGTGTGAGGGTTAGAGTTTGGGTGAGGGTTCGGGTTAGGATTTTTTGTGACGGTTAGGGTTAAGGTGAGGTTTCGGGTGAGGGAGAGGCTTAGGGTGAGGGTTAGGGTGAGGTTGAGATTGATCGTTAGGGTGTGGGTGAGGCTAAGTTTTAGGGTGAGGGTTAGGGTGACGGTGAGGGTTAGGGTCACTGTGAGGATTAGGGTTAGGTTTAGGGTGAGGTTTAGGGTTAGGGTGAGGGTTAGGTTGAGGGGTATGGTTAGGTTTAGGGTGAGTGTTAGGATTAGTGTGAGTGTTAGGGTTAAGTATAGGGTTAGGGTTAGTTTGAGTGTAAGGGTTAGTGTGAGGCTAAGGTTTAGGGTTAGCATTAGGGTTACGGCGAGTGTTAGCTTGTGGGTTTGAGTTAGGGTTAGGGATAGGGATAGGGTGACATTTAGGTTTAGCGCTACGGTGAGGGTAAGGTTGAGAGTGAGGGTGAGGTTGAGTGTTTCGTTTCGGTAAGGGTTAGGATTAGGGTTAGGGTGAGGATTAGGTTGAGGGTGAGGGTTAGGTTGAGGGTTAGGGTTAGGGTGAGGTTTAGGGTGAGGCTGAGGGTTAGGGTGAGGGTGAGATTTCGGTGAGTGTGAGGTTTAGGGTTTGTGTTAGGGTTACGGTTATGGTGAGGGTTAGGGTGATGGTGAGGGTTATGGTGAGGGTGAGGGTTAGGGTTAGGGTTAGGGTGAGGGTTAGGGTTAGAGTTAGGGTTAGGGTGAGGGTTAGGTTGAGGGGTAGGGTTAGGTTTAGGTTGAAGGTTAGGTTTAGTGTGAGGGTTAGTGTTAGGGTTACTGTGAGGTTAAAGTTTAGGGTGAGGGTGAAGGTTAGGGTTAGGGTTAGGGTTAGGGTGAGGTCTAGGGTGAGGTTGAGTGTTAGTGTGAGAGTGTGGATGATGGTGAGGGTTTCGGTTAGGTAAAGGTTATGGTTATTGTTAGGGTAAAGATTAAGTTGAGGGTGAGGGTTAGTATGAGGATTAGGGTAAGGGTGAGTGTTAGGGTTCAGATGAGGGTGAGGGTTAGTGTGTGTGTGAGGGTTAGGGTGAGTGTGAGGGTTAGGGTTAGGTTTCAGGTGAGGGTTTGGGTTAGGGTTAGAGTGAGGGTTAGGCTTAGGGTGAGGGGTTGGGTTAGTGTTAGGGTGAGGGTTAGAGTTAGAGTGGGGGTTAGGGTTGGGTTTAGGGTTAGGGTTAGTGTGAGGATAACGGTTAGGGTGAGGGTTAGGGTGAGTTTTAGGGTAAGCTTTAGGGTTAGGGTTAGGGTTAGTGTGAGTGTTATTGTTAGGGGTAGTTTTAGCTTGAGGGTAAGGGTTAGCGTTAGTGTTAGGGTAAGGTTTAGGGTTAGGGTGAGGGTTAGGGTAAGGGTTAGGGATAGGGTGAGTGTGAGGGTGAGGGTTAGGGTTAGGCTTAGGATTAGGGTTAGTGTGAGGATAAGGGTTAGGGTGTGTGTTAGGTTGAGGGTGATGGTTAGGTTTAGCGTTAGGTTTACGGTTAGCATGAGGGATAGGGTGTGGGTTAGGGTTAGGGTTAGTGTTAGGTTGAGGGTGAGGGTTAGGGTTAGGTTTAGGTTGAGGGTTAGGGTGAGTGTTAGGGTTCAGGTGAGGGTTAGGGTTAGGATTAGGGTTAGGGTGACGGTCAGTGTGAGGGTTAGGGTTAGGGTTAGGTTTAGGGTGAGGTTGAGGGTTAGTGTTAGGGTTAGGGTGAGGGTTAAGTTAAAGGTGAGGTCTAGGGTGAGCGTATTGATTAGGGTCAGGTTGAGACTGAGTGTTTCCGTTAGGTAAGGTTTAGGGTTAGGTTTATGGTGAGGATTAGAGTGAGGGTGAGGCTTAGGTTGCAGGTTAGGTTAAGGGTGAGGGTGAGGGTTAGGGTTAGGGTGAGGGTTAGTGTTAGGTGATGTTTAGCGTGAGGTTGAGGGTTAAGGTTCGGGTGAGGGTTCGGGTGAGTGGGAGGATTAGGTTTAGTTTTAGGGTTAGGGTTAGGGTGAGGGTTAGGATGAGGTTTAGGTTTAGGTTTAGGGTTAGTGTGAGGGGTAGGGTTAGGGATAGGGTGAGGGTTAGGGTTAGTGTGAGGGTTAGGGTTAGGTTTAGGATTAGGTGTAGTGTGAGGATAAGGGTTAGGGTGAGGGTTAGGTTGAGGTTGAAGTTTCTGGTTAGCGTTAGGGTTAGGTTGAGGTTTAGCGTGAGTGTTAGGGTTAGGTTCAGGTTTAGGTTGAGGGTGAGCGCTAGGGTTAGGTTTAGGTTGATGGTTAGGGTTAGGGTTAGGTTTAGGGTGAGGGTTAGGGTGAGGGTTAGAGTGTGGGTTAATGTTAGGGTGAGTGTTAGTGTTAGGATTAGGGTTACGGTGAGTTTTAGGGTTAGAGTTATGGTTATGGTAAGGGTTAGGGTTAGGATTAAGGTTAGATTTAGGGTTAGGGTTATTGTTAGGGTCAGGGTTAGGGTTAGGGTGAGGGTTTGGGTGCGGGTTGGCGTTAGGGTTAGGGTTAGGTTTAGGATGATGTTGGGGGTGAGGGTTAGTTTTAGGATTAGGGTAATGGTTAGGCTGAGGGGGAGGCAGAGTGTGCGGGTGAGGTTTAGGGTTAGGGTTAGGTTTAGAGGTATGGTGAGGGCTAGGGTGAGGGTGAGGGTTAGGTTGAGGGTTATTGTTAGAGTGAGGGTTAGGGTGAGGCTAAGTGTTAGGGTACAGGTGAGGGTTCGGGTGAGGGTGAGTGTGAGCGTGAGGGTGAGGTTTAGGGTGTGACTTAGGTTTCAGGTTAGGGTGAGGGTTACAGTGAGGTTTAGGGTTATGGTTAGGGTTAGGTTGAATGTGAGGGTAAGGGTTAGGTTTAGGGTTAGGTTGAGGGTTAGGGTTAGGTTTAGGGCTAGGGTGAGGGGTAGAGCTAGGATTAGGGTGAGGGTAAGGTTTAGTGTGAGGTTTTTGGTTAGAGTTAGGTTTAGTGTGAGGTTAAAGTTTAGGGTGAGGTTTAGGGTGAGGGTGAAGGTTAGGGTTATCGTTAGGGTTAGGGTGAGGGTTAGGGTGAGGGTTAGGTTTAGGGTTAGAGTGAGAGTTATGGTTAGGGTACTGTTTAGCGTGAGGGTGAGGGTTAGGGTTAGGGTGATGTTTAGGGTGAGGTGAGGGTTAGGGTTAAGGTGTGGTTTAGGGTTAGGTTTAGGTGTAGGGTGAGGGTGAGCGTTGGTGGTAGTGTTAGGTTGGGGGTTAACGTTAGGGTGAGGTCTAGGGTGAGGTTTAGGGTGAGGGTTAGTGTGAGGTGTAGCGTTAGGATTAGGGTTAGGTTAGGGTGTTAGTGTTAGGTTAGTGTTAGGTTGAGGTTTAGGTTGAGGGTGAGGTTTAGTGTTAGGTTTAGGGTTAGTGTGAGGGTTAGGTTTAGTTTTAGGTTTAGGATTATGGTTAGGGTTATGGTTATGGTTAGGGTTAGGGTTAGGGTGAGGGTGTGTGTGAGGGTTAGGTTTAGGATTAGGGTTAGGTTCAGGTTGAGGGGGAGGTGGAGGGGGAGGGGGAGGTTTTAGGTTAGTGTTAGGGTTAGGGTTATGGTGAGGGCTAGGTTGAGGGTAAGGTTTAGGGTGAGGGTGAGGGTGAGTGTGAGGGTAAGGGTGAAGGAGAGGGTTAGGTTTAGGGTGGGGTTTAGGATTAGGGTTAGAGTTAGGGTTAGGATGAGGGTGAGGGTTGGGTTAGGGTTAGTGTGAGGGTTAGGGTTAGAGTGAGGGTTAGGGTGACAGTGAGGTTTAGAGTGAATGTTAGTGTTAGGGTTAGGTTTCGGGTGAGGGTTAGGGTTAGGGTTAGAATGAGGTTGAGACTTAGGATGAGGGGTAGGGTTAGTGTTAGGGTGAGGGTTAGAGTTAGTGTGATAGGGATGGGTTTAGGGTTAGGGTTAGTGTGAGGATAATGGTTAGGGTGTGGGTTACGTTAAGCGTTAGGGTTAGGGTGATGGTTAGGTTGAGTGTTAGGGTTAGGGTTAGTGTTAGGGTGAGGGTAAGTTTTAGGGTTAGTGTTATGGTAAGTTTTAGGGATAGGGTGAGGTTTAGGGTAAGGGTTAGGTATAGGGTGAGTGTGAGGGTGAGGGTTAGGGTTAGGATTAAGTTGTTTAGGGTTAGGGTGAAGGTTATGGTAAGGGTTAGGGTTAGGGTGAGAGTTAGGGTTTGGTTTAGGGTGAGTGTTAGGGTTAGGTTTAGGGTTAGGGTTAGGGTGAGGTTTAGGGTTAGGGTTAGGGTGAGGGTGAGGGTAAGGGTGAGGGTGAGGGTTAATTTTAGGGTTAGGGTGTGGGTAAAGTTTAGGATGAGGGTTAGTGTTAGCGTTAGGGTGAGGGTGTGGGTAAGGATGAGGGTTAGGTTTAGGGTTAAGGTTATGGTTATTGTGAGGGTGAGGTTGAGGGTTAGAGTTAGGTTTAGGTTTAGGTTTAGGGTTAGGCTGAGGGAGAGGGTGGGTGTGAGGTTTACGTTTAGAGTTTGGGTTAGGGTCAGGGCTAGTGTATGGGTGAGGGTGAGGGTTTCGGTTAGGTAAGTGTTAGGGTTAGGGTGAGGATTAAGGTGAAGGTGATGTTTAGTGTGAGAGTTAGGGTTAGAGTGAGGATTAGGGTTAATGTGACGGTTAGGGTTAGGGTTAGGATGAGGTTGAGGTTTAGGGTGAGGTTTAGGGTTAGGGAAAGGGTTAGGATTAGGGTTAGGGTTAGAGTTAGGGTGAGGGTTAGGCTGAGGGGAAGGATAAGGTTTAGTGTGAGGGTTAGGTTTAGTGTGAGGATAAGGGTTAGGCTTAGGATTAGGGTGTGTGTTAGTGTGAGGGTGAGGGTTAGGTTTAGCATTAGGGTTAGGGTTAGGGTGAGGGTTAGGATTAGTGTTAGGGTTAGGGCGGGGGTCAGGGTGAGGATTAGGGTTACTGTTAGGTTGAGAGTTAGGGTTAGGGTTTGGGTTAGTATGACGTTGAGGTGAGGATTTCGATTAGGTAAGGGTTATGTTTAGGGTGAGGATTAGGTTGAGTGTGAGTGTTAGATTGAGGGTTAGGGTTAGGCTTAAGGTGAGGGTTAGGTTTAACGTGATGTTTAGGGTGAGGGTGAGGGTTAAGTTGAGCTAAAGTATTAGAATGAGTATTAGGGATAGGGTGACGATTCGTGTTAGTGTGAGGGTTAGGGTTAGGGTTAGTTTTAGTGTGAGGATGAGGGTTTGGTTGAGGATTAGGTTTAGGGTGAGGGTTAGGATTAGCTTTAGGGTTAGGGTTAGGTTGAGGATTAGGTTGAGGGTGAGGGTTAGGATTAGCTTTAGGGTTAGGGTTAGGGATAGGGTGAGGATTAGGGTTAGTGTGAGGGTTAGGGTTCGGGTTACTGTGAGGATAAGGATTAGGGTGAGGTTTATGTTGAGGGTGAGGTTTAGGGTTAGCCTTAGGGTCACAGTGAGCGTTAGGGTGAGTGTTAGGGATAGGGTGAGGGTTAGGATTATGTTTAGGTTGAGGATTAGTTTTAGTGTGATGTTTATGGTGAGGGTGAGTGTTAGTGTGAGGGTGAGGATGATGGTTAGGGTTAGGGTTAGGGTTAGGTTTAGGGTGAAAGTGAGGGTGAGGGTGAGGTTTAGGGTTAGTTTTAGGGTGAGGATTAGGGTTAGGGTTAGGGTTATGGTGAGGGTAAGTCTTAGGGTGATGTTGAGTTTTAGGGTTACTGTAAGGGTAAGGTTGAGGGTTGGTGTGAGTGTAAGAGTTAGGGTTGGGGTGAGGGTTATTGTTAGGGTTAGGGTGGGGGTTAAGTTTAGGGTGTGGTCTAGGGTGAGGGTGAGTGTTAGGGTTAGGGTTAGTGTGAGGGGTAGTGTTAGGGTTAGGGTGAGGGTTAGGGTTAGTATGATTGTTAGGGTTAGGTTTAGGATTAGGGTTAGTGTGAGGATAACGGTTAGGGTGAGGGTTAGGTTGAGGTTGAACTTTAGGGTTAGCGTTAGGGTTGGGGTTATCGTTAGTTTTATGTTGAGGGTTAGGGTGAGTGTTAGGGTTAGGGTGAGGTTTAGGTTGAGGGTGAGCCTTAGGTTTAGGTTTAGGGTGAGGGTTAGGGTGAGGGTTAGAGTGGGGGTTCGTGTTAGGGTGAGGGTTAGGGTTAGGATTAGGGTTACGGTGAGTTTTAGGGGTAGGGTTATGGTTGGAGTAAGGGTTAGGGTTAGGATTAAGGTTAGATTGAGGGTTAGGGTTATTGTTAGGGTTAGGGTTAGGGTGAGGATGAGGGTGAGGGTTGGCGTTAGGGTTAGGGTTAGTTTCAGGGTGATGGTGGGAGTGAAGAGTAAGTTTAGGATTAGGGTTATGGTTAGGCTGAGGGGAAGGCAGAGGATGAGGGTGAGATTTAGGGTTAGGGTTAGGTTTAGAGTTACGGTGAGGGCTAGGGTGAGGGGTTAGGGTAAGGGTTAGAGTAAGGTTTAGGGTTAGGTTGATGTTTAGGGTGAGGCTGAGTGTTAGGGTTCGTGTGAGGGTTCGGGTGAGGGTGAGAGTGAGGGTGAGGATGAGTTTTAGGGTGTGGCTTAGGGTTAGGGTTAGGGTCTGGATGAAGTTGAGGCTGAGGGTTAGGGTTAGGTTGCGGGCTAGTGTGAAGGGTAGAGTTAGGGTTAGGGTGAGGGTTAGGGTTAGTGTGAGGGTTTGGGTTAGAGTTAGGGTTAGGGTGAGGGTTAGGTTTAGGGTTAGGGTGAGAGTTAGGTTTAGGGTACTGTTTAGCGTGAGGGTGAGTGTTAGGGTGAGATTTAGGGTTAGGGTGATGTTTAGGGTTAGGTGAGGGTTAGGGTTAAGGTGTGGGTTAGGGTTAAGTTTAGGTTTCGGGTGAGGGTGAGGGTTACTGTTAGGGGTCGGTTGGGTGTTAAGGTTAGGGTGAGGTCTAGGGTGAGGGTGAGGGTTAGGGTGAGGGTTAGTGTGAGGGATAGCGTTAGGATTAGGGTGAGGGTTAGGGTTAGTGTGAGGGTTAGGGTTAAGGTTAGGGATAGGGTTAGGGTTAGGTTTAGGTTTAGTGTGAGGATAAGGGTTAGGGTGAGGGTTAGGTTGAGTGTCAGGGTTAGAGTTAGGGTTAGGGATAGTGTGAGGGTTAGGTTTAGGATTAGGGTTTGGGTTTTGGTTAGGGTTATTTTTAGGGTTAGTGTTAGGGTTTGGGTGAGAGTGAGGGTGAGGTTTGGTGTTAGGGTTAGGGTTAGGGTGAGGGTGGGGGTGAGGGTTAGGTTTAGGATTTGGGTTAGGTTTAGACTGAGGGGGTGGGGGAGGTTTGGGGTTAGGGTGATGTTTTTGGTTAGGGTTAGGTTTAGGGTTACAGTGAGGGCTAAATTGAGGGTGAGGGTTAGATTGAGGGTGAGGTTGAGGGTGAGGGTGAGGGTGAGGGTTAGGTTTAGGGTGAGGGTTAGGATTAGGGTTAGAGTTAGGTTTAGGGTGAGGGTTAGGGTAAGCGTTAGATTTGGGTGAGGGTTAGGGAGAGTGTTAGGTTTATTGTTAGTGTTAGTGTGAGGTTGAGGTTTAGGGTTAGTGTTAGGGTAAAGTTTAGGCTTATGGTGACGGTTAGGGTAAAGGTTAGGGATAGAGTGAGTGTGAGGATGAGGGTCAGGGTTAGGGTTACGGTGATGTTTAGGGTTAGGGTGAGGTTTAGGGTAAGGGTTAAGTTTAGGGTGAGGGTTAGAGTTTGGTTTAGGGTGAGTGTTAGGGTTAGGTTTAGGGTTAGGGTAAGGGTTAGGGTTAGGGTTCGGGTTAGGGTTCGGGTTAGGGTTAGGGTTAGGGTGAGGGTAAGGGCGAGGGTGAGGGTTAATTTTAGGGTTAGGGTGTGGGTAAGTGTTTGGGTGAGATTTAGTGTTAGGGTTAGGGTGAGGGTATGGGTAAGGATGAGGGTTAGGCTTAGGGTTAAGGTTATGTGATGAATTTGAAAAATTAAGGCTGCATCCATTTTACAATTTACTCACTGCTGACTCTGTTTCTGTAAACTTGCTTGCTTGAGCTAACACCAACCCCCACCCCCTGGAAATTAGGAATTGGGTAAAGTCCAGGTGTCGGCCCCAGGACAAGGTCAGTGGTCGTAGATAAAGAACAGACAGTACGTGTTCCTCAGTTCCCATTTAGAAATTCCCCAGACAGGACCTTGAGATAACGACCACCTGCCAAGACCACAAGCTAAGCCAAATGTCAACCAATCATAGGCCTGTAACCATGTAAACCCCCTTTAAACCAACCATGGGCCAGTCATTTTACGAAGAGTGTTGCAAAATTTCCCGCGTGGCAAAGTGATTGTTGGCGTATATGATGACCTTTAAATGGACCAATCATGGGATGCTTTGTGTTATGCATTAATCTTGTGGTTTTTGCGTTTTAAAGAAGGCTTGTAACCTCTGCTCGGGGCTCCCTGTCTGCTCAGGACAGAGAGTCCGTTTGCACAAACGTCAAATAAACTCCTCTTGCTTATTGCATCTCCCGGCCTGGATTCTGAGTTTCTGGGGTGCCCTCCCGTTGACGAAAGTATCCCAGGAGTCTGGGGTCTTTCATTTGGTACGTTGGCCGGGAACCACGCTCCCCCAAACCCCAGATACAAGGACCAGCAGGAGGTAAGATAAAGCTCTTGTCTTTCGTGTTTGTCGTGCTCATTTTATGTTTTGGGGATCCAAAAGTGCCTGTACAGGACGTGTGTGGTGGAGCAGAGGGAAAAGCAGACTTGCCCACTACCCTGGTCCCGCCCTGGGCTTCTACCCCAGGTGCGTGAATTTGTGGTGGACTAGAGGGAAAAGCAGACCTGCCCACTACCCTAGTCCTGCCCTGCAGTCCAACTCCAGGGTTGCGAGGAGGGGGAACGAGATCCGAGTGTCTCTGTGTTAGGGGGAGTTAAGGCACGGACGGCCTCTCCCTTCTGAAGTTTCTCTCCTCATTTGTGCTCACTCGGGGACCGCGCGGCCTTTGTCTAGTCTTGTCTGTGTCTGTCTGACATTAATTGTCTTTGGTGTTTGTTTTGTGACTTTCCAGGAAATGTGTCAACAAGCTAGTCCACTCCTAGGACACCTGAGACCTTGTCCTAGTTCGTTTAAAAACAAAAACCGCTGGTTCTGCTTTTGTAACTTGCTTGTTTGTCAATTATGAAGCTGCCACTGACCACCTGCGAGTGGCCTCAGTTAGATCTCAGCTTCGGGCCTTGGCTCGGGGGGGGGGGTCTAAACGTGGGGGAGAACCTGTCAGTCTGAGGGGATGGCCGCTAGGGACTTCTTTCCCTTGCCACAAGATGACTGGCAATTCTCCTCCACCTTGGAAGGCCCCTGGGTCAACGTCTGCAGGAATCTAAGAGAAAAATCCTCTGGAGGTGAGTAGGGGTGTTGAGTCCCCTGGTAAGTGAATGGTGGTGAGATGTCGCCCCATTCACTGAGACCTGATTTTGTCTTTGTGGCCAGTTGTTTGTCTTGTTTACTTTAGTGTGTGTGTTTGTTTTGTGTTTTCTGGGGTAGGGAAGTTCTGGGTGAGTGTGGCAGGCTCACCTATCAGACTCTGGATTCAGCTTGCTGAGTGAGAACAGCACAGAGTTCCGGTAGGGATAAACTGGGGCCCATTAGTCCCCAACTCAGCCTTCAGTTCTTGTCTAGTTCTGTTTTAGAATTGGTATCAGTTTTAAATGAGGATCCTTGGTTTTTGTGTTTATCTGTGTTTTTGTTATTTATTTGAACATCTCTGGGGAAATAAAAGTTCCAGCGGGTCTTGGTCACAGACCTGCTATGCCCACCCCCCCTCCCCCCGAGGCATGGAAAGTTACTGGGCTAGTTTGGTTCCCTTCAAGCCTCAGGCTGCATTTTCTCTGTGGAGGCTACCAGCAGGGAGGGTGTAGAAGGCTGTGTGCCTAGTTTGGACTTTTTCAGCTAGTCCTGACAATGTAACAATTTGTAAGTGCTCTTGTCTATCTGTGTGAGTGTTTTGTGTGTGTCTGTGAACGTGTTCAAAGATAAGAATTGTCAGCATGCTGTAACAATTGGGTGAGTTTAAATTTAAAATTCAAAAGGTTATGAGGTTTGGACATTACCAAAAATTCTAAAAAAATCTTCACATTGTTTTAAATGGCTTTTTAAAGATTTTTTTTTAACTTGCAAATTAAAAAATCTGGTATTATAAAAAACTAATATTTTAAATGCATAAGACTGTTTATACTGTAATCACATTATCTGGCTTAACAAAATGCATTGGCTGTTTGGGATCTGGTTCCCTTGGCTAAAATTTGGGATAAATATTAAAAATTTAAATGTAAAGGTTAGTTTAACACTGTCAAAGATGTTACCTGTTCTGTCTGTCTAAAAACTGTGTATTTCATTCAAGAACCAAGAAAAGAGACGGGGAAAAACTTAGAAGCCAACAGAAGACCTATGTTTAGGGATAAGGGGTGAACAAGCAGAAGTTCAGTTCAGCTAGTCATGCATGGTGGGACAGGTCCTGGGAAGAGTCCATGCATGGTGAAAGAGGGCAAGCTGGCACAAACGCAGTTCATCTAACCCTAAAGAGTCGGATTGGGTGCGTACCCATTCCATAGAAGGGGCTGAGGGGCCCATCTTTGTTCTTTCTTTTCCCTGCAGATAGACACTAAAAACATGATGGTTAAAATGAGTGATGTGATGATATGATTAGTATTGCTAAAACTTCCCCTTGGATGTGTTAACATTAAAATTAGAAAGGCCTTAAAAAAAAGGGTTAAAAAGTTATTTATATAATGTGACTTGCTTTTAATGTTTTACAATTAGGATGTTTTTAAAAGTCAGAAAGACACTAAGTCTAGTTTTTTGGTTCAGTTATGATGATTGTTATTTTCGCATTAAGGAAAAATTGTCATTTGAGTTTAAAAATCTTAATGTGTGTCTGTTTTAAAACAAGCAACTAAGAGGCAATGAGTGACACTTGGCCTCAAGATTTCAAGGGATCTTTTCAAAATGCAAATAAGAGGTTTTAAAAAAAATTAGGAATGGATTTTTGGATATAAAGTTTAAATGTAAAATTGTTCTTAACATTGGCTTCAGTGTACACAAAGGAAAAAATTAGGATTACCAAAATAATTGCTATTCCAGTTTGCTCTTATAGGTTGTTTTTTTTTTTAAGTTTCCAGCAAGCCCAGAGCAAAGCACAGAGGATTCTTAAAAGTTTGTCAGATGTAACTTTGACTCTTAATAAGTATCAGGTAAGAGCATGCTTAAAAGCTACTTCTATGTTGACCACCTTGTTGCTTATAATTGGAGTAAAATGGCCTTTTATAAGACTCACTGATCTGCAAACTGGTTCAAAGCTAGGCCTGGCACAAAAAGGTTCCTGTGAGACTGTCACCTCTATTCAGCCAGCAGAGTACCAGCCCTGGACTGAAGAGTCAGGGGACAGTACTCAAGCCCCAAGCTCGAGACTCACAGTGGCAGAGTACTAGCCCTGGACTGAAGAGTTAGGGGACAGCATTCAAGCCCCGAGTCTGGGACTCAAAGTGGCAGAGTGCTAGCCTTGAGCTATAGAGCTGAGGGACAGTGCTCAAGCCCCGAGTTCAAGTCCAGCGACCAGCTAAAGGGAAATGTCAATGAGGCATTTTTCCCAATGTGAAGAAGACACTCCTGGGACAAAAGCAATGGAGGAGCATCCAGAGGCAGTAAGCCACTGCTTGGATGGCAGAAATGTCAGATCCTAGAGTCACTTTTGCATGGCACTTCAAAACTGATCAGAGCCGGGAGGTCATAAAAAGAGTTTATAAGCATGCCAAATGTCCATGACTATCTACCTTGTAAGGGACAGGAACTTGCCAGTCCTCTGTGATAGTAAAAGCCAATGTTATAAAATGTGGGGGATAGTTTAAATCTCAACCCCTTCATGTGCCAAAAGCTCTAATTGAGCTGACACTAGTTACATGAAGTTCATCTGCTCAGGAAAACGTTTGTAAACCTGAGAGTGTGTTTCTATTTGATATCTGTCTAAAGGCCTGCAAATGTAACTTAGGCATTGTTTGGGATCATTAGAGATCACATTCCTAAGCCATCTAGAAAGATGCTTTTGCAAACCAGAGTGCTAAACAAGTTACACTGCTGTAGCCGGAAAAAAAGGTCTGTGCAGTTGTCAAAAGTTAAATATTGTTCTAAATGACATCTAACCCTGATGGCCTCTTTGAAAAATAGGCTAAGGTTATAGGTTCCTGGCTAGGTAAGATCAACAAGTTACAGAAGATGGACCTTCCCCCTTCTACCCCCATTATAAGATCAAGGGTCCAGAGTCAGTTTTGGAGAAATGAGGCAAAATAGATAAAATATTTTTTTAAAAAGGCATAAAAATAGTGTTAACAGTTGTCGGTGTACAAGGTGTAAAGACTGCATCTGTCAGAGATGGCTACAAGACAAAGCCTTCTGAGCCTTCTGTGTCTATTTACAAAAATATCTGGTTAGTAAAAAAGTTGTGATTTTGGTAAATTGTCTGGACTATTGTTTAAAGATCTTAAAAATCAGCAGGATCAAAGCCTGCCAAGCATATGCAATGTATTTTTAACCAGTCTGCGTAGGAATTTACAGCCGAGCATGAGGTGTGAAACTCCCTTGGAGCCACTGAGAGATCCTGCTGCTGCTGCTGCTGCTGCTGCTGCTGCTGCTGCATACCCTAATGGGTAAAGTTCAAAGACGGCCTGACAGCCACCTGGAGAAACTCCTGCCTGATTCCATCACCTGAGTCTGCTTCCTGGTTGACTGCTGCTAAATCTAAGATCTTGTGGGACATTCTTTTGGGTGATATCCAGAAACCCTCTCTTCCCACAGTGGATATTGCGGACAAGGATATCACTGGCTGGCTTGTCTTAGGCACTTCAGTGCATAGTGACTGAAAATCCACTCTATGGTCACAGCCTAGTTTAGCTCTTGTAATAACCTGAGTGTGTTATCAATGAAAATTGTAAAGGAGAGGGGGGTAGTAAAGAAAGCCTTGGAAAAGGAATTATAAAGGAGAGGGGGGTAGTAAAGGAAGCCTTGGGAAGGGAATTGGGGAAAAATTGGTATCCCCTTTAGATAAGAAAGGATTTAAAAAGTAAGGATTGTCTTTAATTGTTTGGAAAAGGGAAAGAAGACAAACCTCAGAAAGTTTAAGTATGTAGCAAATGGTATGTGTATGTCACAAATGGTATGAGTATGTCTTAAAATTGGAGCTTACAAGTACAACTGGTATAAAATTAAGTTAACTGTGATACACGGAGGCAGGACTGGTAAAAAGAAAATGTAAGGGGCTCTGGTATTGTTACTTTTGTTACAATTGGACCTTGTATACTCAACAGACTGATGTCTTTTCTAAAAGAGAAAAATCAGCGCAGTCCATCTATTAGTTCTGAGGTCTCAATACCAAGCACTGAGAACAACTGACACCCCACAAAATAATATATAGACACCCTAAATTTTAAGATTAAAATTACTCCAGAAAAGAAGTGGGGAATGAAGAATTAGAAAAATTAGGGCTGCGTCCATTTTACAATTTACTAACTGCTGACTCTGCTTCTGTAAACTTGCTTCCTTGAGCTAACACCAACCCCCACCCCCTGGAAATAAGGAATTGAGTAAAGTCCAGGTGTCGGCCCCAGGACATGGTCAGTGGTCGTAGATAAAGAACAGACAGTACGTGTTCCTCAGTTCCCATTTAGAAATTCCCCAGACAGGACCTTGAGATAACGACCACCTGCCAAGACCACAAGCTAAGCCAAATGTCAACCAATCATAGGCCTGTAACCATGTAAACCCCCTTTAAACCAACCATGGGCCAGTCATTTTACGAAGAGTGTTACAAAATTTCCCGCGTGGCAAAGTGATTGACCAATCATGGGATGCTTTGTGTTATGCATTAATCTTGTGGTTTTTGTGTTTAAAAGAAGGCTTGTAATTGCTGCTCGGGGCTCCCTGTCTGTTCGGGACAGAGAGTGCGTTTGTACAAAAGTCAAATAAAATCCTCTTGCTTATTGCATCTCCCGGCCTAGAGTCTGAGTTTCTGGGGCGCCCTCCCGTTGACGAAAGTATCCCAGGAATCTGGGGTCTTTCAATGGTTAGTGTGAGGGTGAGGTTGAGGGTTAGGGTTAGGATTAGGTTTAGTTTTAGGGTTAGGCTGAGAGAGAGGGTGAGGGTGAGGTAGAAGGTGAGGTTTATGTTTAGGGTTTGGGTTAGGGTGAGGGCTAGTGTATGGGTGAGGGTGAGGGTTTCGGGTAGGTAAGTGTTAAGGTTAGGGTGAGGATTAGGGTGAGGTTGACGGTTAGTGTGAGTTAGGGTTAGGGTGAGAGTTAGGGTGACTGTGAGGGTTAGGGTGAGGGTAAGGGTGAGGGTAAGGGTTAGTGTAAGGGTTAGGGTGCTGGTGAGGGTTAGGGTTAGCATTAGGGTTAGGGTCAGGGTGAGGGTTAGGGTGAGGTTTAGGGATAGGGATAGGGTTAAGATTAGGGTTAGGGTTAGAGTTAGGGTGAGGGTTAGGCTGAGGGGTAGGGTAAGGGTTAGGGTGAGGGTTAGGTTCAGTTTGAGGATTAGAGTTAGGTTTAGAGTTAGGGTGAGGGTAAGGATTAGGCTGTGGGTTAGGGTGAGTGTGAGGGTTAGCTTTAGCATTAGGGTTAGTGTTAGGGTGAGGGTTAGGATTAGGGTCAGGGTTAGGGTGAGGGTGAGGGTGAGGGGTAGGGTAAGGGTTAGGGTGAGGGTTAGGTTCAGTTTGAGGATTAGAGTTAGGTTTAGAGTTAGGGTGAGGGTAAGGATTAGGCTGTGGGTTAGGGTGAGTGTGAGGGTTAGCTTTAGCATTAGGGTTAGTGTTAGGGTGAGGGTTAGGATTAGGGTCAGGGTTAGGGTGAGGGTGAGGGTGAGGATTAGGGTTACTGTTAGTTTGAGGGTTTGGGTTAGGGTTTTGGTTAGGGTGAGGGTGAGGGTGAGGTGAAGGTTTCGGTTAGGTAAGGGTTATGTTTAGGTTAGGGTGCGGATTAGGTTGAGTGTGAGGGTTAGATTGAGGGTTAAGTTTAGGGTGAGGGTTAGGGTTAGGCCTAAGGTGAGGGTTTGGTTTAGTGTGATGTTTAGGGTGGGGGTGAGGGTTAAGGTGAGGGAAAGGATTAGGGTTAGAATTAGGGATAGGGTGAGGATTAGTGTTAGTGTGAGGGTTAGGGTTAGGGTTAGGGTTACTGTGAGCATAAGGGTTAGGTTGAGGGTTATGGTGAGTGTGGGGTTAGGGTTAGCCTTAGGACTATGGTGAGCATTAGGGTGAGATTTAGGGTTAAGGTGACGGGTAGGGTTATATTTAGGTTGAGTATTAGGTTTAGTGTGATGTTTATGGTGAGGGTGAGTGTTAGTGTGAGGGTGAGGATGAGGGTTAGGGTTAGGTTTAGGTTTAGGTTTAGGGTGAGAGTGAGGGTGAGGGTGAGTGTAAGGGTTAGCGTTAGGGTGAAGATTAGTGTTACAGTTAGGGTTATGGTGAGGGTAAGTCTTAGGGTGAGGTTTAGGGTGAGGTTGAGGTTTAGGGTTAGCGTTAGGGTAAGGGTGAGGGTTGGTGTGAGGGTTAGAATTTGGGTTAGGGTGAGGGTTATGGTTAGGGTTAGGGTGAGTGTAAGAATTAGGGTGAGGGTTCGGGTGAAGTTGAGGGTTAGGGTTATCAATAGGGTTAGGGTGAGGTTAGGGTTAGGGTGTGTTTATTGTGAGGGTGAGTGTTAGGCTGAGGGAGAGGTTGAGGGTTAGGTTTAGGGTTAGGGTTAGGTTTAGGGTTAGGGTGAGAGTCAGGGTGAGGGAGAGGGTTAGGGTTCGGATGCGGGTGAGGGTGAGCGTTACTCTTAGGGTTAGGGTGAGGGTTAAGGTTAGGTTGAGGGCTCGGGTAAGGGTGAGGATGAGGGTGAGGGTGACTGTGAGGGTTTTGGTTAGGTAAGGATTAGGGTTGGGGTTATGGTGAGGATTAGCATGATGGTGAGGTTCATGTTGAGGGTTAGGGTTATGGTGAGGGTTATGGTGAGGGTTAGGGTGAGGGTTAGGGTGAGGGTTAGTGTGAGGTTTAGGGTTAGGGTTAGGTTTAGGGTGAGGGTGAGGGTTAGTGTTAGGGTTAGGGTGAGGTTAAGTTTAGGGTGTGGGTTAGGGTGATGGTGAGGGTTATGGTGAGGGTGAGGGTTTCTGTTAGGTAAGTTTTAGGGTTAGGGTTATGGTGAGGATTAGGGTGCGGGTGAGGGTTAGGTTGAGTGTTAGGGTAAGGGTGAGGGTTAGGGTAAGATTTAGGGTGAGGGGTAGGGTTAGTGTGATGTTTAGGGTGAGGTTGAGTTTTAGGTTTAGGGTGAGGGTTCGGGTTAGTTTTCGGGTTAGGGTTAGGGTGTATTTATGGTGAGGATGAGTGTTAGGGTGAGGGTGAGGTTGAGGGTTAGGATTAGGGTTAGATTTAGGGAGAGAGTGAGGATGAGGGTGAGGTTTAGTTTTCGGGTGAGGGTGAGGTTGAGTGTGAGGGTTAGGGTGAGGGTGAGGGTTTCAGTTAGGTAAGTGTTAGGGTTAGGTTATGGTGAGGATTATGGTGAGATTGAGGGTTAGCCTGAGGGTTAGGGTTAAGGTGAGGGTTAGGATGAGGGTTAGTGTAAGAGGTTGGGTTAGGGTTAGGGTGAGGGTTAGGGTTATTGTGAGGGTTAGGGTTAGGGTTAGGTTTACGGTTAGGGTGAGGATAAGGGTTAGGGTGAGGGTTAGTTTGAGGGTGATGGTTAGGGTTAGCTTTAGGTTTACAGTTAGTATTAGGGTTAGGATGAGAGTTAGGGTTAGGATGAGGGTTAGGTGGAGGGTGAGGGTTAGGGTTAGGTTTAGGTTCAGGGTTTGGGTTAGGGTTAGGATTTGGGTGAGGGTTAGGGACAGGGTTAGGTTTAGGTTTAGGGTGAGGGATAATGTTAGGGTTAGGGTGAGGGTTAAAGTTAAGGTGAGTACTAGGGTGAGTGTGAGCATTAGGGTGAGGGTAAGGGTGAGTGTTTCCGTTAGGTAAGGTTTAGGGTTTGGGTTATGGTGAGGATTAGGGTAAGGGTGAGGGTTAGGTTGGGGGTTAGGTTAAGGGTGAGGGTGAGGGTTAGGGTTAGGGTTAGGGTGAGGGTTAGTGTTAGGTTGAGGTTTAGGATTAGGTTTAGGGTTAAGGTTAGGGTTAGTGTGAGTGGTAGGTTTTGGTAGGGTGAGGTTTAGGGTTATGGTTAGCATTAGGGTGAGGGTGAGGGTGATGTTGAGTGTTAGGTTTAGGATTTTGTTTATAGTTAGGTGAGTGTTAGGTTTAGTGTGAGGGTTAGGGATAAGTTTCGGATTAGGGTTAGTGTGAGGATAAGGGTGAGGGTTAGTTTGAGGGTGAAGTTAAGGGTTAGCGTTATGGTTGGAGTTAGCATTAGGGTTAGGGAGAGGGTTAGGTTGAGTGTTAGGGTTAAGGTGAAGTTTAGCTTGAGGGTGAGCGTTATGGTTAGGTTTAGGTTGATGGTTAGGTTTAGGGTTAGGTTTAGGTTGAGGGTTAGGGTTTGGGTTAGAGTGAGTGTTAGTGTTAGTGTGAGGGTTAGGGTTAGGATTAGAGTTACAGTGAGTTTTAGGGTTAGGGTTATGGTTAGGGTAAGGGTTAGGGTTAGGATTAAGGTTAGATTTAGGGTTATGGTTATTGTTAGGATTAGGAGTAGGTTTAAGGTGAGGGTGAGGGTGAGGGTGGGCATTAGGGTTAGGGTTAGGTTTAGGGTGATGATGGGGGTGAGGGGTAGATTTAGGATTAGCGTTATTGTTAGGCTGAGGGTGAGGCAGAGTTTGAGGGTTAGGTTTAGGTTTAGAGTTATGGTGAGGGCTAGGGTGAGGATTAGGGTGAGGTTGAGGGTTAGGGTTAGGGTGAGGGTTAGTGTTAGAGTGACGGTTATTGTTAGGTTGATGTTTAGGGTGAGGCTGAGTGTTAGGGTTCGGGTGAGTGTTCAGGTGAGGGTGAGTGTGAGGGTGAGGGTGAGGTTTAGAGTGTGGCTTAGGGTTAGGTTTTGGGTGAGGGTTAGGGTGAGGTTTAGGGTTAGGGTCAGGGTTAGGTTGAAGTTGAGGTTGAGGGTTAGGGTTAGGGTTAGGTTGAGGTTTAGGATTATGTTGAGGGCTAGGGTGAGGGTGAGGGTTAAGGTTGAGGGTTAGGGTTAGGGTTAGGTTTAGAGTTAGTGTTAGGGTAAGGGTTAGGGTGAGGGCTAGAGTTTGGGGTTAGGTTGAGGGTTAGAGTTAGTGTGAGGGTTTGGGTTAGAGTTAGGGTTAGTGTGAGGTTAAAGTTTAGGGTGAGGGTTAGGGTGAGGGTGAGGGTTAGTTTTATCGTTAGGGTTAGGGTGAGGGTTAGGGTGAGGGTTAGGTTTAGGGTGATGTTTAGTGTGAGGAGAGGGTTAGGGTGAGGATGAGGGTGAGGTTTAAAGTTATGGTTAGCTTTAGGGTACGGGTGAGGGTGATGTTCAGTGTTAGGTTTAGGATTTTGTTTATAGTTACGTGAGTGTTAGGGTGAGGGTAAGTATTCGGGTGAGGGTGAATTTTAGGGTGTGGTTGAGGGTTAGGTTTAGGGTGAGGATTAGGGTTAGGGTTTGGGTTATGGTGAGGGTAAGTATTAGGGTGTGGTTTGAGGTGAGGTTGAGGTTTTGTTTTAGCGTTTGGGTTAGGGTGAGTGTTAATGTGAGGGTTAGGGTTAGGTTTAGGTTTAGGGTGATGGTGAGGTTTAGAGTTAGGGTTAGGTGGAGGGTTAGGTTTAGGATTAGGGTGATGGTAAGGGTTAGGTTGAGGGTTAGGGTGAGTTTGAGTGTTAGGGTTAGCATTATTGTTAGGGTGAGAGTGAGGTTAGGGTGAGGGTTAGGGATAGGGTTTGGGATAGGGTGAGGATTAATGTTAGTTTGAGGGTTACGGTTATATTTAGTGTGAGGATAAGTGTTAGGGGGAGGGTGAGTGTGAGGATTTCAGTTACGTAAGGGTTAGGGTTAAGGTTATGGTGAGGATTAGGGTGAGGGTGCTGGTTAGGTTGAGGATTAAGGTTAGGGTTAGGGTTCGTGTGAGGGTTAGGGATAGGGTTAGGGTTAGGTTGATGGTGGGGGTGAGATGTAGGTTTAGGATTAGGGTTAGGGTTAGGCTGATGGGGAGGGGGAGGTGGAGGGGGAGGTTTTGGGTTAGGGTTAGGGTTAGGTGATGGCTAGATTGAGGGTGAGTATTAGGGAGAGGGTGAGGGTGAGGGTGAGGGTTAGGGATAACTTTAGGGTTAGGGTGAGGGTTAGCGCGAGTGTTAGGTTTAGGTTTTGAGTTAGAGTGAGAGTGAGGGTTAGGGTTCAGTTTAGGAAAAGGGTTAGGGTTAGGGTTAGGGTGAGGTTTAGGGTTAGGGTTAGGGTTAGGTTGAAGGTGAGTGTAAGGGTTAGGGTGAAGTTGAGTGTTAATGTTAGCATTAGGGTTAGGGTGAGGGTTAGGGTTAGAGTTAGGGATAGGGTATGGATTATTGTTAGTGTAAGGGTTAAGGTTAGGTTAAGTGTGAGGATAAGTGTTAGGGTGAGTGTTAGGGTGAGGGTTAGCATTAGGGTGAGGGTGAGTGTTAGTGTTAGGGTGATGGTCAGGGTTAGGGTTAGGGTTAGGGAGAGGGTGAGGGTTAGTGATAGGGTTCGGGTGAAGTTTAATGTTATGTTGAGGATTAAGGTTAGGGTGAGGGCTAGGGTGAGGGTGAGGGTTAGGGTGAGGGTGAGTGTGAGTGTTTCGTTTAGGTAAGGGTTAGATTTAAGGTTATGATGAGGATTAGGGTGAGGGTGAGGGTTAGGTTGAGGATTAGGGATAGGGTGAGATTTAGAGTGAGGGTTAGGGTTAGGGTTATGGTGAGGGTTAGGGTAAGGGTTAGGTTTAGGGTTAGGGTTAGGTTTAGGGTGGGGGTTAAGGTAAAGGTGAGGTCTAGGGTGAGGGTGAGTGTTAGGATGAGGGTTAGCGTGAGGGGTAGAGTTAGGGTTAGGTTGAGGTTGAGGGTTACGGTGAGGGTGAGGGTGAGGGGTAGGCATAACATTAGGGTTAGGGTGAGTGTTAGCATGAGGGTTAGGTTTACCTTTAGAGTTATGGTGAGGTCGAGGGTTAGGTTTCGGGTTAGGGATAGGGTTATCGTTAGGGTTAGGGTGAGGTTTAGGGTTAGGGTTAGGTTAGGTTGAAGGAGAGGTTGAGGGTTAGGGTTAGGGTTAGGTTGAGGAATAAGTTGAGGGTGAGGGTTAGGTTGAGGGTTAGTGTTATGGTGAGTGTTAGGGTTGGAGTTAGGGTGAGGGTTAGGGTTAGGATGATGTTTAGGTTGAGGATTAGGGTTAGAGTGAAGGTGAGGGTTCGGGTGAGTGTGAATGTTCGGGAGATGGTGAAGGTTAAGTTGTGGGTGAGGATTAGGTTACAGAGCAAGGTTAGGGTGACAGTGATTGTTAGGGTGATGGTGAGGGTTAGGCTTAGGGTTAGGGTTAGGGTGAGTGTTAGGGTTAGGAATAGGGTAGGGTTAGGGTCAGTATTAGGGTTAGGGTTAGGGTGAGGTTGAGGGTTCGGGGGAGTGTGAGTATTCAGGTGAGGATGAGGGTTAGATTTTGGGTGAGGGTTAGGTTTCAGCTGAGTGTTAAGGGGATTGTGAGGGTTAGGGTTAGGGCTAGCGTTAGGTTTAGGGTGAGGGTTACGTTGAGGGTTAGGGTTAGGGTGAATGTTAGGGTTAGAGTGATGTTTCAGTTGAGGTTGAGTTTTAGGTTCTGGGTGAGAGTTAGGGTTAGGGTGAGGATTAGGGTTATGGTTAGTGTTAGGGTTAGGATGAGGGTTAGGGTTAGGGTGCGGGTTAGGTTGACAGGGTTAGGGTGAGGGTGAGGGTGAAAGTTAGGGTTAGGGTTAGGGTTACAGTTAGGGTGAGGGTGAGAGTAGGGTTAGAATTTGGATTAGTGTTATGGGTAGAGTGTGGGGGAGGGTGAGGTTTAGGGTTAGGATTAGAGTTAGGGTGAGAGTGAGGGTGAGGTTCAGTGTTAGGATTAGGGTTAGGGTTAGGTTTAGGGTGAGTGTTAGGGTTAGGTTTAGGGTTAGGGTTAGGGTTAGGGTGAGTGTTAGGGTTAGGGTTAGGATGATGTTGAGGGTTCAGGTGAGTGTGAGTGTTCGCGTGAGGGTGAGGGTTAGAATGGGGGTGAGGGTTAGGTTTTGGCTGAGTGTAAGGTGAAGGTGAGTTTTAGGGTTAGAGTTAGCGTTATGGTTAGGGTGAGGGTTACGGTGAGGGTCAGTGTTAGGGTGAGTGTTAGGGTTAGGGTTAGGCTTAGGGTTAGGGTGATATTTAGGGTGATGGTGAGGGTTAGTGTGAGGGTGATGGTTAGGTTTAGGGTTAGGGTGAGGTTTAGGTTTAGTATTAGGGTTAGGGTTAGGGTTAGGGTGAGTGTAAGGGTGAGGGTGAGGTTTCAGGTCAGGTTTAGTTTTGAGTTTTGTGTGAGAGTTAGTGTTAGGGCGAGGATTAGGGTTAGGTTTAGGGTTAGGGTTAGGGTGAATTTAAGGCTTAGGGTGAGGTTTAGGGTGAGGCTGAGGGTTACGGTTAACATTAGGTTTGGGGTGAGGGTTAGGGTTAGGTGAGGGTTAGGGTGAGGTTTAGGGTTAGGGTGAGAGTGAGGGTGAGGGTTAGGGTTACGGTTAGGGTTAGAGTTAGGATGTGGGTGAGACTGAGGGTGAGAATTTGGATTAGGGTTAGGGTTAGAATTAGGGTGAGGTTGAGGGTTAAGATTAGAGTTAGGGTGAGAGTGAGGGTGAGGTTCAGTGTTAGGATTAGGGTTAGGGATAGGGTTAGGGTGAGGATACGGGTAAATGTTAGGGTTAGTGTTAGGCTTACGGTTACTGTGAGTATACGGGTTAGGGTGAGGGTTAGGGAGAGGTTGAGGGTTAGGTTTAGGGTGAGAGTTAGGGTTAGGGTTAAGGTGAGGGTTAGGGTTAGGATGAGATTTAGGGTGAGGGTTAGGTTTAGGGTTAGGGTTAGAGTGAGGGTTAGGGTAAGGGTTAGGGTTAGGTTTAGGATTAGGGTGAGGGTGAGGGTTAGTGTTAGGGTTAGGGTGAGATTAAAGTTAGGATGAAGGCTAGGGTGAAGGTGTTGGTTAGGGTGAGGGTGAGTGTGAGGTTGAGTGTTTCTGTTAGGTAAGGGTTAGGGTTAGGTTTATGATGAGGATTAAGGTGAAGGTGAGGTTTAGGTCGAGGGTTAGTTTGAGGTTGAGGGTTAGGGTTAATTTTAGGGTGAGGGTTGGGCTTAGGGTGGTGTTTAGTGTGAAGTTGTGGTTTAGTGTGAGTTTTAGGGTTCGGGTTAGGGTTATTTTATGGTTTATGGTTAGGGTTAGGGAGAGGGAGAGGGTAGGGTTAGCGTTAAGGTTAGTGTGATGGTGGGGGTAAGGAGTAGGTTTAGGATTAGGGTTAGGGTTAGGCTGAGGGCTAGGGTGAGGTTCAGGGTGAGGGTGAGGGTTTATGTTAGGTAAGGCTTATGGTTATTGTCAGGGTGAGGATTAGGTTGAGGTTGAGGGTTAGGGTTAGGGTGAGTGTTAGGGTTACTCTTTTGGTGAGGGATAGGGTTAGGGTGAGGTTTAGGGTGAGGGTGAGTGTTAGGGTGAGCGTTAGGTTTCGGGTGAGGTTGAGGGTTAGGGTGTGGGTGATGGTTAGGCTTAGGGTGAGGTTTAGGGGGTCGATGAGGGTTAGCTTGACTGTGAGGGTTAGGGTTAGATTTAGGGTGAGAATTAGGGTTCGGGTTAAGGTTAGGGTGAGGTTTAGGGTGAGGGGTAGTGTTAGGGTTAGGGTGCGGCTTAGGATTAGTTTGAGGGTTAGGGTTAGGTTTAGGGTTAGGTTAAGTGTAAGGGTCAGCGTGAGGGTTAGGGTGAGGGTAAGGGTTAGGGTGAGAGTTAGGGTGAGGGTAAGGGTTAGGGTTAGCGTTAGGTTTAGGGTGAGTGTTAAATTGAGGGTAAGGGTTTGGGTTAGATTTAGGGTTATTGTGAGGGTTAGGGTGAGGGTTAGGGTTCTGTTTAGGCTTAGGTTGAGGGTGAGGGTTATGGTTAGGTTTAGGGTAAAGGTTAGGGTGAGAGTGAGGGTGAGGGTGAGGGTGAGGGTTTCTTTTAGGTAAGGGTTAGGGTTAGGGTGAGGATGAGGGTGAGGGTGAGGATTAGGGTGAGGGTGAGGGTGAGGTTGAGGCATAGGGTTAGGGTTAGGGTTAGATTTAGGGTGACGTTGAGGATTAGAAATAGGATTAGGTTTAGGGTTAGAGTTAGGGTGAGGTTGAGGGTGAGGGTTAGGGTTAGGGTTAGAGTTAGTGTGGGGGTGAGTTGAGGGTTACCGTTAGGATTAGGGTTAGGGTTAGGTTTAGGGTGAGGGTGAGCGTGAATTTTAGGGTTAGGGTTAGGTTTAGGTTTATTTTGAGGATAAGGGTTAAGTTGAGGGTTAGGTTGAGGGTGAGGGTGAGGGTGAGGGGTAGGCTGAGGTTGAGGGTTAGGGTTAGGTTTAGGGTGAGTGTTAAGGTTAGGGTTAGGTTGAGGCTTAGGTTTAGGGTGAGGTTTAGGGTTGGGCTGAGTGTTAGGGTGAGTGTTAGGGTTAGGGTTTGGTTTAGGGTGAGAGTGAAGTTTAGTGTTAGGGTTACGGTGAGGGTTAAGTTTAGGGTGAGGGCTAGGGTGTGGGTGAGGTTTAGGGTGAGCGTGAGGGTGAGGGTGAGGGTTTCTGTTAGGTAAGGTTTAGGGTTAGTGTTATGGTGGGGATTAGGATGAGGTTTAGGTTTAGTTTGAGGGTTACGGTGAGGATGATGGTGAGTGTTAGGGTTAGAGTCAGGGTGAGGGTTGGGGTGAGGGGTAAGGTTATTGGTAGGGAGAGGGTTAGGGTTAGGGTTAGGGTTAGAGTTAGGTTTAGTATGAGGATAAATGTTAGGGTGAGGGTTAGGTTTAGTGTTAGGGTTAAGGTTAGGGTTAGGGTGAGTTTTAGTGTTAGTGTTAGGGTTAGCATTAGGGTGAGTGTTGGCGTTAGGGTTAGGGTAAGGATTAGGGTGACGGTGAGGGTTAGGTTTAGGGTCAGGTTGAGGTTTAGGGTTAGGGTTAGGTTTAAGGTGAGGGTTAGGGTTGGGGTTAAGGTGAGGGTGATGGTTAGGTTGAGGGGTAGGTTTAGGGATAGGGTAAGGTTTAGCGTTAGGGTGAGGGTTAGGGTTAGGTTTAGGGTTAGGTTGAGGGTGAGTGTGAGGGTGAGGGTTAGGGTTATGTTTAAGGTGAGGGTTAGAGTGTGGGTGAGTGTTAGGGTTCGGGTGACCAAGAGGGTTAGGGTGAGGGTGAGGTTTAGGGTTAGGTTTAGGGTGAGGGTTAGTGTTAGGGTTAGGTTCAGGCTTAGGCTGAGGGTTAGGGTGAGGGTTCAGTGTTAGACTTAGGGTGAGGGTTAGTGTTAGTTTGAGGGTTATGGTTAGGTTAGACTTAGGGTTAGTGTATGGTTAAAGGTTAGGTTGAGGGTTAGGGTGAGTGTGAGTTTTAGTGTTACCGTTAGGGTTAGGTTGACGGTTAGGGTGAGGGTTAGGTTTAGGGTGAGTATTAGGGTGAGAGTACTTTTTAGCATGAGGGTGAGGGTTAGGGTGAGGGAGAGGGTTAGGTTTAGTTTTAGGGTTAGGGTGAGGGTTAGGCTTAGGGTTAGGGTGAGGGTTAGGCTTAGGGTTAGGGTGAAGGTCAGGTTGAGGGTTAGAGTTAGGGTTAATTAAGGGTTAGGGTTATGGTTAGGGTGAGGATTAGGTTGAGGGTGAGGGTTAGGTAGAGGGTTAGGGTTAGGGTGAGGGTTAGGGTAGGGGGTAGGGTTAAGGTTAGGGTTAGGTTGATGTTTAGGTGAGAGTGAGGGTTCGGGTGAGGGTGAGGGTTAGGGTGTGGCTGAGGGTTAGATTTCGGCTGAGTGTTATGTTGACGATGAGGGTTAGGGTGAGGTTGAGCATTAGGGTTATGATTAGTGTTAGGGTGAGGGTTAGAGTTAGGGTTAGTCTTAGGGTGTGGGTTAGGGTGAGGGTTAGGGTTAGGGGTAGGGTCGGGTTTAGGTTTAGTGTGAGGGTTAGGGTTAGGGTTATGGTTAGGGTTTCTGTTAGCATAAGGGTGAGGGTGAGGGTTAGGTTGAGGGTGAGGGTGAGTGTTAGGGTTAGTGTTAGCGTAAGGGTGATGTTTACGGTGAGTGTTAGGGTTAGGGTGAGTGTTAGAGTCAGGGTTAGGGTGAGGATTAGGTTTAGGGTGTTATTTAGGGTGAGGGTTAATATTAGGCTGAGGGTGATGGTTAGGGTTAAGTTTAGGGTTAATGTTAGGGTGAGGGAGAGGTATAGGATTAGGGTTAGGGTTAGGGTTAGGGTGATTGTAAGGTTTTGTTTGATGTTTTGGGTGACCTTGAGTCTTAGGGTTTGGGTGAGGGTTAGTGTTAGAGTGCATATTATGGTTAGGTTTAGGGTCAGGGTTTTAGTGAGTTTAAGGTTTAGGGTGAAGTTTATGGTGAGGGTTAGGGTTAGGATTAGCGTGAGGTTTAGGGTGAGGGTTAGGGTGAGGGTTTGGGTTAGGTTTAGGGTTAGGTTTAAGGTGAGGGTTAGGGTTAGGATGAGGGTTATGGTTAGGGTTAGGGTGAGTGTTAGGGTGAGAGTATTGCTTAGGGTGAGGTTGAGGGTCAGGGTGAGGGTGAGGTTGAGTGAGAGTGTTAAGGTGACAGAGACGGTGACGGTGACGGTGAGGGTTATGTTTAGGATTAGGGTTAGGGTGAGGGTAAGGGTTAGGGTTAGGATTGGGGTTAGGGTTAGGTTTAGGCTAGGGTTAGGGTGAGCGTGAGGTTTAAGGTGAGGGTGAGGGTGATGGTGAATGTTAGGGTTAGGATTATGTTTAAGGTGAGTTTTAGGGTTAGGGTTAGGGTGTGGGTGAGGGTTAGGTTTTGGCTGAGTATTAGGGTGACGGTGAGTGTTAGGGTGAGTGTGAGGGTTAGGGTTATGGTTAGGGTTAGGTTCAGGTTTAGGTTTAGGGTGAGTGTGAAGGTGAGGGTTAGGTTTAGGATTAGTCTTAGGTGTTTGGTAAGGCTTAGGGTGAGTGTGAGTGTGAGGGTCAGAGTTAAGATTGGGGTGAGGGTTATGGTTAGGTTTAGGGTTAGTTTGAGGGTGAGGGTGAGGGTTAGTTTGTGGGTGATGGTCAGGGTGATGGTGATGGTGAGGTTTAGGTTTAGGGTAAGCCTTAGGGTTATGTATAAGGTAAGAGTGAGTGTGAGGGTAAGGTGTAGGGTGAGGGTGATGGTGAGGTTGAGGGTGAGGGTGAGGATTAAGGTTTGGGTTAGGGTTATGGTTAGGGTTAAGGTTAGGGTGAGGGTTAGGGTTAGGGTTATGGTTAGGATGACGGTTAGGCTGAGGTTTAGGGTTAGGGTTAGGAGGAGGGTGAGCATTAGGATTAGGATTAGGGTTAGGGTCAGGTTGAGCATTAGGGATAGGTTTAGTATTAGGGACAGGGTTTGTTTAGGGTTAGGTTTAGAGTTAGGGTGAGGGTGTGGGTGAGGGTTAGGGTTGGGATTAGGGTTAGTGTTAGGGTTAAGCTGAGGGTGAGGTTGAGGGTGAGTGTGATGGTTAAGGTTAAGTTGAGGATTAGCATTAGGTTTAGGGTTAAGGGTTAGGTGAGGGTTACGTTTAGGATTAAGTTTTATATTAGGGTTAGGCTGAGGGTTAGGGTTAGGGTTCGTGGGAGGGCAAGGGTTAAGTTGAGGGTTAGGGTGAGGTGATGGTTAGGGTTAGGCCTTAGTGTTAGGGTGAGGGTGAGGGTGAGGGTTAGTGTTAGGGTTAGGGTTAGGGTTAGGGTGAGGGTAAGGGTTAGGTTGATTTTTAGGGTGAGGTTAGTGTTACGGTTAGGGTTAGGGTTAGGGTGAATGTTAGGGTGTGGGTCAGGGTTAGGGCGAGGTTTATGGTGACAGTGAGGGTTAGGGTGAAGGAGAGGGTTAGGGTTAGGGTTAGGGTGAGGTTAAGTTTAGGGTGAGGGCTAGTGTGTGGGAGAGTTTTAGGGTGAGGGTAATGGGTAGGGGTAAGTTTAGCATTAGGGTTAAGGTTAGGCTGAGTGTTCGGGTTAGTGTGAGGGTGAGGGCAAGTTTTAGCATTAGGGTTAAGGTTAGGTATAGGGTTAGGGTGAAGGCGAGGGTGAGATTGAGGTTGAGGTTAGGTTTAGGGATAGGGTTAGGCTGAGGGTGGGGGTGAGGGTGAGGGTGAGGTTGAGGGTTAGGGTTAGTTTTAAGGTGAGGGCTAGTGTGAGGGTGAGGGTTAGGATGACCTTTTGGTTGAGGATTAGGTTGAAGTTGAGGTTGAGGTTGAAGATGAGGGTTAGGTTTAGGGTGAGGATTAGGTTTAGGGTTAGGGTGAGGTTTAGGATTAGGGTGATGTTTAGGGTGAGGGTGAGAGTTAGGGTGAGGGCGAGTGTGAGGATTAGAGTGTAAGTGATTGTTAGGGTTAGGGTGAGGGTTAGGGTGACGGTGATTGTCAGGGTGAAGTTGAGGGTTAGAGTTAGGGTTAGGGTGAGGTTTAGGGTTAGGTTTAGGGTGAGGGGTTAAGTGAGGGTTAGGTTAAGGTTTAGGGTGAGTGTTAGGGTTAATGTGAGGGTTAGGGTTAGGCTTAAGGTTAGTGTGAGGGTAAGGTTTAGGGTGAGGTTTAGGTGGAGAGTGAGGGTTAGGGTTAGCCTTAGTGTTAGGGTGAGGTTTAGGGTGAGGGATAAGGTGAGGTTTAGGGTTAGTATGAGGGTGAGGTTTAGAATTAGTTTTAGGGTGAGGGTTAGGGTTCGGTTGAGGTTTAGGGTAGGGTTAGGGTCATGGTGAGGGTGAGGGTGAGGGTGAGTTTTAGGGTGTGGATGATGGTTAGGGTTAGGGTGAGGGTTATGGTGATGTTGAGGGTTAGGATGAGGGAGAGGTTTAGGGTTACGGTGAGCATTAGGGTGAGCGTTAGGTTTAGGTTTAGTGTGAGGATTAGGGTTATGGTAAGGGTTAGGGTGAGGGTAAGGGTTAGGGTGACTGTTAGTTTGAGAGTGAGGGTTAGGGTTAGCGTTAGGGTTAGGGTGAGGTTTAGTGTGAGGGATAAGGTGAGAGTTAGGGTTAGTATGAGGGTGAGGGTTAGAATTAGTTTTAGCGTGAGCATTAGGGTGAGGGTTAGGGTTAGGGTTAGTGTGAGGATTAGGTTTAGGGTTAAGGTTATGGTGAGGGTAAGGGTTAGGGTGAGGTTTAGTTTAGGGTTAGGGTTAGGGTTAGGGTTAGGTTTAGACTGAGGGTTAGGGTGAGTTTTAGGTTTAGGCGGAGGGTTAAGGTTAGGGTGAGGGATAGGGATAGGGTGAGGGTGAGCGTGAGGATGAGGGTGAGGGTTTTGGTTAGGTTAGGGTTAATGTTAGGGTTATTGTGAGGATTAGGGTGAGGGTGAGGGTTAGGTTGAGGTTTAGGATTATGGTGAGTGTTAGGGTTAGGTTTAGGTTGAGGGTTATGGTTTGGGTGATGTTTAGGGGGAGAGGGAGCATTTGAGTGAGGGTGAGGGTTTGGGTGAGGGTGAGGGTTAGGGTTAGGATTAGGGTGAAGGTTAGGATTAGGGTTAGGTTTTGGGTGAGGATTAGTGTGAGGGGTAGGGTTCGGGTTAGGGTGAGGTTTAGGGTTAGTGTGAGGGTTAGGGTTAGGGTTATGGTTAGTGTGAGGATAAGATTTAGGGTGAGGGTTAGGTTGAGGCTGAGGGTTAGGGTTAGCGTTAGTGTTAGGGTGAGGGTTAGGGTGAGTTTTAGGGTTAGGGTGAGTGTTAGGGTTAGGGATAGGGTTAGAGTTAGGGTGAGGGTGAGGTTAAGGGTGAGGGTTAGTTGTAGGGTTAGTGTTGCGACCACCTCGGCCAGCAAGGAAGACGCGACCCGGGATTCTTCTCAATGCGGTTTATTCAGGACCTTGTTACAATCTTCTCTCCTGCTTCTCTCCTGCCTGCTTCTTCCCACTTCTCTCTGCCCCCTGCACCCGCGCTCCGGTTATAAGCCTCCTGGATGGACAATCCCTAAGCGCCACGTGGCATATACCGATAGGTTCGCAAACACGGAAGCAAACTAGGAGCCAAGTCATAGCCATATAAGGAGTTGTTTTTACACAGAGCACTGGTCACCGTGAAGACGGAAGGTGGGAGCCAGCGCCATCTTACCAAGGAGTTACAATGTTGCTTTTGTGGCCGCGCCATACAGCCACGCCGTCTTTGGTCGCGGCTCCCGCAGCTCTCCACAGTTCCCCCTTTTTTGTTTTATTAAGCAAAAGGTAAGAGTAGAGGTTGGGCCTCTGTCTAAAACATTAATGAGAGGACCTTGCACTGGTCTTCGCCTGAGGGACGCCTTCCCCAGTGATGACCAGGCCCGTCCGATGCCTTTTTTGCAGAGGTGGGATCTCGGGAATCAACCCACTTGCAACCCAACATGCTCTTCTTGGGCTCACGCCAGGGAGTGATTCCCAAGTGCAGTGCGTTTGCCTCGCACCCTGTGCTATTCCTTTAACGTGGCAAGCCACGCGTAGGGGGACTGTCCGGCCTCAATGGCAGTGAAGGCCTAGACCACCGTAGCCATACTCCTGCGCTGCAAGCCCCTAATCCGGCATATGCACCACAGGCACAGCAAGATCACCAATGCCAGGATACCAATAAGGGAGCCCATTCCTGCCCACTCCTTCAAATGATCCACAACTGTCAAAATCCAGGAGGAAACATCTTGTAACAGGGCATCATCCATCCGGGTAGAGTTTATCGCGACAATGGCCAATCGTAGCTGCAACATCAATTGGTCGAATTCCCCCGTCCAGTTGCCTAAAAGATAACTTGACAGTTGTTTAGACAAATTTGCTGCTTGGGTAGAGTTATAATACTGAATAGCAGTAATACAAAGCCCTTCATATTTTTGAACACATCCCAGCTGAGACAACTGCCACATGATATCAACTTGCTCCTGCACAAGGTCAACCCTTTGATTTAACAGCATCAGTCCTCCTTTTAATGTGCATTGGCCACTTGTTGTAAATCCATAGCTCTAGCGGTAGTAGCCAACAAGTTATTTAATGTCTGAGCCGTCTGCACAGTATGTGACATGGCGACAGCGGCAGCCGTCGCACCCGCAGCAGCCACAGCTATAGCAGTTACAATGGCCGCAGTGATGCCAAAATCTCTCTTATGCCTAAACAAGGTTACAGCTTGAGAAGCATCTACTGGCACAGGCACCCAACGTGGGATCCGTGTAACTATAGCTAACGGATACTGAGAACTCCAGCAGGTAGCATAATAGCAGGTTTCATTAGTGCAAGCACATACATCATCTGAGCATACAGAGGTGTTGTTAATTACCAAAAACACAAAAGGGGAAACCACACACACGGGTGTAGGCTGATAGCTAAATACCATATAATTCTTACTAAAATGACAATTGGCACCCACAGTACGGGCAGTACTAGTCAAATTGCAAGTCATGTTTGCTATAAAAAAGTGACCTCCTTGCAGCATAACTATAGGTTCGGCCTGCAAGCAACTTCCATTAAGACCACATAACAGCCAATTATTAAAGGGATTAATTCCAGCCCAGAATTGTACACTAGCATTGGACAAAACACTAGGGGAGAATGAAAAACGCTCAGACTCATCAGCCCAAACAGCGCGTCATGATTGGCAACCTGTCTAAGGCCAAGCCTCCCCCATATGGTCAGGCGAGCAAAAAGGGGCCCATTTAGGTTGCTTTACAATCCACGGGTCAGTACTTAACTTTAAGCTTTCATAATATCTGCCTAAGACAGTACCAACAAATCCAGTAGCATTTGCCCAAACCTCAGTTGATCCAGATTCCCATACCAATATCTAAAATAAGCGGCCGGGGAACGAGTCAAGACCATGCAACTACCATTAAGGGTCACATCACTTACGCAAAAGCATAGCGTGCCCATCAAGCTAATATTTCTAGCTTCACCTATCCCTGCTATTTGTTTATCCTCTGGGTAAAAGGGAAGGTTAAGAGTCTTATTTGTAGTGAAAAATCTAGGGAAAAGAGAGGCATCCTGTCTCACGGGCATGGGCCTCGGGAATGCAGACAGTATCCCCCATCTCGCTACCGTCTGCCCCTGTTGGATCATCAGGAGCTGTAAGATCAGCAACGGAATCTTTTGTTTCTTCCGTGTTCCGTTCATCTTGGACTCGCCGCACAAGTCGTTCGGGCACCCACACTGGATCCGAACGATTCTGAGGAAAAAACACAAACAGATCCTCGTGCCCATTCCAGCACGAGGTTAGGCCCGTTCCAGAGGCCCGTGAGCACATCCTTCCACAAAGCTGATCCTAAGGCCGAAGGAATGGAACAGTTATGCCTATCCACCGCTGAGCGACCAGCGTTATCCAAATTCAAAAAATTTAGGGTGAAAAGTGTCATGGCTATTCTTTGTCTTGCTGTAGCCACCAGGGGTCCAGCTCCCCCTTTTTGTTTTATTAACATTTCCTTGATAGTACGATGAGTTCTTTCCACAATTCCTTGTCCTTGAGGGTTATAGGGCAGTCCATGCACCAGGGTAACACCCATTTGAGTGCAAAAGGAAACAAAGCGCTGCCCAGTATAGGCCGGACCATTATCAGTTTTTAGCTGTTTTGGCATTCCCCAGGCCGCCCACGCTTCCAGGCAGTGAGATATTACATCAGTAGCCTTTTCCCCTGACAGGGGGTTGGCAAGTATAACATCCAAAAAGGTGTCAACAGAAACATGTAGATATTTTAAGCGGCCAAATTCTGGTACATGAGTTACATCCATTTGCCATACTTGTAAGGGTCTTAAACCACGTGGATTAACTCCAAACGAAGGGGGCTTATGGTAAATAATACATCGGGGACACTCCTTTACCACTTGACGTGCATATGCTCTAGAAAGGGAAAAGCGGTTTGTAAAGTCCTGGCGTTTATATGAAATTTGGCATGAAAATATTTTGCTAAGTCAACAGAAGCATGGAGCGCCCACTCAGCACGAGTGTGTGCATCAGCCAGGGCATTACCCTTTGTCAGTGGTCCTGGGAGGCCCGTATGTGCTCGAATATGCATTGGAAAAAAGGGTTCCTTGCATTGCCATATAAGGGATTGTAGCAAGGTAAAAGGAGTTAGAACGGAACTGGTAGCCTTTATTGTACCAACCGCTTCCAATATTTTTAAATCATTTATTACATAGGCTGAATCTGATATTAAATTAAAGGCACAGGGGAAAGCTTTAAATACTTCAATTACAATCATCAACTCAACAATCTGTGGGTTACCAGGGACAAATTGATGCTGCATGGGGTCTTGGTTACCTGCGACATATACCCCGCATCCCATTTTGGAACCATCTATAAAAATATTTATAGCCCCCCCAATAGGCTTTTGGGCAGTTACCTTTGGAAAAATCACTGGGTGTTCCTTTACAAATCTCAGTAGGGGGTCTTTGGGCAAATGATTATCAATATCTCCTGGAAACATGCATCTCAAAATGGACCAATTATCAATAGTGGCACATAAAGTCTGAACTTGGTAGGCATTGTAGGGAACAATGATGGAGTGCGGATAAATTCCAAAAAATGTAAACTCTGTTGAACTCCTTGCAGAGCTAAGCCCGCCACCGCCTCAGGGTAATAGTCCAGCGCCTTTCCGGGGGAAACATGAGAGTGTAACCACATCAACGGCCCCTCTTGCCAAAGTACCCCAGTTGGTTGGGTCTCAGTGGGAAGAATGCATAAATCAAAGTGTTGGCCATCTTGTAGCCTGTTTAAACAGGCAGCACTTAAAGCCTCCTCCACCCTTTTGATAGCAAATTGGGCGCTCTCAGTCAGGTCTCGTGGGGAGTTTAAATCTATATCTCCTTTTAACATATCAAAAAGGGTTTTAATTCATAATTTGGCAATTTCAAATACCCCCTTATCCAATTAATATCCCCCAACAATTTTTGAAAATCATTTAAAGTCTTTAAGTTATCTTTTCTCAGGGTCAATTTTTGGGGCATGATCGACCTGGGATGTATCTTAGCTCCAAGGTACTCCACCACTCTGCCTGTTTGTATTTTTTCTGGTGCTGGATAAAGACCCTGTTCCCTTAAGGCAAAAACCAATTCTGCATAGTCCTTTTGTAACCCAGCTTCTTCCTTATGAGCTATCAAAATGTCATCCATATAATGGACCACCCTGAGTTTAGGATGCCATTCTTTAACAGGAGCTATAGCCCTGCCGACAAACAGCTGACACATAGTGGGGCTGTTGGCCATACCCTGAGGCAGCACGACCCACTCATATTTTTGGTCAGGTTCTTCATGGTTACAGGAGGGCACAGTAAAGGCAAAACGCTCACAATCAGCAGAATGCAAGGGGATAGAAAAGAAACAATCTTTTATATCTATTACCATAATAGGCCAATGGGCAGGGAGTGCAGAAAGCAAAGGTAACCCTCTTTGTACAGGGTCCATAATTTGCATTTGTGCGTTTATGGCACGCAAATCATGAAGTAATATCCATTTATCCGACTTCTTTTTTATCACAAATATTGGAGTATTCCATGGTGAAACTGAGGGTCTCACATGGCCCAGGGCTACTTGTTCTTCTACCAGTTTATGAGCGGCTAAAAGCTTTTTGGAGGATAGAGGCCACTGAGCTACCCATACCGGGTCCTCCGTCTTCCAGGGAATGGGAACTTGATTCTCAGCGGCCCCTATGAAAAACCCAGCCCATGTCTACCAAGGTTTTGGTGGACATCAATAGGCTCTTTACAGCCTTGCAAGTTTTTTCCCAGTCCATGCCCTGGGCAGTAGCCCATTTGTAACATCATTTCCTTTGAGGTAGGAGAATATTCATTACTAAGGCAAAACCCCATCTCTTTGAGTAAATCTCGACCTCACAGGGAGACAGGCAATTCTAAAACATAAGGCTGGATATTTCCAGAGTGTCCCTCTCCATCCTTCCAGTTGAGGGGTCTTGCACTTATGTCAGGGGCTTTGGCATAGCCCAACCCTCTCAGGGTATGTTCTGAGGCCTGCAATGTTCTGAGGCCACCCTCTCGGCCAGTCCTTTTTGGCAATAATGGTACAATTGGCCCCTGTGTCTAACAGTCCTATAATCCTTTTTCCTTCAATCTCCAGCTTAAGTGTGGGTCTCTGGTCTAAATCCAGGGCTAGGTACACTGACTCAATTCCGGAGGAGCCAAAAACCTTTTTACCTCTCTCAGACTGTATGGCAGGAAATTTTTCATGTAGGCTAGGCAGGAGTAACAATTGGGCAATTCTGTCTCCAGGGGAAATTGCTACAATACCTTTTGGAGCTTCTACCATGATTTTAACTATACCTGTATAATCTGGGTCAATAACTGCTGGGTGAATTTTAAGCCCTCTAAGAGTAATGGAAGACCGGGTAAGTAGTAACCCCACTGTGCCCCATTCTAGAGGACCTTGAAAATCTGACTCTATCAACTGAACGCCCATTTGCGGGGTTAGTACGAGTCTGGTGGTGGCAAGGAGGTCCAGAGCCTGTAGTGGCTCTCCGCGGTTCTTGGGATGCCTCAGGGTAGGCCATCCTTCTTGGGAAATTTCCTCGTTTGGGCTCTCCATTGCCCCATACATTTGCGGGCCCTGGGGACAGGGGCCCCTGTGCCCGTTTTTTGGCTGCATGATGGGGCCCAAGGCCTGGCCATTAATATCTTTGACTGATCTACATTCATTGGCCCAATGCTTTCCTTTCTTACATCTGGGGCACAGCCCTGGCTGTTTACCCGTTGTAACTCCTCCAGCCCTTCCAGTTCTTTTTCTCTCTGGGCAATCTCTCTTAAAATGACCAGCTTAACAAACTTAAAACATACTCCAGATGTCACTCCAGAGCCACCCCGCCTATTTGAATACCGGAGTACTGCGGCAGCAAGGCCTGCATTAGTTAGAGGTCCTCCCAGCTCCCTGCACACTTTCATCCATGCCTCCAATCCTCTATTTTTATACGGGGTAATGGCGGCTTTGCATTCTTTGGGCATTGCTCATAGACTAATTGTTTTATAAGAGGCATAGCCATGTCAGGATTCCCAAAAATTCTGCCTGCTGCTTCCACCATTCTTGCCACAAAATCTGAAAAAGGCTCGGTAGCCCCTGCAGGATCTTGGTGAAATTGCCGCTAACTTCCCCCTTATTTGGTAGTGATTTCCATGCCTTAATGCAAATATCATTTATCTGTTGATACACTTCAGGGGGATATCCTATCTGAGCATTAGCAAGGCGGCCTTATCCTAGGAGCATGTCTCTGTCCCAAGCCTGACATCCGTTCGCTTGATTGATGGCTGCCTGTTCATTACAAAATTCCAGCATAAATGCCCTCCAATCCAAGTATTGGCCTGGACTCAAACATGCCCGTGCTAGGCTTACCCAATCAGAGGAGGTCATGCAATATCTCTTTATAGCTTCCACTTGAGCTATGATAAAAGAGGCTGTAAGCCCATACGTCCGAACAGACTCAACCAGGGACTTAATTACCTTAAATTCTAGAGGGTCATGGAATCTCTGTTGATTATTGTCTTGAAAAACTGGGAAGGCGAGTTCTGCTAGAGCAGTTCGCCAAGTGTCCGGGCAAAATGTGTGCCCATTGGCTCCATGTTGATATGGAGGAGGAGCTAAAGGGGACTGACCGGAAGTTCTTTCTACGTCCTCATTAAGTGCAGGTTGGCTTAGCTTACGTTCCCCTTGTTTTATACAGCTCCTTTTCATCTGTTGAATAAGTGCTCTCACTTCTTCCTCCTCTAACTCGCTGGAACTCCCTCTTTCCAATTTTAGCTCGGACAGATCTCGGTATAGTCACACCCTTTTGCCCTGTTCACTGTCTCCCTTTTCACTGATCGCCTTCTCTGACCTCTCCTCCTGTAACTGCTCCAGTGCTGACTGTCCATTTTCTATAATCTCACAGCTGCTCTGATCCTCCAGGCAGCCACTAATCAATCCCCAAATGGGGCGGACTCCTGCTTTAATGTGTCCTGTTCATAGGCAAAGTCCAAATCCCTCCCTAATTTATCCCAGGAGGCTATTGTAAGGCTCCTGGACACTATGAACCAAGGAGCTACAATGCTGCATTCTTCAAGGAACCTCTGTAAAGTACCCTTCTTTAACTTTAGTCCTTTTGAGCGTAACCCTCACCCATACCCTAACCCTCACTCTCAACCGAACCCTAACCCTCACCCTAACCCTTATCCTCACCTTAAACATCACCCAACCCTACCCCTCATCCTAAATCTAACCCTAACCCTCACCCGAACCCTAACCCTCACACTAACCCTCACCCTCAACTTAAACCTCACCCTAACAATAAGCCTAACCCTTACCTAACCGAAAACCTCACCCTCACCCTCAATCTCACCTTAAATATTACCCTCAACCTAGCCCTCAACCTAACCCTAACCCTAAACCTAAACCTTACTCTCAACCTCACCCTCGCCCTCAGCCTAACCCTTACCCTAACCCTAACCCTAACACACACCCTCACCCTCACGCTCACCCAAAACCAAACCCTAATCCTAACCCTAACACTCAACCTCACCCTAACCCTAAACCTAACTTTAACTTCACACTAACCCCAACTCTAACCCTAACCCTAAACTTCACAGTAAACCTAACCCTCAACCTAACCCTAACCCTACTCCTCACACTAAGCCTCACCCTCACCTAACACTAAGCCAAAACCTCAACCTCACCCTAACCCTCACCTTCACCCTAACCCTAACCCTAACCCTAACCCTCACCCTCAACCGAACCCTCATCCTCACCCAAACCCTCACCCTCAACATAAACCTCACCCTAACCTTTATCCTCATACTAACCCTAACTCTAACCCTAACCCTAACCCTCACCCTAACCCTAACCCTAACCCTAACTCACACCTTAAACCTAAACCTAACCCTCACCCTCACCCTAACCCTCACCGTCACCTTAACCCTCACAATAAACCTAACACTAACCCAAAGAGTAACCCTCCCCCTCACCGGAACACTCATCCTCACCCGAACCCGAAACCTCACCCTAACCCTCAGCCTCACCCTAAACATCACCCTAATCATAACCCTCAAACTAACCCTCACCCCCACCCTAATCGTCACCCTAACCGTAACCCTAATCCTTACCTAACCGAAAACCTCAACCTCACACTCACCCAAAACCTCACCCTAACCATAGCCCTCACCCTAAACCTCACCCTAACCCTTACCCTCACCATCACACTAAACCTAACCCTAATCCTCACCTAAACCCTAACCCTTGCCAACGCCCTAACCCTCACCATCCCCCGAACCCTCACCCTCACCCGAACACTCACACTAACTCTAACCCTAACACTTATCCTAAACCTAACCCTCACCCTCACCCTCACCCTAAGCCTAACATTAACCCTAACGCTAAAAGTAAACCTCAACCTCACCCTAAACCTAATCCTCACCCTAACGCTCACCCTATCCCTAACGCTAACCCTACACCTCACCCTCACCCTAACCCTCACCCTAACCCTTATTCTCACACTAACCCTCACCCTAACACTTACAGTAACCCTCACACTATCCCTAATCCTCACCCTATCCCTCACCCTGACCCTAACCCTAACCCAAAACCAAACCCTCACCCTCACTCTCACCCTAACACTCACCCTCAGGATAAACTCACCCTAACGGTAACCCTCATCCTAAACCTAACCCTAACCCTCACCCTAAACCTAACCCTATCCTCACCCTAACTTCACCCTATTCCTAATGTTAACCATAGACCTCACCCTCACCCTAACCCTCACCCTAACTCTAAACCTCACACTAAAGCTAACCCTAACCCTCACCCTCAACCCTCACCCACACAATACCCCTACAACTAAACCTAATCTTTACACTAACCCTCACCCTCACAATCACCCTCAAAATACTCCTATCCCTAAACCTAATCCTAACACTAACCCTCCCCCTCCCCCTCACCCTCACTTTAACCCTAAACCCTCACCCTAACCCTCACCCTAACCTACATCCTAATCCTAACGCTAACCCTAACCCTAAACTTCACCCTAAACCTCACCCTAACAATAACCCTCACCATAACCTTAACCCTAACCCTAACCCTAATCCTCACCCTAACCATAGCGCTCACCCACAACCTAACCCTCACCCTCACCGAAAACTCAACCTAGCCCTAACACTCTCCCTAACCCTAATCCTAACACTAAACCAAACCTTCACCCTCACCCTGACCCTCACCTTCAGCCTAACCCTAACCCGAACCCTATACCTAATCCTAACCCTCACCCTCACCCTCACCCTCACCCTATCCCTCAACCTCATTCTCACTCTAAACATCATACTAAACGTAACCCTCACCCTAACCCTAACCCTACCCCCAACCTAAACCTAAACTCAGCTTAACCTCACAATCACCGTAATCCTCACCCTACCCTAACTCTTACATAACTGAAACCCTCACCCTAACCCTCACCGTAACACTCACCCTCATCCTAGCCCTCACCCTAAATCTAACCCTAACCCTAACCCTCACCCTCAACCTCCCCTTACCCCTCAGCCTTACCCTAAACCTAACCCTAACCCTAAACCTAACCCTCAACCCCACCCTCACTCTAAACCTAACCCTAACCCTCACGCTAAGCTTCACACTCACCCTAACCCTAAACCTAAACCTAAAGACAACCCTAACCCGAACCCGAACCCGAACCCTAAAACTCACCCCAACCCTAATCCTAACCCTAACCCTCATCCTCTCCCTGACCCTCATTATCACACTAACCCTCACACTAAACCTAACCCTCACCCTAACCCTAACCCTAACTCTCACCCTTCACTTTCACCCTCACCCTCAGCCTAACCCTAACCCTAACCCTAATCCTAAACTAACCCTCACCCTCACCTTCACCCTAACCCTAAGCCTAAGCCTAACCCTCACCCTCACCCTCACCCTGACCCAAACACTTACCTTAAACCTCATCCTCACCCTCACCCTCACACTAACACGCAACCTAACCCTAAACCTCACCCTCACCCTAACCCTCACCCTAATCCTTATCCTCACACTGACCCTAACCTTAACCCTAACCCTCACACTAACCCTAAACCTCACCCTAAGCCTATCCCGACACCTCACTCTAACTGTAACCCTATCCCTAACTCTAAACCTAACCCTAACACTCACCCTAACCCTCACCGTCACCCTAACCCTCACCATCACCCTGACCCTCACCCTCACCCAAACACTCACCCTCACCCTAACCCTAACCCTCACAATAAACATCACTGAAACCTAACCCTCACGCTAACACAAACCCTAACCCTCACCCTAACCCTAACCCTCAACCTAAACCTAACCCTCTCCCTGACCCTGACCCTAACCCTAAACCTTAACCAAACCCTTACCCTAACCCTAACCCTCACCCTAAACCTAACCCTCACCCTAACAGTAACCTTCACACTAACCCTAACACTAACCCTCACCCTCACCCTCACCCTCACCTTCACCCTAACCCTAAACCTCACCCTCAACCAAACCTAACCCTCAAGCCAACCCTCACTCTAAACCTAAACCTAACCCTAACACTAAGCTTCACCCTCACCCTAACCCTAAACCTAAACTTAAAAATAACCCTAACCCTAAACCTAACCCTAACCCTAACCCTAAAACTCACCCTAAGCCTAACCCTAACCCTAACTCTCATCCTCACCCTGACCCTCACCATCACACTAACCCTCACACTAAACCTAAGCCTCAGCCTAACCCTAACCCTAAACCTCACCCTTCATTTTCACCCTCACCCTCAGCCTAACCCTAACCCTAACCCTAATCCTAAACTACTCCTCATCCTCACCTTCATCCTAACCCTAAGCCTAAGCCTAACCCTCATCCTCACCCTCACCCTCACGCTCACCTTAAAGCTCACCCTCACCCTCACCCTCACAGTAAAACTCAACCTCAACCTAAACCTCACCCAAACCCTAACCCTCACCCAAAAACTAACCCCAACACTCACCCTAACTCTAACCCTCACCCTAACCCTTAACCTAACCCTATCGCTAACCCTAAACCTCACCCTCACCCTAACCCTCACCCTAATCCTTATCCTCACACTAACCCTAACCTTAACCCTAACCCTCACACTAACCCTAACCCTCACCCTAACCCTATCCCGACACCTCACTCTAACTGTAACCCTAACGAGCACCCTAACCCTAACTCTAAACCTAACCCTAACCCTCACCCTAACCCTCACTGTCACCCTAACATTCACCCTAACTCTAACCCTCACCCTCACCCGAACACTCACCCTCACCCTCACCCTAACCCTCACCCTCACAATAAACATCACCTAACCCTAACCCTCACGCTAACACAAACCCCAAACCTCACCCTAACCCTAACCCTCAACCTAAACGTAACCCTGACCTTGATCCTGACCCTAACCCTAACCCTAAACCAAACCCTTACCCTAAACCTTACCCTAATCCTAACACTAACCCTAACTCTAACCCTCCCACTCATACTCACCCTAACCCTAATCTTCACCCTAACCATAACCCTCACCCTAACCCTATCCCTCAACCTCCCCCTCACCCTAATCCTAACCCTAACACTAACCCTAACCTTCACCCTCATTGTAACCCTCACCCTAACCCTTACCCTCATCCTCACCCTAACCCTAACCCTATCCCTAATCCTAATTCTTTCACTAACCCTAACCTTCACCCTAAACCTTAGCCTAACCCAAACCCTCAGCCTAGCCTCAACCTAATCCTAACCCTTACCCTCACTGTAAACCTAACCATAACCCTAACCCTCACACTAACCCTAACACTCACCCAAACCCTAACCAACATCCTCAACCGAACCTTCACCATCATCATAACCATCACCCTCACAATAACCCTCACACAAACCCTAACCTTAAATGAAAACCTAACCCTCACACTAAACCTATTCCCCACCCTAACCCTTACCGTACCCCTCAGGCTAACCCTCACCCTCACCCTAACCCTAATCCTAATCCTCGCCCAATCTCTAACCCTAACCCTAACTCTCACACACACCCTAGCCCTCACACTAAACTCACACTAACCCTAAACCTAACCCTTACCCTAACCATAACCCTAAACATCACACTAACCGTAACGCTCACCCTAAACCTGACCCTACCCCACAGCCTAACCCTCATCCTAAACCAAACCCTAACACTAACCCTCACCCTAACCCTAACCCTAAACCTAAACCTAACACTTACCCTAACCCTAACCCTCACACTCACCCTCACCCTCAGCCAAACCCTAACCCAAATCCTAAACCAAACCTTCACTCACACCCTCACCCTAAATATAACCCTAACCCTAACCCTAACACTAATCCTCACACTCACCCTCACCCTAACCTTCACCCTCACCCTAAACATCACCCTAACTCTTATACTCACACTAAAACTAATTCTAATCCTAACCCTAACCCTCACTCTAACCCTAACCCTCACCCTAACCCTAAAGCTATCCCTCACCCTAACCCTAACCAAAGCCTAACCCTTACCCTTATACTAACCCTAACCCTAATGCTAACCCTAACCCTCACCCTCAATCTAGCCCTCACCCTAACCCTAACCCTCAACCTTACCCTAACCCTGGACCTCACCCTCTCTCTCACCCTAACCTTAAACCTAACCCTCAACCTCACCCTAATCCTCAGCCTAACCCTTACCCTCACCCTAATCATAACCTTAACTGTACCGCTCACCCTAACCATAACCCTCAATCTCACCCTCACCCTCACCCTAAGCCTGACCCTAACCCTAGCCCTAATCCTAAACCAAACCCTCACCTGCAACCTCACCCTTACCCTAAACCTAAACCTAACCCTCACCCTAAACCTAAACCTTAACCTAAACCTTACCCTAACCCTAACCCTAACCCTCACCCTAAACTTCACCCTAACCCTAACGCCAACACTAACCCTCACCCTCATCCTAGCCCTCATCATATCCTTATCCTCACACTAATCCTAACCCTAAACCTAACCCTCACACTAACCCTATCCCTCACCTTAACCCTAACCCTAACCCTCACCCTAAACCTAAAATTAATTCTAAATCTCACCCTAAAAATAATCGTAATCCTCACTCTCACCCTAACCCTCACCTTCACCCTAACCTTAACCCTAACACTAACCCTCACCCACACCCTAACCCTCACCTGAAACCGAACTCTAACCCTCACCCTAACCCTCACCCTAAACATCACCCTATCCCTAACCCTCACCCTAACTTTCACACTAAACCTCAACTTCAACCTAATCCTCACCCTAACCCTAACCCTTAACCTAACACTTACCCTAAACCCCACCCTTGCCCTACGCCTAACCCTAACCCTCACCGTCACCCTAGCCCTCACCCTAACCCTAACCCTAATGCTAACCTTAACATTAACCCTCAGCCTCTCCCTCAGCCTAACCCTGACCCTAACTGTAATCCTAACAATAAACCTCACCCTCGCCCTAACCTTAACCCTAACCCTAAACCTCACCATCACCCTCACCCTCACACTCACCCTAACCCTCACTCTCACCCTCAACCCTCATCATAACCCTCAACCTCACCCTAAACATCACCCTAACCGTAACCCTAATCCTAACACTAACTCTCTCCCTAAACCTCACAATAACCCTAACGCTAACCCTAACCCTCAACCTCTTCCTAAACCTCACCATAACCCTTATCCTCACACTAACCCTAACCCTAACCCTCACACTAACCCTAACCCTCACACTAACCCTCACCCTAACCCTAACCTTAACCCTAACCGTCACCTTAAACATAACGCTGACACATACCCTCACCCTAATCCTCACTGTCACCCAAACCTTCACCCTAACCCTCACCCATAACCTAACCCTCACGTGAACATGAACTTTAACCCTCAGCCTAACCCACACCCTAACCCAAATCTTAATCCTAACCCTCACCCTCTCCCTCAACCTAATCCTAACCAGAAACCTAATGCTAACCCTCACACTCACACTCAACTGAAACCTAACCTTAACCCTAACAATAACTGTAACCCTAACCCTAACCATAATCCTAACCCTAACCCTCACCTAAAGCCTCAACAAAACTCTAAACCTAACCCTAATCCTAAACCTAACCCTCACTCTTACCCTAACCCTAAACCTAACCCTTACGCTAATCCTCAACCTAACACTATTGCTAACCCTAAACCTCACCCTCACCCTAAACCTCACTCTAACTCTAAAGCTCACTATAACCCTAACCCTAACATTAACTCTAATCCTCACCCTAAACCTAACCATCAACCAAGCCCTAACACTGAACCTCACCCTAACCCTAACCCTCACCATAACCCTCACCCTAACCTTAACGCTAACCCTAACACTCAACCTCACCCTAAACCCCATCCTCACACTAACACTAACCCTATACCTAACCCTAACCCTCACACTAACCATAACCCGCACCCTAACCCTAACCCTACCCCTCACCCTAAACCTCACGCTAACTCTAACCCTAACACTAACCCTCACCCTAAAACTTTCCCGAGACCTAACCCTCACCCACACACTAACCCTCACCCCCACCCGAAACCTCACCCTAACCCGAACAGTCACCCTCACCCTAACCATCACCCTCAAACTAAACATCACATTAAACCTAACCCTCACCCTAACTCGAACAGTCACCCTCACCCTAACCATCACCCTCAACCTAAACATCACATTAAACCTAAACCTCACCCTAACCCCAACCCTAAACCTCACCCTCAATCTAATCCTCACTCTCACCCTAATCCTCACACTAACCCTATCCCTTATATAACTGAAAACCTCACCCTCAACCTCACCCTCACACTAACCCTAACCCTAATACTAACCCTAACCCTGACCCTCACCCTAACCATCACCGTAACCCTTACCCTTACCCTAACCATAACCCACACCCTCACCCTAACCCTCACCCTAACCCTTATCCTGACACTAACACTAACCCTATACATAACCCTAACCCTCACACTAAACCTAACCCTCACCCTAACCCTAACCCTACCCCTCACCCTAAACCTCACCCTAACCCTAACACTAACGCTAACCCTCACCCAAATCATAAACTGAACCCTAACCCTCACCCTCACCTTAACCCTAACCATCACCCTAAAACTCACCCGAACCCTAACCCTCACCCACACCCTAACCCTCATCCTCACCCGAACCCTCACCCGAACCCTCACCCGAACCATCACCTTCAACCTAAACATCATATTAACCCTAACCCTCACCCTAAATCCAACCCTAACCCTCACTCTAAACCGAACACTCAACCTAACCCTCACCCTCACCCTTAACCTCACCCTAACCCTAACCCTTCCCTAAACGAAACCCTCACCCTCACCCTCACTCTCACACCCACCCTAATGCTCACCCTCACCCTAGCCCTCACCCTAAACCTAACCCTCAACCTAACCCTAAGCCTAAACCTCACCCTCACCCTCACCCTAAACAAAGCCTAACCCTCACCCTAACCCTCACCCTAACCCTAATGCTAACCCTAACCCTCACACTCAATCTAGCCCTCACCCTAACCATAACCCTTCACCTAACCCTAACCCTCAATATCACCCTCAACCTCACCCTAACCCTAACCCTAACCCTCACCCTCACCCTAACCCTCAGCGTAACCTTTACCCTCACCCTAATCATAACCTTAACCCTACCCCTCACACTAAACATAACCCTCAATCTCACCCTCACCCTCACCCTAAGCCTAACCCTAACCCTAAACCTAAACCAAACCCTCACCGCAACCTCACCCTTACCCTAAACCTAACCCACAACCTAAAGCTAACCCTTACCCTAAACCTTACCCTAACCCTCACCTTAACCCTCACCCTAAACCTCACCATAACCCTAAGACAAAACCTAACCCTCACCCTAATCCTAACCCTCACCATAACCTTATCCTCACACTAACCCTAATCCAAAACCTAACCCTCACACTAACCCTAACCCTCACTCTAAACCTAACATTACCCCTCACCCTAACCCTCACCCTAACCCTAACATTAACTCTAACTCTCACCCTAAACATAACCCTAACCCTCACACTCGAGCTAACCCTCACCGTCACCCTAACCTTAACCCTAACACTAACCTTCCCCCTCCCCTTAACCCTCACCTGAAATGGAACCCTAACCCTCACCCTCACCCTAAACAGCAGCCTAAACCTAACCTTCACCCTAACCCTCACACTAGACCTCAACCTCAAACTAATCCTCCCCCTAACCCTAACCCAACCCTTACCCTCAACCCCGCCCCTCACCCTCAGCTTAACCCTAACCCTAACCCTAACACTCAACCTCAACCTCACTCTAACCCTAACCCTCACCCTCACCCTAGCCCTCACCCTAACCCTAACCCTAATCCTAAACCTAACACTAACCCTCAGCCTCTCCCTCAGCCTAACCCTAAACCTAAACGTAATCCTAACAATAATCCTCACCCTCACCCTAACCTTAACCCTAATCCTAACCATCACTGTCACCCTCACCCTCACACTCACTCTTACCCTCAGCCTCAACCTCAAACCTTACCCTAACCCTCAACCTCACCCTAAACATCAAACTAACCGTAAGCCTCACCCTAACCCTAACCCTCTCCCTAAACCTCACAATAACCCTAAGGCTAACCGTAAACCTCACCCTCTTCATAACCTGCACCATAAACTTTATCCTCACACTAACCCTAACCCTAACCCTCACACTAATCCTAACCCTCACAAGAACCCTAACTCTAACCCTTACAATAACCCTCACCCTAACCCTAACCTTAACGCTAACCATCACCTTAAACATAGTGCTAACACACACACTCACCCTAAACTTTTCTGTCACCCTAATCTTCACCCACACCCTAAACATCACCCTAAACCCAACCGTAACCCTAACGCTAACCCTAAACCTCAACCTAACCCTAAACCTCACCCTAACCCCCACACTCAACCTAAACTTCACCATAAAAATAACCCTGACACTTACCTAAACGAAACCCTCACACTCACCCTAGCCCTCACCTTAACCCTCACCCTCACTTTAACCTTAACTCTCACCCTCAACCTCATCCTAACCCTAACCCTCAACCTCAAACTCACCCTCAGCCTCAGCCTAAACCAAACCCTAAACCTAATCCTAAACCTAACCCCCAACCTCACCCTAACCCTAACCCTAACCCTAATGCTAACCCTCACCCTCTCGCTCAGCCTCACCCAAACCCTCACCCTCAGCCTAACCCTAACCCTGACCCTAATCCTAACACTAACCATCACCCTCACACAAACCCTCATCCTAACCTAATCCTAACCCTCAACCTAAAACTAACCAACACCCTAATCCTTACCCTAACCCTCACCCTCACCCTAACCCTCACCCTAAACTTTTACCTCACACTAACCCTAACACTAACACTCACACTAACCCTAACCCTCACCCTAACCCTAAACCTACCGGTCAACCTAACCCTCACCCTAACAATCACCTTAACACTAACCCTCAACCTAACCCACACCATAACCCTCATCCTCACCTGAACCCTCACCCTCACCCGAAAACTCACACTCATCCTAACCCTCACCCTCACCTAAACATCACCCTAACCATAACCCTCAGTGTAAACCTAACCCCAACACTACCTTAACCCTAACCCTCAACATAAACCTCACTTTCACACTAACCCTCACCCTAAACTTTAACCTCACACTAACCCTAACCCTAACACTAACCCTAAGCCTCACACTAACCCTAAGGCACACCCTAACCCTAACCCTATCCCTCAACCTAACCCTCACCCCAACATTCACCCTAAACCTAACCCTAACCCTCAGCCTCACCCTAACCCTCACATTCAACCTAACCTGACCCTAACCTTAACCCTAACCCCCACCCTAAACTTCACCCTCACCTGAACCCTCACCCTCAACCGAACCCGAACCCTAATTCTCACCCTAATCCTAACCCTAAACCTAACCCTAAAACTTACCCTAAACCTAACCCTCACACTAACCCTAACCCTCACCATAACCCTAAACATACACCTCACCATAACCCTCACCATCACCCTAAAACTAACCCTAACCCTCACCCAAAACCTAACCCTAACCCTCACACTCAACCTAACCCTCACCGTCACACTAACCCTCAACGTAACCCTAAACTTCATCCACACTCTAACCCTCACACTCACCCCCACGCTAACGCTCACCCTAAGCCTCACCCGAACCCTGAACATCACCCTAACCCTACCACTCAACCTAACTATAAACCTAACCCTCACCCTAACCCTAACCCTCAAACTAACCCTCACCCTCAATTTAAACCTCACCCTAACAATAACCCTAATTCTTACCTAACCGAAACCCTCACCTTCACCCTCACCCTCACTGTCACACTAACCCTCACGCTCAACCTAGCCCTCATCCTAACTCTAACTCTAACACTTACCCTCACCCCCACCCTAGCCCTCAGCCTAAACGTAACCCTAACCCTAACACTCACCTTCATCCTCACCCTAACCCTAACACTAACGCTAAACCTCACCCTCACACTCACCCTGACCCTCAACCTAGCCGTAAAAATAACCCTAACCCTAAACCTAACCCTAATCCTAACACTAACCATCATGCTCAACCTAACCCTAAACCTAACACTCACCTGCACCCTAATCCTCACCCTAACCTTTAACCTCACACTAAGCCTAACTCTATTCCTAACCCTAATCCTCACACTAACATTAACCCTCACCCTAACCCTAAACCTCACCCCCATCCTCGCCCTCAGCCTAACTGTAACCGTACCCCTAACACTCACCCTCATCCTCACCCTAACCCTAAACCTAACGCTAAACCTCACCCTCACACTCACCCTAACCCTAACCCTAGCCCTAAAAATAACCCTAACACTAACCCTTACCCTAATCCTAACACTAGCCCTCACCCTCACCCTAACCCTAACCCTAACCCTCACCTGCAACCTAATCCTCACCCTAACCTTTAACCTCACACTAACCCTAACTCTATCCCTAACCCTAATCCTCACACTAAAACTAACCCTCACCCTAACCCTAACCCTAAACCTAAAAACAATCCTAACCCTAATCCTAACACTAACCCTAACACTCACCCTAACCCTAACCCTCAATCTAACCCTCACCCTCACCCTAATCCTCACCATAAACCTAACCCTAACCCTTACCTAACCAAAACCCTCACACACACCCTCACCCTCACGCTCACACTCACCCTCTCCCTATCCCACACCCTAAGCTTGAACCTGCCCCTAACCCTAACCCTCACCCTAAACTAAACCTCACCCTAACCCTTACCCTCACCATAACACTAACCCTAACCCTAATCCTCACACTAACCCTAACCCTAACCCTCAGCCTTACACTCATCCTAACCCTAACCCTCTCCCTCACCCTAACCCTAACGGTCACCTTAACCCTCACCCTAACCCCTAACCATCACCCACACCCTAAAACTCACCCTCACCCAAACCCTCACCCTGACTCTAACCCTACCCTAAATCTCACCCTAATCCTAACCCTCACCCTAAAAGTAATTCTAACCCTCACCCTCATACTAACACCAACCCTCACCTTATCCCTCACCCTAACCCTAATGCTAAACCTAACCCTCAGTCACAACCTAAACCTCACCCTAAACCTTATCCTTACACAAACCCTAACCCTAACTGTAACCCTCACATTAACCCTAACCCTGATCCTAACCCTTACCCTACCCCTCACCTAACACCTCACCCTACCCTTACCCCAAACCCTCACCCTAACCCTAACCCTAACCCTCACCTTCCCCATTATTCTCACCCTCATCCTAACCCTTAACCTAACCCAACACTCACCTACACCCTAACCCTCACACTCTCCCTAACGCTAACTCTCACCCTCACTCTAAACATCACTCTAATCCTAAACGTCACCCTAACCCTAACCCTAATCCTCACGCTAACCCTAACGCTCACTTTAAACCTCACCCTCACTCTAATCTCACCCTAACCCTAACCCAAATCCTTTCCTAAGCGAAACCCTCACCCTCACCCTAACCGTCATCCTATCCCTCATCCTCACCCTAGCCCTCACCCTAAAAATAACCCTAACACTCACCCTCACCCTCAACCTCAACATCACCCTCAACCTAACCATAAACCTAACCCTCACCTCAACCTCAACCTCACCCTCACCCTCACCCCCACCCTAACCCTAACCATAACCCTAATGCTAAAACTATCCCTCACCCTCACACTAACCCTAAAGTTCAGCGTAAACCTAACCCTTACCGTAACCCTACCCCTACCCCTCAACCTCACCCTAACCTTCTCCCTCATAGTAGCCCTCACCCTAACGTAACCCTCAACCTACCACTAATCCTAACCCTCTCCTTCACCCTCACCCTAACCGTCATCCTAACCCTCACCCTCACCCTAGCCCTCACCCTAAAAATAACCCTAACACTCACCCTCACCCTCAACCTCAACACCACCCTCAACCTAACCATAACCCTAACCCTCACCTCAACCTCAACCTCACCCTCACCCTCACCCTCACCCTATCCCTAACCATAACCCTAATGCTAAAACTATCCCTCACCCTCACACTAACCCTAAAGTTCAGCGTAAACCTAACCCTTACCGTAACCCTACCCCTACCCCTCACCCTCTCCCTAACCCTCTCCCTCATAGTAGCCCTCACCCTAAATGTAACCCTCAACCTACCACTAACCCTAACCCTCTCCTTAACCCTAACCCTCACCGTCACCCTAAACCTCGCTGTAACCCTTACCCTCACCCTAACCCTCAACCCAACCCTAACCCTCACCCTAACCCTCGCCCTCACCCTAACCTCACCGTAACACTTACCCTCAAATGAACCCTAACCCTAACCTTAAGCCTAACCTCATATTAAACTTAATCCTAAACCTAACCCTTACCTTACCCTTAACCCTAACCCTAATCCTAATCCTAATCCTAACCCTCACCTTAACCCTAACCCTCACAGTCACCCACAACCTCATCCACAGCCTAACCCTAACACTAACCTAATCCAAACCCTAACCCTCACCCTCATCCTCACCCTAACTCTAAACCTAACCCTAAACAAAACCTCACCCTAACCGTAAACCTATCCCTAAACCTCACCCTATAACTAACCCTAATCCCAATCCTAATCCTCACCCTCAACCTAACCCTAACCCTAACCCTCACACTAACTCTAACCCTGACACTAACCCTAACCCTAACACTAACCCTAACCCTCAACCTAACCCTCACCCTAACACAAACCCTAAACCTAACTCACACCCAAACACTAACCATAACCTAACGTTCAACCTCACCATCACCTTCACCCTACGCCTCACCCTCACACTCACTCTAACCCTAACCATAACACTAAAACTTCCCCTAAACCTAACCCTCACCCTCACCGTCACCCTCACCATCACCGCAAACTAAACCTCACCCTCACCCTCAAACTAACCCTAACCCTAACCCTAACCCTCACCCTAATCTTAACTCTGACCATCACCTCCAAACTCACCTTAAGCCTTACCAAACACCTAAGCCTAATCCTAAACTTAACCCTCACCTTCACCCTCACCCTAAACCTAAACCAGACCCTAACCCTAACCATAACCCTAACCCTAACACTCAACCTAACCCGCACTGTCACCCTAACACTCAGTCAAAACCTAACCCTCACCCACACCTAACACTTACCCTAACCCTGAACCTCACCTTAAACATAATCCTAACCCTAACACTCACCATCACCTTCACCCTCATCATAACCCTCACCCTCACCTTCACACACACCGTCAGCCTAAACCTAACCCTAATCCTAAACCTAACCCTCACCGTCACCATCACCCTCACCGTCACCTTAACACTCACCCTCAACCTAACTCTCACCCTCAACCTAAGCTGTACTCTCAACCTAACCCTCACCATAACCCTAACCATAACCCTCATCCTAACCCTAACCCTCACGATAATCCTCACCCTAAACCTAACCTAAACCCTCACCCTAACCCTAATGCTAACCTAACACTAACCCTCACCATAAACCTCACCCTAACCCTTAAACTCACCAAAACCCTGACTATAACCCTAACCCTAATATGCACTCTTACACTAACCCTCACCCAAACCCTAACACCTAAACTCACCAAAACCCTGACCCTAATCCTAACCCTAATATGCACTCTAATGCTAAACCTCACCCAAACCCTAACACTCAAGGTCACCCGAATCATCAACCAAACCCTTGCAATCACCCTAACCCTTGCCCTAACCCTAATCCTATACCTATCCCTCACCCTAATCTTAACCCTAACTGTAATCCTAACCATCACTCTCACCCTAAAATTCAACCTCACCCTAAATAACACCCTAAACCTAACCCTCACCCTAACCCTAACCCTAACAGTCACCCTAACCCTAAAACTCACCTTAAACCTCACCCTAACCGTAACCCTAACTCTAACCCTTACCCTCACCCTCACCCTAACACTCACCCTCACCCTTATCCTAACAATAACCCTAACCCTCACACTAACCCTAACCCTGACCCTAACCCTAACCCTAAACCTCACCCTGACCCTCACCCTAACACTAACCCTAACCCTAACACTCACCCTAACACTAAACATAACCCTAATGCTCAACCTCACCCTAACCCTCATCGTCACCTTAACACTCAGCCAAAACCTAACCTTAACCCACACCCTAACACTCAATCTCACCCGAACCATCACTCTCACCCTAAACATCACTCTAACCCTAACCTTAACACTAAGCCCTATCCTAACCCTCACCTTAACACTAACCCTCACCCTAACCCTAACACTAATTCTAACCCTAACCCTCTCCCTCACCCTAACCCTCATCCTCAAGTTAAACAGTACCCTCACCCTAACCCTCACCCTAAATCTAACCCTCACCCTAACGGTCACCCTAAACTTAATCCTAACCCTAAACCTCAACCTAACCCTAACCCTAACCCTCACCCTAACCCTAATCCTTACCCTAACCCTAACCCCAACTATCACCCTAACACTAAACCTAACCCTAACCCTCACCCTCACCCTCAACCTAACCCTAACCCTAACCCTAACCCTAATCCTAACGCTAACACTCACCCTCACTGTCACCTTCACCCTAACCCTCAAACTAACCCTAACCCTCACCTTAAACCTCCCCTAAACCTAGTGCTCACTCTCACCACCACCCTCACTCTAAGCCTAAGCTTAATCCTAAATCTTACCCTAAACCTAACGTAACCCTCACCATCACCCTCTCACTCAACCTAACCCTAAACCTAACCTTAAACCTCACCCTAACCCTAAATCTCGCCCTAACCCTAACACTAAACCTTACCCTCATCCGCACCCTAACCCTAAACCTCACACTAAACTTAACCCACACCCTAAACCTAACCCTACCCCTCACACTAACCTTCCCCCTAACATTAACCCGAAGCCTAACCCTCACCCTCACCCTAACCCTAATACTAACCCTAACCCTCAACCTAACCCTCACCGTCACCCAAACCGTCACCCTAACCATAACCCTCATCCACACCCTAACCCTCACCCTCACCTGAAATATTACACTCACCCTAAACCTCACCCTCACCCTAACCCTAACCGTAACCCTTACCTAACGGAAACCATCACCCTCCCCTCACCCTAAACCTAACCCTACAACTTAACCCCACCCTCACCCTCACCCTCACACTTACCTTAACCCTAAACCTGACGCTAACCCTCAACCTAACCCTAACCCTCACCCTAACCCTAACCCTCACCCTCACCCTCACTCTAATCCTAACCCTAACACTAACCCTAAGCTTGAACCCCCCTCACCCTATCCCTTACCCTAACCCTTACCCTCAATCTAACTCTAACCCTAACATTCATCCTAACCCTCAACCTAACACTCACGCTAAATATGACCCTCACTTTGAACCTAAACGTAACCTTAACCCTTAAATTCACCCTAATCCTAACCCTAAACATAACCCTACCACTTACAGTAAACCTAACCATCTCCCTAATCCTAAACCTAACCCTAAACCTAAACATCACCCTAACCTTCAATATAACCCTTACCCTAACCCTAACCCTCCCCCTCACTCTAACCCTCACCCTAACCCTTAACCTCATGCTCACCCTAACCCTCAAAATAACCCTAACCCTAAACCTAACCCTAACTCTCAAACTAGCCCTCTCCCTATACTTAACCATAACCCTCAACCTCAACCTAAACCTCACCCTAACCCTTACCCTCACCATAACCCTAACCCTAACACTCACACTAACCCCCACATTAACCCTAACCCTAACCCAAACCCTCAACCTAAACCTCACCCTAACCCTAATGCTAACCGAAACCCTCAGCCTAATCCTAATCCTAACCCTAAACCTCACCCTCACCCTAACCCTCACCCTCACCCTAACCCTAAACCTCAACCTAACCCTCAACCTAATCCTAACCCTCAACCTAATCCTAACCCTCAGCCACACCCTAACCCTAAACCCTCACCCTCACCCTCACCCTAACCCTAACCCTATGCCTCACCCTAACCCTCATCCTAAACTTCACACTAACTGTAACACTCACCCTAACCCTAACCCTACCCCTCACCCTACCCCTCACCCTCCCACTAACCCTCACCCTAACCCTTACCCTCACTGTAACCCAAAACCTTACCCTAAACCTCACACTAACCCTAACCCTAAATCTAACCCTAACCCGACCCCTTACCTTAACCCTCACCCTCACCCTAACCCTAACCCTAACCCTCACCTTCACCCGAACTATAACCCTCACACTAACTCTAACCCTAACCCTCACCCTCACCTTAACCCTCACCGTCACACTAACACGCACCCTAACCCTAACCCTCAACCAAACCTTAACCCTCACCCTCACTCGAAACTTCACACTCACCCTAACCCACACCCTCACCCTAAACATCACATTAATCCGCACCCTCAGCCTAACCGTAACCCTAAACGTCTTCCTAACCCTCACCCTCACCCTCACCCTAATCCTCAACCTCACACTAGCCCTCATCCTCACCCTAACCCTAAGCCTCACCAACACCCTAATCCTCACCCTAACCCTAAGCCTCACCAATAGCCTAACCCTCACTCAAACACTAACACGAAACCTCATGCTATTCCTGACCCTCACCCTAAACACCAACCTAACGCTAACCTTCACCTAACCCTAACCCTAACCCTAACCCTCACCCTCACCCTCACTCTAACCCTAAGCCTAACCCTAACTCTAACCCTAATCCTAAACCTTTCCCTCAACATCACCCTCACCCTCACCCTAACCCTAAACCTAACCCTAAAACTCAACCTAACCCTAACCCTCACCTTAACCGTAACCCTAACCCTCAACCTTAACATAACCCGAACCCTAACCCAAACCCTAACCCGAACTCTAAAACTCACCCTAACCCAAAAGGTAACCCAAACCCTCACCCGCACCCTAACCCACACCCTAAGCGTTGTCCTCACCCTAAACCTCACTTTAACCCTAATCCTTACCATCACCCTAATCCTCACCCTCACACTAACCTTTAAACTCAGCATCATCCTATCCCTAACCCTCACACTAAACGCTCATAAAACCTAACTCTCAACCCAACCCTAAACCTACCCCTCACTCTGACCCTCACCCTAACCCTAACCCTAACCCTGACCCTCACCCTAAAACTAACCCTAACTCTAACCCTCAACCTCACCCAAACCCTCACCGACATCCTAACACTCACCCTTACCTTAACCATCACCCACACCCTAACCCTCACCCACACACTAAGGCTCACCATCACCGAAACCCTCACCCTCACCCTAAACCTCACCCATACCCTAAACATCACCCTAACCCGAACCCGAACCCTAACCCTTACCCAACCCTAATCCTCAACCTAAACCTCACTCTCACCATAATCCTCACCCTAATCCTAACCCTAACCCTTACAGAAGGCAAACCCTCACCCATCCCTCACTCTCACCCTAACACTAACCCTAACCCTAAACCTCACCCTCACCCTAACCCTAACGCTAAACCTCACACTAACCCTAACCCTAACCCTCACCCTATCCCTAACCCTAAGCCTAACCATCATCCTCAACCTAACCCTGAACCTAACCCTCACCCTAAACCTCACCATAACTCTCACACTAACCCTAACACTCACCCTAATCCTCAAACTAACCCAAACCATAATCCTAACACTAACCCTTCCCTAGCCCTCACCCTCACCCTAACCCTAAACATAACCCTAAATCTCACCTTATACCTCACACTAACGCTCACACTAAACCTAACCCTCACCCTAACCCTGACACTACCCCTCACCCTAACCCTCACCCTCATCCTAAAACTCACACTAAATCTTACCATCACCCTAAACCTAACCACAAACCTAATCCTCACCCTAACCCTAACCCTAATCCTCACCCTCACCCTAACTCTAACGCTAACCCTAACCCTCACCCTTACCCTAACCCTCACCTTCACCCTAACACTCACCCTAACCCTAAGCCTCACCCCCAACCTAACCCTCACCCTCACCCTCACCCTAACCCTCAACCTCACCCTAAACATCACCCTAGTGCTAACGCTCAGCCTAACCCTAACCCTAAACCTCACCCTAACCCTAACCCTAACCTTCACCCTCACCCTCATCCTCAACCTAAGCCTAGCACGAACCCTAACCTTAATCCTAAACCTAACCCTCACCCTCACCCTCACACTAACCCTAAATGTATCCCTCACTGTCACCCTCACTCTAACGCTAACCCTCAGCCTAACCCTAAATGTAACCCTAACCCTAACCCTAACTCTCACCCTATACCTTACACGAACCCTAACTCTAACAGTAACCCTCACCCTCATCCTAAATCTAACCCTAATCCTCAACCTATCCCTAACCCTCAACCTCACCCTAAACCTAAACCGAAGCCTAACCCTAACCCCCACCCTCAGTCTCACTCTAAAACTAACCCTAACCGTCCCGCTAATCTTCACCTTAACCCTAACACTAACACTAACAATAACCCTATCCCTAACCATAACCCTAAACTTAACCCTCACACTAACCCTTACCCTAACCCTTACCCTCACTCTAAACCTAAACCTCACCCTCACCCTAACCCTCACCCTAACCTTAACCCTACACTCACGCTAACCCTAATTCTAACGCTAATCCTCACAATCACCATAAACCTCAAACTAACACTTACTTTCTCCCTAATCCTAATCTTCACCCACACCCTAACCCTAACCCTCACAATAGCCCTTATCCTCACCCTCACCCTAACAACCCTAATCCTAACCCTCACAGTAACCTTACCTCTCACCCTGATCCTAAACCTCATCCTAACCCTAACCCTCACCCTCACCCCAACCCTCAACCTAAGTTAGACCTCACCCTAATCCTATTCTTGAAGCTCATCCTCACACTAACCCTAAACCTAACCCTCACCCTAACCCTAACCCTCACCCTAACCCTTACCCTCATCCTAACCTTAACCCTCACTTTAACCCTCACACAAAACATAACCCTCACCCTAACCCTAACCCTACTCCTCACCATAAACCTCACCTTAAGGCTAACCCTAACCCTAATCCTAACCCAAAACTTTACCTAACAAAAACCCTAACCCTCACCCTTACCCTCACCCTAAACATCACCCTAACCCTATCCATCACCCTACCCCTAACCCTAACCCTCAGCCTCACCCTAACCCTCACACTAACCCTCACCTTCACCCTAATCCTCACCCTAAACCTAGCCCTAACACTTCCCTAACTAAAAGACTCTCCCTCACGCTCACCCTCACCTAACCCTCACCCTCACCCTAGCACTCACTCTAACCCTAACCCTAACCCTAACCCTCACCCTCACCCTCACCATAACCTAAACCTAACCCTAACCCTCACCCTAAACCTAACAATAAAAATAACCCTAACCCTAACCCTCACACTGAAAATAAACCTCTCCCTAATCCTAACTCTAAGCCAAACCGTAACACTCACCCTTAACCTAACCCTAACCCTCACCCAAACACTAACCCTAAACCTAAACCTCACCTTCAGCCTAGCCCTAACGCTAACACTAATCCTAAAACAAATCCCCACCGTAAACCTAACGATCAACTTCATCCTAACCCTCACCCTCACCCTAACGGTCACCCTAACACTAACCCTAAAACTTACGTTCACACTATCTCTCACGCTAACCCTTATACTGACACTCACACTAACCCTCACAATAACACTAACCTTCACCCTAACCATAACACTACCCTTCACCCTCACCCTCACCCTCACCCTCAGCCTAACACTAACCCTAACCCTAAACCTCACCCTCACCCAAACCCTAAACCTAACCCTAACTCTAACCCTCACCCTCACCCTCACCCTAACCCTAACCCTAAAAAAACCCTAACCATAACCCTCACACTAAAAATAACCCTCACCCTAACCCTAGCACTAACCCTCAAACTCACCCTCACCCTCTGCCTAACCCTAACCCTAACCCTAACCCTCACACTCACCCTAACCCTCACCCTCACACTAATCCTGACTCTAACCCAAAACCTCACTCTCAACCTCAACCTAAACCTTACCCTCAGCCTCACCCTAACCGTCTCCCTAACCCTAACCATAAACCTCAACCTCACCCTAGCCCTCACCCTAACCCTAAACCTAAACCCAAACCTCACCCTCACCCTAACCCTAATGCTCAACCTCAACCTAACGATGACCCTAACCCTTACCCTTACACTAACCCTTCGCCACACCCTCATCCTAACATTCACCCTAACACTTAACCTCACCCTAACACTCTCCCTAATGCTAACCCTAACCCTAAACCTTATTCTAACCCTCAAACTCAACCTAACTCTAACCTTAACCCTGAACCTAAACCTAACCCTAAACCTAACCCTTACCCTAACACACAACCTCACCCTAAACTTATTCCTAAACCTAACCCTCACCCTAAACCTTACCCTCAACCTAAACCTTATGCTAACCCTAACGCTAACCCTAACCCTCACCCTGACCAAAATCCTCACCCTAACCCGTATCCTCACTCTAACCCTAAACTTAACCATATTCCTAACCCTCACACTAAACCTTACCCTCACCCTAACCCTGACCTTACACCTCACCTTCACCCTAAACCTCATCCTAACCCTAACCCTAACCCTCACCCTAACCCTTACCCTCAGCTTAATCCTAAACCTAAACTTCACCCTCACAATAACCGTAACACTAACATCACCCTAACCCTAACGCTCACACTAACCCTAAACCTACCCCTCACCCTACCCTTCACCCTAACCTTAACCCTCACTCTTACCCTCACACTAACCCTAACCCTAATCCTAACCTTAAACCTTACCTAACCAAAACCCAAACCCACACCCTCATACTCACCCACACCCTAACCCTCACTCTCACCCTAACCCTAATCCTAACACTCAACCTAAACCTAACCCTAAACCTTAACCTCATCCTAATCCTAACCATAAACATAACCCTCACACTCACACATACCATAACCCTAACCCTAACCCTCACCCTAACCCTCACCCTAACCCTAACGGTCAACCTAACCCTAAACCTACACCTCACTTTGACCCTCACTCTAATCGTAAACCTAATCCTAAACCAAACCCTTACCTGAACAAAACCCTCACCCTCACCCTCACCCTCACCCTCACCCTAACACTCACCATCAACCGAGCCCTCACCCTAACTCTAACCCTAACCCTAACCCTAACCCTAACCCTCACCCTCACCTTAATTCTCACCCTAACCTTGTCCTCACCCTCAAACTAAACCTCACACTAAGCATAACCCGAACGCTCACCCTAACCCTAACTGTACCCCTCACCCTCAACCTTAGCCTAACACTAACCCTAACCCTAACCCTTAGCCTCACACTTACCCTCACTGTCTCCTTAATCCTCACCCAAAACCTAACCCACACCCTCACCCTCACCTTCACCCTAAACCTAATCCTCAGTGTCACCCTAAAACTCTCTGTCATCCTAACCCTCAACCTATCCCTAACCCTAAACCTCACCCTCATCCTAACGTTCACCATAACCATAACCCTAACCCTCACCCTCAGCCTAGCCCTCACCCTAAAACTAAACCTAACCCTAACCCTCACCCTCACCCTCACCCTCACCCTAACCCTAACCCTAACGCTAACCCTAAACCTCACCCTCACCCTAAACCTAATGCTCACCCTCACCCTAAACCTGAACCTAACCCTTATCCTCACACTAACAGTAAACCTCACCCTCACTCTTACACTCACCATAAACCTTAACCTAACCCTAACCCTCACCCTAAACCTAACCCTAAGCATAACTCTTACCCTAACCCATAATCTCACCCTCAACTTCATCCTAACCCTAATCTTAACCCTAATCCTCAACCTAAACCTAAAAATCACCCTCCCCCTAACCCTCACCCTCACCCTAACGCTCACCCTAAACCTAACACTAAACCTCACGCTCACACTAACTCTCACCCTAACCCTTACTCTCAAACTCACACTAACCCTCACACTAACGCTAACCTACACCCTAACCCTAACCCTAACCTTCACCCTCACCCTCTGCCTCACTGTAAGCCTAACACTAACCCTAACGCTAATCTAAACCCTAACCCTCACCCTCAACCTAATCCTAAACCTAACCCTAAACCTCACACTAACACTAACCCTATCCCTCACACTCACCCTAAACCTCATCCTAGCCCTAAACCTAACCCTCACCCTAACCCTCACACTAACCCTTACCCTCACCCTAATCCTAACCGTAAACCTCACCCTCACAATAACCCTAACACTAATCCTACCCCTTACCCTAACCCTCACCCTAAACCTAACTCTAAACCTAATCCTAACACTAAGCATTAACTAAACAAAACCCTAACCCTCACACTCACCCTCACCCACACCCTAAACAGAACCATAACCCTCACCCTCACCCTAACCCTCATCCTAATCCAAACACTAACCCTCACCCTCACCCCAACCCTTTTCTAACCCTCACCGAAACCCTCATTCTAACCCTAACTCTAAACCTAACCCTCACCCTAATCTTAACCCTAACCCACACCCTCAAACTAACACTAACAATATCCCTAACCCTCCATCTCTACCTAAAACTCACCCTCACCCTAACGCTCACCCTAACCCTAAACCTAACCCTCACCCTCACATTAACTCTCACCTAATCCTTACCCTCTCCCACACCCTAACCTTCACACTAATCCTAACCCTAACTCTCAACTGTACCCTCATCCTCAGCCTAACCCTAACCCTAACCCTAACCCTCAACCTCTCCCTAACCCTCACCCTCACCCTAATCCTCACCCTAACCCTTACCCTCACCCTCAGCCTAACCCTAACCCTAACCCTAACCCTCAACCTCTCCCTAACCCTCACACTCACCCTAATCCTCACCCTAACCCTTACCCTCACCCTCACCCTAATCCTCAACCTAAACCTTACCCTCACACTGACCCTCAATCTCACCCTAACCCTAACCCTCACCCTTACCCTAACCCTCACCGTCATCCTAACCTTTACACTAACCATAACACTAACCCTCACCCTCAGCCTAACCATCTCCCTAACGCTAACCCTAACTCTCACACTCAACCTAGCCCTCACCGTAACCCTAAACCTAACCCTAAACCTCACCCTAACCCTTACCCTAATGCTCACCCTCACCCTAACACTCACCCTAACCCTTACCCTCACACTAAATCTAACCATAACCCTCATGCTAACACTCACCCTGATCTTAACCTCACCCTAAACCTCACCATAACCCTAACCCTAACTCTAACCCTAACGCTTAGCCTAACCCTAACCCTCACACTAACCCTCATCCTAACCCTCATCCTAAAACTAACCCTAATATTAACCCTGACCCTAACACTCACCTTCACCCTAACCCTAACACTAAAAATCAAGCTAACCCTACTCCTAACCCTTACCATCACACTCACCCTAAACCTCACACTATCCCTAATCTACACCCTAACCTTAACCCTAACCCTCAACCTCACCCTCAGCCTCATCCTCAGCCTAACACTAACACTAACCCTAATCCTAACCCTAAGCCTCACCCTCACCCTAACCCTAAAACAAACCCTAACCCTCACCCTCACCCTAACCCTCAAACTCACCCTCACCCTAACTCTCACCCTCACCCTCACCCTAACCCTAACCCTAACCCTAACACTCACCCGAACCTTAACCCTCAACCTAAAGATAATCCTCACCCTAACCCTCACCCTCACCCTAAACCTAACTTTAATCCTAACCCTCACTCTAAAACTATCCTTCCCCCTAATTCTCAATCTATTCCTAACCCTAAACCTAACCCTCACCCTCACCCTAACCCTAAACTAACCCTAACCCTAACTCTCAACCTAACCCTCATCCTAAAACTCACGCTGACCCTAAACCTCATGCTCACCATAAGCCTCACCCTAACCCTTACCCTCACCCTAACTCTAACAGTAAACCTAACCCTCACACTCATCATAACCCTTAACCTCACCCTTATCCTCACTGTAAACCTAACCCTAACCCTAACGCTTAGCCTAACCCTCACCCTCACCCTAACCCTAACCCTAAAACTCATCCTAACACTAACCTTCACCCTAACACTCACCCTCAGCCTAACCCTAACCCTAATGCTCACCCTAAACCTAGTCCTAACCCTAACCCTCACTCTTACCCTTACCCTCAACCTAAACCTTACCCTAACCCTTACGCTAACCCTAACCCTCACCCTCACCTTAACGCACACCCTAACCCTTATCCTGACCCTAACAGTAAACTTAACTCTAATCCTAAACCTCACACTAACCCTAACCCTCACACTAACCCTAACCCTATCCCTCACCATGACGCTAAACCTCATCCTAACCCTAAACTTAACCCTCAGACTAACCCTCACCTTAAGCCTTAACCTCACCCTAATCCTGTCCCTAAAACTCATCCTCACACTAACCCTAACCCTAACCCTCATCCTAACACTCACCCTAACCCTAACACTCACCCTAACCCTAACACTCACCCTAACCCTAAAACTACCCCTATCCCTAACCCTCACCCTCAACCTAACCCTCAATCTAAGCCTTACCCTCACACTCATCCTAACCTTAACCCTCACCCTAAGCCTCACACTAAACCTAGCCCTCACCATAACCCTAACCCTATTCCTCAGCATAACCATCACCCTAATGCTAACCCTAACCCTAATCCTAACACAAAACCTTACCTAACCAATACCCTAACCCTCACCCTTACCCTCAACCACACCCTAACCCTCACCCTAACCCTTACCCTCACCCTCACCCTAAACTTCAACCTCACCCTAAACATTACCCTAACCCTAACCCATACCCTACCCCTTACCCAAACCCTCAGCCTAACCCTAACCCTCACCCTCACCCTAACACTAGCCCGAACACTTTCCTAACTAAGACACTCACCCTCACCCTCACCCTCACCCTAAACCTCACACTCAACCTAGCCCTCACTCTAACCCTAACCCTCACCCCCACCCTCACCCTCAAGTGAACCTAAACCTAACTCTAACCTTCACCCTCACCCTCACCCTAACCCTAACCATAAAAATAACCCTAACCTAACCCTCACACTAAAAATAACCCTCACGCTAATCCTAACTCTAACCCACACCATAACACTAATCCTCAACCTAACCATAACCCTCAACCTCACCGTAACCCTAACCCTAATCCTCACCCTACCACTAACAATCACCCTCACCCTAAACCTCACCCTCACACTAACGCTCAGCCTAATTCTAACCCTAAACCTCAAGCTCACACTAACTCTCACCCTAACCCTTACACTCGAACTCACCCTAACCTTCAACTAACCCTAACCTACACACCCTAACCATAACCCTAAAATTCAGCCTAAACTTCAGCCTCACCTTCAGCCTAACACTAAACCTAAACCTAATCCTAACCCTAACCCTAACCCTAACCCTAATCCTAACCCTAACCCTCAACCTAAGCCTCACCCTAAACCTACCCTAATGCTAACCCTGAGCCTAAATATCATCCTAACCCTAAATCTAACCCTAACCCTCACCCTAAACCTAACCTTCACCCTAACCCTAACCCTCACCCCCAACCTCACCCTAAAACTTTCCTAACCCTAACACTAACACTCACCCTAACCCTCACCTTAACACTTACCCTCACCCTAATCCTAATCCTAAACCTCACCCTCACACTAAACCTAACCCTAACCCTAAACCTCACCCGAATCCTCAACCTAATTCTAACGCTCAACCTAAGCCTAAAACTACCCCTCAACCCACCCCTCACCCTCACCCTAAACCTTCCCCTAACCATTAACCTCACCCTCACCCTAACATTAACCCTCACCCTAACTCTCACACTAAACCTCACCCTCACCCTAACCCTAAACCTTTCCCTCAACCTAAACCTCACCATAACCCTAACCCTAACCCAAACCTTACCTTACCAAAACCCTCACCATCAAACTCACCCTCACCCTAAACCTCACCCTCAACCTAGCTGTCACCCTAATCCTAACCCTAATCATAACCCTAACCCTCACCCTCATAGTAAACTAACCCTAGCCCTAACCCTCACCCTAACCCTCACCCTAACCCTAATGCTCACCCTAATCATAACCCTCACCCTCACACTAACCCTAATGCTAACCCTAACCCTCACCCTAAAACTCACCCTATCCCTAACACTCACCCTCACCCTCACCCTAAACCTTTCCTAACCCTAACACTAACCCTCACCATAACCATCACCCTAACACTAACCTTAACCCTAACACTCACCCTAACCCTAAGGCTCACCCTAAGCCTCACCCTAAGCCTTATCATCACCCTCACCCTCACCCTAAAACTTTCCTAAACCTAACACTAACACTCACCCTAACCCACACCCTAACACTTACCCTTACCCTAATCCTAACTCTAACCTTCACCATCACACTAAACCTAACCCTAACCCTAACCCTCACCAGAACCCTCAACCTAACCCTAACGCTCAACCTAACCCTAAAACTACCTGTCAACCTAACCCTCACCCTTACCCTAACCCTCACATGAAACCTCACCCTCACACGAACCCTAAACCTAACCCTAACCCCTCACCCTAAACCTCACCCTAACCCTAATCATAACCCAACACTTACCTAACCAAAACCTACACCCTCAACCTAAAGCTCACCCTCAACTTAGCTGTCACCTGAACCCTAACCCTAATCATAATCCTAACCCTCACCCTCACAGTACCCTAACCCTAACCCTAACACTCAAGCTAACATTAACCCTCACCCTAACCCTCACCATAAACCTAACCCTAACCCTAACCGTCACCCTCACCCTAACCCTCACCCTAACCCTAATTCTAACCCTAACCCTAAACTTAACACTCACCCTAACTCTCACCTCACCCTAAACCTAAACCTAACCCTCACCCTAAGACTACCCATAACCCTAACCCTCACCGTCACACTTACCTTCAACCTAACCCTTACCCTAACCCTGACGCTAACCCTAACCCTCACCCTAACACTCACCCAAACCCTTATCCTCACCCTAACCCTAAACTTAACACTAATCCAAACCCTCACACTAACTCTAACCCTCACCCTAACCCTATCCCTATCCCTCACCCTAAACCTCACCCTAACCTTCACCCTCACCCTAGCCCTCACCCTCACCCTAAACCTCACGCTCACCCTCAACCTCACCCTAAAACTTACCCTCACACTAACCCTAACCCTAACCCTAATCCTAAACCTAACCCTTACCCTCAACCTCACCCTAACCCTAACCCTAACCCTCACCCTGACACTGAACTTCGTCCTACTCCTAACCCTAATCCTATCCCAAACTCTCACCCTTACCCTCACCCAAGCCCTAACCTTCACCCTAACCCTCACCTTCACCATAATCCTCACACTAACCCTAACCCTCACACTTTCCTAACTAAAAAACTCACACTTACCCTAAGACACACCCTCAACCTCAACCTCAACCTAACCTAACCCTAACTCTAACCCCACACTCACCCTCAACCTAAACCTAACCCTAAAAATAACCCTAACCCTTACACTCACACTAATCCTCACCCGAAACCTAACCCGAACCCTAAAACACACCCTAACACACACCTTCACACTAACCTTAAGCCTCAATCTAACCCTAACCCTAAAACTTACCCTAACCCACACCCTCACTTTAGACCACACCCTAACCCTAATCCTAACCCTAATCCTCACCCTAACCCTAACACTCACCCGCACCCTAACCCTCACCCTCAACCTAACCCTCACCCTAACCCTAACCCTAAACTTCACCCTCACACTAACTCTCACCCTAACCCTTGCACTCACCCTCAACCTTACCATCACAGCAAACCTAAACTACACCCTAACACTAATCTTAACCCTCACCCTGGACCTCACCCTCACCCACAGCCTAACACTAACCCTAACCCTAATCCCAAGCCTAGTCCTCATCCTCACCCTCACATTCACTCTAACCCTAACACTAACCCTCATCCTCACCCTCACCCTAAACCATTCCTAACCCTAACACTAACCCTCACACTATCTCTCACCCTAACACTTACTCTTACCCTAATCCTAACCCTAACCCTCACCCTCACACTAAAACTAACCCTAATGCTCAACCTAATCCTAAAACTACCACTCAACCTAACTCTCACCCTCACCCTAACCCTCAACCTAACTGTTAACCTCACCCTTATCCTAACCTTAACCCTCACCCTAGCCCTCACACGAAACCTCACCGTAACCATAACCATAACCCTAACCCTAACCCAACCCATACCTAAACAAAACCCTCACCATCAACCTCACCCTCACCCTAAACCTCACCCTCAACCAAGATGTCACCCTAACCCTAACACTAATCCTAACCCTAACCCTCACCCTCACAGTAACCTAACCCTAATCCTAAACCGCACCCTAACGCTCACCCTAACCCTAAAGCTCACTCTAACTTTAACCCTCACCCTCAAACTAACCCTAATCCTAACACTAAACCTCACCCTAAACCTCACCCTAACACTAACCCTCACCCTAACACTAACCCTCACCCTCACCCTCACCCTAAAACTTTCCTAATCCTAAACCTAACCCTGGCCCTCACACTAAACCTAACCCTAACCCTAACCCTCACCCAAACACTCAACCTAAACCTAATGCTCAACCTAACCCTAAAACAACCCCTCAACCTAACCCTCAACCTCACCCTAACCCTCACCCTAACCCTTAACCTCAACCTTACCCTAACCTTTACCCTCACCCTAACCCTCACACTAAACCTCACCCTCACCCTAACCCTAACCCTACCCCTCACACTAAAACTCAACCTAACCCTAACCATACCCCTAAACCTAACCCAACTCTTACCTAACCAAAACCCTCACCGTCAACCTCACCCTCACCCTAAACCTCACCCTCAACCAAGATGTCACCCTAACCCTAACACTAATCCTAACCCTAACCCTCACCCTCACAGTAACCTAACCCTAATCCTAAACCGCACCCTAACGCTCACCCTAACCCTAAAGCTCACTCTAACGTTAACCCTCACCCTCAAACTAACCCTAATCCTAACACTAAACCTCACCCTAAACCTCACCCTAACACTAACCCTCACCCTAACACTAACCCTCACCCTCACCCTCACCCTAAAACTTTCCTAATCCTAACCCTAACCCTGGCCCTCACACTAAACCTAACCCTAACCCTAACCCTCACCCAAACACTCAACCTAAACCTAATGCTCAACCTAACCCTAAAACAACCCCTCAACCTAACCCTCAACCTCACCCTAACCCTCACCCTAACCCTTAACCTCAACCTTACCCTAACCTTTACCCTCACCCTAACCCTCACACTAAACCTCACCCTCACCCTAACCCTAACCCTACTCCTCACACTAAAACTCAACCTAACCCTAACCATACCTCTAAACCTAACCCAACTCTTACCTAACCAAAACCCTCACCGTCAACCTCACCCTCACCCTAATCCTCACCCTCAAACTAGCTGTCACCCTAACCCTAACCCTAATCCTAACCCTAACCCTCACCCTCACAGTAACCTAACCCTAACCCTAACCCTCACCCTCACACTAATGCTAACCCTTACCCTAACCCTCAGCCTAACCCTCACCCGAAACCTAACCCTCACCCTCACACTCACCCGAAACTTTTCCTAACCCTAAAACTAGCCCTCACCATCACCCTAAACCTAAACCTAACCATAACCCTCACCCTCACCCTAACTCTAACCCTCACCATAAACTTCACCCTAACCCTAACCCGCACCCTCACCCTACCCTAAACTTTTTCTAAACCTAAGAGTAAACCTCACCCTAAACCTCACCCTAACACATACCCTCACCCTAATCCTAACCCTAACCCTCACCCTCACACTAAACCTATCCCTAACCCTAACCCTCACCCAAACCCTCAACCTCACCCTAACACTCAACCTAACACTAAAACTACCCTCAACCTAAACCTCACCCTCACCCTAACCCTCACCGTAATGCTTAACCTCACCCTTACCCTAACAATTACCCTCACGCTAACCCTCACACTAATCTTCACCCTCACCCTAACCCTAACCCTAAACCTCACCCGAAACCTCACCCTAACCCTAACCCTAACTAATCCTAACCCAACACTTACCTAACCAAAACCCTCATCCTCAACCTCACCCTCACCCTAAACCTCACCCTCAACCTAGCTGTCACCCTAACCCTAACCCTAATCCTAACCCTAATACTCAGCGTGACAGTAACCTAAAACTAACCCTAACACTCATCCTAACCCTCACCCTAACCCTAACGCTATCTCTAACCCTAAACCTACGGCTCAACCTAATACTCACCCTCACACTAACTTTTACCCTAACCTTAACCCTCACCCTCACCCTCACCTAAACCTTTCTTAAACCTGACACTAACCCTCACCATCACCCTAATACTAACCCTAACCATCACCCTCACACTAAAACTAACCCTAACCCTAACCCTCACCCGAACCCTCAACCTAACCCTAATGCTTAACCTAACCCTAAAACTACCCCTCAACCTAACCCTCACCCTCACCCTAACCCTCACCCTAACCCTTAACATCACCCTTACCCTAACCTTTATGCTCACCCTAACCCTCACCCTAAACCTCACACTCATCCTAACCCTAAACTTACCCCTCACCCTAACCCTAACCCTAACCCTAATCCTAACTGAACTCTTACCGAACCAAAACCCTCAGCCTCACCCTCACCCTCACCCTAAACCTCACCCTTAACCTAGCTGTCACCCTAACCCTAACCCTAATCCTAACCCTAACCCTCACCCTCACAGTAACCTAATCCTAACCCTAACACTCACCCTAACCCTCACCCTCAACCAAAAGCTCACACTAACCCTAAACCTGCGCCTCAACCTAACCCTCACCCTCAACCTAAACCAGAACCTCACCCTCAGTCTTACCCAGAACCTCACCCTCACCCTAACCTTAACCCTCACCCTAACCCTCACACTAAACCTAACCCTCACACTAACCCTAACCCTACCACTCAACCTACCCCTCACCATAACCCCAACCCTAACCCTAATCCTAACCCAACCCTTACCTAACCAAAACCCTCACCCTCAACCTGACCCTCACAATAAAGCTCAACCTCAACCTAACTGTCACCCTAACCCTAACCCTAATCTTAAACCTCACCCTCAATTTAACTCTTACCCTAATCCTTACACTCACCCTCACCCTCACCCTAACCCTAACCCTAACCCCCACCCTCAGCCTAAACGTCTCCCTGAACCTAACCCTAACCCTCAACCTCACCCTAGCCCTCACCCTAACCCTAACCCTAAGCCTAAAATTCCCCCTCACCCTAACCCTAATGCTCACCCTCACCCTAAACCTCACCCTAACCCTTACCCTCACACTAACCCTAAAGCTCATCCTTACCCTAACACTCATCATAACCCTTAACCTCACCCTAACCCTAATCCTGAGCCTAACCCTAACCCTAACCTTAACTCTCACACTAACCCTCACCCTCACCCTCACCCTAACCCTAACCCTAACCCTCACCTCAAACTTACGTTCAACCTAAACCTTACCCTAACCTTGACGCTAACCCTAACCCTCACCATCACCCTAACCCTCACCCTAACCCTTATCCTCACCCTAACCCTAAACTTAACCCTAATCCAAACCCTCACACTAACTCTAACCCTGACCCTAACTCTATCCCTATCCCTCACCCTAAACCTCACCCTAAACTTCACCCTCACCCTAGCCCTCACCCTCACCCTAAACCGCACGCTCACCCTCACCCTCACCCTCACCCTTACCCTCATGCTAACCCTAACCCTAACCCTAATCCTAAACCTAACCCTTACCCTCAACCTCACCCTAACCTTAACCCTAACCCTCACCCTCACACTCACCCTCAGCCTAACCCTAACCCTAATCCTATCCCGAACTCTCACCCTAAACCTCACCCAAACCCTAACCTACACCCTAATCCTCACCGTCACCATAATCCTCACTCTAACCCTAACCCTAACACTTTCCTAACTAAAACATTCACCCTCACCCTAACCCTCACCCTCAAACTCACCCTAACCTAACCCTAACTCTGACCCTCACACTCACCTTAGCCCTCACCCTAACCCTAAACCTAACCATAATCCTCACCGTAACCCAACACTCACCCGCACCCTAAACCTCACCCTCAATCTAACCCTCACCCTAACCCTAACCCTAAACCTCACATTCACCCTCACACTCACCCACAGCCTAACACTAACCCTAACCCTCACGCTCAACCTCACCCACAGCCTAACACTAATGCTATCCCTAAACCTCAACCGCAGCCTAATACTCATGCTAACCCTTCCCCTCAACTAACCCTTATACTCACACACACCCTAACCCTTACCCTAACCCTAATGTTAACCCTAATACTCACCCTCACACTAACCCTCACCCTAACCCTTATTCTCACCCTAACCCTAACCCTCACTGTAACCCTTACGCTCACACTAACCCTAACCCTAACCCTCACCCTCACACTCACCTTCAACCTCACCCTAAACCACAGACTCACCCTAATCCTAACTCTAAACATGACCCTCACCCTAAACCTAACCCCCAACCTAATCCTAATCCTAAACCTAACCTTAACCCTTACCCTCACCCTAACCCTAACACTAAACATAACTCTCACCCTCACACTCACCCTAACCCTAAACCTAACCCTAAACATAAAAATAACCCTAAACCTAGCCCTAACCCTAACCCTCTCAGTAAGCCTTACTCTCACACTAACCCTAACTGTAGCCCTCACCCTAACCCTCACCCTCAGCCTAACCCTCACCCTAACCCTAAACCAAAGCCTCACACTCATCCTAACGATCTCCATAACACTAAACATAAACCTCACCCTCACCCTAAGCCTAATCTCACCCTCACCCTAAACCTAATCCTAACCCTAATCCTCACTTAACCCTAACCCTCACCCTCAGACTAACCCTCACCCTCACCCTAACCCTAACCCTTACTCTAAACCTAAACATCACTTTCACCCTAACCCTCAAACTAAACCTAACCTTCACCCTAACGCTAACCCTAACCCTCACTCTCACCCTCACCCTCAGCCTAACCCTAACCCTAACCATAATCCTCACCCTCACCCTCACCATCACCCTCTCCCTAACCCGCACCCTAACCCTCACAATAACCGTTACCCTCACCCTCATCCTAACCTTAACCCTACCCGAACCCCAACCCAAAACCGAACCCTAACCCCCATCCTCACCCTTAATATAACCCTAACCGTAATCCTCACCGTACCCCTAACCCTAAACCTCTGCGTAAACCTAACCCTCATTCTAGCCCTCACCGTCACCCCAATCCTCACCCTAACCCTAACCCTAACACATTCCTAACTAAAACACTTACCCTCACTCTCCCTCTCACCCTAACCGTTACCCTCACCGAAACCTAACCCTCACACTCACCCTAACCCTCTCCCTCTCCCTAACCCGAACTCTACCCTCAGCCTAACCCTAATACTAACACTAACCCTCACCCTCACCCTAACCCTTACTCTCACTCTAACCCTAACCCTCACGCTAAATCTTACCTTCACCCTAATACTAACCCTAACCCTCACCCTCACCTTAATCCTAACCCTAAACCTCAACCTAACCCACAAATTAACCCTAATACTCACCCTAAACCTCACCCTACACCTCAACCTAAGCCTCATCCTAAACCTAAACCTAACCCTCACCCTAACCCTAACCCTCACCCTCACCTTAGCCCTCACCCTCACCTTAATCCTAACCCTAAACCTCAACCTAACCCACAAATTAACCCTAATACTCACCCTAAACCTCACCCTACACCTCAACCTAAGCCTCATCCTAAACCTAAACCTAACCCTCACCCTAACCCTAACCCTCACCCTCACCTTAGCCCTCACCCTAACCCTAATCCTAACCCTAACCCTCTCCTTCACACTAACCCTCACCCTCAACCTAACCCTCACCCTCACCCTAACCCTAACCCTAACCCTCCCTTTCACCCAACCCTCACACTAAACCTAACCATCACCCTAACCCTTAACCTAACGCTCACCCTCACCCTCACGCTCAGCCTAACCCTAACCCTAACCGTAATCCTTACCCTAAACCTCACTCTCACCCTCACCCTCACCCTAATCTTAACCCTCATCCTCACACTCACCCTCACCCTCAACCTAAAACTCACCCTCACCCTAAGCCTAACATTGACCCTCAACCCAACATTAACCCTCACCCTAACACTCACCCTCAACCTCCACCTCACCCTCAACGTCACCCTAACCCACACCCTAACACACATCCTCACACTAACCCTAACCCTCACTCTAACCTTAACCCTAACCCTTACCCTAACCCTCACCTTCACCCTCGCCCTCACCCTAACCCTAATCCTATCCCTAATACTCACCCTAACCCTAACACTCACCCTCACCCTCAGACTCACCCTCACCCTAACTCTAACCCTAACCCTAACTCTAAAACTCACGCTCAAAATAACTCTCACACTAACCCTTACACTCACACTCACCCTAACCCTCAATCTAACACTAATCCTAAACCTCACGCTCACACTAATTGTCAACCTAACCATTACACTCACCCTCACCCTAACCATCACACTAACTCTAACCTGAACCCTAAACCTAAACTTAACCCTCAACCTCACCGTCACCCTCAACCTCAGCCTAACACTAACCCTAACCCTAATCCTAACCCTACCCCACACCCTCACTCTCACCCTAACCCTAACCTAACACTAACCCTCACCCTCACCCTCACCCTCAACCTCAACCTCAACCTCACCCTCACCCTAACCCTCACACTCACCCTCACCCTAACCCTAAACAGAATCCTAACACTCACCCTAACCCTAACCCTCACACTCACTCTAACCCTCACCCTAACGCACACACTAAACCTAACCATCCCCCTAAGCCTAACTCTAACCCTCACCCTCACCATCATCCTCAGCATAACCCTAACCCTAACCCTAACACACACCCTCAACCTAAATCTCACCCTCACCCTAATCTTCACCCTAACCCTAACCCTCACCCTAACATTCACCCTAACCCTAACACTAGCTCTCACCCTCACCCTAACCCTAATCCTAAAGCTAACCCTAAACCTAACCCTAAACCTAAGGCTAACTCTAACCCTCACCCTCACCCTAAACTTCTCCCTAACTCTGACACTCACTCCAACCCTAACCATAACCCTCACAATAATCCTAACCGTTACCCTAACCCTAAATTTCAACCTAACCCTCATCCTAACCATAACCCTCACCCACACCCTAATCCTCACCCTCACGCCAACATTCACCCTAACCCTAAACCTCACCCTCACCTTAATCATCACACTAACCCTAACCCCCACCCTAAACCTAAGCCTAACCCACATCCTCAACCTCATCCTCACACTCACCATAAGCCTAAGCCTAAACCTAACACTAGTCCTAAACCTAAATATCACCCTAATGCTAACGCTAACCCTAAACCTAAACTTAACCCTCACCCTCACCATAGATATCACCCTAACCCTAACCCTCACCCTAACCCTCAACCTAACCCTTACTCTCCCCGTAAACCTAACCCTCACCCTAACCCTAACACTCACCCTAACCCTTACACTCACCCTAACCCTAACCCCAATGCTAATCCTAACCCTCACACTAACCATAACCCTAAACCTAACCCTAACCCTACCGCTCACCCTAACCGTAAACCTAACCTTAAACCTAACCCTAATCCTCAAACTAACCCTAAATCTCAACCTCACCTTCACTCTAACTCTAACGTTAACCCTAACCCTAAACCTCAGACTAAACCTATACCTCATCATAACCATAATCCGACCCCTCGGACTAACCCTCACCCTAAACCTCACCCTAAAACTCAGGCTAACCCTAACCCTCATTCTCATCCTAACATTCACTCTAACACGTACCCTCACCCTAACCCTAATCCTAACCGTCACCCTCACCCTAACCCTCACCCTCAGCCTAACCCTAACCCTAACCTTAATCCTAACCCTAACGCTCACCCTCACCCTCACCCTAACACTAACCCTAACCCTAAACTTCACCCTCAGTCTCACCCTCAACCTAAACCTCATCCTCACTCTGACCCTCACCTTAAACCTAACCCTAACCCTCACCCTAACCATAATTCTCACCCTAACGCTAAACCTAACACTCACCCTCAACCTTAGCGTAACCCTAACCCTTACTCTCACCCTAACCCTCACCGTAACCGAAATGCTAACACTAAACCTCACACTCACCCTATCCCTCACTGTAACCATTACCCTCACTGTAAGGGTAACCTTAACCCTTACCCTTTCGCTCAGACTAAACCAAACCCTCCACCTAACCCTAACCCTACCCCTCAGCCTAACCCTGACCCTAACACTAATCCTAACCCTAATCCCTAAACCTAACCCTAAACTTCACCCTTACCCTAGCTCTCACCCTATTGGTAACCCTAACCCTAACCCTCACCCTCATCCTAACCCTAACCCTAAAGCTCACCCTGACCCTAACCCTCACCCTAATCCTAACCCTAATTCTAACACTAACCCTCACCCTAACCCTCACCCTTACCCTTACTTTCACCCACACCCTCACCCTAACCCTAATCCTAACACTAACCATCACCCTAACCCTCAACCTTACCCTAAACCTAACCCTAACCCTCACCCTAATCCTCACCCTAAACCTTACCCTAACCCTCACCTTCACCCTAACCCTCACACTAACCCTTACCCTCACCCTAACCCTAAACCTAAACTTAAACCTATCCCTCACACTAAATCTAACCCTCATATTAACAGTGATCCTACCCCTCACCCTAACTCTCATCCTAACCCTAACCCTAAAACTAACCTAACCCTCACCCTCACTCTAAACCTAACCCTAACCCTCACTGTAACAAAAACCCTCACCCTCACTCTCACCCTCAGTCTAAGCCTCACCCTAACCCTAATCCTAACTCTAACTCTAACTTTAATCCTAAACCTAACCCTCACCCTCACCCTCACCCTAACTCTAACTCTTACAAAAATCTAACCCTAAACCTCACCCTAACTCTAACCGTTACGGAACCCCAAACCTCACACTCACACTCACCTTAACCCTAACCCTAACCCTAACCCTCACCCTCCTCCTAATCCTAATCCTAACCCTAACCCTCACCCTAAATATCACCCGAATCCTAGGGCTCACTCTAACCTTCACCCTCACCCTAAACCTCTCCCTAACCCTTACACTAACCCTAAACCTATCCTAACCCTAACCCTAACCCTCACACTAATCCTGACCCTAACCATAACCCTAACCTTAAACTTCACCCTAACCCTCACCCTAACCCTAAACCTAACCCTCACCCTCACCCTAACCCACAACACTAACCCTCACCCTCACCTAACTCTCACCTTAAACCTAACCCTCACCCACACCCTAACTCTCACCCTCACCGGAACACTCACCTTAACCCTAAACCACACCCTCACTCTAAACATCACCCTAACTCTAACCCTAACCTCACCCTAAACCTAACCCTCGCCCAAACCCTTACCCTCACCCTAATCCTTACCCTAAACCTCACCTTAACCCTAACCCTAACCCTTTACCCCAACTTAACCCTAATCCTCTCCGTAACCCTAACCATCCCCCTAACCCTTACCTTCACGCTAACCTTAACCCCAACCCTAAGCCTAACCCTCACACAAACCCTAACCCTCACCCTCACCCTCACCCTAACCCTAACCCTAACCCTAAGGCTAACTCTAACCCTCACCCTCACCCTCACCCTAAACCTCTCCCTAACCCTTACACTAACCATAAACCTAACCTAACCCTAACCCAAACCCTCACACTAAACCTAACACTAACTCTAACCCTAACCGTTACCCTCACCCTTACCCTAAGTCCAACTCAAACCCTAACCCTCACACTAACACTAACCGTCACCTTAAACCTAAACCTAACCCTAACCCTAACTCTAATCCTCACACTAATCCTAAACCTCACCCTATCCCTTAACCTAACCCTAACATTCACCCTAACCCTCACCCTCACCCTCAACCTGACCCTCACCCGCAGCCTAACCCTAACCCTAACCCTAATCCTAACCGTAACACTCACCCTCACCCTAACCCTAACCCTAAACCTAACCCTCAGCTGCACGTTCACCTCACCGTATCCCTTAGCCTCACCATCACTCTCACCCTAACCATAACCTTAAACATAACACTCACCCTAACCCTAAACCTCACCCTAAACCTAACCCTAAACTTCACCTTCAACCTCACGCTCACCTTAACATTAACCCTCACCCTAACCTTAAGGCTAACTCTAATCCTCACCCTCACCCTAAAACTCTCCCAAAACCTTACACTCACCCTAACCTTAAACCTAAACCTAACCCGCACACTAATCCTAACCCTAATCCTAACCCTAAATTTCAACTTAACCCTAACCGTAACTGTAACTCACACCCTCACCCTAACCCAAACCTTCAACCTAACCCTCACACTCACCCTCATACTCACTCTAACCCTAACCCTAAAACTCACCTTCACCCTAAGCCTCACACTAACCCTACCCTCACCCTAACCCTAACCCTAAACTTCAACCTCACCCTAACCCTAATGGTCCCCCTTAACCTAAACCTCACACTAACCCTTACCCTCACACTAACCCTAAAACTTCCCCGCACCCACACACTCATCCTAACCCTTAACCTCACCTTAATCCTCACCCTAATCGTAACCCTCACTCTCACCCTAACCCTAACCCTAACCCTCATCCTCACCTTAACCCTCACACTTACCCTCACCCTAACCCTAACCCTAACCCTAACCATCACCCTCACCCTTACCCTCAACCTGAAACTTACCCTAACCCTAACGCTAATCCTAACACTCACCCTGATCATAATCCTCACCCTAAACCTTATCCTCAGTCTAACCCTAACCTTAAGCCTAATCCTAACCCTCACACTAACCTTAACACTCACCATATCCCTAACTCTATCCCTCACACTAACCCTCACCCTAACCCTCACCTTAGCCTTCACACTCACCCTAACCTTTACCCTCACGCTAACATTAATCCTAACCCTAATCCTAAATCCAACCCTCACCCTCTTGCTCACCCTAACACTAACCCTAACCCTCACCCTCAACCTCAACCTCACCCTAACCCTAACCCTAACCCTCACACTAACCCTAACCCAGACCCTAAGCCTAAGCCTAACCCTCACCCTCACCCTCAACCTAACCCTAACGCTAACACTCACCCTAACCCTCTCATTAACATTCATGCTAACCCTAAACCTCAATCTCACTCTACCCTCATCCTAACCCTTACCGTCACCCTAACCCTATCCCTAACCATAACCCTCACACTAAACCTAACCCTCACTCTGACCCTAAACCTACCCCTCAAACTAACCCTAAACCTAACCCTAATCTGCATCCTCAACCTAACCCTTACCCTCACCCTAACCCTCACCCTAAAATTAACACTAACCCTAACCCAAAACTTAACTTTAAACATCACCCTAACCCTTACCTTAAGCCTAATCCTCACCCTCATCCTAACCCTCAACCTAACAATTACTGTCATCCTAACCCTAACTCTAACCCTAACACTAACCCTCACCTTAACTGTTACCCTCACTCTAACCCTATCCCTAACCCTAAAATACCCCTCACCCTAACCCTCATCCTAAACCTAACCATAACCCTAATCCCCACCCTGACCCTAACCCTAACCCTAACCCTAACCATCACCCTCACCCTACCCTAAACTTCTGGGACAGCCTCACCCTCACCTTCACCCTCACCCTCACCCTAAACCTCACACTCCCCCCAGCCCTCAGCCGAACACTAACCCTAACCCTAAACCTCACCCTCACCCTCACCCTAACCCTAACCCCAACACTCACACTAAACCTAACCCTCACACTAACACTAAGCCTGCCCCTCACACTAACCCTCATCCTAAACCTAATATTAACCCTCACCCTCACCCTAAACCTAACCCTAACCCTCACAGTAACCCTAAACCTCACACCCTCAGCCTCAACCTAACCCTACCCCTCACCCTAAACCTCATCCTAACCCGAAGACTAACCCTAACACTCACACTAATCCTAAACCAAACCCTAAACCTCACCCTCACCCTCACTATCAGCCGAACACTAAACCTCACCCTAACCCTCAACCTAGCCTAACCCTCACCTACACCCTAAACCTCACCCATACCCTCACCCTCACCCTAACCCTCACCCTAACCCTAGCCTTCAGCCTAACCCAAGACCTAACCCGAACACTAAACCTAACCATCACCCTAACCCTCACCCTCATGCTAACCTTAATCGAAACCTAACCCAAAACCTACCCCTCACCCTAACCCTAAACCTCACCCTCATCCTAACCCTGACCGTTACACTTACCCTCACGGTAACGCTAATCCTAACTCAAACCCTCACACTAACCCTACCCCTCACCCTCACACTCACCCTCACCCTCACCCTAGCCCTTACCCTAATCCTAACTCTAACCCTAACACTCACCCAAACCCTAAATCTAACACTAACCCTAAACCTTAACCTCAAACTCAACGTCACCCTAACACTCACCCTAACCCTATCCCTAAACCACACAGTAACCCTCACCCTCACCTGAACCCTCATCCTAAACCTAACTCTAACCCTGACCCTCACGCTAACCCGAAACCTCACCCTCATGCTCAGCCTAACCCTAAGCCAAACTCTAATCGAACCCTAAGCCTCACTCTCACCCTCACCCTAACCCAAACACTAATCCTAACCCTAAGCCTCACCCTCAGACTCACCCTAACCCTAAACCTAAATCTAACCCTCAACCTAACCATAAACCACACCCTAAACCTAACCGTGACCCTCACCCTAACCCTAACCCTAACCCTAACCCACATCCTCACCCTAACACTCCCCCATACCTCTAACCCTATCGCTAATCCTAACCCTCATCCTAACCCTCACACTTTCCCTTACCCTCACGGTAACCCTAAGGCTAATCCTAACCTTATCCCTCACAATAACCATAAGGTTCACACTAACCCTAACCCTACCCCTCACCCTAACCCTCAACCTAAACCTAACACTAACCCTAACCCTCACCCTAAACATAACCCTCACACTAACCCTCACCCTAACCCTCAACCTCACCCTCACCCTAAACCTCAACCTAAACCTAACCCTAATCCTAACTCTTACGCTAACCCTAAACCTCACCTCATGCTCAGCCTAACCCTAACCCAAACCCGAATCCTAACCCTAAGCCTCACCCTCAGCCTCACCCTAACCCTAAAAGAAAACCTAACCCTCACCCTAAACTCTCCTCCTAACCCTAACCTTAACCCTAACCCTAACCCCAAACCTCACCCTCACCCAAACCCTAGCCCTAACCCTCACCCTAATCCTCACCCTAACCCTAAGAATGACCGTAACCCTCACCCTCACAATAACCCTCACCCTAAACCTTAACCTCACCCTAATGCTCACACAAACCTTGACCCTAACCCTCATCCTCAACCTAATCCTAACTCTCACACGAACGCTCACATCACGGTTACCCTCACCCTCACCCAAAACATCCCTCTAACCCTTACTCTCACCCTAACCCTATCCCTAACACTCTCCCTAAACCTAACACTCGCTCTAACTCTCAAACTCACCCTAACCCTCAACCTAACCCTGACCCTCACCCTAACCCTAACTCTAACACTCTCCCTAACCCTAACCTTAAACATCACCCTAAACCTAACCCTCACTCTCATCCTAACACTCAGCCTAACAATTACCCTAACCCTAACCCTAACTGTAACCCTAACCCTCACCCTCACCTAACCCTTACCCTTTCCCTAACCCTAACCCTAACCCTACCCCTCTCCTTAACCCTCATGCTAACACTAACCTTAACAGTACTCCTCAACCTGACCCTAACTCTAACCCTAACACTAACTCTAACCCTCACACTCAAGCTATCACTCTAACCCTCACCCTACCCTAATCCTTACCGACACCCTAACCATCACCCTCACCCTCACCCTAAACCACACACTCACAGTAGCCATCAGCCTAACCCTAACCCTAACCCAAACACTCACCCTAATCCTAACCCTCACCCTAATCCTCACCTTCATCCTAACCCTCACAATAACCCTTACCCTCAACCTCAACCTAACCCTAAAACTAACCCTCACACTTACGCTTACCCTCACCCTAACCCTCACCCTAACCCTCACCCTCACCCTTTCCCTAAACCTATCCCTCACCCTCACCCTAAACATCACCCTAATTCTGACCCACACCCTAATCCTAAACCTAAACCTCACCCTAATGCTAAACCTCACCCTAAACTTCACCTACACTCTAATCCTCACCCTAACCCAAACCCTAAATCTTACCCTAACCCTAATCCTCACCCTCACCCTCACCCTCAGCTTAAGCCAAACCTTAACCCTAATCCTAACACTTACTCTCATGCTCACCCTAAACCTAACCCTAACCGTTACCCTAACCCTCACCCTCATCCTCATCCTAACCCTAACCATAACCCTAACCCTAACCCTAACCCTCAAACTAACCCTAACCCTAACCCACACCCTAACCTTCATCCTAACACTAACACGAACCCTAACCCTAACTTTCATGCTAGACCTCACCCTATACTTAACACTAATCCTAACCCTCATCCTTACCCTAACCCTCAGCCTAACAATTTCCCTCACCCTCACCCTAACCCTAACCCTCACACTAACCCGAAACATCACCCTAGCCCTCACGATAACCGTAATCCTAGCCATCACCCTAAACCTAACGCTAACCCTCACCCATACCCTAAGCCTCACCCTCACGCTAACCCTCACTGTCAACCTAACCCTCACCCTAACCCTAACCCTCACCCACACCCTAATCCTCATCTTCACCCTCAACTTCAACCTCACCCTAACCCTCACCTTCAACCTAACCCTATCACTCACCCTCATCCTAAGCCTCACCCTAAACATTACCCTCACCCTAACCATAACGCTAAACCTAACCCTCACACTAACCCTAACCCTCACCGTAACCCTAACCCTAACCCTCACCCTAACCCTCATCCTGACTCTAATCCTCACCCTAAACCTAACCCTAAACCTAACCCTCAGCCTCACCATAAACCTCACTGTCACTCTAACACTCACCCTAACCCTAACCCTCAACCTAACCCTCACTCTAAACATTAACCTCAACCTAATCCTCACACAAAACCAAACCCTAACCCTCATCCTCACCCTAACCCTCACCCTCACTCCAACCCTCACCTCACGGTAACCCTCACCCTCACCCAAAACATCACCCTAACCCTATCCCTCACCCTAACCATAACCCTAAACCTATCCGTAAGGCTAACCCTCCCTCTAACCCTCAAACTCAACCTAATCCTCACCCTAAACATAGCCCTAACACTTACCTAACCCAAATTCTCACCCTCACCCTCACCCTCACCTTAACCCTCACCCTCACTGTAGTCCTCAGCCTAACCCTAACCCTAACCCTAAACCTCACCCTCACACTCACCCTCACCCTCAGACTACCTAACCCTAAAACTAATCCTAACCCTACACCTCACCCTGAAACTCACCCACCCTCACCCTAACACTAACCCTCACCCTAACCCTAACCCTCACCCTGACCCTAAACCTAATCCTAAATCTAACCCTCATCCTCACCCTAACACTCTAACCCTGACCCTACCCGAATCCTCACCGACACCCTAACCCTCACCCTCACCCTCACCCTAAACCTCACCCTCACATTAGCCATCAGCCTAAACCTAACCCCAACCCTAACACTCACCATAATCCTAACCCTAACCCTAACTCTCACCTTTACCTAACAATCACAACAACCCTTACCCTGAACCTAAAACTAACCCTAAACCTAACCATCACACTAAACCTTATCCCAACCCTAACCCTCACCCTCACCCTAACCCTAACCATCACCCTAAGCCTCACTCTAATACTAAACCTAACCCTAACCCTCACCCTCATCCTAACCCTCACCCTTACCCTTACCCTCACGTTAACCCTAACCCTAACGCTAAACCTAACCCTCACACTAACTCTAACCCTCACACTAACACTCACCCTCAGTCCAACCCTAACCCTCACACTAAACCTTACCCTCACCCTACCCTAACACTAACCCTAACCCTAACACTCACCAAAACCGTAACCCTAACACTAACACTAAACCTAACCCTAACCCTCACCCTCACCCTAACACTAACCCTAACCTTTACCCTAAACCTAACCCTCAAACTCACTGTCACCCTAACACTCACCCTAACCCTTACCCTCACCTACACCCTAACACTCACCCGAACACTCACCCTCACTCTAAACCTCACCCTCACACTAAACATCACCCTAACCCTAACCCGCACCCTAAACCTAACCCTAACCCTCACGCTCACCCTAAAACTAACACTCAACCTCACCCTAACTCTAAGCCTAACGCTAACCCTAACACTAATCCTAAACATAACACTCACCCTCACACTAAACCTAAACATATCACTAAACCTCACCCTCACACTCACCCTAAACCCAACACTAAACATCACCCTCACCCTAACCCTAAACAAAACCCAACCCTAACCCTCACCCTAAACCTAACCCTCACCCTCACCCTAACCCTCACCCCAACCCTAACCCTAAACTTCATCCTCACCCTAACACTCACCCTCACCCTAAACCTATACCTAACCCTCACCCTCAACCTAAACCTAACCCTGAAACTAACCCTCACGCTAACCCTAACCCTCACCCTCACCCTCAGCCTAACCTTAAACCAAATCTTAATCCTAACCCTCAGCCTCACCCTCACCCTCACCCTAACCCTAACCCCAACAATAACCCTCACCCTCACCGTCACCCTCACTCAAACCCTAAACCTAACCCTAACACTCACCATAACCTAACCATTACCCTCAACCTAATCCTAACCCTAACCCTAACCCTAACCCTTACCCTAAACCTAACCCATACATTAACGCTAACCCTCAAGCTAAACCTAAACCTAAGCTTAACCATAACGCTAACCCTCCCCCTCCCCCTAACCCTCAACCTAACACTTACCCTCATCCTCACCCTAACCCTCACAATAAACATAACCCTCACCCTAACCCTACAACTAACCCTCAACCTCACACTCACGCTCACCCTCAGCCTAACCCTAACCCTAACACTAATCTAAACACTAACCCTCATCCTCAGCCTCAAACTCACCCTAACCCTAAACATAACCCTCACCCTAACCGTAACCCTGACCCTAACATTAACCATAACCCACACCCTATCCCTCACCCTAACCCTAACCCTCCCCATAACCCTAACCTTACCACTCACCTTAACCCTTATCCTAACCCTAAGCCTAACCCTAACACTCACCCTAACCCAAACCCAAACCCTAACACTCATCCTCACCATCAGCCAAACCCTAAACCTAACTCTAATCCTAACCCTATAACTCACCCTCATCCTCACACTAATTCTAACCCTATCCCTAAACTTAACCCTCAACCTCACCCTAACCCTAACTCTAATTTTCACCATAATCCTAGCCCTCACCAGAACCCTAACCATAACCGTCACCCTCACCCTAAATCTAAACCTCACCCTAACCAGCAACCTAACCCTAACTCTAAGCCTAACCCTAAACCTCACCCTAAACCTCACCTTAACCTTACCCTCACTCTAACCCTAACCTTAACCCTAACCGTCACACTAATCCTAACCTTCACTTTAACCCTAAGTATACCCCTCATCCAAACCCTCACCCTAACATTAATACGAACCCTAAACTTCACCCTAACCCTAACCTTAACACTCACCCTCACTCTAACACTCCCTGTCATACTAAACCTCACCTTTAACCTAACCCTCACCCACAACCCAACCCTTACCCTCACCCTATACCTAACCCTAACCGTAAACCTAATCCTCACCCTCAACCTCACCCTCAACCTAACCCTTACCCTAACCCTCACACTAACCCTCACCCTAACACTCATGCTAAACCTAAACCTCAATCTCACCCTACCCTCATCCTAACCCTGACCCTCATGCTAACTCTATCCCTAACCATAACACTCACACTAAACCTAACCCTCACCCTAACCCTTCCCTTCCCCCTCAAACTATCACTAAACCTAACCCTAACCCTAAACCTCACCCTAACCCTAAGACTAATCCTAACACTCACCATCACCCTAGCCCTCACTCTAACCAGAATCCTAACCCCAAACCTCACCCTAACCCTAAAACTCACCCTAACCCTAAACCTCACCCTCACCCTAACCCTAACCCTCCCCCTCGTCCTTACCCTGAACCTAACCCTTACCCTCATCCTCACCCTAACCCTCACAATACACCTATCCCTCTTTCTAACCCTAACACTAAGAATCACCCGCACCCTCACACAGACCCTCAGCCTAAGCCTAATCCTAACCCTAATCCGAACACTAAACCTCACCCTAACCCTCAACTTAACCCTAACCCGAATACTAACCCTCCCCTCATACTCACCCTCACCCTCAACTTAAACCTCAGCCTCACCCTCACCCTCAACCTAACCCTAACAGTAACCCTAAAAAGCACACTAAACCTAACCCTGACCCTAAAGACAACCTAACCCTTACCCTCACCCTAAACCTCAACCTCACCCTAGCCCTTACCCTAACCCTAAACCTTACCCTAAACCTAACCCTAAACCTAACCCTAACATTAACCCTAACCCTCACACTAAAACTAACTCTAAACTTAACGCTAAACATCACCCTAACCCTCATCCTAACCCTAACCCTCACCCTCCCCCTAACCCTCAACCTACCCCTTACCCTAAACCTAACCCTAACATTAACCCTAACCCTCACACTAAAACTAACTCTAAACTTAACGCTAAACATCACCCTAACCCTCATCCTAACCCTAACCCTCACCCTCCCCCTAACCCTCAACCTACCCCTTACCCTCATCCTCACCCTAACCCTCACAATAAACCTAACCCTCACCATCACACTCATGCTCAACCTCAGCCTACCCTAAACCTAACACTAATACAAACACTAACCCTCACCCTCACCCTCAAACTAACACTAATCCGAACCCTAAACCTCACCCTGACACTCACCCTCACCCTCAAATTAAAACTCAGCCTCAGCCTCAACCTCACCCTAAACCTAACCATAACCCTCACCCTAACTGTAACCCTGACCCTAACCCTAACCCTAACTCACACCCTAAACTTCACCCTCACCCTCATCCTCACCCAAAGCCTCACCCTCACATTAACCCTCACCCTAACCTTCTCCCTAACCCTAGCCCTCACCCTAACTCTAACCCTCGACCTAATCCTCAGCCTCATCGTAACACTCACCCTAACCCTTACCCTCACCCTAACCCTAAACCTCACCCTAACCCTAACCCTCACCCTAACCCTCACCCTCATCTTAAACATCACCCTAAACCTTATCCTCATACTCATCCTAAACTTCACACTAACCCTAACCCTCACACTAACCCTAACCCTACCCCTCACCTTAAACCTCATGCTAACCCAAAGCCTAACCCTAACACTCACCGTAACCCTAACCCTAAACCTAACACTCATTCTGACCCTCAGCCTAACCCTAACCCTAACCCTAATGCTAACCATATTCCTCACCCTCACACTCAAACCTAATGCTAACCCTAACCCTAAGCCTAAATATACCCCTCACCCTAACCCTCACCTTAACCCTAAACCTAACCCTAACCCTCACCCTCACCCTCACCCTCAGCCTAAACCTAACCCTCACCCTAAAGCTAACCTTCACCCTACCCTAACCCTCACACTACCCCCAATTCTAACCCTGACCCTAACCCTAACCGTAACCCTAACCCTAAACCTCAACCTCACCCTTACCCTCAATCTCACCCTAACCCCCACCCTAACCATAAACATCACCCACACTCTAACCCTCATCCTCACCTGAACACTCACCCTACCCCTGATCCTAACCCTTACCCTAAAAATCAAACTAAACCTAACCCTCAACCTAACCCTAGCACTAACTCTCACGCTAAGCTTTACCCCCACCCGAACACTCACCCTCACCCTGATCCTCAGCCTAAACCTAAACCTAACCCTAAACCTCACTCTAACCCTAATCCTAACCCTAAAGCTAACCCTACCCTAAACCTAACCCTCACCCTTACCCTAACCCTCACCGTCACCCTGACCCTAACCCTCACCCTCAACCTAATCCTCACTGTTACCCTTACCCTCACCCTCACCCTAACCCTCACAAAAAACCTAGCCCTAAACCTAACCCTAACCCTAACCCTAATCATCACACTAAACCTAAACCTCAACCTAACACTAACCCTAACCCTAAACTTCACCCAAACACTTACCCTCAACCTAACCCTAATCTTAACTCTAACCTTATCCCTCAGAGTAAAACTAATACTCACACTAAACCTAACCCTAACCCTCAGCCTAACTCTCAACCTAACCCTCACCCTTATCCTCAGCCAAACCCTAAATTTAACCCTAATCCTAACCCTCACACTAACCTTAACCCTCACCATAACCCTAACCCTATCCCTCACACTAAACCTCACCCTAACAATCACCCTAGCATGCACAATCACCCTAAACTTTACCCTCACCTTAACCTTAACGCTAACCATAATCCTAAATCCAACCCTCACCTTCTCGCTCATCCTAACACTAACCCTAACCCTCACCCTCAACCTCACCCTCACCCTAACCCTAACCCTCACACTAACCCTAACCCAGACACGAAGCCTAACCCTAACCCTCACCCTCAACCTCAACCTCACCCTAACCCTAACCCTCACACTAACCCTAACCCAGACCCTAAGCCTAAGCCTAACCCTCACCCTCACCCTCAACCTAACCCTAACCCCAACACTCACCCTAACCCTCACATTAACATTCTTGCTAACCCTAAACCTCAATCTCACTCTACCCTCATCCTAACCCTTACCGTCACCCTAACCCTCTCCCTAACCATAACCCACAAACTAAACCTAACCCTCACTCTGACCCTAACCCTACGCCTCACAATAACCCTAACCCTAACCCTAATCCACATCTTCAACCTAACCCTTACCCTCACCCTAACACTCTCCCTAAAATTAACCCTAACCCTAACCCAAACCTTAACCTTAAACATCACTCTAACCCTTACCCTAACCCTAACCCTCACCCTCATCCTAACCCTCACCCTAACAATTACCGTCATCCTAACCCTAACCATAAACCTAACCCTCACCCTCACCTTAACTGTTACCCTCACTCTAACCGTATCCCTAACCCTAAAACTACCCCTCACCCTATCCCTCATCCTAACCCTAACCGTAACCCTAATCCCCATCCTGACCCTAACCCTAACCCTAACCCTCACCCTAACCCTAGCCATCAGCCTAACCCAAAACCTAACCCTAACACTAACCCTAACCATCACCCTCACCTAATCATCACCCTCACCCTAACCTTAAGCCTAACCTAAACATTCACCCTAACACTCAACCAAACCCTAACCCTAACACTAACCCTAAACGTCACCCTAACACTAACCTTTAGCCTAACCCTAAGCCTCAACATACCCTAACCCTAACTCTAACCCTCACACTATCCTTACACCTCACACTAACTCTAACCCGACCACTCACCCTAACCCTCACCCTAAACCTAACGTTAACCCTAGCACTCACCCTAACCCTAATCCTAACCCTATCCCTCACCCTTACACTCACCCTCACACTCACCATAAACCTAAGCCTCAGCATAAACCTCAACGTAACACTAAACCTAACCCTAACCATCACCCTAACGGTAACCCTGAACCTAACCATAACCCTAACCCACAACCTAACACTCACCCTAACCCTAACCCTCACCCTAACCCTCACCCTAACACTAACCCTAAACCTAAACCTCACCCTAAACCTAACCCTCACCTTAAATCTAACCGTAACCCTCACCCAAACTAACCCTTGCCCTAAACCTAACCCTTACCCTAAACCTAACCCCAATATAAACCCTAACCCTCACCCTAAATCTAAACCTAAACTTAACCCTAAACCTCACCTAATCCTTACCCTCATCCTCACCCTAACCCTCATAATAAACCTAACCCTCTTTCTAATCCTAACACTAACACTCACCCTCACCCTCAAGCTCACCTTAAGCCTAACCATAACCCGCACCCTAACCCTAACACTAACACTCACCCTCACTCTATCCCTAACTCTAACTCTCACCCTAACCCTAACCCTAACCCTAACCCTAAACCTAACCCTAACATTAACACTAACCCTCACCCTAAACCTAACCCTAACCTTAACCATAACCCTTACCCAAACCCTAACCCTTACCCTAACCCTCCCCCTCCCCATAACCCTCAACCTAAAACTTACCCTCATCCTCACCCTAACCCTCAACCTAAACCTAACACTAAACCTCACCCTCACCCTCACTCTAACTCTAACTCTCACCCTAACCTTAAACCTAACCTACACCCTCACCCTAAATCTAAACCTCACCCTAACCCTCATCCTAACCATAACTCTAACAATAACCCTAAACCTCACCCTAAACCTTACCTTCACCCTAACCCTAATCCTAACCCTAACCCTTATCCTCACCCTATCACTCCCCCATCCCCCTAACCCTATCCCTAACCCTCACCCTCATCCTAACCCTCACCCTTTCCCTTACCCTCACGGTAACCCTAATGCTAAACCTAACCCTATCCCTCACAATAACACTAAGGCTCACACTAACCCTAACCCTAACCCTCACCCTAAACCTCAACCTAAACCTAACACTAACCTTAAAACTCACCCTAACCCTAATCCTCACCCTCACCCTCAACCTCACCTTCACGCTAACCCTAAACCTAGCCCTCACCCTAACCCTTAACCTAAACCTAACCATAACCCTAACTCTCACACTAACCCTAAACCTCACCCTCATGCACAGCTTTACGCTAACCCAAAACCTAATCCCAACTCTAAGCCTCCCCATCAACGTCACACTAACCCAAACCCTAATCCAAATCCTTAGCTTCAGCCTCAGCATCACCCTAACCCTAAAACTAACCCTAATCATCACCAAAACCCTAACCCTCACCCTAAACATAACCATGGCCCTCATCCTAACCCTAACCCTTACCCTAAACCTAACCCTAACATTAACCCTAACCCTCACCCTAAACTAACCCTAACCTTAAACCTAACCCTCATGCTAACCCTCACCTTAACCCTAACCCTAACCCTAACCCTCCCCCTCACCCTATCCCTCAACCTATTCCTTACCCTTATCCTCACCCTAACCCTCACAATAAACCTAACACTCACCCTAATCCACAAACTAACCCTCACCCTCACCCTCACGCTGACCCTCATCCTTACCCTAACCTTAAGCCTAAGCCTAACCCTAACCCTAATCCTATCCCTATTCCTCACCCTCTCCTTCACCCTAATTCTAACCCTAACCCTAACCCTCACCCTCACCCTAAACCTAACTCTAACACTCACCCTAACCCTAACACTCACCCTCAGCCTAACCCTAAACCTCACCCTCACCCTAACTCTAAACCTCACCATAACAATCAACCTAAACCTAACTCTAACCCTAACCCTTAACCTCACCCTAAACCTCACCCTAACCCTTACCCTCACTCTAACCCTAACCCTAACCCTAACCCTCACACTAATCCTAACCCTCACCTGAACCCTAAAATTACCCCTCACCTTAACCCTCACCCTAACACTAATACGAACCCTAGCCATCACACTAACCCTAGCCTTAAACATTGCCTTCACTCTAACCCTCCCCGTCAACCTAACCCTCACCGTAACCCAACCCTCACCAACAACCCAACCCTGACCCTCACGCAACCATCACCTTATCCCTAAACCTAAACCTAACCCTCAAACTAACATTCATGCTAACCTTAAAATTCAAGCTCACCTTACCCTTATTGTAACCCTTAACCTCACCCTAACCCTATCCCTAACCATAACCCTCACACTAAACCTAACCCTCACCCTAACCCTAACACTACCCCTCACACTAACCCTAACCGTAACCCTAATCCGCACCCTCAACTTAACCCTTAAACTCACCCTAAACCTCACAATCACCCTAACCCTAACCCTAACCCTAACCTAAACTTTAAACATAACCCTAACCATAACACTCACCCTCATCCTAACCCTCACCCTAAAAATTACCCTTACCCTAAACCTAACCCTAACCCAAACCCTCACCCCCACCCTAACCTTACCCTCACCCTAACCCTAAACCTAACCCTAAACCTACCCCTCACCCTAACCCTCATCCTAACCCTAACCGTAACCCTAATCCTCAACCTGACCCTAAACCTAACCCTAACCATAACCCTAACCGTCACACTCACCCTAACACTAGCATCCCCCGAACCCTCACCCTACGCTAATCCTCACCGACAGCCTAACCCTCACCCTCACCCTCACCCTCAACCTAACCCTCACCCTAAACCTAGCCCTCAACCTAACCCTAACTCTAACCCTAACCCTCACACTAACCCTATCCCTCACCGTAAACATCATCCTAAAACTAACCCTAAACCTTTCCCTCACCCTCAACCTCAACCTATCCCCAAACCTAGCCCTCACGCTAACCCTCATGCTAACCCTAACCCTAACCCTAACACTCAAACTAATCCTAAACCTAACCCTAAAGCTCACCCTCAGCCTAACACTAACCCTCACCCTAAGCCTTAGCCTCACCCTTCCCTAACCATAAACCTAACCCTAACCCTCACCCTCAAGCTAACACTCACCCAAACCCTAACCCTAACCAAAACCCTCACCCTACCCCTCACCTTCACCATAAGTCTAACCCTTACCCTAACACTAATCCTAAACCTAAAACTCACACTCACCCTTTCCCTAAACCTAACCCTCACCGTAACCCTAAACCTAACCATAAACCTCACCCTCACCCTCACCCTAACCCTAACGCTAACCTAACCTTAAACATCAACCTAACCCTCACCCAACCCTAACCCTCAACTTCACCATAACCCTCACCCTAACCCTTACCCTCACCCTAACTCTAACCCTTAACCTAGCCCTCACACTAACCCTAAGACTGACAATAATCCTAACCCTAAAATTCAACCTAACTCTCATCCTAACACTAACCCTAACCCCAATCCTCACCCTAGCCCTAACACTAACCCTAACCCTCACCCGCATCCTAATCTTCACCTTCCCAGTAACCCTCACCCTAAAGCTAACCCTCACACATACCCTAAAAATAAGCCTCACCCTCACCCTAACCCTAACCCTCACGCTCACCCTTGTCCTCACCCTAAACCTAAATCTAACCCTAACCCTAAACCTCACCCTAATTCTCACCCTCAACCCATCCCTTAGCCTCACCCTTATCATCACCCTGACTCTAAACCTCTCAACCCTAACCTTAACCTTAAACATCACCCTAACCCTAACACTAATCCTAAACCTAATCCTAACCCTCACCCTCACTCTAACCCTTAACCTCACTCTAAACCTAACCCTACCCCTCACGCTAACACTCATCCTAAATCTAACCGTAACCCTAACACTCAAACCTCATCCTGATCCTAACTCTAACCCTCCTAACACTAACCTTTACCCTCACCATAACCCTCACCGTCACCCTAACCCTCACCCTAACCTAACCCTCACCGACACTCTAACCCTGACCCTCAACCTCACCCTCACCCTCACCTTAGACCTCAGCCTAACCCAAACCTTAACCCTAACCCTAACCCTACCCTAACCCTAACCCTACCCCTAACCCTAAACCTTACACTCACCCAAAGCCTAACCCTAACACTAAAACCCTAACACTAACCCTAAACCTAACCCTAACCAACATGCTCAACCTAACACTCAACCTAACACTTACCCTAAACCTAACCCTCAAGCTCACTGTCACCCTCTCACCCTAACCCTAAACCTCACCAACACCCTAACCCTCACCCTCACTCTCACCCTCACCCTCACCCTAACCCTCACCCTCACACTAAAAATCACTCTAACCCTAACCTGCTCCCTAACTCTAACCCTAACCCTCACCGTAACACTAACCCTCACTCTCAATATAACCCTAAGCCTAAGCCTAACCCTAACACTAATCCTAAACCTAACACTCACCCTTACCCTAACCCTAAACCTATCAGTAAACGTCACCCTCACACTCACCCTAACCCTAACCCTAACCCTCACCATCACTGTAACCCTAATCAAAACCGTAACCCTTCACCCTAACGCTAAATCTAACCCTAACCCTCACCCTAACCGTAACCCTTACCCTAAACCTTACCTTCACCCTCACACTCACCCTTACCCTCACGGTAACCGTAATTCTTACCCTAACCCTAACCCTAACCCTCAAACTAACACTAAGGCTCACACTAACCCTAAGCAAAACCCTCACCCTAACCTTCAAACTAAACCTAACCCTAACCCTAACCCCAACCCTAAACCTTACCCTCACCCTAACCCTCACCCTCACCATCACCCTCACCCTCATCCTAACCATAAACCTACCCCTCACCCTACAACTCAACCTAAACCTAACCCTAAACCTATCCCTCAAGCTAACCCTAACCCTCACCATCACCCTCAGCCTCTGCCTCAGCCTAACCCAAACCCTAATACTAAACCTAAGCCTAACCCTAACCCCAACCTTAACCCTCACCCTAACCCTCAGCCTCAGCCTCAGCCTAACCTTAACTCAAAACCTAAACCTACTCTAAGCCTAAGCCTCACCATCATCCTAACTCAAACCCTAATCCTAACCCTAAGCCTCACCCTAACCCTCACCCTAACCCGAACCTTAACCCTAACCCTCACCCTAAACCAAACCCTCACCTTAAATCTAACTGTAACCCTCACCCTAACTAACCCTTGCCCTAAAGCTAACCCTTACCCTAAACCTAACCCTAATATAAACCCTAAACCTGACCCTAAATCTAATCCTAAACTTAACCCTAAACCTCACCTAATCCTTACCCTCATCCTCACACTAAGCCTCACAATAAACCTAACCCTCTTTCTAATCCTAACACTAACCCTCACCCTCACTCTCAAGCTCAACCTAAGCTTAACCATAACCCTCACCCTAACCCTAATGCTAACACTCACCCTCACTCTATCCTTAAATCTAACTCTCACCCTAACCCTAAACCTCACCCTAACCCTCAACCTCACCCTAACTCTAAAACTCAGCCTAAACCTCAACCTAACCCTAACTCTAACCCTAACCCTAAACCTCACATTAACGCTCACCCTGACCCTAACACGAACCCTAACCCAAAACCTCACCCTCACCCTAAGCCTAACCCTAACCCTAACACTAATCCAAAACCTAACCCTCACCCTCCCAATAACCCTAAACCTAATGCTCACCCTAACCCTAAACCTAATCCTCACCATCACCCTAACCCTCACAGTCTCCCTAACCCTCAACCTCACCCTCACCCTCACCCTAACCGTCACCTTTACCCTACCCTCAGCCTAATCCTAACCCTAACCGTAACCCTCACCCTAACCCTAAGCCTAACCCTAACCCTCACACTAACCCTAACCCTCACACTAACCCTAACCCTACCCCTCACACTAACCCTCATTCTAAACCTAACCCTAACCCTCACCCTCAACCTAACCCTAACCCTAACCCTCACCATAACCCTAAACCTCAACCTCACTTTCACCCTGAACCTAACCCTAACCCTACCCCTCACCCTAAACTTCATCCTAACCCTAACCCTAACCTTAAAGCTCACAATAATCCTAAACCTTACACTAAAGCTCACCCTCACCCTCACCCTCAGCCTACCACTAACTCTCACCCTAACCCTCAACCTACCCTAACCCTCACGGCACACAAACCTCACCCTCACCCTCACCCTCACCCTAACCCTCACCCTCACCCTAGCCCTCAGCCTAACCCAAGCCCTAACCTTAACCAAACACTAACCCTCACCCTCATGTAACCCTACCCCTAACCCAAACCCTCACCCTAACACTCAAACAAACCCTAACCCTAACACTATCCCTAACACTCACTATAACACTAACTTTAAGCCTAACCCTAACCCTCATCCTACCCTTACAATAACCCTAAAACTAACCCTAACCCTGTCCCTCACCCTAAACCTAACCCTAACCCTAACCCTAACCCTCAATCTCATCCTAACCCTCACGGTTACACTTACCCTCACGGTTAACCCTAAACCAAATCCTATCACTCACACTAACGCTAACCCTCACACTATCCCTAACCCTACCCCTCACCCTAACTCTCATCCTAAACCTAACACTAACCCTAACACTCACCCTAACACTAAGCCTAACCCTCAACCTAACCCTAACTTTCACCCTCAACCTCACACTAATCCTAATACTACACCTCAATCTAAACTTCATCCTAACCCTAACCCTTACACTCACCCTTAACCTAACCCTCACCCTAACCCTCACCCTCACCCTCACCATAACCCTCAACCTAGCCCTCAACTTAACCCTGAACCTAAAACTACCCTAACCCTAACACTCACGCTAACCCTAAACCTCACCCTCACCCTCAACCTAAACATAACTCAAACCCTAAACCTAACATTAAGCCTCACCCTAACCCTAACCCTCACCCTAAACCTAACTGTAACAATCACCATAAGCGTAACCCTTACCCTAACCCAAACCCATACCCTAAATCTAACCCTACCATTAACCCTAACCCTCACCCTAAACCTAACCCTAAACTTAACCCTAACCCTCACCCTAACCCTCGCCCTAACCCTAACCCAACCCCTAAACCTCCCCCTCCATCTAACCCTCAACCTAATCCTTACCTTCATCCCCACCCTAACCCTCACCCTAACCCTAACACTAACCCTCACCCTCACCCTAACCCTAATTCTAACTCTCACTCAACCATAACCCTCAGCCTAACCCTCACCCTCACCCTCACCCTCATCCTAACTCTAAACCTCACGTTAAACCTTAACCTAACCCTAACTCTAACCCTATCCTTAAACGTCACCCTAAACCTCACCCTAAACCTTACCCTCACTCTAACCCTAACCCTAACCCTAACCCTCACACTAATCCTAAACCTCACCTTAACCCTAACTATACCTCTCACCCTCACCCTCACCCTAACACTAATATGAACCCTTACCATCACCCTAACACTTACCTTAACCCTCGCCCTCACTCTAACCATCACCGTCAACCTAATCCTCACCTTTACCCGAACTGTCTCCCAAAACCCAACCCTCACCCAACCCTCAACCTATCCCTAAACCTAACCCTAACCCTCACCCTAACACTCATGCTAACCCTAAACCTTACTCTCACCCTACCCTCATCCTAACCCTTAACCTCAACCTAACCCTATCCCTAAACATAACCCTCACACTAAACCTAACCCTCACCCTTACCCTAACACTACCCCTCACACTAAACCTAACCGTAATCCTAATCTGCACCCTCAACCTAACCCTTACCCTCACCCTAACCCTCACCCTCACACTAACCCAACCCTAACCCTGAAATTCACCTTAAACTTTACCCTAACCTTAACCATCACCCTCATCCTAACCCTCACCCTAACAATTACCCTCACCCTAACACTAAACCTAACACTAACCCTCACCCTCAACCTAACCCTTAACCTCAGCCTAACCCTTACTAACCATAAACTTAACCCTCAACCTCACCCAAATCCTCAACTCCCCCCTAACCCTCACCCTACCCTAACTCTCACAGACACCCTAACCCTCACCCTCACCATCACCCTCACCCTAACCCTCACCCTTACCCTAGCCCTTAGCCTAACTCTAACCCTAACCCTAAACCTCACCCTAACCCTAACCCTCACACTCAACCTAAGCTACCCCTTACCATAACCCTCATCCTAAACCTAACCCTAACCCTCACCATCACACTAAACTTAACCCTCACCCTCACCCTAACCCTAAACTTCACCCTCATCCTCACTCTCAACCTAACCCTAACCCTAACCCTCACTCTAACACTCATGCTAAAGCTAACCCAAACCCTATCACTCACACTAATGCTTAACCTATCCCTAAACCTGAAACTCACCCTACCCTCAGCCTAACCCTAACCCTAACCCTAATCCTCACCCTAACCCTAAGCCTAACCCTAACCCTCACACTAACCCTGACCCTCACACTAAACCTAACCACACCCCTCACATTAACCCTCAACCTAAACCTCACCCTCAGCCTAACCCTAACGCTAAACCTAATCCTAAGCCTAACCCTCACCCTCACCCTCATCCTCAACCTCATCCTAACACTAAAGCTTCACCCTAACCTTCAACCTAAACCTAAGCATAAACCTAACCCTCACACTAACCATAACCCTCACTCGCACCCTCAGCCTAAACCTAACCCAAACCATAATCCTAACCCTAACCTCACCATCACCCTAACACTAATCCCAAACCTAAATCTCACCTTCACCCTAACCCTAAACCTAAACCTAACCCTCACCCTAAACCTAACCGTAACCCTAAACCTAACCGTAATCCTCACCCTAACCCTAACCCTAACCCTAAACCATACCCTAAACATAACCCTAACATTAACCCTAACCCTCACCCTAAAAGTAACCCTAAACTTAACCCTAAACCTCACCCTAACCCTCACCCTATCCCTTACCCTAACCCTAACTCTCTACATCACCCTAACCTTCAACCTAACCCTTACCCTCATCCTCACCGTAACACTCACAATAAACCTAACCCTCACCCTAAAACTAACACTAACCCTCACCCTCACCCTCACGCTCACCCTCAACCTAACCCTAACCCTAACATTAATCGAAACACTAACCCTCACCCTCAACCTAACCCTGACCCGAATCCTAACCCTCACACTCACACTCACCCTCACCCTCACCTTAAAACTCAGCCTCAGCCTCAACGACATCCTAAACCTAACCCTAACCCTCACCCTAATCGTAATCCTGACCATAATCCTAACCCTGACCCACAATCTATCACTCAAACTTACCCTAACCCTAACCTTAGCCCTCACCCTAGCCCTCAGCCTAACCCTAACCCTAACCCTAACCCTCTCACCCTCAACCTAACCCTAACCATAACACTTACCCTCACCCTCACCCTAACCCTAACTCTAGGCCTAATCCTAAACCTATTCCTCCCCCTCTCCCTCACCCTAATTCTAACCCTAACCCTAACCCTCACCATCACCTTCACGATAAAGCTCTCCCTAACCCTAACCTACACCCATACCCTAAACCTAAGCCTCAACCTCAACCTCAACCTAACCTTAACCCTCACCCTAGTCAACACCCCAAACCTAACCCTAAACCTAACACTAATCCTCACCCTCAACCTAACCCTTAACCTCACCCTAACTCTCACCCTGACCCTAACCCTAACCCAAGCCCTAAACTTATCCTTAAACATCACCCTAACCTTCAGCCTAACCCTAACCCTCACCGACATCCTAACCCTCACGCTAACAATTACCCTCAACCTAACGCTAATCCTAACCGTAACCCTCACCCTCACCCTAACCCTAACCCTAACACTCACCCTAACAGTCAACCTAAACCTAACCGTGACCCTAATCCTCACCCTGAACCTAACACTAAACCAACTAACACTAACCCTCACGCTCACCTTAACCCTCACCCTCACCCTAACCCTCACCCTTACCCTCACCCTCACCCTAAACCTAAACCTACCCCTCACCCTACCCCTCAACCTCAACCTAACCCTAAACCTATCCCTCACGCTAACCCTAAACCTCACCCTCGGCCTCAGACTAAACCTAACCCAAAACCTAATCCTAACCCTAAGCCTAACCCTTACCCTCAACCTAACACTTACCCTCACCATCACCCTCACCCTCAACCTAACCATAAACCTACCCCTCACCCTACAATTCAAAATAAAACTAACCCTAAACCTATCCCTCACGCTAACCCTAACCCCCACCCTCACCCTCAGCCTCAGGCTCAGCCTAACCCAAACCCCAATCCTAACACTAAGCCTAATCCTCACCCTAACCCTAACCCCAACCCTAACCCTCACCCACACCCTCAGCCTCAGCCTAACCCTAACTCAAACCATAATCCTAACCCTAAGCCTCACCCTAACCCTCACCCTAACCCTAAACCTAAACCTAACCCTCACCCTAAACCTAAACCTCACCCTAAATCTAACTCTAACCCTCAACCTAATTCTAACCCTTGCCCTAAACCTAACCCTTACCCTAAACCTAACCCTAATATTAACCCTAAACCTCACCCTAAATCTAACCCTAAACTTAACCGTAACCCTCACCTAATCCTTACCCTCATCCTCACCCTAACCCTCACAATAAACCTAACCCTCACTCTATCCTAACACTAACCCTCACCCTCACCCTCAAGCTCACACTCAGCCTAACCATAACCTTCACCCTAAACTTCACCCTAAGCCTAACACTAACCCTCACCCTCACCCTAACTCTAAACCTCACCCTAAACCTCAACCTAACCCTAACACTAACCCTAACCCTAATCCTCACCATAAACCTCACCCTAACCCTCACCCTCACCCTAACCCTAACCCTAACCCAAACCCTCAGCCTCACCCTAAGCCTAACCCTATCCCTAACCCTAATCCTAAACATCACCCTGACCCTCACCGTCACACTAACCCTCACCCTCACCCTTACCCTCATCCTAACCTTCACCCTCACCCTACACTCAGCATAACCCTTTCCCTAACCCTAAACCCTACCCTAACCCTAAGCCTAACCCTAACCCTCACACTAACCCTAACCCTCACACTAACCCTAACCCTACCCCTCACACTAACCCTCATCCTAAACCTAACCCTAAAACTCACCCTCAACCTAACCCTAACACTAACACTCACCATAACCCTAAACTTCACCCTCACCCTCACCCTCAACCGAACCCTAACCCTACCCCTCACCCTACACCTCATCCTAATCCTAACCCTAACACTATCACTCACACTAATGCTAAACCTAACCCTAAACCTCACCCTCACCCTCACCCTCAGCCTAACACTAATCCTCACCCTAACCCTCACCCTGCCCTAACCCTCAAGGACACCCTAAACCTCACCCTCACCCTCAAACTAACCCTCACCCTCATCTTAGCCCTCAGCCTAACCCAAACCCTAACCCTAACCTAACACTAACCCTCACCCTAACCCTCACCCGTTCCTAACCCTATCCCTAATCCAAACCCTCACCCAAACACTCAAACAAACCCTAACCCTAATACTAATCCTTACACTCACCCTAAAACTACCCTTAAGCCTAACCCTAACCCTCATCTTACCCTTACAATAACCCTAAAACTAACCCTCACCCTATCCCTCACCCTAACCCTAACCCTAACCCTATCCATCAGCCTCATCATAACCCTCACGGTTACACTTACCCTCACGGTAAACCTAACCCTAACCCTATCACTCACACTAACCCTACCCCTCACACTATCCCTAATACTACACCTCACCCTAAACCTCATCCTAAACTTAACACTAACTCTAACAGTCACCCCAACCCTAAGCCTAAACCTCACCCTAACCCTAACCCTCACCCTCACCGTCACCCTCACCCTAATCCTACATTTCACCCTAAACCTCATCCTAACCCTAACTCTAAGCCTTACACCCACACTAACCCTAACCCTCACCCTAACCCTCACCCTCCCCCTCCCCCTCACCCTCACCTTAACCCTCAACCTAGCCCTCACCTTAACCCTCAACCTAAACCTAACCCTAATCCTAACCATACCACTCAATGTAACCCTTACCCTAACCATTACTCTAAAATTATTCCTCTCCCTAACCCTAACACTAACCCTGACCCTAAGCCTCATCCTACGCGACACGCTTACCCTTACCCTCACGGTAACCATAACCCTAACCCTAACCCTCACACTATCCCTAATCCTACCCCTCACCCTAACGCTCATCCTAAACCTAACCCTAACCTTCAACCTCATCCTAACCCTAAACCTAACCCTCACACTTACCCTAAACCTCACCCTCACCCTCAACCTCAACCTATCCCTAAACCTACCCTTCACCCTAACCCTCATCATAACCCTCACCCTCACCCTAACAATCACCCAAACCCTAAACCTAACACTAACCCTAACCCTCATCCTAACCCTCACCCTTCCCTTAACCCTAACCCTAACCCAAACCCTCACCCTACCACTCACCCTCACCCTAAGCCTAATCCTAAAACTAACCTGAAATATCACCCTAACCCTCACCTAACCCTAACACTCACCCTCATCGTAACCTCACCTTAAACCATACCCTCACCCTAAATCTAACCCTAACCCACATCCTAACCCTAAACCTAACCCTAACCCTCGTCCTCACCCTAACACTCACCCTCATCCTAACCCTATCCCTAACCCTTACCCTCAAACTAAACCTCACTCTTATGCTTACCCTCACTGTAACCCTAACCCTAAACCTCACACTAATGCTAAGGCTCACACTAACCCTAACCATACCCCTCACCCTAAACCTCAACCTAAACCTAACCCTAACCCTAACCCGCACACTAAACCTTAACTTCACCCTAACCCTCACCCTCACCCTCACCCTCACCCTCACCCTAACCCTCACGCTCAACCTAGGCCAAACCCTAACCCTACCCCTAACGCTAACACTCACCCTAACTCTAAACCTCAACCTAACCCTCAGCCTCATCCTAATCCTTACCTTAACCCTTACCCTCACCCTAAGCCTAACCCTTACCCTAAACCTAACCCTCACCCTAACCCTAACCCTACCCCTCACCTTAACCCTCATCCTAAACCTAAGCCGAAATATAACACTAACTCTAACCCTAACCCTAACCTTAACACTCACCGTCACCCTCAGTCTAACCCTAAACCTAACCCTAATCCTAAACCTATTCCTCACCCGCACCCTCACCTTAAGTCTAACCCTAACCTAACCCTAACCCTCACCCTAAACCTAACCCTAAATCTAACTCTCACCCTAACCCTAACCCTCACGTAACCCTAAACCTAACACTCACACTTACCCTAAACCTCACCCTCACCCTCAACCTCAACCTAACCCTAAAACTACCCCTCACTCTAACCCTCATCATAACCCTCACCCTCACCCTAACACTCACCCAAACCCTAACAATAACACTGACCCTAACCCTCAGCCTAACCCTCACCCTCAGCCTAACACTCACACTCAACTTAACCCTAACCCTAACCCAAACCCTTAACCTACCCCTCACCCTCACCATAAGCCTAACCCAAACACTAACCTGAAACATCACCCTAACCCTCACCCTAACCCTAACCTTCACCCTCATCGTAACGCTCAGCTTAAACCTTAGCCTCACCTTAACTCTGACCCTAACCCACACCCTCAATCTAACCCTAACCCTAACCCTCATCCTCACCTTAACCCTATTCCTAACCCTCACCCTCAACCTAAACCTCACCCTTACCCTTACCCTCACTGTAAACCTAACCCTAACCCTCACACTAATTCTAAGGCTCACACTAATCCTAACAATACCCCTCACCCTAACCCTCAACCTAAACCTAAACCTAGCCCTAATCCCCACGCTAACCCTTACCCTCACCCTAACCCTCACCCTCACCCTAGCCCAAACCTAACGCTAACACTGACCCTAACTCTAATTCTCAACCTAACCCTCAGCCTCATCCTAAACCTCACCCGAACTCTTTCCCTCATCCTAAGCCTAAACCTTACCCTAAACCTAAACCTCACCCTAACCCTAACCCTACCCCTCACCTTAACCCTCACCCTAAACCTAAGCCTAAATGTAACACTAACACTAATCCTAACCCTAACCTTAACACTCACCCTCACCCTCAGCCTAACCCTAACCCTAACCCTAATCCTAAACCTATTCCTCACCCGCACCCTCACCCTCATTCTAACCCTAACCTAACCCTAAATTTCACCCTCACCCTAACCATAACTCTAACTCTCACCCTAACCCTAACCCTCATCCTAAACCTAACCCTAACCCTCACACTCACCCTAACTCTAAACCTCACCCTATCTCTAATCCTCACCCAAAACCTCACCCTAAACTTCACCCTAACCCTTACCCTCACTCTAACCCTAACCCTAACCCTATCTCTCACACTAATCCTAACCCTCACACTAACCCTAACTATACCCCTCACCCTAACCCTCACCCTAACACTAATACAAACCCCAACCATCACCCTAACCCTAACCTTAACCCTCACCCTCACTCTAACCCTCCCTGTCAACCTAACTCTCACTTTTACCCTAACCCTCACCCACAACCCAACACTCACCCTCACCCAAACCTCACCTTATCCCTTAACCTAACCCTAAACCTCACCCTCACACTCATGCTCTCCCTAAACTTTACTCTCACCCTACCCTAATCATAACCCTTACTCTCGCCCTCACCCTATCCTTAACGATAACCCTCACACTAAACCTAACCCTCACCCTAAACCTAACCCTACCCCTCACACTAACCCTAACAATAATCCTAATCTGCACCCTCAACCTAACCCTTACCCACACCCTAACCCTCACCCTCACACTAACCCAACCCTAACCCTAAACTTCACCTTAAATATCACTCTAACCCTAACCCTCACCCTCATCCTCACCCTCATCCTAACCCTCACCCTAACAATTACCCTCACCTTCACCATAAATCTAACCCTGACCCTGACCCTAACCCTTACCCTAATGTTAACCCTAAACCTAACGCTAAACCTACCCCTCACCCTAACCCTCAATCTAACCCTAACCGTAACCCTAATCCTCAAGCTGAAACTAACCCTAACTATAACCCTAACCCTAATCCTCACCCTCACCCTAACCCTCATCGTCCCCCTAACCCGCACCCTACCCTAACACTCACCGACACCCTAAACCTCACCCTCACCCTCACCCGAACCCTCACCCTCACCCTAGCCCTCAGCCTAACCCTAACCCTAACCCTAACCCTCAACCTAACCCTAAACCTACCCTAACCCTCATACTAACCCTAACCCTCACCCTCACCCGCTACCTAACCCTAACCCTACCCCCCACCCTAAACCTCATCCTAACCCTAACTCTTACCCTAACCCTCACACTAATCCCAAACCTAACCCTAAACCTCACCCTCACCCTCACCCTCAGACTAACACTAACCCTCACCATAACCCTTACCCTCACACTTCCTTAACCCTAACCCTATAACTAATCCTAAACCTAACGCTCACCCTCATTTGATCCCTAAACCTAACTCTCACCCTCAGACTAACCATAACCATCATCCTAACCCTAACCTTAAACATCAACCTAACACTCACTCAACCCTAACCCTCACGGACACTCTAACCCTCACTTTCAACCTCACCCTTACCCTCACCCTCACCCTCACATAAGCCATCAGCCTAACTCAAACCCTAAACCTATCCCTCACCTTAACTCTAACCCTCATCCTAACCCTCACCCTCATCCTAACCCTCACCCTAACCCTTACCCTCAACCTAAACATAATCCTAAAACTAACCCTCACACTAACCCTTATCCTCACCCTAACCTTCACCTTCACCCTAACACTAACCATAACCCTCACCCTACCCCTAACCCTAAACATAACCCTCATCCTCACCCTAACCCTCACCCTAACACTAACCCTCAAACTAACCCTAACCCTCACCCTCAAACTAACCCTAACCCTCACCCTCATCCTAAACCTCACCATTACACTTACCCTCACGGTAAAACTAACCCTAAACCTAAACCTAACCCTCACACAAACCGTAACACTCACACTATCCCTAACCCAAACCCTCACCATAACCCTTATCCTAACCCTAAACTAACCCTAAACCTCACCCTCACCCTCACCCTCAGCCTAACAGTAACCCTCACCCTAACCATTACCCTCAACCTTCCCTAACCCTAACCCTAACCCTCACCCTCACCCTAACACTCACCCAAACCCCAACCCTAACACTAACCCTATCCCTCACCCTCACCCTAACGCTAATCCTTACCCTAACCCAAACCCTCACCCTTCCCCTCACCCTCACCCTAAGCCTAAACGTACCACTATTCCTAAACCTAACCCTCACCCTCACCCTAAACCTAAACCTAACACTCACCCTCACAATAACCCTAACCATCACCCTCACCCTCAACCTAAACCTAACCCTTACCCTCACCCTAAAAGACACCCTAAACATAACGCTAACCTTAAACCTCACCCTCATCCTAACCCTCACCCAAACCCTTACCCTCACCATATCCCTAATCCTATCCCTAATCCTAACCCTCACACTTACCCTAACCCTCACCCTAAACCTAACCCTAACCCTCACCCTAACACTAACCCTAACGATAACCATAACCCTAACCCTAAACCTAACCCTAACCCTTACCTTAACACTAACCCTAATCCTAAACCTAACCCACACACTAACCCTGACCCTCACCAGAAACCTCACCCTCACCCTAACCCTAACCCTAAACATAACCCTCACCCTAACCCTCATCCTAAACCTAACCCTCACGGTAACCTTAACCCTAACTCTCATCCTTACACTCAACCTTAACTTTACCCTCATAATAACCCTAAACCTAACCCTAACCCTAACCCTCACACTAACCCTAACCCTCACACTATCCCTAACCCTAATTCTCACTCTAACCCTCATCCTAAACCTAACCCTAACCTTCACCCTCACCCTAACCCAAGAGCTAACCATCACACTTACCCCAAACCTCACCCTCACCCTCACCCTCAACCTAACCCTTAACCTACCCCTCACCCTAAACCTCATCATAACCCTAACCCTAACACTAACACTCACACTAAACCTAAACCTAACCCTAAACCGCACCCTCACCCTCACCCTCAGCCTAACACTAACCCTCACCCTAACCTTTGCCCTCACCCTTCCCTAACCCTAACCCTATCACTCACCCTAACCCTCATCCTCATCCTAACACTCACCCTTACCTTTACCCTCACGGTAACCCTAAACCCTACACTAACACTAATCCTCACACTAACAATAAGGCTATAACCCTAACCCTAGCCCTCACCCTAACCCTCAACCTAAAGCTAACCCTAACCCTAACCCTCACCATAAACATAACCCTCACCATAACCCTCACCCTCACCCTCACCCTCAACCTACAATTAGCCCTCACCCTAACCCTCAACCTAAACCTAACCCTAAGCCTAACCCTCTTGCTAACTCTAATGCTCACCCTCACCCTCAGCCTAACCCTAACTCAAACACGACTCCTAACCTAAGGCTCACCCTTAACCTCACCCAAACCCAAACACTAATCCTAAATTTAAGACTCACCCTCACACTCACCCTAACCCTAAAGCTAACCCTAACCCTCACCCTAAACCTAACACTCACCCTAAACCTAACCCTCACCCTAAACCTAACCATAACCCTCACCCTAACCCTAACCCTTACCCTAATCCTAACCCTTACCCTAAACCTAACATTAACCCTAACACTCACCATTAACCTAACCCTAAACTTAAGACTAACCCTCACCCTAACCCTCACCCTAACCCTAACCCAACCTTAAACCTCCCCCTCACCCTAATCCTCAACCTAATCCTTACCCTCATCCTCACCCTAACCCTCACAATAAACCTAACCCTCACCCTAACCCTAACACTAACCCTCACCCTCACCCTCACGCTCACCCTCAGCCTAACCCTAACCCTCACCCTAACACTCACCCTAAACCTAACCCTAACCTTAACCCTCACCCTTCTTCTAATCCCCAACCTCAACCTTACCCTCATCCTCACCATAACCCTCACCCTAACCCTAACAGTAACCCTCATCCTCAGGTTAACCCTAACTCTAACTCTCACGCTAAACCTAACCCTCACCCTAACCCTAACCCTAACCCTCACCCTCACCCTAATTCTAACCTCACCCTAACCCTCAGCCTAATTCTAACTCTAATCCTAACCCTAAAACTCACCATAAACCTCACCCTAAACCTTACCCTCTCTCTAACCCTAACCCTAAGCCTAACCCTCACAATAATCCTAACCCTCACCCTACCCTAATTATACCCCTCACCCTCACCCTCACACTAACACTAATACGAACCCTAACCATCACCCTAAACCTTACCTTAACCCTCGCCCTCACTCTAACCCTCCCCGTCAACCTAAACCTCACAATTACCCTAACCCTCACCCACAGCCCAACCCTCACCCTCACCCAAACCTCACCCTATCCTTTAACCTAACCATAACACTCACCCTAACACACATGATAACCCTAAAACTTAATCTCACCCTACACTCATCCAAACCCTTACCCTCACCTTAACCCTATCCCTAACCATAACCATTACAGTAAACCTAACCCTTACCCTAACCCTAACCCTACCCCTCACACTAACCCTATCCGTAACCCTAATCTGCAACCTCAATCTAACCCATACCCTCACCCTAACCCTCACGCTCACCCTAACCCTAACCTTAACCTTAAACATCACCCTAACCCCAACCCTCAATCTCATCCGAACCCTCACACTAAAAATTACACTCACCCTAACCCTAACCGTAACCCTAACGCTCACCTTCACCCTAACACTTACCCTCAACCTAACCCTAACCGTAACCCTAAACTTACCCATAAACCTCACCCTCACCCTAACTCTCACTGTCGCCCTTACCCTCACCCTACCCTAACCCTCACCGACACCCAAAACCTCACCCTCACCCTCACAATCACCCTAATCCTCACCCTAAACATAACCCTCAGCCTAACCCTAACCCTAAACCTAACCGTCACCCTAACCCTAACCCTAAGCCTCACATTAACCCTAACCCTCAAACTAAACCTAACCCTGATGCTCAACATAACCCTCATCCTATACCTAACCCTAACCCTCAACCTCACACGCATCCTAACACTAACCCTCACCCTAACCCTTACCCTCACCCTTCCCTAACCCTAACCCTCACCCTCACCTTAACACTCACCAAAACCCTAACCCTAACACTAAACCTAACCTTCAGCCTAACCCTAACCCTAACCCTAACACTAACCTTAACCCTCAGCCTAACCCTAAACCTAACCCTAACCCAAACCCTCACCCTACCCCTCACCCTCACCCTAAGCCTAATCCTAACCCTAACACTAATCCTAAAACTAAAGCTCACCCTCACCCTATCCCTAAACCTAACCCTAACACTAAACCTAATCTTAAACATCACCCTAAACCTCACCCTAACCCTAACCCTCACCCTCATCCTAACCCTCTCCCTCAACCTAAACCTCACCCTAACCCTTACCCTCACCCTAATTCTAACCGTATACCTAACCCTCACCCTAAACCTAACCATACCACTAAACCTAACCCTAATCCTAAGGTTTAAGGTTAGGGTTAGGGTTAGGGTTAGGTTGAGTGTTAGGGTTAGGATTAGGTTTCGGGTTAGGGTTAGGGTGAGGGTAAGGGTTAGGGTGAGGGTTAGAGTGAGGGTGAGGGTTAGGGTAAGTTCTAGGTTTAGGATTAGGGTCACGGTAAGTGTGAGTGTTAGGGTTAGTGTGAGGGTTAGTCTGAAGGGTTATCCTCACCCTAACGCTAACACAAACCCTAACCCTCACTCTCATCCTAAAGCTCACCTTCACGGTAACCCTCACACTAACCCTAAACCGCACCCTAACCCTAACCCTAGCCCTCACGCTAACCCTCATTCTATCCCTAAACCTAACCATAACCCTAACCCTAAACCTAACCCTTACCTAAAGAAAACCCTCACCCTCAGCTTCACCCTAACCCTAACCCTCAACCAAACCCTAACATTTACCCTAACCCTAACCCTCACCGAAACCCTAATCCTCTCCCAAACCCTAAACCTAACCCTTACATAACTCAAACTCTTACACTCACCCTCACCTAACCCTAACCCTACCCTTCAGACTAACCCTCACACTAACCCTAACCCTCACACATACCCTGACCCTAATCCTAAACCTATAACTTACCCTAACCCTCACCCTCACTCTAACCCTCACCCTAACCCTTACCCTAACCCTAACCCTAAACCGAAATCTAACCCTAACCCTAACACTCAACCTAACCCTAACCCTAACACTAACCTTAAACCTCACCCTAACCTTCACCCTATCCTAATCATAAAACTAACACTAACCCTCACCCTACCCCACACCCTAACCCTCACCTCACCCTAACCCTCAACCTCAACCTAACGCTAACCCTAACCCAAACCCTCACCCTTCTGCTCACCCTCACCCTAAGCCTAACCCTATCCCTAACTCTAATCCTAAACCTAACCCTACCCTTCACCCTAAATCTCATCCTAACACTAAACCTAACCCTAACACTCACACTAATCCTATACCTAACCCTAAACCTCACCTTCACCCTCACCCTCACCCTCAGCCTAAACCTAACTCAAACCCTAATCCTAACTCTAAGCCTCAGCCTCACCCACACCTTAACTCAAATGCTAATCCTTAACCTAGCATCACCCTCAACCTCACCCTAATCCCAAACCTAAATCTAGCCCTCACCCTAAACCCAACCCTCACCCTAACCCTAACCCTGACCCTAAACCTAAACCTTATCCTAAAACTAACCCTAATATTAACCCTAACCCTCACCCTAATTCTAACCCTAAACTTAACCCTAACCCTGGCCTAAACCTTAATCTCATCAAAAACCTAATCCTCACAATAAACCTAACCCTAACCCTAACCCTAACCCTCCCCCTCCCCCTAAACCTCACCCTAAACCTTACCCTCATCCGCACCCTAACCCTCACCCTAACCCTAACACTAACCCTCACTCTCACTCTATCCCTAAATCTAACTCTCACCCTCACCCTAACCCTCACCCTCACCCTCACCCTAACCCTAAACCTCAACCTAAACCTCACCCTAACCCTTACCCGCACTCTAACCCTAACCCTAACCCTAATCCAAACACTAACCCTCAACCTCACCCTCAACCTAACCCTAACCCGAAACCTAACCCTCACCCTCACACTCACCCTCACCTTCACCTTAAAACTCAGCCTCAGCCTGAACCTCACCCTAACCCTAATCCTAACATTAACCCTCACCCTAACCGTAATCTTGACCCTAACCCTGACCCTAACGCACACCCTAAACCTCAGCCTCACCCTGACCCTCAAGCTAACTCTCACCCTCACCCTAGCCCTCACCCTAATCCTTACTCTAACCCTAACCCTAACCCTCACCCTAAACCTAAACCTATCAGTAAACCTCAGCCTCACACTCAACCTAACCCTAACGCTAACCCTCACCCTCACCCTAACCCTAAACAAAACCCTAATCCTAAACCGCACCCTACCACTCACCTTAACTCTTAACCTAATCCTAACCCTCAACCTGAACCGAACTCTAAATCTAACCCTAAGCCACACCCTAATCAAAACCCTCACCCTAAACCTAACCCTAACCCTCATCCTCAACCTAACTGTCACCCTCACCCAAAACCTATCCCCAACCCTCACCCTCATACTAACCATCACCGTTACCCTTACCCTCAAGGTAACCCTAACCATAACCCTAACCCTCACACTAACACTAAGGCTAACACTAACCCTAACGCTACCACTCATCCTAACCCAAAACCTAAAACAACCCTAAACCTAACCCTCACCCTAACCCTTACCCTCACCCTTGCCCTCACCCTCATCTTTACCCTCACCCTAACCATAAACCTACCCCTCAACCTAACCCTCAACCTAAACCTAAACCTAACCTTAAGCCTCATGCTAACCTTAACCCTCACCTCACCCTCAGCCTAAACATAACCCAAACCCTAATCCTAAACCTAAGCCTCATCCTCACCCTCACCCTAACCCTAAACCTACCGCTCACCCAAATGCTCACCCTAAACCTAACCATAACCCTCACCCTAACCCTAACCCTAACCCTAAACCTTACCCTAAACCTAACCCTAACATTAACCCTAACCCTCACACTAAAACTAACTCTAAACTTAACGCTAAACATCACCCTAACCCTCATCCTAACCCTAACCCTCACCCTCCCCCTAACCCTCAACCTACCCCTTACCCTCATCCTCACCCTAACCCTCACAATAAACCTAACCCTCACCATCACACTCATGCTCAACCTCAGCCTACCCTAAACCTAACACTAATACAAACACTAACCCTCACCCTCACCCTCAAACTAACACTAATCCGAACCCTAAACCTCACCCTGACACTCACCCTCACCCTCAAATTAAAACTCAGCCTCAGCCTCAACCTCACCCTAAACCTAACCATAACCCTCACCCTAACTGTAACCCTGACCCTAACCCTAACCCTAACTCACACCCTAAACTTAACCCTCACCCTCATCCTCACCCAAAGCCTCACCCTCACATTAACCCTCACCCTAACCTTCACCTTAACCCTAGCCCTCACCCTAACTCTAACCCTCGACCTAATCCTCAGCCTCATTGTAACACTCACCCTAACCCTTACCCTCACCCTAACCCTAACCCTCACCCTAACCCTAACCCTCACCCTAACCCTAACCCTACCCCTCACCTTAACCCTCATCCTAACCCTAAGCCTAACACTAACACCCTAACCCTAACCCTAACCCTAACACTCACCCTCACCCTCAGCCTAATCCTAACCCTAACCCTCATCCTAACCCTATTCCTCACCCTCAACCTCACCCTAATTCTAATCTTAACCCTAACCCTTACCCTCACCCTAACCCTAACCCTGACCCTAACCCTAACCCTAACCAACACCCTAACCCTCACCCTCACCGTCACGCTAACCCTAACCCTAACCCTAACCCTCAACTTAACCCTCATCCTAACCCTAAGCCTAACCCTAACACTCACCCTAAATATAACCCTAACCATAACAATCACCCTGAACCTCAGCCAAACCCTAACCCTAACCCTAACCCTGTTCTTCACCCTCACACTCACCCTAATTCTAACCCTAACCCTAACCCTAACTCTACCCCTTATCATAACCCTCACCCTAACCCTAAACCAAACCCTAACAATCACCCTGACCGTCACCCTCAGCCTAACCTTAAACCTCACCAAAAAGCTTACGCTCACCCAACCCTAACCTTAACCCTAACCCTAACCCTAACACTCTCCCAAACCCTATCTTTAACACTAACCCTAAACCTAAACCTAACCCTAACACTAATCCTAAACCTAACACTCACACTCACCCTAAGCCTAAACCTAACAGTAAACCTCACCCTTACCCTCACTCTAACCCTAAACCTAAACCTCACCCTCACCCTAACCCTAACTCTAAATCTCACCCTAACCCAAACCCTCACCATAAACCTATTCCTAACCCGCACCCTCACCCTAACTCTAAACATCACCCTAACCCTCAACCTAACCCTAACTCTAACCCTATCCCTCAACCTCAACCTAACCTCACCCTAACCCTTAGGCTCACCCTAACCCTAACCTTATGTCTAACCCTCACACTATTCCTAACCCTCACCCTAACCCTAACCATACCCCTCACTCTGACCCTCACCCTAGCACTAATACTAACCCAAACCATCACCCTAACCCTAAACCTCAACCTCACTCTAACACACCCTGTCACCCTAAACCTCACACTTACCCTAACCCTCACCCACAACCCAAATCTCACCCTCACCAAAACCTCACCCTATACCTAACCCTAAGGCTATCCCTCACCCTAAACATCACCCTAACTCTAACCCTCAACCTAATCCTAAACCTAAACCTCACCCTAAAGTTAACCCTCACCCTAAACTTCACCCACACTCTAATCCTAACCCTAACCCTAACCCTAGATCTTACCCTAACCCTAACACTAATCCTCACCCTAACCCTCACCCTAAGCCTAAACCAAACCCTAACCCTAATCCTAACCCTAACTCTCACCCTCACCATAAACCTAACCCTAATCTTTACCCCAACCCTCACCCACATCCTTACCCTAACCCTAACCATAAGCCTAACCCTAACCCTCAAACTAACCCTAACCCTAACACCCACCCTAACCCTCATCCTAACCCTAATCCGAACCCTAACCCTAATCCACACCCTAGACCTCAACCTAACCTTAACCCTAATCCTAACCCTCATCCTTAACCTAACCCTCAGCCTAAACATTGCCCTCAGCCTCACCCTAACCCTAATCCTCACACTAACCCGAAACTTCACCCTAACCCTCACGATAACCCTAATCCTACCCCTCACCCTCACCCTAACCCTAACCCTAATGCTAACCCTCACCCTTACAATAAGCCTCACCCTCACGCTAAACCTCACTGTCAACCTAACCCTCACCCTAATCCTAACCCTCACCCACACCCTAACCCTCATCATCAACCTCACCTTCAACCTCACCCTAACCCTAATCCTAACCCTAACCCTCACCCTAACACTAACCCTCACCCTAAACATAACCCTGACCCTAACCGTAACACTCACCCTCATCCAAAACCTCACCCTAAACCTTACCCTCACCCTAAATCTAACCCTCACACTAAACCTAACCCTCACCCTAATCCTAACCCTAACCCTCACCCGTACACTTATCCTGACCCTAATCCTCACCCTAAACCTAACCCAAAACTTAACCCTCAGCCTCACAATAATCCTCATCTTCACTCTAACCCTCACCCTAAACCTAACCCTCACCCACACCCTAACCCTCAACATCACCCTCACCCTCACCCAAAACCTCACCCTTAACCTAGCCCTCACCGTAACCCTAACCCTAAACCTTACCTAACCGAAACCCTCACACTCACACTCACCCTAACACTTACACTCACCCGAACCCTCATGCTAACCCTAACCCTCACCCACACCCGCACCCTCACGGTCACCCTCACCCTAACCCTAACCCTCAAGCTCACCCTAACCCTTACCCTTACCTTAACCCTCATCCTCACCCGAACCCTCACCTCAGGGTAACCCTCACCCTCACTCAAAACATCACCCTAACCCTAACCATCACGCTAATCCTATCCCTATACCTCACCCTAAACCTAAAACTAACGCTAAACCTCACCCTCAACCTAACCCTCACCCTAAACCTTAACCTCACCCTAATCCTCACACAAACCCTAACCCTAACCCTCATCCTCACCCTAACCCTCACCCTCACTCGAACCCTCACCTCACGGTAACCCTCAACTTCACCCAAAACATCACCATAAAACTATCCCTCATCCTAACCCTAACCCTAAACCTATCCCTAAGGCTAACCCTCCCTCTAACCCTCAAACTCACCCTAATACTCACCCTAATCATAACCATAACACTTACCTAAACGAAACTCTCACCCTCACCCTCACTCTCACCCTAAACCTCATCCTCATGTAGCCCTCAGCCTAACGCTAACCCTAACCCTAACATTCAACCTCACACTCACTCTCACCCTGAAACTATCCCTAACCTAAAAACTAATCCTAACCCTAAACTTGACCCTGACCCTCACCCTCACCCTAAAGCTAACACTAACCCTCACCCTCACCCTAACGCTCAACCTAACCCTTACCCTAGCCCTAACCGTAAACCTAACCCTCACCCTACCCCTCACCCTAACCCTAACCCTAAACATCACCCTCTCCCTAAACATTACTGTCACCCTAACCCTCATCCTAAACCTATCCCTAACACTAACCCTAACCCTCACCCTAACCCTCACCCTAAACCTAATCCTAACCTTAAACATTACCTTAACCCTAACACTCACCTCATCCTAAACCTCAACCTAACATTTACCCTCACCCTCACTCTAACCCTAAACCTAACCCTCACCCTCAGCCTAACCCTAACCCTAACTCTCACCCTAACCCTAACTGTCACCCTAAACCTAATCTTAACCCAAAACCTCACCCTAAGTCTAAACCTCTCTAACCCTAACACTAACCCTAAACCTCACCCTCACCCTAAACTACAGCCTAAACCTTACCCTCACACTAACACTCACACTAACCCTAACCCTCACACTAACCCTAACCCTAACCCTAACCCTAAACATCACCCTAACCCTCACCCCAACCCTAAACCTCACCCTCATCCTAACCCTCACCTAACCCTTAACCTCACCCTAAACATAACCCTAACCCTCACACTAACCTTAACCCTCACCCTAACCCTAACCCTACCCTTCATCCTAACCCTCATCCTGACCCTAATCCACACGCTAAACCTAACCCTAACCCCAACTCTCATCCTCACACTAACCCTAACCCTAAGCCTAACCCTCACCCTATCCCTAACCCTCACCCTAACCCTAACACTCACACTAACCATAACCCTCACCCTAACCCTAACCCTACCCCTCATCCTAACCCTCATCCTGACCCTAATCCTCACGCTAAACCTAACCCTAACCCCAAACCTCAGCCTCACCCTAACCCTCACTGTCACTCTAACCCTCACCCTAACCCTAACCCTCACCCACACCCTAACCATCAACCTCACCCTCACTCTCACCATAAAACTCACCCTTAACCTACCCCTTACCCTAACCCTAACCCTAATCCTTACCTAACTGAAACCCTCACCCTCAACCTCACCCTCACCCTAACCATATCCCTCACCCTCACCCTAACACTTACCCTCACCCTAACCCTAACCCAACCCCTGAACCTAATCCTCATCCTGACCCTAATCCTCACCCTAAACCTAACCCTAAACCTAACCCTCAGCCTCACCATAACCCTCACCGTCATTCTAAGCCTCACCCTAAACCTACCCCTCACCCAAACCCTTACCCTCAACCTCACCCTCACCATCACCCAAAACATCACCCTTAACCTAGCCCTCACCGTAACCTTAACCCTAAACCTTACCTAACCGAAACCCTCACACTCACACTCACCCTCACCCTAACACTAACACTCACCTTCACCCGCACCCTCACGGTCACCCTCACCCTAACCCTAATCCTCACCCTCAACCTAACCCTTACCCTCACCCTACCCCTCACCCTCACCTGAACCCTCACCTCAGGGTAACCCTCCCCAACACCCAAAACATCACCCTAAACCTAACCATCACCCTAACCCTAAACCAAAACTTCACCATCAACCTTAACCTCCCTCTAACCCTCAAACTCACCCTAATCCTAACCATAACCATAATCCTAACCCTTACCTAACCGAAATCCTCACCCTCACCCTCACCATCAACCTAACCCTCACCCTCACAGTAGCCCTCAGCCTAACCCTAACCCGAACCCTCACCCTCACACTCACCCTCACCCTCAGACTATCCCTAACCCTAAAACTATTCCTAACCCTAAACTTCACCCTGACCCTCACCCTCACCCTAAACCTAACCCTAACCCTCACCCTAACCCTAATGCTCACTCTAACACTTACCCTAACAGTAACCGTAAACCTAACCTTCACCCTACCCCTCACCCTCACCCTAACCTTAACCATCACCCTCACCCTAACCTTCAAACTAACCCTTACCCTCACCCTAGCCCTCATCCTAAACCTTTCCCTAACACTAACCCTAACCCTCCCCCTAACCCTAATCTTAACCTTAAAGATCACCCTAACCCTAACACTCACCTCATCCTAACCCTCAACCTAAACCCAAACACTCATCCTAAGTCTAAACCTCACCAAAAGCCTAACCGTAACCCTAAACCTCACCCACACCCTAACTTCACGCTAACCTTTACCCTCACACTAACCCTCACACTAACCCTACCTATAACCCTAACCCTAACCCTCACACTAACCCTAACCCTAACCCTAACAATAAACATCACCCTAACCCTCTCCCTCACCCTAACCCTAAACCTCACCCTCATCCTAACCCTCACGCTAACCCATAGTCTCACCCTAACCCTAACCCTCATCTTGAACCTAATCCTCACCCTAAACCAAACCCTAACCCTAACCCTCAGCCTCACCCTATCCCTCACCGTCACTCTAACCCTCACACTAACCCTAACCCTCACCCACACCCTAACCCTCAACCTCACCCTCACTCTCACCATAAACCTCACCCTTAAATTAGCCCTTACCGTAACCCTAACCCTAAACCTTACCTAACTGAAACCCTCACCCTCACCCTCACCCTAATCATAAACCTCACCCTGACCCTAACACTTACCCTCACCCTAACCCTCACGTTAACCCTATCCTTCACCCTCACCCTCACCCTCACCCTAATCATAAACCTCACCCTGACCCTAACACTTACCCTCACCCTAACCCTCACGTTAACCCTATCCTTCACCCTCACCCTCACCCTCACGGTCACAGTCACCCTAAACCTAACCCTTACCCTCACCCTAACCCTCACCCTCACACTCACCCTCACCTCACGGTAACCCTCACCCTCACCCAAAACATCACCCTAAACCTAAACGTCACCCTAACCCTAACTCTAACTATCACCATAACCCTAACCCTCCCTGTAACCCTCAAACTCACCCTAATCCTCACCCTAACCATAACCCTAACCCTTACCTAACCGAAACCCTCAACCTCACCCTCAACCTAACCCTAACTCTTATGATAACCCTAACCTTAACCCTAACTCTTACCCTAACCCTAACCCCAAAACTCACCCTCACCCAAACCCTAACCCTCACCCTAACCCTCACCCTAAACCTCACCCTAACCCTAAAAATAACCCTAATCCTCACCCTCACCCTAACCCTCACCATAAATCTTAACCTCATCCTAATCCTCACACAAACCTTAACCCTAACCTTCATCCTCAACCTAACCCTCACTCTCACTCGAACCCTCACCTCATGGTTACACTCACCCTCACGCAAAACATCCCCCTAACCCTTACCTTCACCCTAACCCTAACCCTAACACTGTCCCTAACCCTAACACTCCCTCTAACCCTCAAACTCAACCTAAACCTCACCCTAACCCTTACCCTCACCCTACCCCTCACCCTAATACTCATGCTAACCCTAACCTTAACAGTACTGCTCAACCTGACAATAACCCTAACCCTGTCCATAACTCTAACCCTCACACTCACCCTATCACTCTAACCCTCACCCTACCCTAATCCTCACTGACACCCTAACCCTCACCCTCACCCTAAACATCTTCCTCAAAGTAGCCATCATCCTAACCCTAACCCTAACACTCACCCTAATCCTAACCCTCACCCTAACCCTCACCTTCATCCTAACCCTCACAATAACCCTTACCCTCAACCTAAACCTAACCCTAAATCTAACCCTCACACTTACCCTTACCCTCACCCTAACCCTCAACCTCACCCTATCCCTAACCCTAACCCTCACCCTAACCCTCACCCTAACCCTAACCCTAACCCTAACCCTCATCCTCACCCTAACCCTCACTCTAACCCTAACCTTATCCCTAAACCTCAACCTCATCCTAAACCTCACCCTTACCCTTACCCTCACGGTAAACCTAACCCTAACCATAAACCTAACCCTCACACTAACTCTAACCCTCACACTAACACTCAACTTCAGCCTATCCCTAACCCTAACCCTAAACCTAACCCTCCCGCTTACCCTTAGCCTCAGCCTCACCCTAAACATCACCCTAATTCTAACTCTCACCTTATTCCTAAAGCTAACCCTCAACCTAATGCTAACCCTCACCCTAAACTTCACCCACACTCTAATCCTCACCCTAACCCTAACCCTAAATCTTACCCTAACCCTAATCCTCACCCTCACCCTCAACCTCAGCTTAACCCAAACCCTAACCCTAATCCTAACCCTAACCCTAATCCTCACCCGCACCCTAACCCTCACCCTAACCCAAACCCTCACCCTAACCCTAACCCTAACCCTAATCCTTACCCAAACCCTAAACCTCACCCTAAACTTTACCCGAACCCTAACCGTAAACCTAACCCTCACCTTACTCCTCACCCTAACCCTAATTCAAACCATCACCCTAACCCTTACCCTCACCCTAACACTCGTCCTAAACCTATCCCTAACACTAACCTTAAACGTCACCATAACCCTCACCCTAACCATAATCCAACCTTAAACATCACGCTAACCCTAACACTCACCTCATGCTAACCGTCAACCTAACACTTACCCTCACCCTAACTCTAACCCTAAACCTAACCCTCACCCTCAACTTAACCCTAACTCTAACTCTCACCCTAACCCTAACCCTCACCCTAAACCTGACCCTATCCCAAACCCTCACCCTAAGTCTAAACCTCACACTAACCCTAATCCAAACCCTAAACCTCACCCTCACCCTAACCTTCACCCTAACTTTACCCTCACCCTAACCCTCACACTAACCCTAACTCTAACCCTAACCCAAACCCTCACACTAACCCTAACCCTAACCCTAACCCTAAACATCACCATAGTCCGCACCCTCACCCTAACCCTAAAACTCACCCACATCCAAACCCTCACCCTAACACTTACCCTCACCCTAACCCTTACCCTCACCCTAAACCTAACCCTAACACACTCCCTAACCCTCACCCTCCTTCTAACCCTCAAACTCAACGTAACCCTCACCCTAACCCTTAACCTCACCCTAACCCTCAAGCTAAGCCTAAGCCTAACACTAACATTAACCCTAAACTTAAACATTACCCTAACCCTAACCCTCACCCTCATCATAACCATCAGCCTTACAATTACCCTACCCCTAGCCCTAACCGTAACCCTAAACCTCATGCTCACCTAACCCTTACCCTCACCGTAAACCTAACCCTAACCCAACCCCTCACCCTAACCCTCATGCTAACCCTAAATTTAACAGTAATTCTCACCCTGACACTAAACCTAACCTTAACTCTAACCCTCATCCCCACCCTAACACTCTAACCCTCACCTTACCCTAATCCTCACCGACACCCTAACCCTCACCCTCACCCTAACCCTCACCCTCACAGTAGCCATCAGCCTAACCCTAACCTTAACCCTAACACTCACCATAATCCTAACCCTCATCCAAACTCTCAACTTTATCCTAACCCTCACAATAACCCTTACCCTCAACCTAAACCTAACCCTAAACCTTACCCTCACACTAAACTTTACCCCAAACCTAATCCTCACCCTCACCCTCACCCTAACCCTAACCCTCACCCTAAGCCTCACACTAACCCTAACCCTAACCCTAACCCTCAGCCTCATCCTAACAATCCCCCTTACCCTTACCCACACGTTAACCCTAACCCTAACCCTAAACCTAACCCTCACACTAACTCTAAACCTTACACTAACACTCACCCTCAGTCTAACCCTAAACGTTACCCTCACCCTACCCTAACACTAACACTAACCCTAACACTCACCAAAACCCTAACCCTAACACTAACCTTAAAACTAACCCTAACCCTCACCCTCACCCTAACACTAACCCTAACCCTTACCCTAAACTTAACGCTCAAACTCACTGTCACCCTAACACTCACCCTAACCCTAACCTTCACCCACACCCTAACCCTCACCTGAAAACTCACCCTCACCCTAAAACTCACCCTCACACTAAACATCACCCTAACCCTAACCCGCACCCTAAACCTGACCCTAAACCTCACCCTCACCCTAACCCTAACCCTAACCCTCAACCTCACCCTAACTCTATGCCTAACCCTAATCCTAACACTAATACTAAACATAACACTCTCACACTAAACCTAAACCTATAACTAAACCTCACCCTTACACTCATTCTAAATCTAACACTAACCCTCACCCTCACCGTAACCCTAAACAAAACCCTAACCCTCACCCTTCCCCTCACCCTAACACTTACTCTAAACCTAAACCTCATCCTCACTCTAAGTCTAAACCTAACCGTAAACCTCACCCTAACCCTAACACTCACCCCAAACCTAAACCTAAATTTCATCCTCACCCTAACACTCACCCTCAACCTAAGCCTATCCCTAACCCTCACCCTCATCCTAACCCTCACCCTTACCCTTACTCTTACGTTACCCCTAATCCTAACCCTAAACCTAACCCTCACACTAACACTAAGGCTCACACTAACCCTAACAGTACCCCTCAACCTAACCCTCAACTTAAACCTAACTCTATCTCTTACCCTAACCCTAACCTTAACCCTCACCCTAACCCTCAACCTCCCACTCACTCTCACCCTTAACCTTACCCTTAATCTACCACTCACCCTAACTCTCAACCTAAACCTAACCCTGAAACTAACCCTCACCCTCATCATCAGCCTAACCCTAACCCAAACCCTAATCCTAAGCCTAAGCCTCACCCTCACCCTCACCCTAACCCTAACCCCAACCATAACCCTCCCCACCCCCTCCCCGTAACCATAAACCTAATCCTAACCTCACCTTAACATAACCATTACCCTCACCCTAATCCTAACCCCAACCCTAACCCTAACCCTTACCCTAAACCTAACCCTAACATTAACCCTAACCCTCAAACTAAACCTAACCCTAAGCTTAACCCTAACCCTAACCCTCCTCCTCACCCTAAACCTCAACCTAACACTTACCCTCATCCTTACCCTAACCCTTACAATAAACTTAACCCTAAGCCTCACCCTCACACTCACCCTCACCCTCACTTTAAACCTCATTCTCAGCTTCAACCTCACCCTAACCCTAACCCAAAACCTCACCCTAACCGTAACCCTGACCCTAACATTAACCATAACACACACCCTATCCCTCACCCTATCCCTAACCCTCAACCTAACCCTAACCCTACCCCTCACCTTAACCCTTATCCTAACCCTAACACTCTCCCTAACCCTGACCCTAACCTTAACACTCACCCTCACCCTCAGCCTAACCCTAACCCTAACTCAAATCTTAACCCTATAACTCACCCTCATCCTCACGCTAATTCTAACCCTAAACCTAACTTTAATCCTCAACCTCACCCTATCCCTAACTCTAACTTTCACACTAATGCAAACACTCAACCGAACCCTAACCTTAATCGTCACCCTCAACTTAAATCTAAACCTCACCCTAACCTCAACCTAACCCTAACTCTAACCCTAACCCTAAACCTCACCCTAAACCTCACCCTAACCCTTACCCTCACTCTAACACTAAACTTAACCCTAACCCTCACACTAATCCTAACCCTCACATTAACCCTATCTATACCCCTCACTCTACCACTCACCCTAAACCTCAACCTCACCCCAACCCTCACACTAATCCTAATGCTAACCCTAACCTTCAACCTAAAACTAACCTTAACCCTCTCCCTCACTCTAACCACCCCTGTCAAATTAACCCTCGCCTTTAACCTAACCATCACCCACAACCTAACCCTCACCCTCACCCTAACCCTCACCCTATCCCTAACCCTAAACCTAAGCCTAACCCTGACCCTCAAACTCACCCTCAACATTACCCTTACCCTAACCCTCACACTAGCCCTCACCCTAACACTCATACTAACCCTAAACCGTACTCTCACCTTACCCTCATCCTAACCTTACCCTCACCCTAACCCTATCCCTAACCATAACACTCACACTAAACCTAACCCTCACACTAACCCTAACCCTACCCCTCACACTAACCCTAAACCTAAACCTAACCCTAAAACTCACCCTAACCCTAAGCCTAATCCTAACCCTCACCCTCACCCTAGCCCTCACCCAAACCCTAATCCTTACCCCAACCCTCACCCTAACCCTAAAACTCACCCTATCACTAATCCTCACCCTCACCCTAAACCTTACCCTAAACCTAACCCTAACATTAACCCTAACTCTCACCCTAAACTTAACCCAAAACCTCAACCTAACCTTCATCTTAACCCTAACCCTAAACCTAACCCTCCCCCTCCCCCTAACCCTAAACTTAAACCTTACCCTCATCCTCACCCTAAACCTCACAATAAACCTATCCCTCACTCTAACCCTAACACTAAACATCACCCTCACCCTCACCCTAACCCCTCAGCCTAACCCTAATCCAAACACTAACCCTCACCCTCACTCTCAACCTAACCCTAACCCAAACCCTAAACCTACCCTCACACTCAACCTCACCCTCACCTTAAACCTCAGCCTCAGCCTCACCCTCAACGTAACCCTAACCTTAACCTTAACACTCCCACTAACCCTAACTCTGACCCTAACCCTAACCCTAACCACACCCTAACCCTCACACTCACCCTCACCCTCACCCTAAACCTCAACCTCACCCTAGCCCTCACCCCAATCCTAAATCTAACCCTAACCCTCACCCTAACCCTAACCCTCACCCTAAACCTCATCCTCATCATAACCATCACCCTAAACCTTATCCTCACCCTCACCCTAAACTTCAAACTAACCCTAACCCTCACCCTAACCCTAACCCTACTCCTCACCTTAAACCTCATGCTAACCCTAACACTCATCCTAACCCTAACCCTAACCCTAACACTCATTCTGACCCTCAGCCTAACCCTAAAGCTAACCCTAATGCTAACCGTATTCCTCACCCTAATTCTAACCCTAACCCTAACGCTAACCGTAACCCTCACCCTCACCCTCACCCTCAGACTAAACCTAACCCTCACCATAAAGCTTACCCTCACCCTACCCTAACCCTAAACCTAACCCTAAACCTAACTCTCACCCAAACCCTAATCCTAACACTAAACCTAAATCTAACCCTAACCCTCACACTCACCCCAACACTCACCCTAATCCTTACCCTAATCCTAACACTCAAACTCACCGTCACTCTAACACTCACCCTAACCCTAACCCTCAACCCTACCCAAACCCGAACCCTCGACCTAACCATCACCCTCACACTAAACATCACCCTAACCCTAACCTGCACCCTAACCCTAACTCTCAAACTATGCCTAAACCTAACCCTCAGCCTAAACCTTACCCTAAACCTAACACTCACCCTCACCCTAACCCTCATCCTTACCCTTACCTTCACCCTCACCCTATAAGTAATCCTAACACTAACCCTCACCATAACCCTCATCCTAACCCTAAACCAAACCCTAAACCTCACCCTAACCTGCACCCTAACCCTAACTCTCAAACTATGCCTAAACCTAACCCCCACCCTAAACCTTACCCTAAACCTAACACTCACCCTCACCCTAACCCTCATCCTTACCCTTACCTTCACCATCACCCTATAAGTAATCCTAACACTAACCCTCACCATAACCCTCATCCAAACCCTAAACCAAACCCTAAACCTCACCCTAACCCTCACCCTAACCCTAACCCTAACCCTCACACTCAAACTAACCCTCACACTAACACTTACCTTCACCCTAACCTTAACATTAACCTTCACATTAACCCTACCCCTCACCCTAACCCTCATCCTAACCCTAACCCTAACCCTAACCGTCACCCTCACCCTAAACCTAACCCTAACCCTAACCCTCAACCTAACCCAAATCCTCACCCTCACACTCTCCCTCACCCTCAGTCTAACCCTAACACTAACCGTAATCCTAACCCTAACCCTCATCCTCACCATCACCCTAACCCTCAACCTAAACCAAACCCTAAACCTAACCCTCACCCTAACCCTAACCCTCACACTGACCCTTAACGCTAACCCTAAACCTAACCCTCACCTTCACCCTAACCCTAAACAAAACCCTAACCGTAAATCTCTCCCTACTCCTCACCCTAACCCTTAACCTACCCCTAATCCTCACCCTCACCCTAACCCTAAAACTAACCCTCACCCTCACCGTAATCCTAACCCTCAACCTAACCCTAACCCTAAAACTAAATCTCACCCTAACACACACCCTCACCGTAAACCTATCCCTAACCCTCACCCTCATCCTAAGCCTAACCCTTACCATCACGGTAACCCTAACCCTAACCCCAATCCTAACCCTCACACTAACACTAAGGCTCACACTAACGCTAACCCTACCCCTCATTGAAAACTCAACCTAAAGCTAACCCTAAACCTAATGCTCACGCTAACCCTCACCCTCACCCTCAGCCTAAACCTAACCCAAACCCTAATCCTAAACCTCAGCCTCACCCTCAACTTCACCCTCACCCTAAACTTAACACCAACCCTAAACCTCACCCTCACCCTCACCCTCACCCTAAACCTAACCCTAACCCTCACCCTAACCCTAAACCTCACCCTAAACCAAACCGTAACGCTCACCCTAACACTAACCCTTACCCTTACCCTAAACCTAACCCTTACATTAACTCTAACCCTCACCCTAAACCTAAACCTAAACTTAACCCTAACTCTCACCCTAACCCTAACCCTAAACCTCCCCCTCACCCTAAACCTCAACCTAACCTTTACCCTCATCCTCAACCTAATCCTCACAAGAAACCTAGCCCTCAACCTAACCCTAATACTAAACCTCACCCTCACCCTGACGCTCACCCTCACCCTAACCCTAAACCTAACACTAATCCTAACACTAATCCTCACCCTCACCCTCAAGCTAACCCTAAACCGAACCCTACTCCTGACCCTCACACTCACCCTCATCCTCAAGTTAAACCTCAGCTTCAGCCTAACACTAACCATAACCCTTCCCCTCACCCTAACACTTAAACTAACCCTAAAGCTCACCCTCACACTAACTCTAAACCTAATCCTTACCCTCACCCTAACCGTAACCCTGATCCTAACACTAACCATAACTCACACCCTAACCCTCACCCAAACCGTAACCTTCACCCAAACCCTAAACCTACCCCTCATCTTAACCCTTATCCTAAACCTAAGCCTAACCCTAACATTCACCCTAACCCTAACCTAACCCTAACACTCTCCCTCAACCTCAGCATAACCCTAACCCTAACTCTAATAATAAACCTATACCTGATCATCACCCTCACCCTAATTCTAACCCTAAACCTAACCCTAACCCTCACCCTCAATCTAACCCTAACTCTAACTCTCACCCTAACCCTAACCCTCCCACTAACCCTAACCCTAACCGTCACCCTCACCCTAAATCTAAACCTTACTCTAACCCTCAACCTAACCCTAACTTTAAACCGAAACCGAAACCTCACCCTAACCCTTACCCTCATTCTAACCCTAACCCAACCCTAACCCTCACACTAATCCTAACCCTCACACTAATCCTAACCCTCACCTCAACCCTAACTATACCCCTCACCCTAACTCTCACCCTAACATTAATATGAACCCTAACCTTCACAGTAACCCTAAACTTAACCATCGCTCTCACTCTAACCCTCCCTGTCAACCTAACACTCTCCTTTACCCTAACCCTCACCTACAATCCAACCCTCCCCGTCACCCAAACCCTCACCCTATCCCTAACCCTAACCCTAACCCTAACCCTAACCCTAAACCTCACTCTCAACCTCACCCTCAACCTAACCCTAACCCTAAACCTCACAGTAACCCTCACCCTAACACTCATGCTAACCCTAAACCTCACTCTCACCCCACCCTCATCCTAACCCTTACCCTCACCGTAACCCTATCCCTAACCATAACACTCACACTAAATATAACCCTCACCCTACCCCTCACCCTAACCCTAAACCTAACCCTAACCCTCACCCTAACCCTAACACTCACCCTCACCCTAACCCTTACCCTAAACCTAACCCTAATATTAACCCTAACTCTCACCCTAAACCGAACCCTTAACTTAACCCTCACCCTCACCATAACCCTCACCCTAACCCTAACCCTAATCCTAACCCTGCCCCTCACCCTAACCCTAAACCTAACCCTTACACTCATCCTCACCCAAACCCTCACCATTAACCTATCCCACACCCTAACCCTAACACTACCCATCACCCTCACATTCACCATCACCCTCAGCCTAACCCAAAACCTAACCCTAATCCAAACACTAACACTCACAGTCACCCTAAACCTAACGCTAACCCAAAACCTAACCCTCCCCTCACACTGCCCCTCACCCTCACCTTAAACCTCAGCCTCAGCCTCACCCTCAACTTAACCCTAAACTTAACCCTAACACGCACCCTAAACCTAACCCTAACCCTAACACTCATTTTGACCCTCAGCCTAAACCTTACCCTCACCCTAATCCTAACCCTATTCCTCACCCTCACACTCACCCTAATTCTAACCCTAACCCTAACCCTAGCTATACCCCTCACCCTAACCCTCACCCTAACCCTAAACCTCACCCTAACACTCACCCTCACCCTCACCCTCATCCTAAGCCTATCCCTCAACCTAAATCTTACCCTCACCCTACCCTAACCCTAAACCTAAACCTAACCCTAACACTCACCCAAACCCTAATCCTAATACTAACACTAACCCTAACCCTAACCATCACACTCACCCTAACACTTACCCTAAACCTTACACTCAAACTCACTGTCACTCTAACATTCACCCTAACCCTAACCCTCACCCGCACCCTAACCCTCACCCTCACCCGAACGCTCACCCTCAACCTAACCATCACCCTCACACTAAACATCACCCTAAACTTAACCCTCAACCTCACCCTAACCCTAACTCTAACTCTCACCCTAACCCTAAAACTCACCCTAACCCTAACCCTAACCGTTACCCTCACCATAAATCTAAACCTCACCCTAACCATCAACCTAAAACTAACTCTACCCCTAACATTAAACCTCACATTAAACCTCACCCTAACCCTTACCCTCACTCTAAACCTAAACCTAAACCTCACACTAATCCAAACCCTAACCTTAACACTTGCCCTCACTCTAACCCTCCCTGCCAACCTAACCCTCACCTTTACCTTAACTGTCACCCACAACCCAACCCTCACCCTCACACAAACCCTCACCCTATCCCTAACCCTAACCCTAACCCTAACCCTCACCCTCAACCTCACCCTCAACTTTACCCTCAACCTAACCCTCACACTAACCATCACCCTAACACTCATGCTAACCCTAAACCTCACTCTCACCCTACCCTCATCCTAACCCTTACCCTCACCCTAAACCTATCCCTAAGCATAAAACTCACAATAAACCTAACCCTCACCCTAAACCTAACCCTACCCCTCACTCTGACACTAAACCTAACCCTAACCCTAAAGCTCACCCTAAACCTAAGCCTAAACCTAACCTTCACCCTCACCCTAACCCTAAACCTAAACCTAACTGTAACCCTAACCCTCATGCTAACTCTCATCCTAACCCTAAACCTAAGCCTAAACCTAACCTTCACCCTCACCCTAACCCTAAACCTAAACCTAACTGTAACCCTAACCCTCATGCTAACTCTCATCCTAACCCTAAAGCTAACCCTAACCCTCACCCTCGCCCTAACCCTAACCCTAAACCTAAACGTAACCCTCACCCTCACCCTAACCCTAACCCTAACCCAAACCTTACCCTAAACCTAACCTGAACATTAACCCTAAACCTCACCCTAAACCTAAAACTAAACTTAACCCTAACTCTCACCCTAACCCTCACCCTAACCCTAACCCTAACTCTCCCCCTCACCCTAAACCTCAACCTAACCATTACCCTCATCCTTACCCTAACCCTTACAAGAAACCTAACCCTCACACTAATCCTAACACTAAACCTCACCTTCACCTTCACGCTCACCCTCAGCCTAACCCTAACCCTAACACTAGTCCAAACACTAACCCTCAACCTCACCCTCAAGCTAACCCTAACCTGAAACCTAACCCTGACCCTCAACCTCACGTTAAACCTCAGCTTCAGCCTCAAACTCACCCTAAACTGAACCATAACCCGAAACCTCACGCTAACTCTAAACCTCAACCTAACCCTCAACCTAATCCTAACTCTAACCCTAACCATCAGCCTGACCCTGGTCCTCACCCTAACCCTAACCATCACCCTAACTCTAACCCTCACCCTAACCCTCACCCTCATCCTAACCCTCACCCTAACCCGTACTCTTACACTAACCCTAGGCCTCACCCTAACCGTAAAGCTACCCCTCTCCTTAACCCTCATCCTAAACCTAAGCCTAACCCTAACACTCACCCTAACCCTACCCTAACCCTAAACCTCACCCTCACCCTAACCCTAACCCTATCCCTAACCATAACACTCACACTAAACCTAATCCTCACCCTAACCCTAACCCTACCCCTCACACTAACCCTAAACCTAATCCTAACCCTAAACCTCAACCTAACCGTAAGCCTAATCCTAACCTTCACCCTCACCCTAGCCCTAACCCTTACCAAAATCCTAAACCGAACCCTTACCCTAACCCTAAACCTCAACCTAACCCTAACCCTCATCCTCACCCTAACCCTTACCCTAAACCTAACCCTAACATTAACCCTAACTCTCACCCTAAACCTAACCCTTAACTTAACCCTAACCCTCACCCTAACCCTCACCCTTACCCTCACCCTATCCCTCACCCTAACCCTAAACCTAACACTCACCATCATCCTTACCATAACCCTCACAGTAAAGCTATCCCTCACCCTAACCCTAACACTAACCATCACCCTCACACTCACGCTCACCCTCAGCCTAACACTAACCCTAAACCTAATCCAAACACGAACCCTCACCCTCACCCTCAACCTAACCCTATCCCGAAACCGAAACCTCGCCCTCACACTCACCCTCACCCTCAACTTAAACCTCAGCCTCAGCCTCACCCTAACCCTAACCCTAACCCGAACCCTAACCCGAACCCTAAACGTAACCCTGACCCAAACCCTAAACCTAACCCACAACGTAATCCTCACCCTCACTCTCAACCTCACCCTAAATATCACCCTCACCCTAGCCCTCACAGTAATCCTAACTCGAAAACTAACCCTCACCCTAACGCAAAACCTCACGCTCATACTAACCCTCACCCTAAACACTACCCTCACCCTAACCCTAACACTCACCCTAACCCTAACCCTCAACCTACCCCTAACCCTACCCCTCACCTTAACCCTCATCCTAACCTTAAACCTAACCCTAACATTCACCCTAACCCTAACCCTAACCCGAACACTCAGCCTGAGCCTCAGCCTAACCCAAACCCTAACCCTCACCCTAATCCTAAAACTAACCCACTCCCTCACACTCACCCTAATTCTAACTCTAACCCTAACCCTAACTATACCCCTCACCTGAAACCTCAGCCTAACCCTAAACCTAAACCTAAGCCTCACCTTCACCGTCAGCCTCAGCCTAACCCTAACCCTCACCCTAAACCTTACCTGCAACCTATCCTAAACCTAACCCTAACCCTAAATTTCACCCAAAACCTAAACCTCACACTAACCTTAAAACTAACTCTAAACCTCACCCTCACCCTAACCCTTACCCTAAACCTAACCCTCAAACTCACCGTCACTCTAACACTCACCCTAACCTTAACCCTCACCCACAACCTAACCCTAACCCTACCCTCACCCTCACCCTAACCCTCACAGTAACCCTTACCCTCACCTTAACCCTAACACTATACCTCACACTAACCCTAACCCTCATCCTAACCATAACCCTATGCCTTACCCTACGCCTCATCCTAACCCTACACCTAAACCTAACACTCACTGTCAACCTCACCCTAAACCTAACCATCTCCCTATCCCAAAACCTCACCCTCACACTCACCCTCAGTCTAACCCTAACCCTAAACCTACCCTTAACCCTAATCCTAACCCGCATCCTCACCCTAACACTCACCCTCACCCTAAACCTATCCCTAACCCTCACCCTCATCCTAACCCTCATCCTTACACTTACAATCACGGTAACCCTAACCCTAACACTAATTCTAACCTCAAATTAACACTAAGGTTCACACTAAGCCTAACCCTATCTCTCACCCTAACCCTCAACCTAAAAGTTACCCTAACCCTAAACCTCAACCTAACCATAAACCTCAGCCTAACCCTCACCCTCAAACTCACCCTAAACCTAAACTTAACCCTCAGGCTAGCCCTTAACCTAAACTTAACCCTAACCCTAACACTCACGCTAACCCTCAACCTCACCCTCAGCCTAAACCCAACCGAAACACTAATCCTAACCCTAAGCCTCACCCTCACCCTCACCCTCACTCTAAACCTAATCCCAAACCTAACCCTCACTCTCACCCCCACCCTAACCCTAAACCTAACCCTAACCCTCACCCTAACCCTAACCCTCACCGTAAACCTAACCGTAACCCTCACCCTAAACATAACCCTAACCCTAACCCTTACCTTAAACCTAACACTAACATTATCCCTAACCTTAACCCTAAACCTAAACTTAACCCTAACCCTCATCCTCACACTAACCCTAACCCTCACCCTCACCCTAATCCTCAACCTAACCCTTACCCTCATCCTCACCTTAACCCTCACCATAAACTTAACCCTCGACCTCACCCTCACGCTCACCCTCTGCCTAACCCTAACCCTAACACCAATCCAAAAACTAATCCTCACCCTCACCCTCAAGTTAATCCTATTCCGAACCCTAACCCTCACCCTCACACGCACCATCAACCTCACCTTAAACCTCAGCTTCAGCATCAACCTCACCCTAACCCCAACCATAACCCTTGCAAAAGCGAAACCCTAATCCTAAATCTAACCCAAAACCCACACCCTAACCCTCACCCTCACCCTCACCCTCACCCTAACCCTCACCCTCACCCTAGACCTCAACCTAATCCTAACCCTAACTCTAACTCTCACCCTAACCCTAACCCTAAACCTAACACTCAACCTCACCCTAACTCTAAACCTCATCCTAAACCTCAACCTAATGCTAACTCTAGCCATAACCCTAAACCTCACCCTAAACCTCACCCTAATGTTCATGTTAACCCTAAACCTAACTCTCACCCTATCCTCATCCTAACCCTTACCCTCACCCTAACCCTATCCCTAACCTTAACCCTCACACTAGACCTAACCCTCCCCCTAACCCTAAACCTAACCCTCACACTAATCCTAACCCTAAACCTAATCTGCACTCTCAAGTTAACACTTACCCTCACCCTAACCCTCACCCTAACCCTAACCCTAATCCAAACCCTAAACTTAACCTTAAACATCACCCTAACCCTTACCCTAACCCTAAACCTCATCCTCATCGTAACCCTCACCCTAACAATTAGGCTCACCATAATCCGAAACCCGACCCTCACCCTCACCGTAACCCTTAACCTCACCATAACACTAACCCCAATCATAAAACTACTCCTCACCCTAAGCTTCATCCTAACCCTAACAGTAACCCTAATCCTCACCCTGTCCCTAACCCTAACCCGAACCCTTACCCTCACCCTCAATCTAAAAATCACTGTCACCCTAATCCTCACTCTACCCTAAACCTCAACGACACCCTAACCCTCACCCTCACCCTCACCCTCACCCTAACCCTCACCCTCACTCTAGCCCTCGGCCTGACCTTAAACCAAATCCTAATCATTACCCTAACCCTTAACCTAACCCTAACCATCACACTAACCCTAAGGTTAACACTGACCCTAACCCTAACCCTCACACTAACCCTCATCCTAAACCTAACCCTAACCCTCACGCTCATCCTAACCCTAACCCTAACCCTCACCCTAACCCTAAACCTCACCATCAACCTCACCCTCAACCTAACCCTAAACCTACCCCTCAACCTAAACCTCATCCTAACACTAACCCTAACACTAACACGCACACTAATCCTAAACCTAACACTAAACCTCACACTCAACCTCATCCTCACCCTAAGCTAACCCTACACGTCACACTAACCCTCATCCTAACCCTAACCATAACCCTAGCCCTAACCGTCACCCTCACCCTAAACCTAACCCTAACACTTACCCTCAACCTAAACCAAACCCTCACCCTCACCCTCACCCTCAGTCTAAACCTAACCCTAACCGTAATCCGAACCCTAACCCTCACCCTCACCCTCACCCTAACATCACCCTAAACCTAACCCTCAACCTAACCCTAACCCTCACTCTAAAACTCACGCTAACCCTAACCCTAACCCTCACGTTCACCCTAACCCTAAACTAAACCCTAACCCTAAACCTCACCCTAACCCTCACACAAACCCTTAACCTAACCCTAATCCTAAGCCTCACCCTAACCCTAAAACTAACCCTCATCCTCACCCTAACCCTAACCCTCACCCTAACCCTAACCCTAACCTTCATTCTCACCTGAACACTCACCTTCACCCTAAACATATCCCTAACCCTCACCCTCATCCGAACCCTCACCTTTACACTTACCCTCACTGTAACCCTAACCCTAAACCTAATCCTAACCCTCACACTTACACTAAGGCTCACACTAACCCTATCCCTACCCTGCACCCTAACCCTTAACCTAAACCTAACCCTGACCCTAACCCTCACCGTCACCCAAAACTTCACCCTACCCTAACACTCAGTGACACCCTCACCCTCACCTTCTCTCTCACCCTCACCATAAACCTCACCCTCACCCTAGCCCTCAGCCTAACCCTAAACCTAAACCTATCCCAAACGCTCACAATAACCCTAACCCTCACACTAACCCTAACACTACCCTTCACACTAACCCTCATCCTAAACCTAACCCTAACTCTCACCCTCACCCTTACCCTATAAATAACACTCACCCTAACACTAAACCTCACCCTCACCCGCAAACTCAACCTAACTGTAACCCTACCCCTTACCCTAAACCTCATCCTAAGCCTAACCCTAACCCTAACACTCACACTAATCCTAAACCTAGCCCTAAACCTCACCCTCACCCTCACTATCAGCCTATCACGAAACCTCACCCTAACCCACACCCTAGCCTAACCCTCACCTACACCCTAAACCTCACCCTCACCCTCACCCTAAGCCTCATCCTAAACCTAGACCTCAGCCTAACCCATACACTAACCCTAACACTAACCTAACCCTCCCCCTAACCCTCACCCTCACCCTAAACCTAAGCCTACGCCAAACACTCACCCTAACACTCAACCAAACCCTAACCCTAACACTAACCCTAACCCTTACTCTAACACTAACCTTTAGCCTAACCCTAACCCTCACCCTACCCTAACCATAACCCGAACCCAAACCCGAACCCTAAGCCTCACCCTCACCCTCACCCTAACTCTAAACCTCACCCTAACCTCTAAACCTTAACCTAATCATAACTCAAACACAAACCCTAAAACTCAAGCTAAACTTCACCGTAATCCTTACCCTCACTCTAACCCTAAACCTAACCCTAACCCTCACAGCAATCCTAACCTTCACCCTAACCCTAACTATACCCCTCACCCTAAACGTCACCCTAACACTAATATGAACCCTAACCATCACCCTAACCCTAACCTTAACCCTCACCCTCACTCTAACCCTCCCCGTCAATCTAACCCTCACCCTTACCCTAGCCCTCACCCACAACCCAACCCTCACCCTCACCTAAACCCTCACCCAATCCCTAACCATAACCGTAAACCTAACCCACAACCTCAACCTCACCCTCACAATAACCCTAACCCTAACCCTCATCCTAAGCCTAACCCAGACCCTAACACTAAACCTAACCCTAACCCTCACCCTCACCCTAACACTTACCCTAACCCTAAGCCTAATCCTAACCCTCACCCTCACCCTAACCCTCACCCTCACCCTCAAACTCACCCTAACCCTCACCCTTACACTACTCCTCACCCTAATCCTAACTTTGACCCTAACACTCACCCAAACCCTAACAATAACACTAAACCTAAACCTAACCCTCAAACACACCGTCACACTAACACTCACCCTAATCCTAATTCTCACCCACGACATAACCCTCACCCTCACCCGAACAGGAACACTCACCCTACACCTCACGCTCACACTAAACATCACCTAACCCTAACCCGCACACTAATCCTAACCCTAACACTCACGCTATCCCTAACCCTCACCGTCACCCTAACCATAAGACTCAGCCTAACCCTAAACGTCACCCTCATCCTAACCCTCACCATTCCACTTACCCTCAAGGTAAGCCTAACCCGAACTCTAACCCTCACACTAACCATAACTCTCAAACTAACCCTAACCCTACCCCTCACCCTAACCCTCATACTAAACCTAACACTAAAACTAACACTCACCCTAACACTAATCCTAACCCTAACTCTCACCCTCACCCTCACCCTCACCTTCACCTTAAACCTCAGCCTCAGCCTCAACCTCAACCTAACCCTAACCATAGCCATAACCCTCACCCTAATGGTAACCCTGACCCTAACCCTAAAACTAACCCACACCCTTACCCTCACCCTCACCCTCACCCTCAAACTAACCCTCACCCTCAACCTAGCCCTCACCCTAACCCTAACTCTAACCCTAACACTCACCCAAACCCTAAATCTAACACTCACCCTAACCCTAATCCTCACCCAAACCCTAACCCACACCCTCACCCTCACCCTCATCCTAAACCTAACCCTAAACCTAACCCTCACGCTAACATTAACCCTCACCCTCATGCTCAGCCTAATCCTAAGCCAAACTCTAATCGAAGCCTAAGCCTCACCCTCACCCTAACCCAAACACTAATCCTAACCCTAAGCCTCACCCTCAGCCTCACCCTAACCCTAAGCCTAAATCTAACCCTCACCCTAAACATTACCTTCTCCCTAAACCTAACAGTGACCCTCACACTAACACTAAGCCTAACTTTAACTTTCACCCTAACCCTAAACCTAACACACACCCTGACCCTCAGCCTAACCCTAACCCTAACCCAAAACTGAACCCTATTCCTCATGCTCACACTCACCCTAATTCTAAACCTAACTCTAACCCTAACTATACCCCTCACCTTAATCCTCACCCTAACCCTAAACCTAACCCTATCCCTCACCCTCACCCTTACCCTCAACCTAAACCTAACCCACACCCTAAAACTTACCCTCACCTTACCCTAACCCTAACCCTAACCCTACCCATAACAATCACGCAAACCCTAACCCTAACACTAACCCTAACCCTCACCCTCACCCTAACACTCACCCTAACCCTTAACCTAACCCTAACTCTCACCCTCAAACTCACCTTCACGCTAACCCACACAGTCAGCCTAGACCTTACCCTAAAACTAACTCTAACCCTAAACCTCATCCGAACCCTAACCCTCACCCTAAACCTACCCCTACCCCTCACCTTAACCCTCATCCTAACCCTAAGCCTACACCTAACACTCACCCAATCAATAACCTTAACCCTAACACTCAACCTGACACTCAGCCTAACACTAATACGAAACCTAACCACCACCCTAAACCTAACCTTATCCTTCACCATCACTCTAACCCTCCCCTTCAACCTAACCCTCACCTTTACCCTAACCCTCACCCACAACCCAAGCCTCACCCTATCCCTAACTCTAACCCTAAACCTAACCCTCACCCTCAAACTCACTCTCACCCTAACCCTAACCCTAACCCTACCATAACCCTAACCCAGACCCTAACCCTAACTATAACCCTCACCCTCACACTCACCCTAACCCTAACCCTAACCCTAAGCCTAAGCCTAATCCTAACCCTCACCTTCACACTAGCCCTCACCCTAACACTAATACTAACCCTAACCCTCACCCTAAACCTAAACCTCACCCTAACCCTAACCCTCACACTAACCCTAAAACTTACCCTAAGCATAAGGCTAACATTAACCCTAATTCTCACCGTAAACCTAAACTTTAACTTAACCCTAATCCTCACCCTAACCCTCAACCTAACACTAACCCTAAACCTAACCCTCTCCCTCACCCTAACCCTGAACCTAACCCTTACCTTCATCCTCACCGTAACACTCAAAATAAACCTAACCCTCACCCTAACCCTAACACTAACATTCACACTCACCCTCATGCTCACCCTAACCCTAACACTAATCCAAACACTAATCCTCACCCTTAAGGTCAACCTAACCCTAACCCGAACTCTAACCCTCACACTCACACCAAACTTCACCCTCACCTTAAACCTCATCCTCAGCCTAAACCTCACGCTAACCCTAACCCTAACCTAACCCTCACCCTCACCATAACCCTGACCCTAAACCCAACCCTAACCCACCCCCTATCCCTCACCCTCACCCTCACCCTCCCCCTAAACCTCACCCTCATCCTAGCCCTCAACCTAATCCTAACTCTAACCCTAACCCTCATCCTAACCCTAATCCTCACCCTCACCCTAACCCTTATCCTCATCCTAACAGTAACTCTCAACCTAACCCTAAATCTACCCTCACCTTAACTTTCATCCTAGTCCTAAGCCTAAACCTAACACTCACCCTAACCCTAACCCTAACCCAAACACTCACCCTGACCCTCAGCCTAACCCTAACACTAACCCTTATCCGAACCCTATTCCTCACCCTCACACTAACCCTAATTCTCACCCCTAACCCTATCTATACCCCTTACCATAACCCTCATCCTAACCCTAAACCAAACCCTATCCCTCACCCTCACCCTCAATCTAACCCTCAACTTTACCCTAACCCTCACCCACAACCCAAACCTCACCCACACCCAAATCCTCACCGTAACCCTAACCCTAACCCTAACTCTCACACTAACCCTAACCCAGATCCTAAGCCTAACACTAACCTTCACCTTCACCCTCACCCTAAACCTAACCCTAACACTCACACTAACCCTCACATTAACACTCATGCTAACCCTGAAACTCAATCTCACTCTACCGTCATCCTAACCCTTACCGTCACCTTAACCCTATCCGTAACCATAACCTCCCACTAAACCTAACCGTCACTCTAACCCTAACCCTACCCCTCACACTAACCCTAACCCTAACCCTAATCCGCATCCTCAAACTAACCCTTAGTATTACCCTAACCTTCACCCTAAAATTAACCCTAACCCTAACCCAAACCTTAACCTTAAACATCACCCTAACCCTTACCCTAACCCTAGCACTCACCCTCTTCCTAACCCACACCCTAACAATTACCGTCATCCTAACCCTAAACCTAAACCTAACCTTCACCCTCACTTTAAACGTTAACATCACAATAACCCTAACCCTAACCCTAAAACTACCACTCACCCTAACCCTCATCCTAACCCTAACCATAACACTAATCCGCACCCTGACCCTCACCCTAAACCTAACCCTCACCCTCACCCTAGCCCGCACCGTCACCCTAACCCTCACCCTACCCTAACCCTCAGCGACACCCTCACCATCACATTGACCCTCACCCTCACCCTAAACCTCACACTCACTCCAGCCCTCAGCCTAACACTATCCCTAACCCTAACCCTCACCCTAACCCTACCCCTAAACCTATCCCTAAACCTCACACTAACTCTAACCCTCACACTAATACTAACCCTACTCCTCACACCAACCCTCATCCTAAACCTAACCCTAACCCTCACCCTCACCCTAACCCTAACCCTAACACTCACCCTAACCCTAAACCTCACCCTCACCCTCACCCTCAACCTAACCCTAACCCTACCCCTCACCCTAGACCTCAACCTAACCCTAACCCTAACCCAAACACTCACACTAATCCTAAACCTAACCCAAAAAATCACCCTCATCCTCACTATCAGCCTAACACTAACCCTCACCCTAACCCTCACCCTAACCCTAGCCCTCAGCCTAAACCAAACCTAACCCTAACACTAACCCTAACCCTCACCCTAACCCTCACCCTCAACTTAACCTTAAGCCTAACCCAAACACTCACCCTAACACTCAACCAAACCCTAACCCTAACACTAACCCTAACCCTCACCCTAACACTAACCTTTAGCCTAACTCTAAGCCTCAACCTACCCTAACCATAACCTGAAACCTAAACTGAACCCTACCCCTTACCCTAACCCTAACCCTAACCCAAACCCTAATACTAACCCTCACCGTTACACTTACTCTCACGGTAACACTAAACCTAAATCTAACCCTCACATTAACCCTACCCCTCACACTAACCCTAACCCTACCCCTCAACCTAACCCACATTCTAAACCTAACGCTAACCCTAACACTCACCTAACCCTAATCCTAACCCTCACACTCACCCTCACCCTCAACTTAAATCTCAACCTCAGCCTCAACCTCAACCTAACCCTAAACCTAACCCTAACCCTCACCCTAACGGTAACCCTGAGCCTAACCTTAACCCTAAACCACACCCTAACCCTCACCCTCACCTTCACTCACACCCTAAACATCACCCTCACCTTAGCTCTCAACCTAATCTTAACTCTAATCCTAACACTCACCCAAAACCTAACTCTAACACTAACCCTAAATCTAACCCTCAAACTCAACATCACCCAAACAAACACCCTAAACCTAACCCTAAAACACACCCTAACCCTCACCCTCACCGGAACCCTCATCATAAACCTAACCCTAACCCTAACCCTCACGCTAACCCTAACCCTCACCCTCATGCTCAGCCTAACCCTAAGCCAAACGCTAATCGAACCCTAAGCCTCACCGTCACTTCACCCTAACCCAAACACTAATCCTAACCCTAAGCCTCACGCTCAGCCTCACCCTAAACCTACATCTAACTCTAATCCTCACCCTAAACATAACCCTCACCCTAAACCTAACCGTGACCCTCAACCTAACCCTAAACATAACCCTTACCCTAAACCTAACCCTAACCATAAACCTAAACCAAACCCTAACCATAAACCTAAACATCACCCAAAACATAACCCTAACCCTAAACCTCCCCCTCCCCCAAACCCTCAACATAAACCTTACCCTCATCCTCACCTTAACCCTCACCCTAAACCTAACACTAAACCTCACCCTCACCCTAACCCTTACTCTAACTCTCACCCTAACCCTAACACTCACCCTCACCCTAACCCTAACCCTCTTCCTCACCGTAACTCTAAACCTCACCCTAACCCTCAACCTAACCCTAACGCTAACAGTAACCCTAAACCTCAACTTAAATTTCACCCTACACCTTACCCTCACTCTAACCCTAACCCTCACACCAATTCTAACCTTCACCCTAACCCTAAATATACCCCTCACCCTAACCCTCACCCTAACACTAATACGAAACCTAAACATCACCCTAAACCTAACCTTAACCCTCGCCCTCACTCTAAGCCTCCCAGTCAATCTAACCCTCACCTTTACCCTAACCCTCACCCACAACCCAACCCTCACTCTCACCCAAACCCTCACCTTATCCCTAACCCTCACCCTAAACCTAACCCACACCCTGAACCTCACTCTCACCCTAACCCTAAACCTAGCCCTCACCCTAACCCTAAACCAAACCGTCACTCTAACCCTAACACTAACCCTAATCCTCACCCTCACAATCACCCTAAACCTAACCCGAACGCTAACTCTCAACATAACCCTCAATCTCATCCTAACCCTAACCATAACCATAACCCTCACCCTATATCTAACCCTAAACCTAATTCTATCCCTAACCCTCAGCCTAACCCTAACCCTCACCCTCAACCTATCCATAATCCTAAACCTAAACCTCACCCTAACCCTAACCATAACCCTAACCCTAACCCTCAACATATCCCTCAGCCTTACCCTCACCCCAACCCTAACCGCAACCCTAACCCTCACCCTAACGCTAACCCTAACCCTACTGCTATTCCTAACCCTCACCCTCACCCTAACCCTCATTCTAATCCTTACTCTCACCCTAAACCTAACTCGCACCCTAAACCTTACCCACAACCTAAGCCTGACCCTAAGCCCAACCCTAAACATCACCCTCATCCTAAGCCTATTCCTCACCTTAACCCTCAACCTAACCCTCACCCTTACCATAACAATAACCCTATCTCTAAAACAAACCTCATCCTAACCCTCACCCTAACCCTCAGCCTAACCCTAACACTCACCCTAACCCTCACCCTAACCCTAACCCTCACAGTCATCCTAAAACGCACCCTAAACCTTTCCCTCAGCCTAATACTAACCCTAACCCTAATCCTAACCCTCACACTAACCCTAACCCTCACCCTAACCCTAACCATAAACCTCAGCGAAACCCTCTTCCTAACCCTAATCCTAACCCTCAACCTAACCCTAACCCTAACCCTCAACCTAACCCTAACCCTAACCGTCAAACAAACCCTAACACTAACCCTAAACCTCACTCTCACCCTCAGCCTAACCCTAACCGTAACCCTAATCCTAACCCTAACGATCACACTCATCCTCACTCTAACACTAACCCTAACCTGACCCTCACTCTAACTCAAACCTATCCCTAACCCTCAACCTAACACTAATTCTCACCCTTACGCTAACAATAGCCCTCACCCTAACCCTAACTCTAATGATATCCCTCACCCTCACCCACACCCTAACCCTAAACCTACCACTAAACCTCACCCTAACCGTCACCCTCAACATAAATCTAATATTAACATTAACCCTCAACCTCACCCTAAATATCGCCTTAATCCTAACCGTCACCTTAACCCTATGCCTCACCCTGACCCTAACCCTTGCCTTAACCCTTACCCTCACACTATGGCACAATCTCACCCTAACCCTCACCCTAACCCTTACCCTACCCCGAACCGTAAACCTAACTGTCGGCCTATCCCTCATCCTAAACCTAACCCTAATCTCACCCTAACCTTAACCCTAAACCTAACCCTAACCCTAACCCAAACCCAACCCTCACCCTCAGCCTCAACCTCAACCTCAGCCTAACACAAACTCTAACCCTAATTCAAACCCTAACCCTCACCCTCACCCTAACTGTAAACCTAGCCCTAACCAAAACCCTCACGCTAAACCTAACCCTATCCCTAACCCTCACTATAACCCTAAACCTAATCCTAAACCAAACCCTCACCCTCACCCTACTCCTTAACCTCACCCTAACCCTAAGACTAACCCTCATACTAACCCTAACCCTAACCTCACACTCATCCTAACCCTCACCCTAAACCTTACCCTCACCGTAACCCTAATCCTATCCCTAACCCTAACCCTCAACCTAAACCTAACTCTCACCTACACGCTAACCCTCACCCTAACACTCGCCCTCACCCTCCTCCTCACCCTCAACCTAAACATCGCCCTAACCCTAACCCTCATTCTAAATCTAACCCTAATCCTCACCCTAACCCTAACCCTCACCTTAAACCTCACCTTCAACCTAATCCTCACTCTACCCTTAACCCTAAGCCTTTCCTAACTGAAACCCTCACCCTCACCCTAAACCTCACCCTAACCCTCACCCTCACACTAGCTCTCACCCTAAAACTAAACATAACCCTAACCCTCAACCTCAACCTCACCGCCACCCTCAGCCTAACCCTAACCCTAACCCTAATCCAAGCTCTAACCCTAACCCTCACCCTCACCCTCACCCTAATCCTAACCCTAAACCTAACCCTAATGCTAACACTAGCCCTCAGCCTCACCCTAACCCTAAACCTAACCCAAACCCTCACCCTAACCCTCACCCTCACTGTAACCCTAATGCTAACATTAACCCTCAACCTCACCCTAAACCTCGCGCTAACCCTTACCCTCACCTAAACGCTAACCTCTCATTCTCCCCAACCCTCACCCTAAGCCTTACCCTCACCCCAAAGCTCACCATAACCCTAAGCCTAACCCTCGCCTCACCCTCATCCAAAACCTGACCCTAACTCTTACCCTCACCCGAACCCTAACCCTAACCCTCAGCTTAAACCTCATCCTAACCCTAACCATTACCCTAACCCTCAACCTAACCATAACCCTAACCCTAACCCAACCCTCACCCTCACCCTAACTCTCACCCTCACCCTCACGCTCAACCTCATCCTCAACCTAACCCTAACTCTAACCCTAACCCTCACCCAAACCCTCATCCTGACCCTTACCCTCAACCTCAACACCACCCTCACCCTAACCCTCCCCCTCCCCCTCAACCTAACCCTAACCATATCCCTAACCTTCACCCTAAACCTAATTCTGATCCTCACACTCACCCTCACCCTAAGCCTAACCCTACACCTAAGCCTAATCCTAAACCTAACCCTCACACTCAACCTCACCCTAAACCTAATTCTCACCCTAATGCTCACCTTAACCCTCAACCTAACCCTAACCCTCACCCTCACCCTAACTCTCACCCTAAAGCTTACCCTCACCCTAACCCTAATCCTAACCCTAACTGTAACTCTCACCATCACCCTAAGCCTAACCTGAATCCTAACCCTCACAATAACCTTCACCCTAACTCTAAAGCTATCCCTAAACCTCACCCTCACCCTAAACCTCATCGTAACCCTTACCCTCACCATAACCTTAACACTAACCCTAAGCCTAATCCTCACTGTTATCCTTATCCTCACCCATAACCTAACCCACACCATCACCTTAACCCTTACCTTATCCCTAACCATCACCCTCACCCTAAAACTCACCCTCACCCTCACCCTCACCCTCATCCGAACCCTACTCTAAACCTCACCCTCACCCTAACCTTCTCCCTAAACCTAACTCTAACCCTTACCATCATACTAACACAAACTCTCACCTTAAACCTCACCCAACACTCACCTTAAACCTAACGCTAACCCTAACCCTCACCCTCACCCTAAATATCACCCTAAATCTAAACCTAACCATAACCCTCACATTAAAACCCTAACACTCCCCCTATTCCTAAACCTACCCCTCACCCTACCCCTCACCCTAAACCTAATCCTAAACCTCACCGTAACCCTAGCCCTAACCCTCACCTTGACGTAACCCTAGCCCTAACCCTCACAGTCACCCTAACCCTAACCATCACCTACACCCTCACCCTCACCCTCACCCTCACCCTAACACTCACTCTCACCCTTAACATCACCCTTACCCTCACCGTCACCCTAAACCTAACCCTCACCCTAAAACTAACCCTAACCCTCACCCTAACCCTAACACTAACCCTCACATTAACACTAACCCTAACACTAATGCTAACCCTAACCCTCAACCTCACCCTCACCCTCACCCTCACCATAACCCTAACCCTAACTCTAACCCTCACCCTATCTCTAACCCAAAGCCTAATGCTATCCTTAAACCTCACCCTCACTCTAACCCTCACTCTAACCCTTACCCTCACCCTAACCCTCACCCTAACCCTCACCCTAACCCTAACACTAACCCTAACATTAAACCTCACCCTAAACCTCACCCTAACACTAAACCTAAACATAACCCTCACCCTAATGCTCACCCTAACCCTCAATCTAACATTAATCCTCACCCTCACCCTAACCCTCACCCTAAACCTTACCCACACCCTCACCCTAACCCTAACCCTAACTCTAAGCCTCACCTTAACCCTAAACCTAACCTGAAGCTTAACCCTCACTCAAACCCTCACCCTAATTCTAATGATATCCCTAAAACTCACCCTCACGCTAAACCTCATCCTAACCTTTATCGTCAACATATCCCTAACCCTAACCCTAACCCTAATCCTCACCGTAATACAAACCCTCACCCTCAACCTAACTCTCACTGTCACCTTAACCCTCACCCTAAACCTAACCATCACACTGTCCCTAAAATTCACCCTCACCCTCACCCTCACCCTGACCCTAATCCTACCCTAAACCTCACCGTAACACTAACACTCACACTAACCCTAACACTAACCCTAACGCTTACATTAGCCATAACCCCAAACCTAACCCTAAACCTACCCCTCACCCTACAACACCCCTAACCGTAATCCTAACCCTCACCCTAACCCTAACCCTAACCCTCACCTTCATCCTACCCCTCAACCTAACCCTAAACCAAACCTAAACTCTTATCCTCAACTTCAACCTCAGCCTCACACTAAACATCACCCTAAACCTAACCCTCACCCTAACCCTAACCCTAATCCTCACCCTAAACATAACTATGACCCTCACTCTCACCCTCACCCTAAGCATAACCCTACACCTAAGCCTAATCCTAAACCTAACCCTTACACTCACACTAAACCTAAACCTCACCCTAACCCTAACCCTAACCCTAAAGGTAACCCTAACACTCACCATCACCCTAACCGTAACCCTAACCTTCACCCAAACTCTAACCCTAACTTTAATGCTATCCCTAACTCTCACCCTCACCCTAAACCTCACTCTAACCCTTACCCTCACCATAACACTCACCCTAACCCTAAACCTAACACTAACAATAAACCTCACGCTAACCCTCACCCTAACCCAAAACCTAAACCTAAACCTCAACCTAACGCTCACCCTAACACTCAACCTAACCCTAACACAAACCCTAACCCTAACCCTCCTCCAACCCTCACCCTAACCCTAACCCTAACACTAAACTTTAGCCTAATGCTCACCCTAAACGTAACCCTAACCCTAATCTTCACCCTATACCTAACCCTAACCCTAACCCTCACGCTAACCTTCACCCTCGCCATAAATCTAATGCTAAATTTAACCCTCAAAACCACCCTAAACGTCGTCCTAACCCTTACCCTCACCTTAAACCTATTCCTCACCCTCACCTTAACCCTCACCTTAACGCTTACCCTCACCCTAAACCTCACCCTCACTCTAACACTCACCCTAAACCTTACACTCCCACAAACCCTCACCCTAACCGTCAGCCTAACCCTCATCTGAAACCTAACCCTAACCCTAACCCTCATCCTAACCTTAACCCTAACCCTAACCCTAACCCTCACCCTAACCCTAAAACTCACCCTCACCCGAACCCTAACCCTAAACTTAACCCTCACCCTAACCCTAACCGTCACCCACACCCTAAAACTCACCTCACCAGAAACCACACCCTCACCATAACCTTACCCTAAACCTCACCCTAAACCTAAACCTCACCCTAAACCTAACTCTAACCCTCACCCTCATACTAACCCTAAACCTCACCTTAAAACTCACCCTAACCCTCACCCTCAGCCCCAACCTCAACCTCACCCTAACCCTAACACTAACCCCAATTCAAAACCTAACCCTCACCCTCACCCTAACTCTAAACCTAACCCTAAAGAAAACCGTCACACTCAGCTTAACCTTATCCCTAACCCTCAACCTAAACCTAAACCTAATCCTAAACCTAACCCTCACCCTTACCCTAACCTTTAACCTCACCCTAACTCTAAGGCTAACCCTCACCCGAACCCTCATACTAACCCTAACCCTAACCCTAACCCTCACCCTTACCTTAACCCGAACCCTAACCCTAACAATCATCCAAACTCTAAGCCTCAACCTCACCCTCAACCTCACCATCAACCTGACCCTATCCCTCTCACTCACCCTCACCCTAAACCTAACCATAACCCTAACCCTCACCCTAAACCTAACCATCACCCTCACCCTCACCATGACCCTCACCCTAATCCTCACTCTCTTCCTCACCCTAACCCTAACCATAACCCTAACTCTCACCCTAAAACTAACTGTGACCCTCATCCTCACTTTCACCCTAAGCCTAACCCTACACCTAACCCTAATCCTAAAACTAAGCCTCACTCTCACCCTCACACAAACATAAAACTCAGCCTAAACCTAAGCCTAATCCTAGCCCTCACCCTAACCCTTACCCTCACCATCACCCTAAACCTAATCCTCAACCTAAACCTAACCCTCACCCTAACCCTCAAGCTCAACCTCACCCTAACCCTATCCCTATCCCTCACCCTCACCCCAACCCTAACCCTAACCCTATCCCTAATGCTAAACTTAACCCTCACCCTCACCCTCACCTTAACCCTAACCCTAAGACTAACCCTCACCCTAACCCTAACCCTAATGCTATCCATAACCTTCATCCTCACCCTAACCCTAAAACTAACCCTAACACTAAACCTCACCCTTACCCTCACCCTAACCCTAAACCTAAACCTAACTCTCATCCTAACGCTCATCCTAACCCTCAACCAAATCCTAACCCTCACCCTCACCCTAACCCTCACCCTAAACCTTACCCTCACCCTAAACATAACTGTAATCCTAACTCTAACCCTCACACTCACCCTTAAGCCTAACTTGAACCCTAACCCTCACCCTAACTCTAACGCTATCCCTAAATCTCACCCTCACCCTAAACCACATTATAACCCTTACCAACACCAAAATCCTAAACCTAACCCTAACCCTAATCCTCACCCTCACCCTAAGGCTCACCCTCACCCTAACACTCACCGTCACCTTAACCCACACTCTACACCTAACCGCCACACACACCCTAAAATTCACCCTCACCCAAACACTCATCCTCACCCTAACCCTACCATAAACCTCACCCTAACCCTAACCCTCACCCTAAACCTAACTCTAACCCTCACCCTAATACTAACCCTAACCCTCACCTTAATCCTCACCCTAACCCTCACCTTAATCCTCACCCTAAATCTCACCCTCACACTAACCCTCACCAAAACCCTTATCCTCATTCTAACCCTAACCCTAACCCTAGCCTTCACAATAAACCTAACCCTCACCCTAACCCTAACCCTACCCCTCACTCTACCACTCACCCTAACACAAACCCTAACCCTCACTTTAAACCTAACCCTAACCCCCAACTTCACCGTAACTCTCACCATAACCCTAACCCTCACCTCAACCCTAACCATCACCTACACCCTCACTCTCACCATCTTGCACACCTAACACTAACCATCACCCTAAACATCACCCTAACCATAACCCTCACCCTAACCCTAACCTTAATCAACACATAACCCTAACCCTCACGTTAAACCTCACCCTCACCTAAATCCTAACCCTAAACCTTTCTTAACCGAAACCCTCATTCTCACCCTGAACCTCACCCTCATACTAGACCTCTCCCTAAAACTAACCCTAACCCTAAACCTCACCGTCAACCTCACCCCACCTTCAGTCTAACCCTAAACATAAACCTAATCCTAACCTGAAACCTAAACCTCAACCTCACGCTCACACTAACTATAACCGTAAACCTAAACCTAATGCTAATTCTAGCCCTCACCTTCACCCTAACCGTCACCCTAACCCGAACCTGAACACTCACCTTAATCCAAATGCTAACCCTAAATCTCAACCTCACCCTAACCCTCACCCTACACCTTACACTCACCCTCAACCTCACCCTAACCCTAAACCTAATCCTAAACCTAACCCTCACCCTAACCCTCAAACTAACCCTAACCCTAACCCTACCCCTCAGCCTAACCCTCATCCTAAACCTAACCCTAAACCTAATCCTCACCCTATCCCTAACCCTAACCCTCACCCTAACACTCACCCTCACCGTAAACCTAATGCTAACATTAACCCTCAACCATACCCTAAACCTCGCCCTAACCCTTCACTCATCTTAACCCTATCCCTCACCCTCACCATAACCCTCACCCTAATCGTTACCCTTAGCCTCACCCCCAACCTAACCTTAACCCTAACCATAACACTAACTCTCACACTAACCCTCACCTGAATTCTAAGCCGAAACCTAACCCTAACCCTAACCCTCAACCTAACCTTAACGCAAACCCTAACCCTAACCCTCACCCTAAACCTAACCCTCACCCTCAGCCTCACCCTCACACTCACCCTAACTCTAAACCTAACCCTAAACAAAACACACACCCTAATCCTAACCCTATCCCTAAGCCTCACCTTAACCTTAACCCTAATCTTAATCCTAACCCTCAAACTTAACCGTACCCTCACGCTAACCCTAATGCTAACCCTCAGCCTAACCCTCACCCTAACACTAATCCTATCCTTAACACTCACCCTAACCTTAACCCTAACCCTAAAACTAACCCTCATCCAAACACTAACCCTCACCCTCACCCTCAACCTCAAAATCACCCTCACCTTCATCCTCACCCTAACCATAACCCTAACCGTCACCCTAAACTTAACCCTCACCCTCAACCTCACCCTGAAAATCAACCTCACCCTAACCCTCACCCTCACCCTCACCTAACCCTAAGCATAACCTTAACCCTCACCCTAAACCTAACTTTGACCCTCACCCTCACCTTCACCCTTAGCCTAACCCTACACCTAAGCCTAATCCTAAACCTAACACTCACCCTCACCCTAATCCTAAAACTCACCCTAACCCTAACACTAACCCTAACCCTCACCATAACCCTAACCCTTCCCCTAACCCTAACCCTCACCCTAACCCTAATCCTAAAACCTCACCCTCACCCTAACACTAACCCTAATGGTAACCCTAACCCTCACCCTAACCCTAACCCTAATCCTAAACCTAACACTCACCCTAAAACTAACCCTAATCCTAATGTTATCCCTAAAACTCACCCTCACCCTAAAACTCATGCTAACCCTTACCCTCACCCTAATCCTCATCCTAACGCTAACCCTAACCCTAACACTAAACCTCACCCTAACCCTCACCATAATCCAAAACTTAAACCTAAACCTCACCCTAACGCTCACCCTAACCCTCAACCTCACCCTATTCCTCACCCTCACCGTAACCCTCACACTAAAACTTACCCTTCACCTTAACCCTAACCCTAACCCTAACTCTAACCCTCACCCTCACCCTAAGCGAAACCCGACCCCTTTCCCTCACCCGAACACTCACCCTAACTCTAACTATATCCCGAAAACTCACCCTCACCCTAAACCTCATCCTAACCCTAACCCTCAACATAAGCCTAAGCCTAACCCTAACACTAATCCTCACCAAAATCCTAACCCTCACCCTCATCCAAACCCTCACTGTCACCTTAACTCTCACCCTAACCCAACCCATCACCCACTCCCTAAAACTCACCCTCAACCGAACCCTCACCCTCACCCTGACCATACCCTATACCTCACCCTAACCCTAACCCTCACCCTAAACCTAACTCTAACCCTCAACCTCCTACTAACCCTAACCCTAACCCTGATGTTAATCTCCAACTTATCCTCACCCTAACCCTACGATTAACCCTAACCCTCACATTAAACCTAACCCTCACTCTCACCCTAACCCTCAACCTAACCCTTATCCTCACGCTAACCCTAACACTAACCCTAACCCTCACAATAAACCTAACCCCCAACCTAACCCTAAAACTACCCCTCCCCCGACCTCTCCACCTAACCCTAACCCTCACCTTCACCCAAACCCTTAACTTCACCCTAACCCTAAACCTCACCTACACCCTAACCCTCACCCTCAACCTCACCCTCAGCTTAAACATCACCCTAACCCTAAACCTCACCCTAAGCCTAACCCTAATCCTCACTCTAACCACAACCCTAATCCTCACCTTAAGCATCACCCTCACTCAAATCCTCACGCTAACCCTAAACTTAAGCCTTTCCTAACCGAAACCCTGACCCTGAACGTGACCCTAACCCAAACCCTCACCCTAAATTAACCCTAACACTAATACTAACCCTAAACCTCAACCGCACCCTAAAACTCAGCCTAACCCTTACCCTCACCCTCAAACTCACCCTAAACCTAACCCTAAACCTAACCCTCAACCTAACCCTCATGCTAACCCTAAACCTAACCCTACCCCTCAGCCTAACCCTCACCCTACACCTAAACCCAAGCCTAATCCTCATCCTATCCCTAACCCTAACCCTAACCCTCACCCTAAACCTCACTCTCACCATAAACTTAATGCTAAAAATTACCCTCAATCTCACCCTAAATCTCGCCCTAAACCTTACCCCCACCTTAACCCTACATTCACCCTCACACTAACCCTCACCCTAACCCTTACCCTCAACATAAAACTCACCCTAACTCTAAGCCGATCCCTCACCCTCACCCTCACCCTAACCATCACCGTAACAATTACTCTCACTCTAACCCAGACCCTAACCCTCAGCCTAACCCTAAACCTAACCCTAACCCTCACCCTAAACTTAACCCCAACACTAACCCTAACCCTCACGCTCACCCTAACCCTAACCCTCACCCTCACCCTCAACGTCAGCCTCAGCCTCAGCCTAACCCTAACCCTAATACAAACCCTAAACCTCACACTCACCCTCACCCTAACTTTAAACCTAATTCTAACCAAAACCCTCACCCTAACCCTAACCCTATACCTAACCCTCTCCCTAACCCTGACCCTAAAACTAACCCTAACCCTCACCCTCACCCTAGCCCTAACCCTCACCCTAACCCTTACCCTCAGCCTAACCCTAAACCTAACCCTCAGCCTAACCCTCATCCTAACCCTAACCCTAAACCTAACCCTCACCCAAACCCTAACCCTCACCCTCATCCTCAACCTCAAAATCACCATCACCCTAACCCTAACCCTCACCCTAATTCTAAACATAACCCTAAACTCACCCTAAAACTAACTATGACCCTCCCCCTCCCCCTCACCCTAAGCATAACCCTACACCTAAGCCTAATCCTATACCTAACCCTCACCCTTACCCTAAACCAAAACCTCATCCTAAACCTAACCCTAACCCTAGCCTTCACCCTAACCCTAACCCTAAAGCTAACCCTAAAAATCACCAATACCCTAACCCTAACCCTAACACTCACCGAAACTCTAACCCTAAACTTAATGCTATCCCAAACTCTCAACCTCGCCCTAACCTTCAATCTAACCCTTACCATCACCCTAATACTCACCCTAACCCTAAACCTAACACTAACACTAAACCTGACTCTAACCGTCACCCTAACCCTAACCCTAAACCTAACCCTCACCCTAACGCTCACCCTAAACCTCAAACTAAACCTAACCCTCACCCTCACCCTAATTCTCAACCTAAACCTTACCATCACCATAACCCTATCCCTAAACCTAACTCTAACCCTCACCCTCACCCTAAGCCTAACCCGAACCCTAACCCTCACACTAACTCTAACGCTACCCCTAAACCTCACCCTCACCCTAAACCTCATCCTAACACTTACACTCACCATAACCCTAACCCTAACCCTAATACTCACCGTAATCCTTACCCTCACCTTCAACCTAACCCTCACCATCACCATAACCCTCACCCTAACCCTAACAATAACCCACACCCTAAAACTCACCCTCACCCGAACTCTCACCCTCAACCTAACCCAACCCTAAACCTCACCCTAATTCTAACCCTCACCCTAAACCTAACTCTAACCCTCACCCTCACACTAACTCTAACCCTCACCTTAACCTTCACCCTAAACCTCACCCTAACACTAAACCTAAACCTAACCCTCACACTCAGCCTAACGCACACCCTAAACCTTATCCTCACACTAACGCTAACCCCAACCCTAAACCTCACATTAACCCTAAACCTCACCCAAACTCCTCACCCTAACCCTAAACCTAAACCTCACCCTAATCCTAACCCTCACCCTAACTCAAACACTAACCCTAAACCTCAACATCACCCTAAACCTCACCCTAACCTTTAACCTCACCCTCAAACTCACCCTAACCCCAACCCTACCCCTCAGCCAAATCCTCAACCTAAACCTAACCCTAACACTAATCCTCACCCTATCCCTAACCCTAAACCTAACCTTCAGATTAACCCTCACCCTCACCTTAACACTAATGCTAACATTAACCCTCAACCTCAACCTAAACTTCACCCTAACCCTTACCTTCACCTTAACCCTATCCCTCACCCTCACCCTAACCCTCACCCTAACCCTTACACATACCCTAACCCTCACGCTAACCCAAACTCTAACCCTAACACTGCAATTCACCCTAACCCTCACCAGAAACCTAAGCCTAAACGTAACCCAAATCCTCACCCTAACACTCACCCTAACCCTTACCCTCACACGAACACTAACCCTAACCCTCAGCCTAACCCTCATCCTAAACCAAAACCTAAACCTAACCCTCACTCTGACCTTAGCCCTACCACAAACTCTAACCCTCACCCTAACTCTAACCCTCAACCTCACCGTAAACCTCACCCGCAGCCTAATCATAACCCTAACCTAATCCAAAACCTAAACCTCATCCTCACCCTCACCCTAACTCTAAACCTAACCCTAAGCAAAACCCTCACCCTATGCCTAACCCTCACCCTAACCCTAAACCAAAACCTAACCCTCACCCTCACCCTAACGCTAACCCTCACCCTAACCCCATCGCTAACCCTCAGCATAACTCTCATACTAAACCTAACCCTAAACAAAAACCAAACCCTAAAGCTCACCCTCACCCTCAACCTCACCATCAACCTCACCCTAAACCTCACCCTCAACCTTACCCTAACCCTAACCATAAAGTAACCCTCACCCTAAACCTAACCCTGACCCTCACCCTGACCCTCACCCTTACAATAACAATCACCATCACCCTCACACTAACCCTAACCATAAGCAAAAAGCTCACCCTAAACCTAACTCTAACCCTCACCCTCACCCTCACCCTACGCCTAACCCTACATCTAAGCCTAATCCTAACCCTAACCCTCACCCTCACCCTAACCATAACCCTCACTCTAACCCTAAACCTAACCCGAAACCTAACCCTCACCCTCACTCTAACCCTCCCCCTAACCCTCACCCTCACCCTATCACTCACCCTCAGCCTAACCCCAACCCTAATCATAATCCTAAACCTAACCTTCACCCTCAACCTCACCGTCACCCTAAATCTAACCCTAAACGTCACCCTCACCCTATCCCTAACCCTCAACGTAACTATCACTCTAACCCTCACGCTAACCCTAACCCTCACCCTCACCATAAACCTCACCCTAACCCTTACCCTCACCATAACCCTAACCCTAAACCTAATCCTCACACATATCCTAACCCTAACCCTCACTCTAATCCTAACACTAACAGGAACCTTCACCCTAACCATCACCCTAGCCCTAGTCCTCACCCTAAACCTTACCCTCAACCTCACCCTAACCCTCACCCTCACCGTAAACCTAATGCTAACATTAACCCTCAACCATAACCTAAACCTCGCCCTAACCCTTCCCTCACCTTAACCCTATCCCTCACCCTCACATAACCCTCACCCTAACCGTTACTCTCAGCCTAACCCTCAACCTAACCTTAACCCTAACCCTAAAACTAACCCTCACCAGAAACCTAAGCCTAAACCTAACCCTCAACCTAACCTTTCACTCACCCGAACCCTAACCCTAACACTCAGCCTAACCCTAATCCTAACCCTAACCCTAACCCTAACCCTCACCCTAAACTTAATGCTAACCCTAACCCTCACCCTAACACTCAACCTAACCTTAATGCATAACCCTACGCCTATCCTAACTGAAACCCTCACCCTTACCCTAACCCTAATCGTCAACCTAACCATAACCCTAACCCTCACCTTAAATATCACCCTCACCCTAAACCTCACCCTAACCTTAAACTTAAGCCTTTCCTAACCGAAACCCTCACCCTCACCCTAACCCTCACCCTCACCCTAGCCCTCACCCTAAAACTAACTCTAACCCTAACAATCACCCTCAACCTCACCCTCACCCTCAGTCTAACCCTAACCCTAAACTTAATCCTAAACCTAAACGTAATCCTCACCCTCACCTTCACCCCAACCCTAAACTTTATCCTAATGCTAACACTAGCTCTCACACTCAACCAAATCCTAACCTTAACCCAAACCCTCCGCCTAAAATAACCCTAACCCTACCAATCATCATCACCCTCACCGTAACCCTAACCATAATCAAAAAGCTCCCCCTAAACCTAACTCTGACCCTCACCCTCGCCCTAACCCTAAGCCTAACCCTAATGTTCATAGAAACACTAACCCTCACCCTAACCCTTACCCTCACCCTAAACGTAACCCTAAACCTAACCCTCACACTAACCCTAACTCTCACCCTAACCCTAACCCTACCCAGTACCCTAAACCTCACCCTAACCCTAGCCCTAACCCTAATCCTCACCCTATCCCTAACCCTAAACATAACCTTCATCCTCACCCTGACCCTCACCATCACCGTCACCCTAACTCTCAGCCTAAGCCTAAGCCTAACCTTTACCCTCTCCCTAACCCTCACCCTCACCCTAACCCCAACCCTAACTCTCACACTTACAGTTGCCCTCACCCTAACCCTAAACCTAAACCTCACCCTCACCCTCACCCTAACCCTAATATTCAGCCTAACCATCACCCTAAACCTCATCATAAACCTTACCCTCATCCTAAACCGAACCCAAACCTTAAACTTCACCATAACCCTAGCACTCACCCTCACCCTCACCCTAAATGTAACACTAACCCTAATCCTAACCCTCACCCTCACTGTACACCTCACCCTATAACTTACCCTCAACCTAAGCCTAACCCTAAACCTAACCCTAATCCTCACATTAAACCTAACCCTAACTCTAACCCTAAACATAACCCCCATCCTAAGCCTCACCCTAACCCAAACCTTAACCCTAACCCTCACCCTAAAGCAAACCATAAACCTCACCCTCACCCTAGACCTAACCCTCAGCCTAACCCTAACCCTAGCCCTAATCCTAACCCTATCCCTCACCCTCTCCCTCAACCTCACTCTAAACCTAACAATAAACCTTACCCTCACCCTAACCCTAGACATAACCCTCACCCTCATCCTAACCCTCACCGTCACCCTAACCCTCAATAGAACCCTCACCCTAACCCTTAACCTCACCCTTACCCTAACGCTAAAAATAATCCACACACTAACCATAACCCTCACCCTAACCCCAAACCTAACCCTCAGCCTAACCCTCATCCTAACCCTAACCCTAAACCTAACCCTCAACCTAATCCTAACCCTAGCCCTAAACCTAACCCTAAACATAACCCTAACCCTATCCTTAACCCTCAGCCTAACCCTCACCCTAACCCTTACCTCATCCTAACCCTAACCTTAACCCACACACTTACCATAACCCTCACTCTAACCCCAACTTACCCCGCAGCCTAACCCTCATCCTAACCCTAACCCTAACCCTAACCCACACAGTAACCCTAACCCTCACCCAACCCCAACCCTACCACTAAGCCTAACCCTCATCCTTACGCTCAAGCTAAAGCTAACCATAACCCTCAATCTTACCCTAAACCTCACCCTAACACTTATTTTCACCCTAACCCTAATACTAACCTTAACCCTCTCCTTCACCCTAACCCTAACCCTCACCTTCACCCGCACCCTCAGCCTAACCCTAACCCTAACTTTAATCCTAACCCTAGCCCTCACCCTCACCCTCAGCATTACCCTAACACTCATCGTCACTCTAACCCTCACCCACAACCTAACCCGCACCCTCACCCGAACCCTCACACTCACCCTAACCATCACCCTACAATAAATATCCCACTAAAACTAACCCTTACCCTTACCCTCACCCTCAGCCTAAACTTAAACCTAAACCTAACCCAAACCCTCACCCTCAACCTCACCCTAAACCTAACCCTAAACCTAAACCTCACCCTCAACCTCAACTTTACCCTAATTCTAAACCTAAAAATAACCCTAACCCTAACCCTAACCCTAACCTTCACCCTAACCCTAATACTAACCCTAACTCTAACCCTCAGCCTAACCCTGACCCTCATCTTCACACTCACCTTAAACCTTACCATAACCGCAATGCTATCCCTAAACCTCATGCTCAACCTAAACCTCACCATAAACCTTAACCTCAACTATCTCTAACCCTAACCCTAACCCTAAACCTCACCCTAACCCTAACCCTAAACCTAACCCTCAACTTCATCCTAACCCTCACCCTAACCCTAAACCTAACCATACCACTCACCCTAATGCTAACCCTAACCCTAACCCTCACGCTCAGCCTAACCCTCACCGTCACCCTAAACCTCACCCTAACCCTAACCCTCACCCTCACCTAACCCTCAACCTCACCTGAACACTCACACTCACCCTAACCCTCACCTTCTCCCTAAATATCACACTAACCCCAACCCTCAACATCATCTTAACCCTAACCCTAACCGTAATCCTCACCCTAAGCCTCACCCTAACCCTAATGCTCACCATAATCCTCCCTTCCCCTCACCATAAACTTCATGCTAAACCTAACCCTAACCCTCACCATAAACCTCATCCTAACCCTTACCCTTACCCTAACCCTAACCCTCAACCTAATCCTAAAACTAACCCTCACCCTAACCCTCACCCTAACCCTAACCCTCACCCACACCATAACCCTCACCCTCAACCAAACCCTATCCCTCAACCTAATACTTATCCTAACCCTAACACTAACCCTAGCATTCACCCTCACCCTGACCCTCACCCTCAGCCTAAACTTAACCCTAACCCTATTCCTAATCCTAACCGTCACTGTCACCCTCAAACTAACCCTAAACCAAACATTAACCCTAACCCTCACCCTCACCCTAGCCCTCACCCTAAACCTCAACCTCACCCTAAACATCACCCTAACCCTACCCCTCACACTAATGTTAACACTAACCCTAACCCTAACCCTCACCCTCAACCACAGTTCCCCCGCAGCCTTACCCTAACACTAACCCTAACCCTAACCCTAACACTCAACCAAACCCTCAACCTAACCCTAACCTTAAACCTAAGGCCCTCACCCTCACTCTAACCGTAAAAATAACCCTAACAACAACCCTAATTCTAACCCTAAACAGAACCATAAAACTCACCCTAAACCTCATCATAACCCTAACCCTCACTCTCACCCTCACCCTCATTCTAACCCTCACCCTCACCTGATCCTCACCATAACACTAACCGTCACATTAACCCTAACCCTCACCCAAACCTAACCCTAACCCTCACCCTAAATTTCACCCTCAAACTCAGCCTAACCCTAACCCTAAACCTAATCAAAACCCTAACCCTCACCCTCACCCTAACCATAATCCTACCCCTCACCCTCAACCTCAACCTCACCTGCAACCTCACCTAACCCATACCCTCAACCTCACCCTCACACTAACCCTCAACCTTGCCCTAAACATCACCGTAATCTACCCTCACACTAACCCTAACCCTTACTGTCACCCTAACCCTAACCCTCACCCTAACTCTAACCCTCACCCTCACCCTAACCTCCACCCTAACCCTTATGCTCACACTAACCCTGACCCTAACCCTCACACTAACCCTAAACCTCACCCTGACCATATCTTGACACCTCACCCTAACTCTCACCCTAAGCCAAATCCTAACCCTAAAACTCAACCTAACCCTAAACCTAAACCTAACCCTCACCCTCACCCTAACCCTCACCGTCACACTAACACTCACCCTCACCCAAACCCTAAACCTCAACCACACCCTAACCCTCACCCTCACCCAAACCCTCACCCTCACCCGAACACTTGCCCTCACCATAACCCTCACCCTCACAATAAACATCACCCTAACCCTAACTCTCATCCTAACAATAACCCTAACCCTCACCCTAAAACTAAACCTCAACCTAACCGTAACCCTCACTCTGACCCTCTCCCTAACCCAACCATAAACCTAACCCTCACCATAACACTCACCCTAACTCTAACCCTAACCCTAATCCTAAACCTAACCCTCATCCTCAAACTCACCCTAACCTTAACTCTAAACCTAATCCTCACCCTCACCCTCACACTAACCCTAACCCTAAACTTAACACTAACCCAACCCTTAAACCTCAACCTCACATTAACAATAAATGTAACGTTAACCCTTACCCTAACCCTAATCCTCACTCACACCCTAACCCTCAAACTCACCTGAACCCTCACCCTCAACCGAACCCTCATCCTCACCATAACCCCGATCCTAAACATCAACCTAACCCTAAACATCACCCTAACCCTAACCCTAACCATCACTCTCACCCTAACCCTTATCCTCACCCTAACCCTAACCCTAACACTGATCATTACCCGCCCACTAGCCGTAACCCTTACCCTAACCGTAACCCTAAACCTAACCTTCATCCTCACCCTGCCCCTCACCCTCAGACCAACACTAACGCTAACCCTATTCCTAATCTTAACCTCACTCTCACCCTAAAACTAAACATAACCCTAACCCGAACCCTAACCCGAACCCTCATCCTAACCGTAACCATAACCCTCACCCTAATCCTATCCTCTGCTGATCCATCACCCTCACCCTAATCCTCACCGTAACCCTTACCTAACCGAAACCCTCACCCTCACACTCACCCTAACCCTCACACTCACCCTAGCCCTCACCATAACCCTAACCCTAACCCTAACCCTCACCCTCAACCTCCCCTTCCCCCTCAGCCTTACACTAACCCTAATCCCAATCATAATCCTAACCCTCAACCCTCACCCAAAACCTAACCCTAACACTAACTCTAACGCTAACCCTCACCGAAACCTTAACCCTCACCCTAACCCTAACCCTCACCCTAAACCTCACCCTCACCCTAACCCTCACCCTAACCCTAACCGTCACCCTAAACCTCACCCTCACCCTAACCCTCACCCTAACCCTAACCATAACCATAACCCTCACACTAACCGTAACTCTCACCTTAAGGCTAACCCTATCCCTCACCCTAAATTTCAACCTCACCCTAACACTCAACCTCAGGCTAACCTTAACCCTAACATTATTCCTAATCCTAACCCTCACCCTCACCCTCACCCTAACTCTAACCCTCACCCTAACCCTAACCCTAACCCTCACCCTCACCCTCACCCTCACCCTCACCCTCACCCTAACCCCCATCCTCACAGTAAACATTACCCTAACCCTAAATCTCACCCTAACAATAACCCTAAATTTCACCCTAACACTAACCCTCAACCTAACTGTAACCCTCATGCTGACCCTCAACCTAACCCAACCCTAACACTAACCCTTACTCTATCACTCACCCTAACCCTAAACCTAACCCTAATCCTAAACCTAACCCTCACCTTCAAACTCACCCTAACACTAGCCCTTCCCCTAGCCCTCTCCCTAACCCTCACCCTAACCCTACCACTAACCCTAAACCTAACCCTAAACCAACCCTTAACCCTCATCCTCACACTAACCATAAACCTAACGTTAACACTCACCCTAATCCTAACCCTCACCCTCCCCCGAACCCTCACCCTAACCGTAACCGTAACCCTCACCCTAAACCTAACCTCAGCTTATCCATCACCCTCACACTATTCCTCACACTCACCCTACACCTCACCCTAACCCTAACCCTAACCCTCACCCTCAACCTCCCCTTCCCCCTCAGCCTTACCCTAACCCTAAACCCAATCATAACCCTAACTCTCAACCCTCACCCAAACCCTAACACTAACCCTAATCCTAACGCTAACCCTCACCGAAACCCTAACCCTCACCCTAACCCTTACCTTCACCCTAACCTTAACCTTAACCATAACCTCACACTAACCGAAACTCTCACCCTAACCTTAACCCTAACCCTAAACCTAAACTTCACCCTCACCTTGACACTCAACCTCAGCCTAAACCTAAACCTAACCCTATTCCTAATCCTAACCCTAACCCTCAACCTCAACCTAACCCTAACCCTAACCCTCACCCTCACCCTAACACCCATCCTTACAATAAACATCACCCAAAGTCTCACCCTCAGCCTAACACTAACCCTAACCCTAATCCTCACCCTACCCTCACCCTCACCCACACCCTCACCCTAACCCATACCCTCACTCTCACCCTCACGCTTACCCTCAAGGTCACACTAAACATCACCGTAAACCTAAACCTCACCCTAACCCTAACCCTAAGCCTGCCCTAATGCTCACCCTCACCCTAACCGTAACGCTAACCCAAACTCTCATCCTGACCCTAACCCTAACCCTAACCCTACCTCTAAACCTAAACCTCACACTAACTCTAAGCCTAACGTTAACCTTCACCCTCAGGCTAATCCTCCCCCACACCCTAACCCTCAACCTCACCCGAACCCTCACCATCACCCAAAACCTCATCCTCACCCTAACTCTCAGCCTAAACATCACCCAAACCCTCACCCTCACCCTAACCCTAACCCTAACCCTCACCCTCACCCTAACCCTAACCCTCATCCTAATACTTATCCTCACCCGAACACTAACCCTAAAATTCACCCTCACCCTGACCCTCAACTGAGCCTAACCCTAACCCGAACCCTATTCCTAATCCTAAGCGTCACCCTCACCCTCACCCTAACCCTAACACTAACACTAACACTAACCCTCACCCTCACGCTCACCCTCATCCTAGCCCTCACCCTAAACCTCAACCTCACCCTAAACATAACCCTAACCCTAAACCTCACCCTAATCCTAACCCTGACCCTAACCCTAACCCTCACCCTCAACCGCGCTACTCCCTCAGCCTTACCCTAACCCTAACCCTAATCCTAACCATAACACTCAACCACACCCTCACCCTAACGCTAACCCTAATCCTAAGGCTAAACCTCGCCCTCACCCTCATCCTAACCGTAACTCTAACTCTAACAATAACCCTAATTCTAACCCTAAACACAACCCTAAAACTCACCCTAAACCTAATCCTAACCTTAACCCTCAATCTCACCCTCACCCTCATTCTAACCTTCACCCTCACCTGACCCTCACCATAACACTAACCGTCACCCTAAACATAACCCTCACCCTCACTTTCACCTTCAACCTCAGCCTAAACCTAACCCTAACCCTAATCAAAACCCTAACCCTCACCCTCACCCTAAACATAATCCTAACCCTCACCCTCAACCTCACCCTCACCTGCACCCTCACCCTAACCCTAACCCTTACCTTCACACTAACCTTAACTCTAACCCTAACCCTCACCCTAACCGTATCCGGACACCTCAACCTAACTCTCACCATAACCATAACCCTAAACCTAACCCTTACCCGCACCCTAACCCTCACCATCACCCTAACCCTCACCCTAACCCTAACCTTCAACCACACACTAACCTTCACCCTCACCCGAACCCTCAGACTCACAGAAAACTCACCCTCACCCTAACCCTCACCCTCACAATAAACATCACCCTAACCCTAACTCTTACCCTAACACAAACACTAAACCTCTACCTACCCCTAACCCTCAACTTAACCGTAACCCTCACCCTGACCCTCACCCTACCCCTAACCGTAACTCTCACCCTAACCCTTACCATAACCCTAAACCTCACCCTAAACCTAATCCTCACCCTAACACTAACCCTCACACTAAACCTAACCCTAACAGTCACCCTCACCCTCAACAACACCCTCACCCTTTAGGTTTAGGGTTACCTCACACTCACCCGAAGCCTAAACCTAACCCTTATTCTAACCGTAACCCTCACCCTAAACCTAACCCTCGCCCTACCCCTAACCCTCACACTAACACTAACTCTAACCCTCACCCTTAACCTCACCCTCACAATACCCCTAACCCTAACACTAATCCTAACACTAAACCTCCCCCTCCCCCTCACCCTAACCCTAACCCTCACCCTAACACTTAACCTAACTCTAACACTCACCCTAAACCGAACCCTCACCCTAACACTAACCGTCACTCTAAACCTAAACTTAACACTCATCTTCAACCTCTACCTCACCCTCACCCTAAACCTAATCCTCATCCTTACCCTAACCCTAAAGCTAATGCTAACCTTAAATCTCACCCTCAGCCTAACCCTCACGCTATCCCTTGCCCTAACCCTAAACCTAACCCTAACCCTCACACTAAACCTAACCCTCACACTAACCCTAACCCTAAACCTCAGACTAAGCGTAACCCTCACCCTAATCCTAACCCTACAACTAAACCTAACCCTCACCCTAAACCTAACCCTAACACTAATCCTCACCCTACCCCTAACCTTAACCCTCACCTTCACCCTCATCCTAACCCTAATGCTAACCCTTACCTTCACCCTCACCTTCACCCTCACCCTAACCCTAAACCTCACCATAACCCAAAACTCACCCTCACCCTAACACTTACCCACAACCTAAACCTCACCCTAACCCTAACCATAAACCTAAACCTCACCCTAACCATCACCCTAACCCTAACCATAACCCTAAACCTAAACCTCAACCTAACATCACCTTAACCCTAATCCTCACCCTCACCCTATCCCTCACCCTAATCTTTACCCTCAAACTAACCCAAACCCTAACCCTAAACCTAACACTCACACTAACCCTAACACTAAACCTCAGCCTAAACCTTATCATAACCCTAAACCTAACCCTAAACTTAACCCTCACCCTCACCCTAACCCTAACCCTAACCTTAACACTCACCCTAACCCTAACCCTAAACCTCAGCCTAACGCTCATCCTAAACCTAACCCTAACCCTAACCCTCACCCTCACCCTAACCCTAACCCTAAAACTAACCCTAACCCTCACCCTAACCCAAAACTTAACACTCACCGTAACCCTCATCCTAACACTTACCCTCAATATAACCCTAACCCTAACCCTAAACCTAACCCTTACTCCCACCCGAACACTCACCCTGACCCTAACCCTCAACCTCACACTAAACATCACCCTAAACCTAACCCTCAACCTAACCCTAACCCTAACCCTCACCCTAACCGTAACCTCACCGTAACCCTAACCCTCACACTAACCCTAACCCTAACACTCACACTCACCCTAACGCTAACCCTAACACTAAACCACACCCTCACCCAAATCCTCACCGTAACCGTAACCGTAACCCATACCTCCCCGAAAACCTCACCCTCACCCTCATGCTCACCTTAACCCTCACCCTCACCCTAGCCCTCACCCTCACCCTAACTTAAACCTAACCCTAATCCTCATCCTAACACCAACCCCAACCCTAATTCTAACTCTAAACCTTATACTCACCCTAACCCTCACCCTAACCTTACTGTCACTATAACCCTAACCCTAACCCTCACACTAAACATAACCCAAACACTAACTCTAAAACTATCCCTCAGCCTAACAATCACCCTAAACCTAACACTAACCCTAATCCTCACCCTGTCCTTAACCTTAACCCACTCACTCTAAACCTCTCCCTCACCCTAAACCTAAAGCTAACCCTAACCCTCACCCTCAGCCTAAACCTCACCATAACCCTTACACTCAACCTAACCCTAAACCTCACCTTCAACCTGTCCCTCACCCTAACACTTACTCACACCTTAACCCTCACCCTAACCCTAAAGCTAAACCTAACCTTCACCCAAATCCTCACCCAACCACTAAACATCACCCTTACCCTAACCCTCACCATAAACTTTAGCCTCACCCTAACCCTTAACCTAACCCTAAACCTAACCCTCACACTAACCCTAACCCTAACCCTCAGCGTAACCCTTATCCTAACCCTAAACCTAATCCTAACCCTGACCCTAACCCTATCGCTCACACTAATCCTAACCCTAATCATCAGCCTAACCCTCTCCTAATTCTAACACTAACACTAAACCTCACCCTAACCCTAACCCTCACCCTAACCTTAAACCTCACCCTCCTCATCACCCTCAGCATCACTCTAGCACTAACACTAAACCTAACCCTAACACTCACCATCAACTTCACCCTAACCATAACCCTAACCCTAACCCTCAACCTGTACCTCACCCTCACCCTAACCCTAAACCTAACCCTATCCCTCACACGAACATTCACCCTAACCTTAACACAAACCCTAAACCACATCCTCACACTAAACCTCACCCTAACCCTTACCCTCACCATAACCTTAACCCTAACCCTAACCCTAATCCTCACCCTAACCATAACGCTCACACACAACCTAAACCTCACCCTCACGCGAACAGTCACCCTCACCCTAACACTCTCCCTAAAACTAATCCTAACCCTAACCCTAACCTTCACCCTCACACTGAACCTCAATTTCAGTCTATCCCTAAACCTAACCCTATTCATAATCCTAACCCTCACGCTCACCCTCACCCTAAATCAAACCCTAACCCTCACCCTCACCCTCACCCTAAATATCACCCTAACCCTAACCCTCACCCTCACCCTAACCCTCACCCTAAAACTAACCCTAAAACTCACCCTATCGCAAACTCTCATCCTAACCCTTACTCTAACCCTAAAACTAACCCTAAACCTCACCCTCACCCTAACCCTCACCCTATCCCTTATCATCACACTAACCCTAACCCTAACCCTCACCCTAACCTTATCCCGACAGCTCACCCTAACTCTAACCTTAACGAACACCCTAACACAACTCTAAACCTAACCCTAAACCTCTCCCTAAACCTCACCCTCACCCTAACCCTCACCGTAACCCTAACCCTCACCCTAACCTGAAAAATCACCCTTACCCTAACCCGCACCCTCACCTTAAATATCACCCTAACCCTAACTCTCACCCTAACACTAACCCTAACTCTCACGCTAACCCTAACCCTCAACCTAAGCCTAACCCTCACCCTGACCCTGACCCTAACCCTAACCCTAACCCAAACCCTTACCCTAACCATTACCCTAACCCTAACCCTCAACCTAAACCTAACCCTCACCCTAACAGTAACAGTCACACTAACCATAACAGTGACCCTCACCCTCACCCTCATCCTGAACCTCTACCGAACCCTAACCTTCATCTTAACCCTAACGGTAAAACTAATTCTAACCCTATATCTCACCCTCACCCTAAGCCTCACCCTAAGCCTTACCTACACCATAAGCCTCACCCTAACCCTTACCCACACCCTAAGCCTGACCCTAACCCTAACCCTAAACGTAACACTCACCCTAACCCTCACCCTAACCCTAACATAACCCTAACACCAACACTCACCCTAACCCTCAACCTAACCGTATCCCTCACCCCCACGCTAACCCTCACACCAACCTTTACCCTCAACCTAACTCAAACCCTAACCCTAAACCTAACACTCACACTAACCCTAACCCTAACCCTCAGCCTAACCCTTATCCTAAACCTAACCCTAACCATAACCCTCACCCTAACCTTAACCCTAACCCTAACACTCACCCTAACCCTACACCTTACCATCAACCTCTCCGTCAGCTTAAACCTAATCATTACCCTAATCCTAACCCTCACCCTTAACGGCACCCTAACTCTAACCATAAACTTCACCCTCACCCTAACCCTATCCCTAAACCTCCCCCTAACCCTAGCCCTCAACCTACACCTCAACCTCACCCTAACCCTAAACCTAACCCTAACCCTCACCCTAACCCTCACCCAAGGACTAACACTAACACTAACCCTCATCATTACACTAAACCTCACACTAAACCTTACCCTCACCATAACCCTAATCCTCATACTCACCCGAAACCTCACGTTCACCCTAACCCTCAACCTAACCCTAACCCTAACCCTAACCCTAATCCTAAACCAAACCCTCAACCTCAAACTAACCCTAACCCTCAGCCTAAACCTCACCCTTACCCTCACAATAACCTTCACGCTCAACCTAACACTCACCCTAACCCTAACCCTAACCCTCACTCTAACCCTAACCCTAAACGTATCCCTCAACCTAACCCTAACCCTAGCCCTAACCCTCACCCTCACACTAACCCTAAACCTAACGCTAACCCTCACCCAAAACATAACCATCACCTTAACCCTAACCCTCACCTTAGCCCTGAGCCAAACCCTAACCCTCACCTTCACGCTAATCCTCACCATAACCCTAATGCTAACCCTACCCCTCAACCTCACCCTAACCCTAACAATAACCCTAACCCTCACCATAACCCTAAACTTCACCTTCACCTTAACCCTCTCCCTAACACTTACCCTCAATATAAACCTATCCCCAACCCTAAACCTAACCCTAAATCTCAACCAAAAACTCAACCTCACCCTAACCCTCACCCTCACACCAAAAATCACCCTAAACCTAACTCTAACCCTAACCCTCAACCTCACCCTCACACTCACCCTAACATTAACCCTAACCCTAAACCTCACCCTCACCCTATCTATCCCTCACACTGACCTTTACCTCAGCCTAACCCTTATCCTAACCCTAAAACTAATCCTCACACTAACCCTAACCTTAACCCTCAGCCTAACCCTTATCCTAACCCTAAACCTAACCCTAACACTAAACCTCACACTAACCCTCATACTAAAACTCAACCTAACCCTCATCATAACCTTAATTCTAACCCTAACCCTAACCCTCACGCTAACCCTAACCCACAGCCTCACCCTCACCATCACCCTAATCATTACCCTAATCCTAACCCTAATCCTAACCCTCACCCTCACCCTAAATCTAATGCTAAACCTAACCCTACCACTCACCCACACCCTAACCTTAACCCTATCCCTATAGCTCACCTTAACCCTAAACCTCACCCTATACCTCACCCTCACCCTAACCATAAACCAAACCCTAACCCTCATCCTAACTCTCACCCTAACCTTAACCCTAACCCTAACCCTCACACTCACCCTAAAACAAACCCTAACCCTATCCCTAACACTCACCCTCACACTAAACCTAAACATAACTCTAACCCTAACCCAAACTCTAATCCTCACACACACTCTAACCCTCACCCTCACCTTCTCCCTGACCCACACCCTCGCCCGAACCCTCTTAATCATCCTAAACCTCAACCTCACCCTAAACATTATCCAAACCCTGACCCTCACCCTACTCCTAACCCTGAACCTAACCCTCAAACTAACGCTCACCCTAACCCTTACAGTCACCCTATCCCTAAGCATAACCATAACCATACTCTCACTCTAACCCTAACCTAACCCTAACCTTCAACCTCACCCTGACCCTCACCCTCAGCCTAACCCTAACCCTAACACTATTCCTAATTCTAACTCTCACCCTCACCCTCACCCTAAACGTAATCCTATCGCTCAACCTCACCCTTACCCTAACCCTCACCCTCACACTAACCATCAACCTCACCCTAAACATCACCCTAACCCTAACCCTCACCTTAACCCTAACCCTAACCCTCACACTAACTTTCACCCTTACCCTAATGCTAACCCTAACCGTCAGCCTCACACTAAACCTCACCCTAAACCTTATCCTCACACTAACCCAAACCCTAAGCATAACCCTCACACTAACCCTGACCCTCACCCTAACCCTGTACCTACAGCTCATCCTAACTCTCACCCTAATATTAACCCTAACCCTAACTCTAAACGTAACCCTCACACTCACCCTAACCCTCACCATCACCCTAACCCTCACCCTAAATCTTACCCTCAACCATACCTAAACCCTCACACGAACCCGAACCCTAACCCTGACACAAACCCTCACTCTCACCCTAACCTCTCAACCTCATAATAAATATCACCCTAATCTTAATTCTCACCCTAACCCTAACCCTAACCCTTACCCTAACCCTAACACTCAACATAACACTAACCCTCACCAAAACCCCCAACCTAACCCTTACCTTATCCCTAACCCTCACCCTAAACTTAACCCTCACCCTAACACTAACCCTCACACTTAACCCTAACCCTAAATCTCACCATCACCCTCAACCTAAACCTAAGCCTCATCCTAACCCTAACGGTAAACCTAATGCTATACCTAAACCTAACCCTCACCCTAATCATTACCCTCAAACTAACCCTAACCCTTACCCTCACACTAAACCTAACCCTCATCCTAACCCTAACCCTACCCCTCAGCCGAACCCTCACCCTAAACCTAACCATAACCCGAAACCTCATCCTAACCTTAACCTTAACCATAACCATCACACAACCCCTCACCCTCATCCTAACCCTGATGCTAACCCTAAAACTCACCCTCACAATAACCTTCACCCTAACCCTTACCCTCACCCGAAACCTAAACCTCACCCTCATCCTAACCCTCACCCTAACCCTTACCTACAACCTAACCCTCACCCTAAGCCTAACCCTAAACCTAACCTTCACCCTAACCCTAAACAAAAACCTAAACCTAACACTCACCCTAACCCTAACCCTCACCCTCACCCTAAACCTCACGTTAAACTTTACCCTCAACCTAACTCAAACCCTAACCCTAAACCTAACACTCACACTAACCCTAATCCTACTCCTCACCCTAACCCTCATCATAACCCTAAAACTAAACCTAACCATCACCCTAACCCAAAACCTTATCCTAACCCTAACCCTCACAATAACCATAACACTAATCCTCAGCCTAACCCTCACCCTAACCCTAACGCTAAACCTAACCCTCACCCTAACCCTAACCCTCACCCTTACCATCAACCTCACCCTCAGCCTAACCCTGATCTTTACCCTAATCCTAACACTCACCCTCACCCTAACCCAAAACCTAACACTCAACCTCACCCCCACCCTAACCCTATACCTAACCATAACGCTAAACCTCACCATATACCTCAAACTCACCCTAACCCTAAACCTAAACCTAACCCTCACCCTAACCATAACACTAACCCTAAACCTCATCCTCACACTATACCTTACCCTAACCCTTACCATCACCATAAACCTAACACTAACCCTAACCCTAATTCTCACCCTAACCCTAACACTCACCCACACCCTAACCCTCACCCTCAACCGAAACCTCACCCTCACCCTCACCCTAACCCTCAGCCTAACCCTAACCCTAACTCTAACCATCAACTTAATGCTCACGCTATCCCTAAACCTCACTCTCCCACTAACCCTAACCCTAACACTAACCCTCACACTAACCCTAATCCTCACGCACAAATTAAACCTCACCCTCACCCGAATCCTCACCTTTCCCAAAATAATCATCCTCACCCTAATCCTCACCCTCACCCTAAACATCACCCAAACCATAACCCTTACCCTAAACATAACCCTAAACCTCACCCTCAACCTAGCCCTCAACTTTACCCTAATCCTAACCCTTACCCTCAACCTCACCCTCCCCATCCCCCTAAGCCTAAACCTAACCCTAACCATAACCATAACCCTAACCTTCACCATCACGCAAACCTTCACCCTAAAACTTACCCTCACCCTTTCCCTAACCCTAACTCTAACCCTCACCGTCACCCTCACCCTAATACTAACCCGAACACTAACCCTAACCCTCAACCTAATCCTAACCCTAACACTAACCCTAACCCTCACACTCACCCTAACCCTCACCCTAACCCTTACCCTCACCCTCAACCTAAACCTAACATAAACATAACCATAAACATAACCCTCACCCTAACCATAACCCTCAACCTAAGCCTAACCCTCTCCCTCACCCTCAACCTATTCCAAACCCTAACACTCACCCTATCCCTAACCCTAACCCTAACCCTAAACTTAATCCTAACCTGAACACACACCATACCCCTCACCCTAACCCTAAATCTAACCCTAACCCTCACCCTCATCATAACCCTCATCCTCACCCGAAAAATCACCCTATCCCTAAACCTCACCTTCACAATGAACATCACCCTAACCATAACCCTCAACCTAATGCTAACTCTAAACCTCACCCTAAACATAACACTCACCCTAAACCTAACTCTCACCTTGACCCACACCCTAACCCTAACCCTAAACCTAACTCTCACCCTAACCCTTACCCTAACCCTAAGCCTCCCCTAAACTTAGCCCTCACACTTAACCTAACCCTAACCCTCACCCTCACCCTCATCCTCACCCTAACCCTAACCCTAACCTTAATCCTATCACTAACCATCACCCTCACCCTAACCCTAACCCTAACCCTAATTCTCACCTAAACCCTCACTGTAACCCTAACACTCACACTAACCCTAAACCTTATCCTCAAACTCAACCTAAACCTACCTCTAAACCTAACCCTCACCCTAACCCTAACCCTCACAATAAACCTAACCCCAACCCTAACTCTAACCCTAAACCTAACTCTATTTCTAAAGCAAACCCTCACACTCACCCTCACCCTAAGCCTAACCATCACACTCACCGTCACCCTAAACCTCACCCTCAAGCTAAACATCACGCTAAACATAACCCTCACCCTAAACCTAACAATAACCATCACCCAAAACCCTAACCCTAACCCTAACACTCACCTTCACCCTAGCCCTCATCCTAACCCTATTCCTAACAATAACACTAAACCTAACCCTAAAACTCACCCTTACACTAATCCTAAAGCAAACCCTCACCCTCTTCCTCACCCTCACCCGAACCTTCACCCTCAAACTCACCCTCATCCTAAACCTCACGCTAAACCTAACCCTGACAGAAAACCTAACCCTGACCCTGACCCCTAAACCTAACCCTAACCCTCACCCTCACCATCAACCTAAACCTAAGCCTAATCATAAACCTCACCCTCACCCTAAACCTCACCCTAAACCTAACCATCATTCTAACCCTAACCTTAACCGTCAACCTCACCCTCACCCTAACCCTTACCGTAACCCTTACCCTCAATCTAACGTTCACCCTAAATCTAACCTTAACCCTCACCCTCACCCTAAAACTAAGCCTAATCCTAAACCTAACCCTCACCCTAACCCTAACCCTAACACTCACACTAAACCTTCGGCTACCCCAAACCCTAACCCTCACCCTAAACCTCACCCTAATCCTAACCATAACCCAAAACCTCACCCTAAAACTAACCCTCACTCTAACCCTTATCCTCACACTAACCCTACCTCTAACCCTAACCCTACGCCTCACCCTAACCCTACCTCTCACCCTAACCCTATCCCTAACCCTAACCCTAAACCTAACTCTGACCTGAACACTCAGGCTCACCCTAACCCTAACCCTCATCCTAACACTAACACTCACCCTCAACCTCACCATCACCCAAGCCCTCAGCCTAACCCAAACCCTAATCCTAACCCTCACCCTAACTCTAACAATCACCGTAATCCTAACCATCACATTAATCCTAACCCTAACTCTCACCCTCACCCTCACCCTCACCCTAACCCTAACCCTCATCCTAACCCTAACCCACACCCTCACCCTAATACTCACCCTAAACCTAGCCCTAACCCTTACCTAACCAAAAAGTTCACCCTCACCCTTACCCTCACCCTAAACCTGACTCTCACCCTAGCACTCACCCTAACACTAACTCTCACCATATCCCTAAACCTAACCCTCACCCTCACCCTAACCCTAACCATAAACCTAACCCTAACACACATACTAAACCTACCCTAATCCTAATTCTAACCCTAAACCTCACACTCACCCTAACCCTCACACTAACACGTACCGTCATCCTAACCCTAATCCTAACCCTCACACTAAACCTAACCCTCACACTTAACCTAATCCTACCCATCAGCCTAAACCTCACCCTAAACCTAACCTTAACCCAAACCCTCACCCTATCCCTCACTCTCACCCTAACCCTCACCCTTACCCTTACCCTCACCCGAACCCTAAGACTCACCCTCACACTTACCCTCACCCTAAAATTTACCCACACCCTAACACACACTAAACCTAACCATAAAACTTTCACCTTACCCTCAATCTAACCCTAAGCCTCATCCACACCCTAAACCTCACCCTAACCTTTACCCTCACCCTAACACTTACCCTAACCCTAAACCTAACCCTCACACTAACCCTAACTCCAACCCTAAGCTTAACCCTTATACTAACCCTAAACCTAATCCTAACCCTCACCCTAAACCTAACCCTAACCCTAACCCTAACCGTCACACTAAACCTAACGCTAACCCTCAGTCTAAACCTCATCCTAACCCTAAACATAACCCTAACCCTAAATCTTAACCTCATCCTAACCCTAACCTTCACCCTCACCCTCCCCATCACCCTCAGCCTAACCCTAATCTTAACCCTAATCCTAACCCTCACCCTCATCTTCATGCTAACTCTAACCCTAAACCTAACCCTAACACTCACCCACACTCTCACCCTAACCCTAAACGTATCCCTAACCCTGACCTTAACTCTAACCCTCACCCTATACCTTACCTTCACCCTAATCCTAACCCTGACCCTTACCATCACACTAACCCTCACTCTAACCCTAACACTAACACTAACCCTAATCCTCACCTTATCCCTAGCACTAACCCCAACCCTCATCCTAACCCTCACCATCACCCTAAGTCTAATGCTAACCCTAACTCTCACCCTCACCCTAACCCTCACCCTAACCCTCACCCTAAACCATACCCTCGTCCTAACACTAACCCTCAGCCTCACCCTAAATCTCACGCTAACCCTTACTCTCACCCTAACACGCAAACTAACCCTAACACTAACACTAACCCTAAACCTCACCCTAAACCACACCCTCACCCTCACCCTAAGACTCACCCTAACACTAACCCTCACACTAACCCTATCCCTGTCCTAACCCTAACCCTAACTCTCACCAGAACACTCACCCTCACCGTAACCCTCACTCTCACTCTAAACATCAACCTAAACCTCACTCTCACCCTAAGCATAACCCTAACCCTCACCCTAACCCTAATCCTCACCGTAACCCTATCCCTCACACTAACCCTAACCCTCACCCACACACTCACCCTAACCCTAATCCTCATCGTAACATTCATGCTCACCCACACCCTCTCCCTAAACCTAACCCAAACCCTAACCCACACCCTCACTCTAATTCTCACCCTGAACCTGACCCTAAACTTTATCTAACCAAAAACCTCACCTTCAACCTCTTCCTCATTCTAAATCTCACCCTCACCCTAACCCTCACCCTATAACTATCGCTAACCCTAACCCTCACCCTCACTCTAACCCTCACCCTAACCCTATCCCTACACCTCACTGTAACTCTCACTCTAACCTTAACGTTAACCCTAAACCTCACCAAAACCCTAACCCTAAATATAACCCTAACCCTAACCCTAACCCTAACCCTCAACCTCACCCTAACCATAAACCTAACCCTCACTCTCACCCTAACCCTAACCATAAACCTAAACCTAATACTCTTCCTAACCCTAATCCTAAACCTAATTCTAACCCTAAATCTCACACTCACCCTAACCGTCACCCTAACATTTACCGTCAGCCTAACCCTAACCCTAACCCTCACACTAAACCTAACCCTCACACTTAACCTAACCGTACACCTCAGCCTAACACTCACCCTAAACCTAACCCTAACCCAAATCCTCGCCCTATCCTTAACCTTAACCCAAACCCTCACCCTATCCCTCACTCTCACCCTAACTCTCACCCTTACCCTTACCCTCACCAGAACCCTGAGACTCACGGTCACCCTTACCCTCACCCGCACACTTATCCACACCCTAACACTCACACTAAACCTAACTATAATCATAAATTTCATCTTACCCTCAAAATAACCCTAAGCCTCACCCTCAACCTAACCCTCACCCTAAACTTTACCCTCACCCCAACACTTACCCTAACCCTAAACCTAACCCTCATACTAACCCTAACTCCAACCCTCAGCCTAACCCTTATCATAACCCTAAACCTAACCCTAACCCTCACCCTAACCCTAACCCTAACCCTAACCCTCACCTTCACCCTAGCCCTCATCCTATCCCTATTCCTAACAATAACACTAACCCTAACCCTAAAACTCACCCTAACACAAATCCTAAAGCTAACCCTCACACTCTTCCTCACACTCACCCTAAACTTCACCCTCAACCTCACCATCACCCTAACCCTCACACTAACCCTAACCCTCACCCTAAACCTAACCCTCACCCTCACCCCTAAACCTTACCCTAACCCTCACCCAAACACTCAAGCTCAGCCTAAACCTAAACCTATCCCTAAACCTAAACCTAACCCTAACACTCACCCTCACCCTAACACTAACCTTAAACCTCACTCTCAACCTCACCCTCACCATAAACCTCAGCCTAATCCTAAACCTCACCCTCACCCTAACCCTCACCCAAACTCTTACCCTCATCCTAACCCTCACCTTAAACCTCACCCTCACCCTCACCCTAACCCTAACCATAACCCTCAACCTCAACCTAACCTTCACCCTAAGCCTAACCTTAACCCTCACCCTCACCCTCACCCTCACCCTAAAACTAAGCCTAATCCTAAACCTAACCCTCACCCTAACCCTAAAGCTAACACTCACCCAAACCCTTCCCCCACCCCAAACCATATCCCTCACCCTAAACCTCACCCCAATCCTAACCATAACCCAAAACCTCACCCTCAAACTAAGCCTCACTCTAACCCTTATCCTCACACTAACCCTATCTCTAACCCTAACCCTTACCCTCACACTAACCCTAACCCTCACCTTAACCCTCAACCTAACCCCTAACCTAACCCTAGCCCTTTCCTTAAAGGTAACCATAATATTAACCCTAACCCTCATACTAAACATCACCCTAAGGCTAACCCTCACCCTAACACTAACCCTAACCCTCACCCTAACCCTAACCCTCACCCTCCTCTAATACTCAACCTAACCCTAACCCTTACCTAAACGAAACCCTCACACTCAAACTCAACCTAACCCTCAACCTAAACCATACCCTCAACCTACACCTAACTCTAACACTCACCCACCCCTAACCCTCACCCTAACGCTAAACATACCCCTCACCCTACCCCTCACCCTAACCCTCAGCCTAACCTTTACCCTCACCCTAACACTTACCCTAACCCTAAACCTAACCCTCACACTAACCCTAACTCCAACCCTCAGCCTAATCCTTATACTAAACCTAACCCTAACCCTACCCCAAACCATAACCCTCACCCTAAACCTAACCCTAATCCTAACCCTAATCCTAAAACTCACGCTCATCCTCATTCTAACTCTAAACCTAAACCTAAACCTAACACTCAACCTCCCCCTCCTCCTCATCATAAGTCTAAACTTAGCCTTAAACCTAAACCTAATCCTCCCCCTCACCCTAAACCTAACCCTCACCCTAACGCTCACCCTATCCCTAATGCTAACCCTACACCTCACCCTCCGCCTAACCCTCACCCTAACCCTTATGTTCACACTAACCCTAACCCTAATCCTAACGCTAAACCTCACACTAACCCTAACCCTCACCGTATCCATTACTCTAACGGTAACCCTAACATTAACCCTCACCCTCACCCTCACCCTAACACTCACCCTCACCATAAATATCACCCTAACCCTAACCGTCACCCTAAAACTAACCCTAACACTCACCCTAAACCTAACCCTCACCCTAAGGCTCACCCTATCCCTAATGCTAACCCTACACTTCATCCTCAACCTAACCCTCACTCTAACCCTTATCCTCACTCTAACCCTAACAATAACCCTAACCCTCACACTAACCCTAATCCTCACCCTATTCCTAACACTCACCCTAACCCTCACCTTCAACCTAACACTAATCCTCTACATCTCATCCTCACCCTAACCCTCACCCTAAACCTCACCATAACCATCATCCTAACCCTAACCCTACCCCTCAACCTAACCCTACCCCTCACCCAAACCCTATCCCTAACCCTAACCCTAAACCTAACTCTGACCTGAACACTCAGGCTCACCCTAACCCTAACCCTCATCCTAACACTAACACTCACCCTCAACCTCACCATCACCCAAGCCCTCAGCCTAACCCAAACCCTAATCCTAACCCTCACCCTAACTCTAACAATCACCGTAATCCTAACCCTCACATTAATCCTAACCCTAACTCTCACCCTCACCCTCACCCTCACCCTAACCCTAACCCTCATTCTAACCCTAACCCACACCCTCACCCTAATACTCACCCTAAACCTAGCCCTAACCCTTACCTAACCAAAAACTTCACCCTCACCCTTACCCTCACCCTAAACCTGACTCTCACCCTAGCACTCACCCTAACACTAACTCTCACCATATCCCTAAACCTAACCCTCACCCTCACCCTAACCCTAACCATAAACCTAACCCTAACACACATACTAAACCTACCCTAATCCTAATTCTAACCCTAAACCTCACACTCACCCTAACCCTCACACTAACACGTACCGTCATCCTAACCCTAATCCTAACCCTCACACTAAACCTAACCCTCACACTTAACCTAATCCTACCCATCAGCCTAAACCTCACCCTAAACCTAACCTTAACCCAAACCCTCACCCTATCCCTCACTCTCACCCTAACCCTCACCCTTACCCTTACCCTCACCCGAACCCTAAGACTCACCCTCACACTTACCCTCACCCTAAAATTTACCCACACCCTAACACACACTAAACCTAAACATAAAAGTTTCACCTTACCCTCAATCTAACCCTAAGCCTCATCCACACCCTAAACCTCACCCTAACCTTTACCCTCACCCTAACACTTACCCTGACCCTAAACTTAACCCTCACACTAACCCTAACTCCAACCCTAAGCTTAACCCTTATACTAACCCTAAACCTAACCCTAACCCTCACCCTAAACCTAACCCTAACCCTAACCCTAACCGTCACACTAAACCTAACGCTAACCCTCAGTCTAAACCTCATCCTAACCCTAAACATAACCCTAACTCTAACCCTAAATTTTAACCTCATCCTAACCCTAACCTACACCCTCACCCTCCCCATCACCCTCAGCCTAACCTTAATCTTAACCCTAATCCTAACCCTCACCCTCACCTTCATGCTAAGTCTAAACCTAAACCTAACCCTAACACTCACCCACACTCTCACCCTAACCCTAAACGTATCCCTAACCCTGACCTTAACTCTAACCCTCACCCTATACCTTACCTTCACCCTAATCCTAACCCTGACCCTAACCATCACACTGACCCTCACCCTAACACTAACACTAACACTAAACCTCATCCTCACACTAAACCTCACCTTAACCCTTACCCTCAGCATAAACCTAACCCTAACCCTAACCCTAATCGTCACCCTAACACTCACCCTAACCCAAACCCTAAACCTAATCCTAACCTAACCCTCACCCTCAGACTCACATTAACACTAACCCTAACCCTAACCTTCACCCTCACCCTCACCCTAACCCTTACACTCACCCTAAACTGCACCCTAACCCTACATCTCCCCCCTCACTAACTCTCACCGAAACCCTCAGGCTAACCCTCAACCTAACCCTAACCCTACCCCTAACCCTTTCCCTCGCACTAACACTAAACCTAACGCTAACCATAACCCTAATCCTAATCCTCACCCACACCCTAACCCTCACACTCACCCTCACCCGAAACCTCACCCGAACCCTCATCCTCACATTAACCCTCACCCTTACAATAAACCTCACCCAAACCTTAACCCTCACCCTAACCCTAACCCTAACCCTAACCCTCACCCTCATCCTAACCCTCACCCTAATATTACTCTCTCCCTAACACTAACCCTAACCCTATCCGTAATGCTCACACTAACCATAACCCTCACCATAACCCTAAACATAAGTATAAACCTGACCCTAACCTTCACCCTCAACCTGACCCTCACCCTCAGCCTAACACTAACCCTAACTCTATTCCTAATCTTAACCCTCACCCTCACCATAAACCTAACCATTACCCTAACCCTCACCCTCACCCTCACCCTCGACCTCACCCTAATCCTCACCATCACACTAACCCTCACCATCACACTAAACATCATAAACCTAAACCTCCCCCTAATCTTAACCCTCAGACTCACCTTAATCTTCACCGTAACCATAACCCTTACCTAACGGAAACTCTCATCCTCACTCTCAACCTCACTCTCACAATGACCCTAGCCCTCACCCTAACCATAACCCTTACCCTCACCCTCAACCTCCCCTTACCCCCCAGCCTTACCCTAACCCTAATCCTAATCCTAACCCTAACCCTCCACCCCACCCTCATTCTAACACTAACACTAACCCTAAAGCTAACCCTCACCCTCACTCTCACCCTAACCCTAACCCTGACAATAACCCTAACACTAACCATAACCTTAACCCTAAAATTCACCCTAAACCTAATCCTAACCCTAACCCTCACCCTCACCCTCACCCTCACCCTCATTCTAACCCTCACTCTCATCCTGATCCTCAAAATCACACTTACCCTCACACTAACCCTAACCCTCACCCTCACCCTAACCCTAACCCTCACCCTCACTTTCACCCTCAACTTCAGTCTAACCCTAACCCTAACCCTTATCCTAACTCTAACCCTCACCCTCACCCTAAACTTAATCCTAAACCTCCCATTCAACCTCACCCTCTCCAACCCCCTCGCACTATCCCTCACCCTCACCCTTACACTAACCCTCAACCTCACCCTAAATATCACCCTAACCCTAAACCTAACACTAAACCTAACCCTATCCCTCACCCTAACCCTACACCTCACGCTAACCATAACGGTAACCCTACCCATCACTCTAACCCTCACCCTACCCCTAACGCTATCCCTAACCCATTCCCTAAGGCTAAACCTAACAGTAACCCTCACCCTCATACTAAACATCACCCTAACACTAACACTCACCATAACACTATCCCTAATCCTCACCCTAAATCTGAACCTCAACCTAACCATCACACTCCCCTAAACCTCAACCTAACCCTACCTAATTGAAAACCTCACATTCACCCCCACCCTCAACCTAACCCTGACACTCACCCTAGCCCTCACCCTAACCCTCACTCTAACCCTTACCCTCACCCTAACCCTATACCTAACCCTCACACTAACCCTAACCCTCACCCTAATCCTAACCCTACCCCTCACCCTAATCCTAACCCTAACCCTCACCCTAACCCTCACCCTCAACCTAACCCTCACCGTTACCCTAACACTCAAACTAAACCTAACCCTCATCCACACCCTAACCCTCACCCTCACCCTCACCCTAACCCTCACCCTAACCCTAAACCTCACCCTAAACATCACCTAAACCCTAACCCTCACCCAAATCCTAACCGTAACCCTCTCCCTAGCCCTAACACTAACACTAACCCTCAACCTCAAACTAATCCTCACCCTAAAAATAACCTTAACCCTTACCTAATGGAAACTCTCACACTCACACTCACCCTAACCCTCACCCTCAACCTAACCCACACCCTATCCCTAATGCTAAACATTACCCTCACCCTGACCCTAACCCTCAAATTAATCCTATCTCTACACCTCACCGTAACTCTCACCCTAACCCTAACCTTAACCCTAAACCTCACCATAACCCTAACCCTAAATCTAACCCTCACCATCACCCTAAACCTCACCCTCAAAATATACATAACCCTAACCCTAACCAACAGCCTAACCTAACCCTCACCCTAATCCTAACACTAATCCTAACACTAACCCTAAACCTCACCATAACCGTAACCCTAAATCTAACCCTCACCCTCACCCTAAACCTCACCCTCAAAATATACATAACCCTAACCCTAACCAACAGCTTAACCTAACACTCACCCTAATCCTAACACTAATCCTAACACTAACCCTCACCCTCACAATCACCCTCACCCTAACCCTAACCCTAACACTCACCCTAACCCTCACCCTAACCCTCACCCTCACCCTAACTCTAATTTTAACCCTAACTCTCAGCCTCAGCCTGACCCTCACCCTAACCTCACCCTAACCCTTACCCTCACCATATCCCTAACCCTAACTCTTACCCTAATCCTCACCCTAACCCTAAACCTCGACCACACCCTAAACCTCACCATCATCCGAACCCTCATCCTCACCCTAACACTCACAATAAACCTCACCGTAACCCTAATCCTAAACCAAACCCTCACCCTCACCCTCATCCTCAACCTAACCCTAACCCAAACCCTAAACCTAAACCTAAACCTCACCCTCACGCTTACCCTCACACTAACACTCACCCTCACCATAAACATCACCCTAACCCTCACCCGAATCCTCACCCTCACCCTAAGCTTAGGGTGAGGGTGAGTGTTAGGTAGAATGTTAGAGTGAGGGTGAGTGTTCGCGTGAGTTTGAGAGTTAGGGTGTGGGAGAGGGTTCGTGTTAGGGTTAGGATTAGGGTTAGGGTTAGGGTTATGGTATGAGTAAGGGTTAGGGTGAGGTTTAGTGTGAGGATGAGGGTTAAGGTTAGTTTTAGGGTTAGGTGAGCGTTAGGGTGAGGGTTAGGGTGAGGGTGAGGTATAGGGTGAGAATTAGGGTTAGGGTGAGGGATAGGGATAGGGTTAGGTTTAGGTTGACGGTGTGGGTGAGTGTTAGGGTTAGGTTGACCTTTAGAATTAGGGTGAGGCTGAGGGTGAGGGTTAGGATTAGGGTTACGATTAGGGTTAGGCTGAGGGTGATGGGGAGGGTGAGGGTGTGGGTTAGGGTTCGGGTGAGTGTTAGGGTTCGGGCACGGTGTGGGTGAGTGTTAGGGTTAGTATTAGAGTTAGGATGAGGGTTAGGTTGAGGGTTAGGTTTAGGGTAAGTGTGAGGGTTAAGATTAGGGTTAGGGTTAGGGTTAGGGTTAGGATAAGTGTTAGGCTGAGGGTTAGGGTTAGGGTTAGTGTGAAGGTTAGTTTTAGGTTTAGGATGGGTAAAGGTCAGGGTGAGGGTTAGGGTGAGGATGAGGTTTAGGGTTAGGGTGAGGGTAAGGGTTAGGGTGAAGGTAAGGGTTAGGGTGAAGTTTGGGGTAAGGTTGAGGGTTAGGGTGAGTATTAGGGTGAGGGTGAGGGATAAGTTGAGGTTAGGTTTAGGGTGAGGGTTAGGGTTAGGGTTACGGTGAGTGTTAGGGTAGGGTGATGTTTAGGGTGAGGATGAGGGTTAGGGTGAGGGTGAAGTTTAGGGTGAGAGTGAGGGTGAGGGTGAGGGTTAGGGTTAGGTATAGTTTTATACCTAGTTTTAAGGTGATGGTGAGGGTGAGGGTTAGGAATAAGAATATGTTTAGGGTTAAGTTTAGGCTGAGGGTTTCTGTCAGGGTAAGGGTGAAGGTTAGGCTTAGGGTTTGGGTTAGGGTGAGTGTTATGGTTAGTGTGAGGGTTATGGTTAGGTTTATGGTTAGGGTTAGAGTGAGGTTTAGGGTGAGTGTGAGGGTTAGGGGGAGGGGGACGGGGAGGGTTAGCGTTACAGTTAGGGTGAGTTTGAGTGTGAGGGTTAGGTTTAGGATTAGGGTTAGGTTTAGGGTTAGGGTGAGTGTTAGAGTCTGGGTGAGGGTTCGGGTGAGGGTTAGGGTTAGTGTGAGGGTGAAGTAAAGGGTGAGGTTTAGGGTTTGGGTGAGGTTGAGGGGGAGTGTTAGGGTTAGGTTTAGCTATATAGTTAGGGTGAGGGTGAGGGTGAGGGTAGCGATTAGGGTTAGGATTAGGGTTAGTTTGGCTGAGGGTGATGGGGAGGGTGAGGGTTAGGGTTAGGATTAGGATGAGGCTTAGGGTTTAAGTTAGGGGTAGGATGAGGTTTAGGCTGAGGTTTAGGGTTAGGGTAAGTGTGAGGGTTAGGGTTAGGGTTAGGGTGAGGGTTAGAGTTAGGTTTAGGGTTAGGATAAGGGTTAGGCTGAGGTTTAGGGTTAGGTTTAGTATGAGGGTTAGGTTTAGTGTTAGGGTAAGGGTTAGGGTGAGGGTAAAGCTTAGGGTGAGGTTTAAGGTAAGGGCGAGGATTAGCGTTAGGGTGAGTGTTAGGGTGAAAGTTAGGTTTAGGGGTAGGGTTAGGGTGAGGTTTAGGGTTATGGTTAGCGTGAGGCTTAGTGTTAGGGTGATGTTTAGGGTGAGGTTGAGGGTTAGGGTGAGGGTGAGGGTTAGGGTGAGGGTGAGGGTGTGGTTGAGGGTGAGTGTTAGGGTTAGGTTTAGTGTTAGAGTTAGTGTTTGGGTGAGGGTTAGGGTTACGGTAGGGATTAGGGTTAGGGTTAGGGTTAGGGTGAGGGTTAGTTTTAGGGTTAAATTTAGGCTGAGGGTTAGGTTTAGGGTTAGTGTGCGTGTTAGGGTTAGGGTTAGGTTGAGGGTTAGGGTGAGGGTTAAGGTGTGGGTAAATGTTAGGGTGAGGGTTAGGTTGAGGGTGAGGGTTAGGGTTAGGGTGAGCCTAAGGGTTAGGGTGAGGGTTAGGGTGAGTGTGAGGGTTAGGGTTAACATTAATATTAGGGTGAGGGTGAGGGTTAGGGTGAGGTTTTGGGTTAAGGTTAAGGATAGGGTGAGGATTAGGGTGGGGTTAGGTTACAGTGAGCGTTAGGCTGAGGGGTAGAGTTAGAGTGAGTTTCAGGGTTAAGTTTAGTGTGAGGGTTAGGGTTAGGGTTAGGGTCAGTGTTAGGATGAAGGTTAGGGTGAGGGTGAGTGTTAGGGTTAGGGTGAGGGTGAGGTTTAAGGTGAGGGTTAGGGTGAGTGTGAGAGTTAGGGATAGCATTAGGGATAGGGTTATGGTTAGGGTGAGGGCTAAGGTTATGTTTAGGTTTAGGGTGAGGATGAGGGTGAGGGTTATGTTGAGGGTTAAGGTTAGGGTTAGGTTTAGGGTGAATGTTAGGGTTAGGGTTAAGGTTAGGGTTAGGGTTAGGGTGAGGATTAGGGTCAATGGTGATGGTTAGGTTTGCGGTGAAGTTTAGAGTGACAGTGACGGTAAGGGTTAGGGTGAGGGCTAGGGTTAGGGTTAGGGTTAGAGTGAGGTTTAGTTTTAGGATTAGAGTTAGGGTTAGGGTGAGTTTAAGGGTTAGAGTGAGTGTTAGGGTTAGGGTGAGGTTTTGCTATAGCATTAGGTGTAGAGTTAGGTTGAAGGATAGGGTTACGGTTAGGGTTAGGGTGAGGGTGAGGGTTATGTTTAGGGTTAGAGTTAGGGGTAGGGTTAGGGTTAGGGTGAGTGTTACGGTTAGGGTTAAGTTTAGGGTGAGGGTGAGGGTTAGGTGTGTGTTATGTTGTGTGTGATGGTTAGGTTTAGAGTGAGGGTTAGGGTGAAGGTTGGGGTTAGGTTGAGTTTGAGGTTTAGGGTTAGGGTTAGGGTTAGTGTGAGGATTAGGGTTAGGATTAGGGTTAGTGTGAGGGTAAGGTTTAGGGAGAGGGTTAGGGTAAGGGTGAGGGTTAGGATTTGCATTAGGGTTAGGTTGAGGGTTAGGGTGAAGTTTAGGGTTAGTTTTAGGATTAGCGTTAGGGTGAGGGTTAGAGTTAGGGTTAGGGTGAGGGTTAGGGTGAGGGTTAGGCTTAGGGTTAGGGTAAGGTTGCGTGTGAGGGTGAGGGTGAGGTTTAGGGTTAGGTTTAGGTTTAGGGTGCTGGTGAGGGTTAGGTTTAGAATTAGGGTTAGGTTTAGGGTTAGGTTAAGGATGAGGGTGAGGGTGAGGGTGAAGGTTAGGTTTAGTGTGAGGATTAGTGTTAGGTTTAGGATTAGGGTGAGGGTGAGGTTGAGGGTTAGGGTGAGTGTGAGGGTTAGAGTGAGGTTTAGCGTGTGGCTGAGCATTATGTTTAGGTTTAGGGTGAGGGTTAGGTTGAGGGTGAGGGTTAGGGTAAGGGTGAGGGTTAGGGTTAGTGTTTGCGTTAGGGTGAGGTTTAGTGTTAAGATTAGGATTAGGGAAAGGGTTAAGGTGAGGGTTAGGGTTATGGTTAGGTTTAAGGTTAGTGTGAGGATTAGGGTTAGGGTGAGGTTCAGGTTTAGGGTTAGGTTTGGGGTGAAGTTGAGGGTGAGGTTTAGGGTTAGGCTTACTTTGATGGTTAAGCCTATGGTGAGGTTTAGTTTGAGGGTGAGGGTAAGGGTTAGGATGAGGGTTAGGGTGAGGGTGAGGGTTAGGCTTTGCATTTGGGTTAGGGTTAGGGTGAGGGTTTGGTTTAGGGTTAGGGTTTGGGTGAGGGTTAGGTTGAGGTTTAGGGTTAGGGTAAGGGTTAGGTTTAGGGTTAGGGTTTGGATTAGGGTTAGGATGAGGTCTATGGTGAGGGTGAGGTTTAGGGTTAGGGTTAGGGTGAGGGTTAGGTTTAGGGTGAGTTTTATGGTGAGGGCTAGGTTTAAGGTTAGGGTTAGTGTGAGGGTTATGTTTAGTGTGAGGTTAGTGTTAGGGTTAGAGTTAGGTTTAGGGTAAGTGTAAGGGTTAGGCTGAGGTTTAGACTGAGAGAGAGGGTTAAGATTAGCATGAATGTGAGTTTGAGGGTTAGGGTGAGTTTCAGGGTTAGGGTTCGGGTGAGGGTGAGTGTTATGGTAGGGTGAGCGTGAGGGTTAGGGTTAGGGTGACGTTTAGGTAAGGGTTAGGGTTAGAGTGACAGTGAGGGTTCCGGTGAGGGTGAGGGTTAGGTTGTTCGTGACGGTTAGATTTAGAGTGAGGGTTACGGTGATGATAAGTTTTAGTGTGAGGGTGAGGATTAGGGGTAGGATTCAGGTTAGGGTGTGGTTTAGGGTTAGGGATACTTTTAGGGTTTGGTTTAGGATGAGGGGTAGGGTCCGGGTTAGGGTGAGGGTTAGGGTTACTGTGAGGGTTAGCGTTAGGGTTAGGGTTAGTGTTAGGATAAGGGTTAGGGTGAGGGGTAGGGTGAGGGTGAGTGTCAGGGTTAGCCTTAGGGTTAGCGTGAGGGTTGGGGTGAGGTTGAGGGTTAGTGTTAAGGTTAGGATGAGTGTGAGGTTAAGGGTTATGGTTAGAGTGAGTGTTAGGGTTAGGGTGTGGGGTAGGGTTAGGGTTAGGTTAAGTGAGGTTTAGGTTTAGGTTTAGGATGAGGGTGAGGGTGAGGGTTAGGTTTAGGATTAGGGTTCGGGTTCGGGTTAGGCTTAGGGTGAGGGTGAGATTAAGGCTCAAGGTTATGTTTAGGGTGAGTAAGTGTTAGGGTTAGGGTGAGGGTGAGGGTTAGGTTTCTGGTGAGGGTTAGGGTGACGTTGAGGGTTCGGGTGAGTGTGAGCATTAGGGTTAGGTTTAGGGTGAGGGTTATGTTTAGGGTGATGTTTAGCTTGAGGGTTTGGGTCAGGGTGAGATTGAGGGTTAGGTTTGGGTGAGGGTTAGAGTTAGAGTGAAGGTTAGGGTGGGATTAGGGTTAGAGTTAGACTGAGGGTGAGGGTGAGGTTGAGGGTGACGGTTTGGTTTAGGTTGAGGGTTAGGTTTAGGGTTAGGGTGAGGGTAAGAATGATGGTTAGGGTTAGGGGTAGTATGAGGGTTAGGACGAGGGGTAGGATTATCATGAGCGTGTGGGTTAGGGTTACTGTGAGGTTTAGGGTTAGGGTTAAGTTTAGGTTTAGGGAGACAGTAAGGGTTAGCGAGACGGTAAGGGTTAGCGTGAGGGTTAGGTTGAGGTTGAGGGTTACGGTTAGGGTTAGGGTGATGGTTATGGTGAGGGTTAAGGTTAATGTTATGGTTAGGGTTAGGGTGAGGGTTTGGGTGAGGGTAAAGGTTAGGGTGAGGATTAGGGAGAGTGAGGGTTAGTGTTAGGGTTAAGGTTAGGGTTAGGATGAGGGTTAGAGTGAGGGATTGGGTTAGGGTTAGGGTTAGTGTTAGGGTGAGTGTTAGGGTCAGGGTGAAGGTTAGGTTTAAGGTTAGGGTAAGTGTTAGGGTGAGTGTGAGGCTGAGGGGTAGGGTTAGGGTTAGGGTGAGTGTTAAGTTTCGTGTGAGGTTTAGGGTTAGAATTAGGGTTAGGGTTAGGGTTAGGGTGTGGGTGAGGTTTAAGGTTAGAGTTAGGTTTAGGGTGAGGGTGAGAGTGAGGTTTAGGGTTAGGATTAGGATTAGGGTTAGGCTTAGGCTCAGGTTTAGTGTGAGAGTAAGAGGGAGGGTTAGGGTTAGGGTTCGAGTTAGGGTTAGGGTGAGGGTGAGGGTTAGGGTTATGGTGAGGTTTAGGGTTAGGTTGAGGATTCGGGTTAGGTTTAGGGTTAGGGTGAGGGTGTGGGTGAGGTTGAGGTTTTGGGTTAGGGTTAGGGTGAGGGTCAGGGTGAGGGTGAGAGTGAGAGTGAGGGTTTCGCTTATGAAAGGGTTTGTTTTTGGTTAGGTTGTGGATTAGGTTGAGGGTGAGATTTAGGTTGAGTGTTAGGGACAGGGTGAGGGTTGGAGTTAGGGTTAGGGTGAGGGTTAGGGTTAGGTTTAGGGTGATGTTTAGTATGAGGGTGAGGGTTAGGGTGAGGGTTCGGGTTCGGAAGAGGGTTATGGATAGGGTTATAATTAGGGTGAGGGCTAGGGTGAGGTTGAGTGTTAGGGTTAGGTTTAGGGATAGGTTGAGAATTATAGTCAGGGTTAAGGTTAGTGTGAGGGTTAGGCTGAGGTGTAGGGTTAGGGTTAGGGTGAGGTTTAGGGTTAGGGCATGGTTAGGTTTAGGGTTAGGGTAAGGGTTAGGGTGAGGTTTATGGTGAGTTTGAGGTTTAGTTTTAGCATGAGGATTAGTGTGAGGGATAAGGTGAAGGTTAGGGTTTGGGTTATGGTTAATGTGAGAGTGAGGGTTAGGGTTAGGTTGAGGTTTAGTGTTAAGGTGAGGGTTAGGGTTAGGGTGCTGGTGAAGGTGAGGCTGAGGGTTAGGATGAAGGTGAGGGTGAGGGTGAGGTTTAGGGATAGGCTTAGGATGACGGTGAGGCTGAGGGTTAGTGTTAGGATTTGTTAGGGTTAGTGTTAGGCTGAGGGTGAGGGTGAGGATGAGGGTTAGGGTTAGGGTTAATGTGAGGGCTAGCGTCAGGGTGAGGGTTAGGGTTAGGCTTAGGGTGAGAGTAAGGTTTAGGTTTAGGATTAGGGTTAGGGTTAATTGAGGGGTAGGTTTAGGGTTAGTATGAGTTTTAGGTTTAGTGTGAATGTTAGGTTTAAGTTTAGGGTTAGGATTAGTGTGTGAGTGAGGGTGAGGGTGAGGGTTAGGGTGAGGGTTAGGTTTAGGATGCAGGTTAGTGTTAGATTGAGGGTTAGGGTTAGGGTGAAGTTTAGGTTTAGGATTATGGTTAGGGTGTGGGCTAAGGTGAAGGTGAGGGTAAGGGTTAGCTTTAGGGTTAAGGTGAGGGTTAGGGTTAGGTTTAGGTTTAGGGTTAGTGTGAGTTGCAGTTTTAGAGTTATGGTTAGAGTTAGGTTTAGTGTGAGTGTTAGGGTTAGGTTTAGGTTTAGGGTGAGGGTAAGGTTTAGGGTGAGGGTGAGGTTTAAGGTGAGAGTGAGTGTTAGGGTTAGCATGAGTGTTAGGGTGAGGGTTAGCGTGAGGGTTACTGTTAGGGTTAGTGTTAGGTTTAGGGTTAGGGTGAGGGTGAGGGATAGTGTTAGAATTAGGATTAAGGTTAGGGTTTATATTAGAGAGAGGTTGAGGTTGAGGGTTAGGGTTAGGGTGACAGTGCGGGTCAGGGTGAGGGATAGGGTTAGGGTTAGGTTTAAGGGTAGGGTGAGGATTAGTGTTAGGGTTCTGTTTAGTGTGAGGGTTAGGCTGAGGGATAGGGTTACCTTTAGGGTGAGGGTAAGGTTTAATGTGAGAGTTAGCGTTAGGGTTAGTGTTAGGGTGAGTGTTAGGGTTAGGGTTAGGTTTAGATTTGGGGTTATTGTTAGGGTTAAGGTGAGGGTGATGTTGACAGTGAGGGTGAGGTTTAGGGATAGGGTTAGGATTAGAGTGAGGGTGGGAGAGAGGGTTAGGGTTAGAATTAAGATTAGGGTTAGTGTTAGGCTGAGGGTGAGTGGGAAGGGGAGGGGAAGGTTAGGGTTAGGGGTAGGTTTAGTGTTAGGTTTCCGGTGAGAGTTAGGGTTAAATTTATTTTTAGGATTAGGGTGAAGGTGAGGGTGAGGGTTCAAGTGAAGGTTAGGGTTAGGTATAGAGTTAGCATGAAGGCTAGGGTGAGTGTAAGGGTTAGGTTTATGGTTAGGGATAGGGTGAGAATTAGGGTTAGGGTTAGGGTTAGTGTGAGGTTGAGGATTAGTCTGAGGGTTACGGTTAGGTTTAGGGTTAGGTTTAGGCTTAGGGTGAGGGTAAGGGTTAGGGTGAGGGTTAGGTTTAGGGTGAGGTTTAGGGTTAGGTTTAGGGTAAGGTTGGCTGAGGGTTAGGGTTAGTGTTAGGGTTAGTGTGAGGGTGAGGGTTAGGGTTAGGTTTAGGGTGGGAGAGAGGGTTAGGGTTAGAATTAAGATTAGGGTTAGTGTTAGGCTGAGGGTGAGTGGGAAGGGGAGGGGAAGGTTAGGGTTAGGGGTAGGTTTAGTGTTAGGGTTCCGGTGAGAGTTAGGGTTAAAGTTATTTTTAGGTTTAGGGTGAAGGTGAGGGTGAGGGTTCAAGTGAAGGTTAGGGTTAGGTATAGAGTTAGGATGAGGGCTAGGGTGAGTGTAAGGGTTAGGTTTATGGTTAGGGATAGGATGAGAATTAGGGTTAGGGTTAGGGTTAGTGTGAGGTTGAGGTTTAGTCTGAGGGTTACGGTTAGGTTTAGGGTTAGGTTTAGGCTTAGGGTGAGGGTAAGGGTTAGGGTGAGGGTTAGGGTTAGGGTGAGGTTTAGGGTTAGGTTTAGGGTAAGGTTGGTTGAGGGTTAGGGTTAATGTTAGGGTTAGTGTGAGGGTGAGGTTTAGGGTTAGGGTTAGCGTGACGGTGAGAGTGAGGCTGAGCATTAGGGTGAGGGTGAGGGTGAGGGTGAGTTTGACGGTTAGGGTTAAGGTGAGGGTAAGGGTAAAGATTAGGGTAAGGCTTTGGGTTAGGATTAGGGTTAGGCTGAGGATGAGACTTAGGGGGAGGTTGATTGTGAGGGTTAGGGTAAGGATTAGGGTTAGGATTAGGGTTAGGCTGAGGATGAGCTTGAGGGTGAGGGTGAGGGTTAGGGTTAGGGTTAGGGTGAGGGTTAGGGTTAGTTTGAGGGTTAAGGTGAGTGTAAGGGTAAGGTTTAGATTGAAGTTAGGGTGAGGCAGAGGGTTAGGGTTAGGGTGAGGATGTGGGTGGGGTTAGGATGAGGGTTAAGTTTAAGTTTAGCCTTAGGGTTAGGGTGAGGGTTAGGGTTAGTGTGAGGGTTACGGTTAGGTTGAGGTTTAGGGTTAGGATTAGGGTTAGGGTGAGGGTGAGGTTGAGGTATTGGTTAGGTTTAGGGTTAGGGTGAGGGTGAGAGTGTGGGATAGGGTTTGGATTTGAATTAGGGTTAGGGTTAGGCTGAGGGTGAGGGTGACAGTGAGGGTTAGGATTAGGGTGAGTGTTAGTGTTGGGATTAGGTTGAAGTTTAGGGTTAGTGTGACGGTGAGGGATAGGGTTAGAGTGAGGGGTAGGGTTAGGGTTAGGATGAGGGTTAGGGTTAGGGAGAGGGTTAGGGTGAGGGTGAGGTTTAGGGTTAGGGTGAGGGTAAGGGTTAGGGAGAGGGTTAGGGTGAGGGTGAGGTTTAGGGTTAGGGTGAGGGTAAGGGTTAGGGTTAGGGTTAGGGTGTGGGTTAGGTTTAGGCTTAGGGTTAGGGAGAGTGCTAGGGTGAGGGTGAGAGTTAGGGTTAGGTTTAGCGTTAGGGTTTGCCTTAGGGTGAGGGTGACGGTGAGGGTGAGAGTTAGGTTTAGGATTAGTGTTAGGTTTAGGGTTAGACTTAGGGTGAGGGTGAGGGTGAGGATAAGGGTTAGGATGAGGGTTAGGTTTAGGGTTAGGGTGAGGGTTAGGTAAAGTTTGATGTTTAGGGTGAGGGTGAGGGTTAGGTTTAGGGTTAGGATTAGGGTGAGTGTTAGGTTTAGGGTTAGGGTTACGGTGAGTGTGAGGGTTAGGGTGAGGGTTAGGGTTAGGGATAGGGTTAGGTTGAGGGTTACGGTTAGGGGGAGGATTAGTGTTAGTGTTAAGGTGAGGGTGAGGGTGAGGGTTAAGTTTAGGTTTAGTGTTAAGGTTAGGGTTAGACTTAGGTTGAGGGTTAGGGTGAGAGTGAGGATTAAGTTTAGGGTGAGGGTTAGTGTGTGGGTGAGGGTTAGGGTTAGGGTGAGGATTAGGGTGACAGTGACGGTTAGAGTGAGCGTGATGGTTAGGCTTAGGGTTAGGGTGATGTTAGGGTTAATGTTAGGGTTAGGGTGAGGGTGAGGATAAGGGTTAGGCTGAGGGTTAGGATGAGTGGGAGGTTTAGGTTTAGGGTTAGGGGTAGGGTGAGGGTTAGGGTGAGAGTTAGGGTTAAGGTTCGGTTAGTGTTAGGGTGAGTGTTAGGGTTATTGTTAGGTTTACGATTAGGGAAAGTGTTAGGGTGAATGTTAGGTTTAGGGTGAGGGTTAGGTATAGGGTGTGGGTTAGGGTTAGAATGAGGGTTAGGGTTAGGGCGAGGTTTAGGGTTAAGATTATTGTTAGGGTTATGGCTAGGGTGAGGGTGAGTGTTAGGGTTAGGCTTAGGGTTAGGGTGAGGGTTAGGGTTAGGTTTAGGCTTAGGGTTAGCATGAGGTGTAGTTTTAGGGTTAGGGTGAGGATTAGGTTTAGTGTGAAGTTTAGAGTTAGTGTTAGGGTTAGTGTGAGTGTTAGGGTGAGGGTTAGGGTAATGGTTATTTTTAGGATTAATATTTGTTTTAGGGTTAGGGTTAGGTTGAGGGTGAGTGTGATATGGGGGTGAGGTTTAGGGATAGGGTTAGGTTTAGAGTGAGGGTGGGAGTGATGGTTAGGTTTAGTATTAGGATTAGGGTTAGGGTTAGGCTGAGGATGAGTGGGAAGGAGAAGGGGGAGTTTTAGGGGTAGGGGTAGGGTTAGGGTTACAGTGATGGTGAGTGTGAGGGTTCGCGTGAAGGTTAGGGTTAGGGATAGAGTTAGGGTGAGGTCTTGGATGAGTGTGTGGGTTAGGGTTATGGTGAGGGATAGGGTGAGAATTAGGTTTAGGGTTAGGGTTAGGGTGAGGGTTAATCTGAGGTGTAGGGTTAGGGTTAGGGTGAGGGTTATGTTAATTCTGAGGTTTACGGTTAGATTTTGGGTTAGGTTAGGCTTATGGAGAGGGTAAGGGATAGGGTGAGGTTTAGGGTGAGGGTGAGGTTTAGGGTTAGGTTTAGGGTGAGGGTTGGTTGAGGGATAGGGTTAGGGTTAGGGTTAGGATGTGGGTGAGGTTTACGTTTAGGGTTAGAATTAGGGTGAGGGTGAGAGTAAGGCTAAGGGTTAGGGTGAGGGTGAGGGTGAGGGTGAGTTTTAGGGTTAGGGTTAAGGTGAGGGTAAGTGTGAGGATTATGGTAAGGATTTGGTTTAAGACTAGTGTTTGGTTGAGGGTGAGCTTGAGGGTGAGGGTGATGTTTAGGGGTAGGTTTAGGGTGAGGGTTACGGTTAGGGTTAGGGTCAGGGTGATGGTTAGGGTCAGGGTGAGGGTTAGGTTTAGGTTTAGGGTGAGGGTGAGGGTGAGGGTTAGGGTTACGTTGATGTTTAGGTTGAGGGTGAGGGTTTGGGTGAGGGTGAGTTTTCCGTGAGGTTGAGGGTTAGGGTGTGGGTGAGGTTTAGGATTAGGGTTAGTGTTAGGGTGATGGTGAGGTTTAGGGTGAGGGTGAGTGTTAGGGTTACGGTTAGGGTTAGTGTGAGGTTTAGGGTTAGGGTTAGGGATAGAGTGAGGATTAGACTGCTGGGTTGGGTTAGGGTTAGGGTGAGGGTTAGGGTTAGTGTGAGAGTTAGGGTTATGGTTAGGGCTAGGTTGAGGTTAAGGGTTAGGGTGAGTGTTAGGGTTAGCGTTAGGGTTAGGGTGAGGATTAGGGTGAGGGTTAGGTTTAGGGTTATTTTAAGGGTTAGGTTAAGGTTTATGGTTAGGGTTAGGGTTAGGGTGAGCGTTCGGGTTAGGGTTAGGGTTAGGGTTAAGGTAAGGGTTACGGCAATGATTAGGGTGAGGGATAGGGTGAGGTTGAAGTTTAGGGTTATGGTGAGGGTTAGGTTGATGGTTAGGGTTAAGTTTAGGTTTAAGGTCAGGGTTAAGTTGAGGGTTAGGGTTAGTGTTAGGGTGAGGGTTAGAGTGACAGTGAGGGTTAGGCTTTGTGTTAAGGTTAGGGAACGGGTGAGGGGTTGGGTGAGGATTAGGATTAGTTTTAGTGTGAGGGGTTGAGTGAGGGTTAGGGTTAGGGTTATGGTGAGGCTTAGGGTTAGTGTTAGGGTGAGGGTGAGGGTTAGGATTTGTGTGAGGGTTAGGGTTAATGTTAGGGTTAGGGTGAGGGTAAGGGTTAGGGTTAGGTTGAGGGTTAGGTTTAGTGTGAGCGTTAAGGTTAGGGTTCTCATTAGGGTTAGGGTGAGGTTAATAGTTAGGGTGAGGGTTAGGATTAGGGTGAGGGTTAGGTTTAGTGTTAGGCTTAGTTTTAGGGTGAGGGTTAGGATTAGGTTGAGGCTTAGTCTGAGGGGTAGGTTTAGGGTGAAGGTGAGGGTTTGGGTGAGGGTGAGGGTTTGGGTGAGGGTAAGGGTTAGGGATTGGTTGTGTTAGGTATAAGGTGAGTGTAAGGGTGATGGTGAGTGTTAGGGTGAGGGTTAGGTTTAGGGTTAGGGATAAGTTTAAGGTTAGGATGAGGGGTTGGGTTAGGTTTCGGGTGAGGGTTAGGTTTAGTGTGAGGGTTAGGGTTAGGGGTAGGGTTCGGATGAGGTTAAGGGTTAGGGTTATATTTAGGGTGAGTTTTAAGGTGATTGTGAGGGTTAGGGTTAGGGTTACTGTTAGGGTGAGGGTAAGATTTAGGTTGATTGTTAGGTTTAGGGTGAGGGTTAGGGTTAGCATTAGGGTTAGGATGAGGGTTAGGGTGAAGGTTAGGTTTAGGATTAGTTTTAGGGTGAAGGTGAGGGTGAGGGTTAGGTTTAAGTTTAGGGTTTGGGTTAGGATGAGGTTTAGGGTGAGTGTGAGGGTGAGTGCTAGGGTTAGGATTAGGGTTAGGGTGAGGGTTAGGCTGAGGGTGAGGTTGAGGCTGAGTGTGAGGTTTAGGGTTAGGTTTAGGGTTAGGGTTATCATCAGGTTTAGGGTTAGGTTTAGGATTAGTGTTAGCTTTAGGGGTAGGCTTAGGGTGAGGGTAAGTGTGAGGGTGAGGTTTAGGGTTAGAGTGAGGTTTAGAGTAAGAGTGAGGGATAGGGTTAGGCTTAGGGTTAGGGTGAGGGTTAGGTTTAGGGTTAGGATTAGGGTGAGGGATAGGTTTAGGATTAGTGCTGGGTTAGGGTTAGGCTCAGGGTGAAGGTGAGTGTGAGGGTGAAGTTAGGGTTTGGGTGAGTTTTCGGGTTAGGGTTAGTGTGAGGGTTAGGGTTAGAGTGATTTTGAGGTTGAGGGTGAGGTTTAGGGTTCTGGTGAGTCTGAGGTTTAGGGTTTGTTTGAGGGTTAGGGCTAGGATGATGGTTATTTTGACAGTGAGGTTTAGGTTCATGGTGAGGGTTAGGATGAGGGTTAGGGTGACGGTTAGGGTGAGGTTTAGGGTTAGGGATAGGGTGAGTGTTGGGTTAGGGTTAGGTTTAGAATGAGAGTTAGGTTGAGGTTTAGGGTTATGGTTAGGGTGAGGTTTAGCTTGAGGGTCAGGGTTAGGTTTAGTTTGAGAGTTAGGGTTAAGTTTAGGGTTAGGGTGAGGACTAGGATGAGGGTGAGGGTGAGGGTTAGTGTTAAGGATAGGGTGAGTATTAGGGTTAGGTTTAGGGTAGGCTGATGGATAGGGTTAGGGATAGGCTGTGGGATAGGTTTAGTGTGTGGGTTAGGGTTAGGTTTAGGCATAATATTAGGGTTAGGCTAAGGGCTAGGGTGAATTTTAGGGTTATGGTGAAGTTTAGGTTTAGCATTCGGTTTAGGATGAAGGTTAGTGTGAGGCTAAGGGATAGGGTGAGGGTAAGTGTTAGAGTGAGGGTTAGGGTGAGGGTGATTGTTAGGGTTAGGATTAGGCTTATGAGGAGGGTTAGGGTTAAGTTTAGGGTTAGTGTGAGTGTTAGGTTAAGGGTTTTTGTTAGTGTTAGGGTTAGGGTTAGGGTGAGGGTTAGGGTCATGGTGAGGGTTAGGGTTAGGGTGAGGGTTAGGGTCATGGTGAGGGTTATGGTTAGGGTGAGGGTTAGGATTAATTTTAATGTTAGGGTGAGGGTTAGGGTCAGTATGAGGGTGAGGGTTAGGGATAGGGATAGGGTGAGGATTAGGGTTAGGCTTATGGTTAGGGTGAGGGTTAGGCTGACGGTTGGGTTTAGGGTTAGGCTGAGGGATTGGATTAGTGTGAGGGTTAGGGTTAGGGTTAGGGTTATTTTTAGGGTGAGGGTAAGTGTTAGGTTGAGGGTTAGAGTTAGGTTGAAGTTTACGATTAGCATTCGGTTTAGGATGAGTGTTAGTGTGAGGGTTAGGGTTCGGGTTAGTGTTAGGGTGAGGGTGAGGGTTAGGGTTAATGTTAGTGTGAGGGTTAGTTTTAGGTTGAGGCTAAGGGTTGGGGTTAGGGTTAAAGTGAGGGTGAGGGTGAGGGTGAGGTTTAGGGTGAGTCTGAGGGTGAGGGTTACGGTTAGGCTGAGGGTGAAGGTGAGGGTTAGGGTTAGGGTTAGGTTTAGGTTGAGCGTGAGGGTGAGGGTTAGGCTTATGGTTTTGGTTAGGGTTATTGTGAGGTTTAGGATTATAGTAAGGGTTAGGGTTTAGGTAAGTGTGAGGCTGAGGTTTAGGGTGAGGGTGAGGGCTAGGGCTAGCGTTAGGGTTAGGGTGAGGGATAGTGTGAGGGTTAGGAGTAGGGGTAGTTTGAGGTTGAGAGTTAGGGTTAGGGTTAGTTTGAGGGTTAGAGTTAAGGTGAGGGTTAGGGTTAGGGATAGGGTTAGGTTGAGGGTGAGTGTTAGTGTTAGGGTTGGGTTAGGGTTAGAGTTAGGATGATGGTGAGGATTAGGGTAAGGATTAGGGTTAGGGTAAGTTTTAGGCTGGGGGTGAGGGTGAGGATGAGGGTTATGTTCAGGGTGAGGGTTGGGGTTAGGGGTAGGGTTAGGGATAGGGTGAGTGTTAGGGTTAGGATGAAGGATAGGTTGTGGGGTAGAGTTAGAGTTAGTGTGAGGGGTAGGGTTAGTGTGAGGGTTAGGTTTAGGGTTAGGTTTAGGGTTAGATTTAGGGTTAGGGTGGGGGTTAGGGTTAGGGTTATGATGAGGTTTAGGTTTAGGGTGAGGGCTACGGTGAGGGTGAGAGTTGGAGTGAGTGTGAGGGTGAGGATCAGGGTTAGGTTTAGGGTTAATTTTAGGATGAGGTTTAGGATGAGGGTGAGGGCTAGTGTTAGTGTTAGGCTGAGAGTGAAGGTGAGTGTGAGTATGAGGGGTAGGTTTAGGTTTAGGTTGAGGTTTAGGGTTAGGGTGAGTGTTAGGGTTAGGGTTAGAGTGAGGGTTAGGGTTACATTGATGTTTAGGGTGAGGGTGAGGGTTTGGGTGAGAGTGAGGTTTCGGTGAGGGTGAGGGTAGTGTGTGGGAGAGGTTTAGGTTTAGGGTGAGTGTTAGGGTGAATGTGAGGGTTAGGTTGATGGTGAGTGTTAATGTTATGGTTAGGGTTAGTGTGAGGTTTAGGGTTAGGGTTAGGGATAGAGTGAGGGCTAGGGTGCTTTGTTGGGTTAGGGTTAAGGTGAGGGTTAGGGTTAGTGTGAGGTTTAAGGTAAGGGTTAGGGTTAGGGTTAGGGCTAGGGTGAGGTTAAGGTTTAGGGTGAGGGTAAGGGTGAGGGTGAGGGTTAGGTTTTGTGTTAGGGTTAGTGTGAGGGTTAGGGTGAGGTTTAGGTTTAGGGTTAGATTAAGGGTTAGGGGGAATATGAGGGTTAGGGTTAGGGTTAGGGTGAGGGTTAGGGTTAGGGTTAGGGTTAGGGTTAGGGTTAGGGTGATGGTAAGGGTGATGGTTAGGGTTAGGGTTAGGGTGAGATTAAGGCTTAGGGTGAGGGATAAGGTGAGGGTGAGGGTTAGGTTTAGGGTTAAGTTTAGTGTGAGGTTTAGGTTGAGGGTTAGGGTTAGGGTGAGGTTTAGGTTGAGGGTTAGGGTGAGGGTTAGGGTTAGGGTTAGGTTTAGGGTGAGGGTTAGGTTGAAGGTTAGGGTTAGTGTTAGGGTGAAGGTTAGGGTGACGGTGAGTGATAGGCTTAGTGTTTGGGTTAGGGTACGTTTGAGGGGTTGGGTGAGGGTTAGGGTTAGGGTGAGGGTGAGGCTTAGAGTTAGGATTTGGTTTGGGGTTAATGTGAGGGGTAGTTTGACGGTAAGATTTAGTGTGAGGGTAGGGGTGAGGATGACGGTTTGGGTTAGGTTTAGGGTGAGGGTTGGGTGAGTGTTAGGGTTAGGGTTATGGTGAGGGTTAGAGTTACTGTTAGGGTTAGGGTTATGTTTAGGGTTAGGGTGAGGGTTAGGATTAGTGTGAGGGTTAGGGTTAGGGTTAATATTAGGGTTACGGTGAGGGTAAGGGTTAGGGTTAGGTTGAGGTTTAGGGTTAGTGTGAGGGTTAGGGTTAGGGTTTGGGTTAGGGTTAGAGTGAGGGTAAGCGTTAGGGTGAGGGTTAGTATGAGGTTGAGGGTTAGCATTAGGGTTAGGGATAGGTTGAGGTTGAGGACTGGGTAAGGTTGAGGCTTAGGCTCTGGGGTAGTTTTGGGTGAGGGTGGGGGTTAGGGTGAGGATACAGGTGAGAGTAAGGGTTAAGGTATGGTTGAGGTTTAGGGTTAGGGTGAGTGTTAGGGTGACGGTGAGGGTTAGGGTGAGGGTTAGGTTTACGGTTAGGGATAAGGTGAAGATTAGGGTGAGGATTTGGGTTAGGGTTAGGGTGAGGGTTAGTTTTCGTGTGAGAGGTAGGGTTAGGGTGAGGTTAAGGGTTTGGAAGATGTTTAGGGTGAGGGTGAGGGTGAGGGTTAGCGTTTGGGTTAGGGTTTGGGTTAGGGTGAGGGTTAGGTTGACAGCGAGAGTTAGGGTAAGGATTAGGGATAGGGTTAGGTTTAGGGTGAAGGCTGGGTTAGGTTGAGATTTAGGTTGAGGGGCAAGGTTAGGGTAAGGGTGAGGTTTAGGGTGAGGATACGGTTGTGGATAAGGGTTAAGTTATGGTTGAGGGTTTGGGTTAGGGTGAGTGTTAGGGTGACGGTGAGGGTTAGGGTGAGGGTTAGGTTTGGGTTAGGGATAGGGTGAAGGTTAGGGTGAGTGTTTGGGTTAGGGTTAGGGTGAGGGTTAGGTTTAGTGTGAGAGTTAGGGTTAGGGTTATGGTTAGGTGAAGTTAAGGGTTTGGAAGATGTTTAGGGTGAGGATGAGGGTTAGGGTCAGGGTGAGGTTTAGCGTGTGGGTTAGGGTTTGGGTTAGGGTGAGGGTTTGTTTGACAGTGAGAGTTAGGGTGAGGGTGAGGATTAGGGTTTGGTTTAGGGTTCGGGTTTGGGTTAGGGTTTGTGTTAGGGTTAGTTTGAGGGTGAGGGTTAGGTTTAGGGTTAGGTGGGGGTTAGGGTTAGGGTGAGGGTTAGGATTAGGGTTAGGGATAGGGTTAGGCTAAAGGTGAGGGTGAGTGTAGGGATGAGGGGTAGGTTTAGGTTTAGGTTGAGGTTTAGGGATAGTGTGAGGGTTAGGGTTAGGGTTCGAGTGTGGGTAAGGGTTACGTTGATGTTTAAGTTGAGGGTGAGGATTTGGATGTTGGTGAGGTTTAGGTTTAGGTTGAGTGTTAGGGTGAATGTGAGGGTTAGGGTGAGGGTGAGTGTTAGGGTAACGGTTAGGGTTAGTGTGAGGTTTAGGGTTAGGGTTATGGATAGAGTGAGTGTTAGGGTGCTGGGTTGGGTTAGGGTTAGGGTGAGGGTTAGGGTTAGTGTGAGGATTAGGTTTAGGTTTAGGGTTAGGGCTAGGGTGAAGTTAAGGGAAAGGGTGAGGGTTAGGTTGAGGGTGAGGGTTAAATTTTGCTTTAGGGTTAGAGTGAGGGTTAGGGTGAGGTTTAGGTTTAGGTTTAGATTAAATGTTAGGGTCAATGTGAAGGTTAGGGTTAGGGTTACGGTGAAGTTTAGGGTTAGGTTTAGGCTTAGGGTGAGGGTAAGTGTAATGGTTAGTGTTAGAGTTAGGGTGAGAATAAGGGTTAGGGTGAGGGATAGGGTGAGGGTGAGGGTTAGGTTTAGGTTTAGGTTTAAAGTGAAGGTTAGGTTGAGTGTTAGGGTTAGGGTGAGGGTTAGGTTGAGGGTTAGGGTGAGGGTTAGGTTTAGGGTTATTTTAGTGTGAGGGTTAGGTTGAGGGTTAGAGTTAGTGTTCGGGTGAGTGTTAGGGGGAGGGGGAGGGTTAGGCTTAGTTTTTGGGTTAGGGTACGGGGTGAGGGGTTGGGTGAGGTTTAAGGTTAGGGTGACGGTGAGGCTTACGGTTAGGTTTCGGTTTAGGTTTAGCGTGAGGGGTTGTTTGAAGGCAATGTTTATGTTGAGGGTTAGGGTGAGGATGAGGGTTAGGGTTAGGTTTAGGGTGAGGGGTTGTGTGAGGGTTAGGGTTAGGGTTATGGTGAGGGTTAGTGCTACGGTTAGGATTAGGGTTAGGTCTAGGGTGAGGGTGAGGGTTAGAATTAGAGTGAGGGTTAGTGTTAGGGTTAATATTAGGGTTACAGTGAGGGTAAGTGTTAGTGTTAAGTTGAGGTTTAGGGTTAGTGTGAGGGTTAGGGTTAGGGTTTGGGTTAGGGTTAGAGTGAGTGTAAGCGTTAGGATGAGGGTTAGTATGAGGTTGAGGGTAAGTGTTAGGGAAAGGGTTAGGTTTAGTGTGAGGGCTGGGTTAGGTTGAGGCTTAGGCTGAGGGGTAAGGTTAGGGTGAGTGTGAGGTTTAGGGTGAGGATACGGTTGTGGGTAAGGTTTAAGGTATGGTTGAGGGGTAGGGTTAGGGTGAGTGTTAGGGTGACGGTGAGGGTTAGGGTGAGGGTTAGGTTTAGGGTTAGGGATACGGTGAAGTTTAGGGTGAGGGTTTGGCTTAGGGTTATGGTGAGGGTTAGGTTTAGTGTGAGAATTAATGTTAGGGTTAGGGTTAGGGTGAGATTAAGGGTTTGGAAGAGGTTTAGGGTGAGAGTTAGGGTTATGGTTAGGGTGAGGGTTAGCGTGTGGGTTAGGGTTTGAGTTAGGGTGAAGGTTAGGTTGACAGTGAGACTTAGGGTGAGGGTGAGGATTAGGGTTAGGTTTAGGGTTCGGGTTAGGGTTAGGATTTGTTTTAGGGTTACTTTGAGCGTGAGGGTTAGGTTTAGGGTTAGGTGGGTGTTAGGGTTAAGGTTAGGGTTAGGATTAGGGTTACGTTTAGGGTGAGGGTGAGCATTAGGCTTAGGGTTAGGGTTAGGTTGAGGGTGATGGTGAGGGTTAGGTTTAGGATTAATGTTAGATTTAGGGTTAGTCTTAGGGTGAGTGTGAGTGTGAGGGTGAGGGTTAGGTTTAGGATGAGGTTTAGGGTTAGTTTTAGGGTGAGGGTTAGGTTTGAGGGTAAGTGTTACAGTTAGGTTTACCGTGAGGGTTAGGGTTAGGGTTATGGGGAGGGTTAGGGTTAGTTTTAGGGTTAGGGTGAGGGCTAGGGTGAGGGTGAGTCTGAGGGTTAGGGTTAGTGATAGGGTGAGGATTAGGGTTAGCATTAGGTTTAGGGTGAGAGTTAGGTTGCGGGTAGGGTTAGGTTTAGTGTGAGGGATAGATTTAGTGTGAGGGTTAGGGTTAGCATGAGGTTTAGGATGAGGGTGAGGGTTTGGGTTAGGGTTAGGGTTAGAGTTAGACTGAGGTTGAGGTTGAGGCTGAGAATTAGGTTAAGATAAAGGTGAGGGTTAGGTTTAGGGTAAGGCTAAGATTTAGGATTGGGGGTAGTGTGAGGGTGAGTGTGACGGTGAGTTTTAGGTTGAGTCTGAGGTGAGGGTTGGGATTAGGATCAGGGTTAGGGTAAAGGTTAGGGTTAGGCTGAGGTTGAGGGTGTGGGTTAGGATTAGGCTTATTTTGGGTGAGGGTGAGGGTGAGGGTTAGGGTTAGGATTAGGGTTAGGGTTAGGGTTAGGCTGAGGGTGAGGGTGAGTGTAGGGATGAGGGGTAGGTTTAGGTTTAGGGTTACGGTCAGGGTTAGATTAGGGTTCAAGTGAGGGTAAGGGTTACGTTGTTGTTTAGGTTGAGGGTGAGGATTTGGGTGTGGGTGAGTTTTAGGTTTAGGGTGAGTGTTAGGGTGACTGTGAGGGTTAGTGTGAGGGTGAGTGTTAGGGTAACGGTTAGGGTTAGTGTGAGGTTTAGGGTTAGGGATAGGGATAGAGTGAGGGTTAGGGTGGTGGGTTGGGTTAGGGTTAGTGTGAGGTTTAGGGTTAGTGTGAGGGTTAGCGTTAGGGTTAGTGTTAGGGCTAGGGTGAATTTAAGGGAAGAGGTGAGGGTAAGGGTGAGGGTGGGGGTTAGATTTTGCTTTAGGGTTAGGGTGAGGGTTAGGGTGAAGTTTAGGTTTAGGGTTAGGCTTAGGGTGAGGGTAAGTGTGAGGGTTAGGGTTAGGGTTAGGGTGAGAATAAAGGTTAGGGTGAGGGATAGGGTGAGGGTGAGGGTTAGGTTTAGGGTTAGGGTGAGGGTGAGGGTTAGGGTGAGGGTTAGGGTTAGGGTTAGTTTAGGGTGAGGGTTAGGTTGAGGGTTAGGGTTAGTGTTAGGGTGAGGGTTAGGGTGACAGTGAGGGTTAGGCTTTGATTTTGGGTTAGCCTACTGGTGAGGGGTTGGGTTAGGGTTAAGGTTAGGGTGACGGTGAGGCTTAGGGTTAGGGTTCGGTTTAGGGTTAGGGTGAGGGTAAGGGTTAGGGTTAGGGTCAAGGTTAGGATGAGGTTGAGGGTTGGTGTTTGGTTTAGGGTTAGGTTAGGGTAAGGTTTAGGGTGAGAGTTAGTGTGAGGATGAGGGTTAGGGTTAGGTTTAGGGTAAGGGGTTGGGTGAGGGTTAGTTTTAGGGTTATGGTGAGAGTTAGTTTTAGGGTTAGGGTTAAGGTTAGGGTTAGCTTGAGTGTTAGGATTAGTTTGAGGGTTAGGGTTAGGGTTAATGTTAGGGTTAGGGTAAGGGTAAGGGTTAGGGTTAGGGTGAGGGTTAGGGTTAGTGTGAGGGTTAGGGTTAGGGTTTGGTTTAGGGTTAGGGTGAGGGTAAGGGTTAGGGTTAGGGTCAAGGTTAGGATGAGGTTGAGGGTTGGTGTTTGGTTTAGGGTTAGGTTTAGGGTGAGGGCTGGGTTAGGTTGAGGCTTAGGCTGAGGGGTTGGGTTAGGGTGAGGGTGAGGGTTTGGGTAAGGGTGAGGGTACGTGTGAGGGTAAGGGTTAAGGTTTGCTTGAGAGTTAGGATTAAGGTGATTGTTAAGGTAACGGTGTGGGTTAGGATGTGGGTTATGTTTACTGTGAGGGTTAGGTTTAGGGTTAGGGTTAGTGTGAGGTTAAGATTTAGGGTGAGGTCTAGGGTGAGGGTGAGGGTTAGGGTTAGCATTAGGGTTAGGGTGAGGGTTAGGGTGAGATTTGGTTTAAGGTTAGGTTAAGGATTAGGGTGAGTGTGAGTGTTAGGGTTAGGCTGAGGCTCAGTGTTAAGGTTAGGTTTAGGGTATGGGTGAAGATTATGTTTAGGGTGAGGGTTAAGGTGACAGTGAGGGTTAGGTTTAGGGTTAGGGTTAGGGTGAGTGTTAGGGTGAGGTTTAGGGTTACGTTTAGATTTAGGGTGAGGGTTAGGTTGAGGGTTAGGATTAGTGTGAAGGTTAGGGTTAGGGTTAATGTTAGGGTTAGGGTGACGGTAAGGGTTAGGGTTATGGTGAGGGTTAGGATTAGTGTGAGGTTTAGGGTTAGGGTTTGGGTTAGGATTAATGTGAGGGTAAGGGTTGGGGTGAGTTTTAGGATGAGGGTGAGGGTTAGGGTTAGGTTTAGGGTGAGGGCTGTGTTAGGTTGAAGCTTAAGCTGATGGTTAGGGTTAGGGTGAGTGTGAGAGTTTGTATGAGTGTGTGGGTACGGGTGAGGGTAAGGGTTAAGTTTTGGTTGAGGGTTAGGCTTAGGGTGAGTGTTTGGGTAACGGTGAGGGTTAGAGTAAGGGTTAGGTTTAGGGTTAGGGATAGGGTGAAGGTTAGGGTGAGCGGTTGGGTTAGGGTTAGGGTGAGGGTTAGGTTTATTGTGAGGGTTAGGGTTAGGGTTAGGGTGAAGTTAAGGTTTAGGGTGAGGTTTAGGTTCAGGGTGAGGGTTATTATTACCATTAGGGTTAGTGTGAGGGTTAGGGTGAGGTTTGGTTTAGGGTTAGGTTAAGGGTTAGGGTGAGGGTGAGTGTTAGTGTTAGGCTGAGGGTGAGGTTTAGGGTTAAGTTTAGGGTATGGGTGAGGATTATGTTTAGGGTTCGGGTTAAGGTGATGGTGAGGGTTAGGTTTAGTGTTCGGGTTAGGGTGAGTGTTAGGTTGAGGGTTAGGGTTACGTTTAGATTTAGGGTGAGGGTTAGGTTGAGGGTTAGGGTTAATGTTAGTTTTAGGTTTAGGGTGAGGGTTAGGGTGACGGTGAGGGTCAGGGTGAGGGTTAGGGTTAGGTGTCGGTGAGGGTTAGGTGAGGTTAAGTGTTAGGGTGAGGGTTAGGGTGAGTGTGAGGGTGAGGGTTAGGGTTAGGATTAGGGTTAAGGTTAGGGTCATTGTTAGGCTGAGGGTGAGGGTGAGGATTAGGTTTAGGTTTAGGTTTCGGGGGAGCTTGAGGGAGAGGGTTAGCTATAGTGTGAGGATTAGGGTTAGAGTTAGGGTCAGGATGAGGGATAGGCTGAGGAGTAGGTTTAGGATTAGGTGAGGGATAGGTTTATTGTGAGGGTTAAAGTTAGGGTTAGGGTTAATGTTAGGGTGAGGGTATGAGTTAGGGTGAAGTTGATGGTTAGGGTTAGCATGAGGGTGCAGGTTAAGTTTAGGATTGGTGTTAGGTTTAGTTTAGGGTTAGGATGAGGGTTAGGTTTAGGTTTAGGGTAAGGGTAAGGGTGAGTTTGAGGGTTAGGGTGTGTGTGAGGGTTAGGTTTAGGGTGATGGTTAGGGTGACGGTGAGTGTTAAGATGAGGGTGAGGGTTAGGGTTAGGGTTAGGGTTACGGTGAGGTTTAGGTTTAGCGTTTGGTTTAGGGTCAGGGTTAGGGTAAGTGTTAGGGTTAGGGTTAGGGTTAGGGTTATGGTTAGTGTGAGGTTTAGGTTTAGGATTAGGGTTAGGGTAAAGGTAAGAGTGAGGGTGAGGTTTAGGGTGAGGGTGAGTGTTAGGGTTAGCGTTAGGGTTAGTCTGAGGCTTAGTGCGAGGGTTAGTTTTAGTGTTAGGTTGAGTTTGAGTGTTAGGGTTAGAGTTAGTGTGAGGGTTATGGTTAGGTTGAGGAGTAGGGTTAGGATTAGGGTTAGAGTGAGGGTGAGATTGAGGGTTAGGGTTGGGTTAGGTTTAGAGTTAGGGGGAGGGTGAGGGTTAGGGTTAAATTTTGGGTTAGTGTTAGGCTTAAGGTGAGGGTGAGGATGAGATTGAGGGTTAGGGTTAGGGTTAGGTTGAGGGTTAGGGTTAGTGTGAGGGTTAGGTTTAGGTTGAGGTTTAGGGTGAAAGGGAGGTTTAGTGTAAGTGTGAGGGTTAGGGTTAGGGTTAGGGTGAGAGTGAGGTTTAGTATCAGGGTGAGGGTTAGGGTTAGTGTGAGGGTGATTGTTATGGTTAGGGTTAGGAGTAAGTGAGGGTTAGGGTTAGGGTGATGGGTGGGTTTAGGGTTAGGGTGAGGGTTAGGGTTAGGGTGATGTTTAGGGTGAGGGTGAGGTTTAGGGTGAAGCTGAGGGTGAGGGTGAGGGTGAGGGTTAAGGTGTGGGTGAGGGTTAGGTTTAGAGTGAGGGTTAGGGTAAGAGTGAGGGTTAGGGTTAGGGTTAGGGAGAGGGTTAAGTTTAGGGTTATCTTTAGTGTGAGGCTGAGGGTTAGGTTTAGGGTTATTTGAGTCTTACGGTTATGGATAGGGTTAGGGTGAGGATAAGGGTTAGGGTGAGGGTGAGGGTTAGGGTTAGGGTTAGTTGAGGCTTACGGTTAGTGATAGGGTTAGGGATAGGCTTAGGGTTAGGGTGGGGGTGAGGGTGAAGTTTAGGGTTACGGTTAGGATTAGGGTAAGTGTGAGGGTGAGGGTTAGATTTAGGATTAGTGTTAGTGTTAGGGTTAGGCTTATTGTGAGTGAGAGGGTGAGGGTGAAGTTTAGGTTAAGGGTGAGGTTTAGGGTTTGGGTTAGGGTGATAATTAGGGTTAGGTTGAGGGTTAGGGTTAATATTAAGGTTAGGGTCAGGGTGAGATTTATGGTGAGGGTGAGCATTAGGTTTAGGGTGATGGTCCGGCTTATGGTTATGATTAGGATGTGGGTGAGGGTTAGGGTTGGGTTAGGGTTAGAGTTAAGGTGAGGGTAAGGGTGTAGTTTAATGTTAGTGTGAGGGTTAGGGTGAGGGTTAGGGTTAGGGTGTGGGTGAGGGTTAGGTTTGGGTTAGGGTTAGAGTTAGGGTGAATGTGATGGTAAGGGTTAGGTTTAGGGTGAGAGGTATGGTGAGGGTTAGGGTTAGGGTTACACTGAGGGGTAGGGTTAGGTTTAGATTGAGGGTGAGAGTGAGGGTTTTGGTTAGGTAAGGGTTAGGGTTGGGGTTACGGTGTGGATTAGAATGTGGGTTCGGTTGAGGGTGAGGGTTTTGGTGATGGTTAGGGTTAGGGTTAGGGTTAGGGTGATTGATTGGGTTAGGTTTAGGGTGAGGGTTAGGGTTAGTGTGAGAGTTAGGGTTACGGTTAGGGTGAGTGTAAGGGTTTGGGTTAGCGTTAGGGTGAGGGTTAGGGTTAGGATTAGCATTAGGGTTATTGTCAGGTTTAGGGTGAGGTTTAAGTTTAGGGTTACGGTAAGTGTTAGGGTGAGGGTGAGGGTTAGGTTTAGTTATAGGGTGAGGGTTAGGGTTAGGTTTAGGGTTTTGGTGAGGGTGAGTGTAATGTTTAGGGTGAGGGATTGGGTGAGGGTGAGGGTTAGGGTTAGGGATAGGGTGAGGGTGAGGGTTAGGTTGAGGGTTAGGGTGAGGGTGAGTGTTAAGGTTATTGTTATGGTTAGGGTGAGGGTTAGGCTGAGGTTGATGTTGAGGGTGAGCATTAAGGTGAGGGTGAGGGTGAAGTTTAAGGTTAGAATTAGGGTTAGGTTTAGGGTTAGGGTGAGCTTGAGTTTGAGGGTGATTGTGAGGGTTAGATTTAGGGATAGGGTTAAGTTTAGGGTTAGGGTTAGGGTGAGGGCTAGGTTGAGGGTGAGGGTTAAGGTCAAGCTGAGGGTTAATGTTTGGGTGAGGGTTAGGGTTAGGGTGAGGGTTAGGTTTAGGGTTAGGGTTAGGGTGAGGTTTAGGGTTAGTGTGAGGTTTAGGGTGAGCGGGAGGGTGAGGATTAGGGTTAGAATTAAGTTAGGGTTAAGGTTAGGCTGAGGGTGAGGGTGAAGCTGAGGTTCAGGGTTAGATTTAGGGTTAGGGTTAGGGAGAGTATGAGGGTGAGGGTTAGGTTTAGGATTAGTGTTAGGGTTCTGGTTAGACTTAGGGTGAGGCTGAAGGTGAGGTGGACGGTTAGTGTTAGGGTGAGCATTAGGTTTAGGGTGAGGGATAGGGTGAGGGTTAGGGTTAGGGTGAAGGTGAGGGGTAGGGTGAGGGTGAGGGTGAGGGTTCAGTTTAGGATTATCGTTATTTTTAGAGTTAGGCTTACGATGAGGGTGAGGATGAGGGTTAAATTTAGGGTGAGGGTTAGGTTGACAGTGAGGGTTAGGGTACGTGTGAGGTTTAGGGTTAGGGATAGAGTGAGTGTGAGGGTTAGGATCAGGGTTAGGTTTTGGGTTAGTGGGAGGGTGAGGGTTAGGGTTAGAGTGAGGTTTTGGGATTGGTTAATGTTAGGCAGAAGGTGAGGGTGAGGCTTTGGATTAGGTTTAGGGTTAGAGTTAGGGTGGGGGTGAGACTTAGGGTTAGGATTACAGTTAGGGTTAGGGTTAGTCTGAGGGTGAGGTTAAGGGTGGGGGTTAGGGTTAAGGTTGGGGAGAGTGTTAGGGTTAGGGTAAGGATTAGCTTTAGGCTGAAGGGTAGGGTTAGAATTAGGGTGAGGTTTAGGTTTAGGGTGATGGTGAGGGTTTGGGTGAGGGTTCGGTTTAGGTTTAGGTTTAGGGTTAGGGTTAGGGTTAGTGTTAGGAATAGGGTTAGGGTTAGGGTTAGAGTGAGGGTAAGCATTAGGGTGAGGTTTAGGGTGAGGGTTAGGCTTAGCGTTAGGTTTAGGGAGAGGGTTAGGGTTAGTGTTAGTGTTAGGGTTAGGTTGAGGCTGCGGCATAGGTTTAGGGTGTGGGTTAGGGATAGGTTGAGGTTTAGGGATTGGTTAGGGTTAGGGAGAGGGTATGGGTGAGGGTTAGGATTAGGGTTAGGGTTAGAGTTAGGGTGAGGTTGAGAGTTAGGGTTAGGATTAGGGTTAGTGTTAGGGTTAGTCTGAGGGTGAGGTTAAGGGTGAGGGTCAAAGTTAGGGTTGGGGAGAGGGTTAGGGTTAGGGTTAGGGTAAGGATGAGGGTTAGGCTGAGGGGTAGGGTTAGAGTTAGGGTGAGGGTTAGGGTTGGGGAGAGGGTTAGTGTTAGGGTAAGGATGAGGCTCAAGCTGAGGGGTAGAGTTTGGGTTATTGTGAGTTTTAGGTTTAGGGTTAGTGTAGGGTAAATGTAAGGGTAAGGGTGAGGTTTAGGTTGAGGTTTACGGTGAGGGTGAGGGTTAGGGTTATCGTTAGGGTTAGTGTGAGGGTGACTTTGAGGGTTAGGATTAGGGTTAGGTAGAGGTTGAGTTTTAGGGTTAGAGTTAGTGTGAGGGTTAGGGTTAGGGTGAGGTTTAGGGTTAGGGTGAGGGTGAGAGTGAGGGTTAGGTTTGGGTTAGGGTTAGAGTAAGAGTGAGAGTGAGGGTCAGGGTTAGATTTAGGCTTAGGGTTACTTTTAGGCTGAGGGTGAGGGTGAGGATGATGGTTAGGTTTAGGGTGAAGTTTAGGGTTATAGGTAGGGTCAGAGTTAGGGTGAGTGTTAGGGTGAGGGATAGGTTTAGGGTGAATAGTAGAGTTAGGCTTAGGGTGAGGTTTAGGTTTAGTGTTTGGATTAGGTTTAGGGTTAGGATTAGGGTGAAGGTGAGGTAAGGTTTGGGGTGAGCGTTAGGAAGAGTGTGAATGTTAGGGTTAGGCTTAGGGTTAGGATGGGTGTTAGGGTGAGGGTGAGGGCTAGGGTTAGGCTGAAGTTTTGGGTGAGCATTAGGGTGAGGGATAGGGTTAGGGTTAGGGTGAGGTTTAGGGTGAGGGCAAGTTTTAAGCTGAGGGTTAGATTGAGGGTGAGGGTTAGGGTTAGGGTGAGGGGAAGGGTGTGGTTTCGGGTTAGGGTTAGGGTTAGGCTGAGGAGTAGGTTTAGGGTTAGGGTGAGGTTGAGGGTGAAGTTTTCATTTAGGTAAGGGTTAGGGTTAGGGTTAGGGTGAGGATTAGGGAGATGGTTAGGGTGAGGGTTCTGGTTAGGGTTTGGGTGAGGGTTAGGATTAGGGTGAAGGTTAGGGTGACAGTAAGGGTTAGTGATGGTGATGGTGATGTTTAGGTTTACGTTTAGGGTTAGGGTGAGGGTTAGGGTTAGGGTTAGGTTGAGGGATAGCATTAGGTTTAGGGTTAGGGTGAGGGTTAGGGTTAAGGTTTCGGTTAGGGTGAGGGTGACCGTTAGGTTTAGGATTAGTGATAGGGTTAGGGTTAGGATTAGGCTTAGGGTGAGGGTGAGGGTTAGGGTTAGGTTGAGGTGAGGGTGACTGTAAGGGTTAGGGTAATTGTGAGGGTTAGGGTTAGGGTTAGGGTGAGGGTGAGGGTTAGGATCAGGGTTAGTCTTATGGTTAGTGTGAGGGTGAGGGTTAGGGTTAGGGTGAGGGTGAGGGCTAGGGTTAGGATTAGGTTGACAGGTAGGGTTAGGGTGAGGGTTAGGCTTAGGGTTAGGGATAGGGTGAGAATTGGGGTGAGGGGTTGGGTTAGGGTTAAGATGAGGGTTAGGGTTAGTGTGACAGTTACAGATAGGGATAAGATTAGGGTTAGGGTGAGGATGAGGGTGAGATTTAGGATTAGCTTTAGTGTTAGGGTTAGTGTGAGTGTTAGGATGAGGGTTAGGTTTAGGGTTTGGATAAGGGTTAGATTGAGGGTTAGGGTCAGAGTTAGGGTTTGGGTGAGGGTGAGGGTAATCTTTATGCTGAGGATTAGGGTGTTGTTGAGTATTAGGGTTAGGTTTAGGGTTAGGGTGAGGGTGAGTGTTAGGGTGAGGGTTAGGGTGAGGGTGAGGTTTAGGGTTAGGGTTAGCATTAGGCTTTGAGTGAGGGTTAGGATGAGGGTTAGGTTTAGGTTTAGGGTGAGGGTTAGGGTGAGTGTCAGGGAGAGTGTGACGGTTAGGGTTAGGGTGAGAGATAGGGTTAGGGTGAGGGTTATGGTTAGTGTTAGGATGAGGTCTAGGAAGAGGGTGAAGGTGAGGGTTAGGGTTAGGGATAGGGTGAGGATTAGGGTTAGGGCTTGGGTTAGGGTGAGGGGTAGGGCAAGGTTTAGGGTGAGGGATAGTTTTAGTGTGAGGGTTACGTTTAGGGTTAGGGTTTGGGTTAATGTTAGGGTGAGCATTAGTGTTAGGGTGAGAGTTACGTTTAGGATTAGGGTTAGGGTGCGGGTGAGGTTGAGGGTTAGGTTTAGGGTGAGGGTTAGGTTTAAGTTGAGGGATAGCATTAGGGTTAGGGTTAGGGTGAGGGTTAGGTTTAGGGTTACAGTTAGAGTGAGGGTGAAGGTTAGGTTTAGGATTAGTGATAGGGTTAGGCTTAGGCTTAGGGTGAGGATGAGGGTGAGGGTTCGGGTTAGGGTGATATTTAGGGTGACAGTGAGGGTTAGGGTAAGTGTGAGGGTTAGGGTTAGGGTTAGGGTGAGTGTGAGGGTGAGGGTTCGGGTTCGCTTGAGGGTGAGGTTTAGGTTGTGGTTGAAAGTTATTTTTAGGGTGCAGATTAGTGTGATAGTGAGTGTTCAGGTAAGGGTGAGCGATAGGGTTAGGGTTAGGGTGAGGGTTAAATTTAGGGTTAGGTTTAGGGTTTCGCTAAGGGTGAGGGTTTGGTTTACCGTTAGGTGTGTCTTAAGGTTAGGGTGAGTGTTAGGGTTAGGCTTAGGGTGACGGTGAGGGTTAGGTTTAGTGTTAGGTTTAGGGTTAGTGTTAGGTGAGGGTGAGGGTTAGATTTAGGATTAGATTTATGGTGAGGGTTAGGGTTAATGTTAGGCTTAGTGTTAGTGTGAGGGTTAGGGTGAGGGTGAGGGTTAGCATTAGGGTTAGGGTTAGGTTGAGGTTTAGGGTGACGGTTATAGTTAGGGTTAGGGTTAGGGTGAGCGTGAGGGTTACTTTTATGTTGAGGAGGTAGGGTGAGGTTTAGGGTTAGGCTGAAAATTAGGGTTAGGGTTAGGGTGAGGGTGAGGGTTTCGGTTAGGGTGAGGGTTAGGGTTAGGTTTAGGGTTATGGTGAGGGGTTGGGTTAGGGTTAGGGTGAGGTTTAGGGTAGGTGTGAGAGTTAGGATTACGGATACGGTTAGGGTTAGGGTGAGGGTAATTGTTAGGGTGAGATTTAGGGTGAGGCTTAGGGTTATGTTTAGCGTTAGGGTTAGGTTGAGGGTTAAGGTGAGGTTTATGTTTATGGTTAGGGTAAGGGTTAGGGTGAGGGTGAGGGTTAGGGTTAGGTTTAGGGTGAGGGTTAGGGTTAGGGTTAGGGTTGGGGTGAGGGTGAGGGTAATCGTTAGGGTGAGGGATAGGGTGAGGGTGAGGGTTAGGTTTAGGGTTATGGTGAGGTTTAGGGTGAGGTTTAGGATTAGGTTTACGTTTAGGGTGAAGGTTCGGGTGAGCGTGAGGGTTAGGGTTAGGGTTAGGGTGAGGGTGAGGGTGAGGTTTTGGTTGAGGGTGAGGGTTAGGGTTAAGGTGTGGGTTAGGGTTAGGGTGCGGGTTAGGGTTAGGGTGAGGGTTAGGATTAGGATTAGGGTTAGGGTGATGTTTAAGATAGGGTGAGGCTTAGGGTTAGGGTGAGGGTGAGGGTGACGGTGTGGGTGAGGTTTAGGTTTATGGTGATGGTTAGGGTGACTCTGAGGTTTAGGGTGAGTGTGAGGCTTATGGTTAGGGTTAGGTTTAGTGTGAGGTTCAGGGTTTGGGTTAGGTTTAGGGTGAGGGTTAGGGTAAAGGGTAGGGTTATTGTTAGAGTGAGGCTTAGGTTTAGGGTTTGGGATAGGTTTTGGGTGAGGGTGAGGGTTAGGTTTAGGGTTATGGTGAGGTTTAGGGTGAGGGTTAGGATTAGGTTTAGGTTTAAGGTGAAGGTTAGGGTTAAGGTGAGGTTGAGGTTTAGGCTTAGGGTGAGGGTTAGGGTTAGGATTAGGGATAGGGTTAGGGTTAGGTTAGGGTGAGGGTGAGGGTTAGGTGTAGGGTTGGGTGAGGGGGGGTGAGGGTTAGGTTTCGGATTAGTGTTATTGTTAGGGTTAGGCTTAGGGTGAGGGTGAGGGTGAGGATTAGGGTTAGGGTGACGTTTAGGTTGACAGTGAGGGTCAGGGTAAGTTTGAGGGTTATCCTTAGGGTTAGGCTGAGGGTGAGGTTTAGGATTAGGGTTAGGTTTAGGGTTAGTGTGAGGGTGAGGGTTAGGGTTTGGGTTAGTTAAGGGTTAGGGTTAGTGTTAGGTATAGGGTGAGGGTGATGTTTAGTTTTAGGGTGATGTTTAGGGTGAGGGTGAGTTTTAGGGTTAGAGTGAGGGTTCGGGTGAGGGTGAGCCTTAGGTTGTTGGTTTGGGTTAGGGTTAGTGTGAGGGTTAGGGTGACAGTGAGTGTTAGGGTGATGGTGAGGGTTAAGTTTAGGGTTAGGATGAGGGTCAATTTTAGGGTTAGGGATAGGGTTAGGGTGAGGATTAGGGTTAGGGTTAGGTGAGGCTTACAGTTAGGATGAGGCTTAGAGTTAGTGATAGGGTTAGAATGAGCGTGAGGTTTAGGGTTAGGGATAGGATCAGGGTGAGGGTGAGGATGAGGGTTAGATTTCAGATTAGTGTTAAGTTTTGCCTTAGTCTTAGGGTGAATGAGAGGGTTCGGGTGAGGTTTAGTTTAAGGGTGAGGTTTAGGTTTAGGGTTAGGTTGATTGGCTTAGTGTTACATTTAGGGAAAAGTTTAGGGTGATGGTTAGGGTTAATATTATGAGTAGGGTTACGGGGAGGATTAAGGTGAGGGTGAGGATTAGTGTTATGATTAGCGTTAGGGTTAGGGAGAGTGTGAGGGTTAGGGTTAGGTTAAGGGATAGGGTGTGGGTTAGGCTGATGGGTAGAGTTAGCGGTAGCTTGAGGGATTGTTTTATTGTGAGGGATACTGTTAGGATTAGGGTGAGAGTAAGGGTTAGGATGAGGGTTAGGGTGAGGATGAGGGTTAGGGTTAGAGTTAGTGTGAGGGTCAGGGTTTGTGTGAGTGTTAGGGATAGGTTTAGGGTTAGGGTGAGGGTAAGGGTTAGGGTTAGGGTTAGGGTTAGATTTAGGGTGAGGGTAAGGATTAAGTTTAGGATTAGGTTTATGTTTATTTTTAGGCTTAGGGGGAGTGGGAGGGGGAGGGGGAGGGTTAGGATGAAATTTAATGTGAGGGTTAGGGTGAGGGATTGTGTTAGGGTTAGGGTGAGCGTTATTGTTAGGTTGGTGTTTAGGGTGAGGATGAGTGTTAGGGTGAGGGCGAGGCTTAGGGTGAGGGTGAGGGTTAGGGTGTGAGTGAGAGTCAGGGTTAGGCTGAGGCTTAGGGTGACAGTGAGGGTTAGGGTTAGGGTGAGGGTTAGCATTAGGGTGAGGTTTAGGTTTAGGGTAAGTGTAGGGTGAGTGTTAGAGTGAGGGTTAGGTTTAGGTTTAGGATTAGGGTTATTGTTAGGATTAGGGTTAGGGTTAGGGTCATGTTGAGGGTAAGCATTAGGGTGAGGTTTATGGTGAGGTTTAGTTTTAGGATTAGGGTTTGGGTTAGGATTAGGCTTAGCATGAATGCAATTGTTAGGGTTAGGTTTAGGGTGATGGTTAGGGTTTGTGTGAACGTTAGGGTTCGGGTTAGAGTGAGGGTCAGTGTGAGGGTGAGGGTTAGGGTGAGATTTAGGTTTAGGGTTAGGGTGAGGATTAGGGTTAGTGTGATGTTTAGGGTGAGGGTGAGGGTTAGGGTGAGATTGAGGGTTCGGGTTCGGGTGAGGGTGAGGGTGTGGATGAGGGTTGGGGTTAGGGTGAGAGTTAGGGTTAGGGTGAGGGTAAGGGTTAGGTTTAGGGTGAGGGTTAAGCATATGGTTAGGGTTAGGGTGAGTCCGAGGTTGAGGGCTAGGTTTAGTGTTAAGTTTAGGGTGAGGGCGAGGGTTAGGGTGAGGGTGAGGTTTAGGGTTAGGGTGAGGGTGAGAGTTATGGTTAGGGTTAGGTTTAGGGTGAGGGTTAGGTTTAGGGTTAGGTTTAGGATGAGGTTTAGTCTAAGGAGTAGGCTTAGGGTGAGGGTGAGGGTTAGGGTTAGTATGAGGGTTTGGGTTAGGTTTAGGTTTAATATTAGGATGAGGGTGAGGGTTAGGGTAACATTTAATGTTAGGGTTAGGCTTCTGGGAGTGTTAGGGTTATGGTAAGGGTAAGGGTGAGGGTGAGGGTTAGGGGTAGGTTTAAGATTAGGGTTAGGGTTATGCAGAGGATCAGGGTGAGGGTTAAGGTGAGGGTGAAGGTTAGGGTTAGGATGAGGGCTAGACTGAGTGTAAGGGTTAGGGTGATGGTGAGGGTGAGGGTTTCGGTTAGGTAATGTTTAGGATTAGGGTTATTGTGAGGATTAGGTTGAGGGTGATATTTAGGGTGTGGGTTAGGGTTAGGGTGAGGGTTAGGGTTAGGATTAGGGTTAGGGTGATGTTTAGGATAGGGTGAGGGTTAGGGTTAGGGTGAGGGTGAGGGTGAGGGAGTGGGTGAGGTTTAGGTTTATGGTGATGGTTAGGGTGACTGTGAGGTTTAGGGTGAGTGTGAGGCTTTGGTTAGGGTTAGGGTTAGTTTGAGGTTTAGTGTTTGGGTTAGCTTTAGGGTGAGGGTTAGGGTAAGGGGTAGGGTTATTGTTAGGTTGATGCTTAGGTTTAGTGTGAAGGTTAGGGTTAGGTTTAGGATTAGGGTTAGGGTGAGGGTGTGGGTGAGGATTAGTTTTAGGATTAGGGTTAGGGTTAGGATTTGGCTTAGGGTGAGTTGAGCGCTAGGGTTAGGGTTAGGGTGAGGGGTAGGGTTTGTGTGAAGGTTAGGGTTAGGGTTAGGGTGAGGTTGAGGGTGAGGTTGAGTGTTAGGTTTAGGGTTTGGTTGAGGGTTAAGTTTAGTGTGATGTTTAGGGTGAGGGTGAGGGTTAGGGTGAGTATGAGGATTCGTGTGAGGGTTACTTCGTGGGTGACGGTTGGTGTTAGGGTGAGAGTTAGGGTGACGGTTAGGGTTAGGGTGAGGGTGAGGGTTAGGGAGAGGGTAAGCGTTAGGGTGAGGGGTAGGGTTATGGTTATGGTTAGGGTGAAGTTTAGGGTTAGGGTTACGGTTAGTGTGAGAATTAAGGATAGAGTTAGGGTTGGAGTTATGTTGTGGGTAAGGTTTAGGGTGAGTTTTAGGTTGAGGGTGAGGGTTAGGGAGAGGGTTATTCTTAGGGTTAGGGTGAAGGTGAGGGTTAGGGTTAGGGTTAGCTTTGGGGTGAGGGTTAGGTTTAGGGTGAGAGTTAGGGATATAGTTAGGGTTAGGGTGAGAGTGAGTGTGAGGGTTAGGGTGAGAGTTAGGGTTAGGGTTAGGGAAAGGGATAGGGTGAGGGTTAAGTTTACGGTTAGGGTTAGGATGAGGGTTAGGGTTAGGGATAGGGTTAGGGTTAAGATTAGGGTGAGGGTTATGGTTCGGGTAACTTTTAGGGTTAGGGTTAGGGTTATTGTTAGTGTTAGGGTTAGGGTGAGGGTGAGGTTGAGTGTGAAGTTGAGGGATAGGGTTAGGGTTAGTGTGATGGCTAGGGTGAGGATTAGGGTGAGTGTGAGGGTGAGGTTGAGGTTTTCGGTTAGGGTTAGGGTTAGGATGAGAGTTAGGGTTAGTGGAGGGTTAAGGTTAGGGTTAGGTTTAGGATTAGGGTTAGGGTAAGGGGTAGGGTGAATGTTAGGGTCAGGGTTAGGGTTAGAGTGAGGGTTAGGGTGAGAGTGAGGGTTAGAGTTAGTGGAGAGTTAGGGTGAGGGTAAGTGTAAGGGTTAGGTTTAGGGTTAGGTTGAGAGTTAGGGTGAGGGTGAGGGTTAGGGTTAGGGTGAGTGTTTGGGTTAGGGTGAGGGTGAGGGTTAGGTTGTGGGTGAGGGTTAGTGTTATGGTGACTGTTAGGGTGAGGGTTATGGTGAAGGTTACGCTTAGTGTTAGGGTGATGCTTAAGGTGAAGTTGAGGGTTAAGTTTAGCTTTAGGCTGAGGTTTAGCATTTGCGTTAGGTTTAGGGTGAGGGTTAGGGTGAGGGGTAGTGTTATTGTTAGGGTGAGGGGTAGGTTTAGTGTGAGGGTTAGTGTTAGGTTTACGGTTAGGGTGAGGGTGAGGGCAAGGGTTAGGGTGAGGTTTAGGGTTAGGGTTATTGTTAAGGTTATGGTTAGTGTTAGGGTGAGGGTGGGATTGAGGTTTAGGGTTAGTGTTGGTGTGAGGATTAGGTTTTGTTTAGGGTTAGGGTTAGTGTTAAGTTGAAGGTGAGGGTTAGGGTGAGATTGTGGTTGAGTGTAAGCGTTAGGGTTAGGGTGAGAGTTAGGGAGAGGGTTAGGGTTAAGGTTAGGGAGAGGGTAAGGTTTAGGGTTAGGGTTAGCGTTGGGGTGAGGGTTAGGGTTAGGGTGAAGGTTAGTTTGAGGGTTAGGGTTAGGGTTAGGGTTAGGCTGAATGTGTGGTTTAGGGTTATGTTTAGGGTGAGGGTAAGGGTTAGGGTGAGGCTTAGGTTGAGGGTTAGTTTTAGGGTTAGGATGAGGGGTAGCTTTAGGGTTAGGGCGAGCATTAGGGTTAGGGTGAGGATTAGGGTGATGGTTTGGGTTAGGGTTAGAGTTAGGGTGAGGTTGAGGGTTAGGGTTAGGGTTAGGTTTAGGGTGAGTGTAAGCGTTAGGGTGAGGGTTAGGTTGAGTGTGAGGGTTAGGATATGGGAAAGGGTAAGTGTTAGAGTGAGGGTTATGGTGAGGGTGAGGTTTAGGGTTAGCATTAAGGTTAGGGTGATGTTAGGGTTAGGGTTAGGGTGAGGGTTAAGGTGAGGGTGAGGGTTAGGGTTAGGGTGAGGGTTATGGTGAAGGTTACGGTTAGTGTTAGGGTGATGGTTAAGGTGAAGTTGAGGGTTAGGGTTAGGGTTAGGGTGAGGTTAAGCATTTGGGTTAGGGTTAGGGTGAGGGTTAGGGTGAGGGGTAGGGTTATTTTTAAGGTGAGGGTTTGGTTTAGTGTGAGAGTTAGGGTTAGGGTTAGGGTTAGGGTTAGGTGAGAGCAAGTGTGAGGGTGAGGTTTAGGGTTAGGGTTATTGTTAGGGTTAGGGTTAGGCTTAGGGTGAGGGTGGGATTTATGTTTAGGGTTACGGTTAGTGTGAGGAGTAAGTTTAGTTTAGGGTTAGGGTTAGTGTTAGGTTGAGGGTGAGGGTTAGGGTGAGGGTGTGGGTGAGGGTAAGCTTTAGGGTTACGGTGAGAGTTAGGGAGAGGGTTAGGGTTAGGGTTAGGAAGAGGGTGAGGTTTAGGTTAGGGTTAGCGTTGGGGTGAGGTTTAGGGTTAGGGTGAGGTTTAGTGTGAGGGTTAGGGTTAGGATGAAGGTGAGGTTTAGGGTTATGTTTACGGTGAGGATAAGGGTTAGGGTGAGGCTTAGGTTGAGGGTTAGTTTTAGGGTTAGGATGAGGGTTAGGATGAGGGGTAGCATTAGGGTTAGGGTGAGCACTAGGGTTAGGGTGAGGATTAGGGTGATGGTTAGGGTTAGGGTAAGGGTTAGGGTGAGGTTGGGGGTTAGGGTTAGGGTTAGGTTTAGGGTGAGGGCAAGGGTTGGGGTGAGGGTTAGGTTGAGTGTGAGGGTTAGGATATGGGAAAGGTAAGTGTTAGAGTGAGGGTTATGGTGAGGGTTAGGTTTAGGGTTAGCATTAGGGTTAGGATGACGTTAGGGTTAGGGTTAGGGTTAGGGTTAATGTAAGGGTGAGGGTTAGGGTTAGGGTGAGGAGAAGGGTTAGGGTGAGGTTTATGGTGAGGGTTAGGGTTATTGTTAGGGTTAGGGTGAGGTTGGGATTGAGGTTTAGGGTTAGGATTTGAGTGAGTGTTAGGTTTAGTTTTAGGGTTAGGGTTAGTGTTAAGTTGAGGTTGGGGGTTAAGGTGAGGGTGAGGGTTAGGTTTAGTGTGAGGGTTAGGTTGAGGGTTAGTTTAACGGTAAGGGTTATTGTGATTGTTAGGGTTAGAGTTAGTCTGAGGTTGAGGGTGAGAGTGAGAGTTAGGTTTAGGGTTAGTGTTATGGGTAGGGTTAAGTTGAGGACTAGGATGAGGGTGAGGGTTAGGGTGAGGGTGAGGGTGAGGGTGAGGATTTCCGTTAGGTAAGGATTAGGTATATGGTTAGGATGAGGATTAGGCTCAGGGTGAGGGTTAGGGTGTTGGTGAGGGTTAGGGGTAGGGTCAGGGTTGAGGTGAGGGTTCGGGTTAGGGTGTGGGTGAGGGTTAGGGATAGGGTGAGTATTAGGGTTAGTGTGAGAGTTACGATTATGGTTAGGATTAGGCTTAGGGTCAGATTTAGGTTGAGGTTAGGGTTAGGGTGAGGGTTAAGGTTAGGGTGATGTTTAGGGTGAGGGTGAAGGTTAGCCTGATGGTGAGGGTGAGGGTGAGGGTGAGGGTTAGCGATTGGGTGAGGGCTAGGTTTAAGCTGAGTGTTAGGGTGATGGTGACGGTTAAGGAGACGGTGAGGATAAGGGTTAGAGTTAGGGTTAGAGTGAGGCTAATGGTTGGGGTGAGGTTTAGGGTGAGGGTGAAGGTTAGAGTTCGCGTTAGTGTTAGGGTGAGGGTTACGATGTTGGTTAGTGTTGGAGTTACGTTTAAAGTAAGGGTTAGGGTTAGGCTTCACTTAGGGTTAGGGTGAGGATGAAGGTGAGGTTTAGGGTGAGGGTGACGGTTAGTTTTAGGTTTAGGGTGAAGTTTAGTCTGAGGTTTAGGGTGAGGGGTAGGGTTAGGGTTAGAGTGAGGGTGAGGGTTAGAGTTAGGGTTAGGATTAAGGTGAGGGTTAGGGTGAGGGTAAGTGTTAGGGTAAGTATAAGGATGAGGGTGAGGGTTAGGGGTAATGTAGCGGGGAGGGGTAGGGTTAGGGTTACTTTTAGGGTTAGGGTGAGGATTAGGATTAGGGTGAGCATAGGGTCAGGGTTAGGGTTAGTGTGAGGGTGAGGATTACGATTGGGGTTAGGATTAGGGTGAAGCTTAGGATGTGTGTGAGGGTTAGAGTTAGTGTTAGGGTTACTGTGAGGGTGAGGGTGAGAGTTAGGGTTAGGGTTAGGGTTAAGTTGAGGTTGAGGGTGAAGGTTAGATTTAGGATTAGGGTTAGGGTTAGGATTAGGCTTAGGATGAGGTTGAGGGTGAGGGTTCTGTTTAGGGTGAGGGTTAGGTTTAAGTTTAGGGTGAGGGTTAGTGTGAGGATTAGAGTTAGGGTTAGGGTTAGGGTGAGGTTGAGGGTAAGGGTTAAGGTTAGGTTTAGGGTGAGGGTAAGGTTCGGGTGAGGGTTAGGGTTTGGGTTAGGGTTAGGGTTATTGTGAGGGTTAGGTTTAGGGTTAGGGTCGGGGTGGGATTGAGGTTTAGGGTTTGGGTTAGTGTGAGGTTTAGGTTTAGGTTTAGGGTTAGGTTTAGTGTTAGGGTGAGGATGAGGGTTATGGGGAGAGTGTGGGTGAGGGTAAGGGTGAGTGATAGGGTTAGAGTGAGGGTTAGGTTGAGGGTTAGTGTGACGGTAAGGGTTATTGTGAGTGTTAGGTTAGGGTTAGGCTGAGGTTGAGAGTCAGGGTGAGAGTGAGGGTTAGGGTTAGTGTTAGTGTTAGGGTTAGGGTGAGAGGTAGGATGAGGGTGAGGGTTAGGGGGAGGGCGAGGGTGAGGGTGAGGATTTCGGTTAGGTAAGGCTTAGGGATAGGGTTAGGGTGAGGATTAGGCTGAGGGTGAGGGTTAGGATGAGGGTTAGGGTTTGGGTTAGGGTGAGGGTTCGGTTTAGGGTAATGTATTGAGGGAGGTTGAGGGTTATGGTCACTTTGAGGGTTCGGGTGAGGGTGTGGTGTAGATTATGGGTGAGGTTTAGGAGTACGTTGAGGGTTAAGGTGATGGTGAGGGTTAGGGTTACGGTTATGGTTAGGTTGAGTCTTAGGGTCAGGGTTAGGTTTAGGGTTAGTTTTTGTATTAGGGCGAGGGTCAGGGTTATTGTGAGGGTGTGGGTGAGGGTGAGGATGAGTGTTTGGCTTACAGTTACGGTTAGGTTGAGGGTTAGTTTTACGATAAAGGTTATTGTGAGTGAAAGGTTTAGGGTTATGCTGAGGTTGAGGGTGAGGTTGAGGGTGAGGGTTAGGGTTAGGGTTAAGGTTAGGTTAGTGTGAGGGCTAGGATGAGGGTGAGTGTTAGGGTGAGGGTGAGGGTGAGGATTTCGGTGAGGTAAGGTTTAGGGATAGGTTTAGGGTGAGGATTTGGCTGAGGGTGAGGGTTAGGTTGAGGGCTAGGGTTAGGGTGAGGGTTAGGGTTTGGATTAGGGTGAGGGTTAGTGTTAGGGTGATGTATAGACTGAGGGTGAGGATTAGGGTCAGGGTGAGGTTCGGGTGAGGGTGAGGGGTAGGGTGTGGGTGAGGTTTCAGATTACATTGAGGATTAGGGTGATGATGAGGGTTAGGGTTAGGGTTAGGGTTAGGGTGAGGATTAGAGTTAGCGTGACTTTTAGGGTGAGGGGTAAGGTTAGAATTAGGGTGAGGGTTTGGTTTAGTGTGAGGGTTAAATATAGGATTAAGGTGAGGTTTAGAGTGAGGGTGAGGATTAGGATTAGTGTAAGGGTTAGGGTTAGGATTAGGGTTAGGGTGTGTGCTAGGGTGAGGATGAGGGTTAGGATTAGGCTTAGGGTTAGGGTGAGGTTTGGGGAGACGGTGAGGGTTGAGGTTACGCTTAGGGTTAGGTTGAGGGTTAGGTTAAGGTGAGGGTTAGGGTTAGTGGGAGAGTTTAGGTTAGGGATAGGGTTAGCGTTAGGGTGAGGGTAAGGGTTAGGGAGAGGGTGAGGATGAGGGTTAGGGTTAGTGTTAGGGTGAGGGTTAGGATGAGATTTAGGTTTAGGGTTAGGGTGAGGTTGAGTGTTAGGGTTGGGGTTAGTGTGAGGGTAATGGTTAGGGTGAGGGTTAAGGTTACGGTTAGGGTTAGGTTTAGGGTGAGGGTGAGGGTTAGGGTTGGGTTAGGTTTAGATTTAGGGTGAGGATGATGGTGCGGGTTAACTTTAGGGTTAGTGTTAGGGTTAGGATTAGGCTTACGGTGAGGGTGAGGGTGAGATTGAGGGTTAGGATTAGGCTTATGGTGAGGGTTAGGGTTAGGGTGAGTTTTAGGGTGACAGTGAGGTTTAATGTAAGTGTGAGTGTTAGGGTTAGGGTTAGGGTGAGGCTGAGGGTTAGTGTCAGGGTTTGGGTTAGAGTTAGGTTTAGTGTGAGGGTGTGCGTTAAGGTTAGTGTTAGGGGTAAGTGAGAGTTAGGGTCAGGGTGAGGGTTAGGTTTAGGGTTAGGGTGAGGGTTAGGGTTTGGGTGATGTTTAGGGTGAAGGTGAGGTTTAGGGTGAGGGTGATTTTGAGGGTTCGGGTTAGGGTTACGGTATGGGTGAGTATTAGGGTGAGGGTGAGTGTGAGGGTTTCGGTTAGGTAATGGTTACGTTTGGGGTTACAGTGGGAATTAGGGTTTGGGATCGGGTGAGGGAAAGGGTTTTGGTGAGGGTTAGGTTTAGGATTAGGGTTAGGGTGATTGATTGGGTTGGGTTAGGGTGAGGGTTAGGGTTAGTGTGAGAGTTACGTTGAGGGACAGGGTTAGGGTTAGGGTGAGGGTAAGGGTTTGGGTTAGAGTTAGGGTGAAGGTTAGGGTTAGGGCTAGCGTTAGGGTTAGTGTGAGGGTTAGGGTGAGGTTTCAGTTTAGGTTTAGGGTAAGGGTTAGGGTTAGGGTGAGGTTTAGGGTTAGTTATAGGTTGAGGGTTAGGGTTAGGGTTAGGGTTTTTGTGAGGGTGAGGGTAATGGTTAGGGTGAGGGATAGGGTGAGGGTGACGGTTAGGGTTAGGGTTAGGGTTAGGTTGAGGTTTAATGTGAGGATTAGGGTGAGGGTGAGTGGTAAGGTTAGTGTTAGGTTTAGGGTGACGCTTAGAGTGAGGATTATGTTGAGGGTGAGTGTTAGGGTTAGGGTGAGGGTAAGGGTAACAGTAAGGGTGAGGGTGAGGTTTAGGGTTAGGTATAGGGTTAGGGTGAGGGTGAGGGTTAGGTTTAGGGTTAGGATTAGGATTAGGTTTACGTTTAAGATTAGGTTTAAGGTTAGGGTGAGGGCTAGGTTGAGGGTGAGGGTTAGGGTCAGGGTGAGGATTATTGTTAGGGTGAGGGTTAGGGTTAGGGTGAGGGTTAGGTTTAGGGTTAGGGTTAGGGCAAGATTTAGAGTTAGGGTTATGTTTAGGGTGAGCGGGAGGGTGAGGGTTAGGGTTAGGATTAGGGTTAGGGTTAGGGATAGGCTGGGGGTGAGGGTGAGGCTGAGGTTTAGTGTTAGGTTTAGGGCGTGGATGAGGGTGAGGGTTAGGTTTAGGATTAGTGTTATGGTTCTGGTTAGGCTTAGGGTGAGGCTGAAGGTATGGTGGACGGGTAGCGTTAGAGTGAGCATTAGGGTTAGGGTGAGGGATAGGGTTAGGGTTAGGGTGAGGGTGAAGGTGAGGGGTAGGGTGCAGGTCAGGGTGAGGGTTAGGTTTAGGGTTATTGTTATTTTTAGAGTTAGGCTTAGGGTGAGGGTGAGGGTGAGGTTTAGGATTAGGGTGAGGTTTAGGTTTAGGGTGATGGTGAGGGTTCGGGTCAGGGTTCGGGTGAGGGTTAGGTTTAGGTTTAGGTTTAGGGTTAGGGTTAGTGTTAGGATTAGGGTAAGGGTTAGGGTTAGGTTGAGGGTAAGCATTAGGGTGAGGTTTAGGGTTCGGGTTTTGTTAGCGTTAGGGTTAGGGAGACGGTTAGGGTTAGTGTTAGTGTTAGTGTTAGGGTGAGGCTGCGGCTTAGGTTTAGGGTGAAGGTTAGTGTTAGGGTGAGGTTTAGGGATTGGTTCGTGTTAGGGACAGAGTATGGGTGAGCGTTAGGATTAGGCTTAGGGTAAGAGTTAGGGTGAGGGTGAGAGTTAGGGTTAAGATTAGGGTTAGCGTTTGGATTCGTCTGAGGGTGAGGTTAAGGGTGAGGGTTAGAGTTAGGGTTGGGGAGAGGGTTAGGATTAGTTTTAAGATGAGGGTTTAGCTGAGGGGTAGGTTTAGGTTTAGTGTGAGGTTTAGGTTTAAGGTTAAGATTAGGGTAAAGGTCAGGGTGAAGGTGAGGTTTAGGGTGAGGTTTAGGGTGAGGGTGAGGATTAGGGTTACCATTAGGGTTAGTGTGAAGGTGACTTTGAGGGTCAGGACTAGGGTTAGTTGAGGTTGAGTGTTAGGGTTAGAGTTAGTTTGAGGGTTAGGGTTAGGGTGAGGGATAGGGTTAGGGTGAGGATGAGAGTGAGCTTTAGGGTTGGGTTATGGTTAGAGTTAGGGTGATGGTGATCATTAGGGTTAGGATTAGGGTGAGGGTTAAGTTTAGTCTGGAGGTGAGGGTGAGGATGATGGTTAGGTTTAGGGTGATGGTTAGTGTTAGAGTTAGGGTTAGGGTTAGGGATAGGGTTAGGATGAGGGTTAGGGTAAGGGGTAGATTTAGGCTTAGGGTGAGGGTTAGGGTTAGTGTGAGGGTTATGTTTAGGGTTAGGGTTAGGGTGAAGGTGAGGGTAATGGTTGGGGTGAGCGTTTGGAAGAGGGTGATGTTTAGGGTTAGGGTTAGATTTAGGATGAGGGTTAGGGTGAGGGTGTGGGCTAGGGTTAGGCTGAGGGTTAGGGTGAGGGTTAGCATTAGGGTGAGGGAAAGGGTTAGGGTGAGTGTTAAGGTGAGTGTGAGTGTTTGGATTTGGGAAAGACTAATTGTTAGGGTGAGGGATTTTGAGAGGGTGAGATTTAGGGTTAGAATTGGGGTTAGGGTAACGGTAGGGTTAGGGCTAGGGTGAGGGTTAGTGTGAGGGTGAGGGTTAGGGTTAGGGTGAGGATAAGGGTTAGGGTGAGGGTTAGGGTGAGGGTTATGGTTAGGGTTATTGTTAGGGTTAGGTTTAGGGTTATGGTGGGGGTGGGATTGAGGTTTAGGGTTTGGGTTAGTGTGAGAGTTAGGTTTAGGTTTAGGGTTAGGTTTAGTTTTAGGGTGAGGGTGAGGGTTAGAGTGAGGGTGTGGGTGAGGGTGAGGGTGAGGGTTAGGGTTAGAGTGATGGTTAGGTTGATGGGTAGTGTGACGGTAATTGTTATTGTGAGTGTTAGGGTTACGGTTAGGCTGAGGTTGAGGGTGAGGGTGAGGGTGAGGGTTAGGATTAGTGATAGGGTTAGGGTTAGGGTGAGGGCTAGGATGACGGTGAAGGTTAGGGTGAAGGTGAGGGTGAGGGTGAGTATTTCGGTTTGGTAAAGCTTAGGGATAGGGTTAGGGTGAGGATTAGGCTGAGGGTGAGGGTTAGGGTGAGGGTTAGGTTTAGGGTTAGGCTTAGGGTTTGGGTTAGGGTGAGGGTTAGGGTTAGGGTGATGTATAGAGTGAGGTTGAGGGTTATGGTCACTGTGAGGGTTCAGGTGAGGGTGAGGGGTAGGGTGTGGTTGACGTTTAGGATTGCGTTGAGGGTTTGGGTGATGGTGAGGGTTAGGGTTACAGTTATGGTTAGGGTAAGGGTTAGGTTTAGAGTTAGGTTTAGGGTTAGTGTTTGTATTAGGGTGAGGGTAAGGGTTAGGGTGATGGTGTGGGTGAGGTTGAGGGTGAGGGTTAGGCTTACACTGAGGGTTAGGTTGAGGGTTACTGTGATGGTAAAGGTTATTGTGAGTGTTAGGGTGAGGGTGTGGGTGAGGTTGAGGGTGAGGGTGAGGGTGAGGGTTAGGGTTAGGGTTAGGGTGAGGGCTAGGATGAGGGTGAGGGTTAGGGTGAGGGCGAGGGTGAGGGTGAGGATTTCGGTTAGGTAAGGCTTAGGGATAGGTTTAGGGTGAGGATTAGGCTGAGGGTGAGGGTTAGGGTGATTGGTAGGGTTAGGGTCAGGATGAGGGTTTGGGTGAGGGGGAGGGTTAGGGTTAGGATGATGTATAGACTGAGGGTGAGGGTTAGGATCAGCGTGAGGGTTCGGGTGAGGGTGAGGGGTAGGGTCTGGGTGAGGTTTAGGATTACGTTGAGGGTTAGGGTGACAGTGAGGGTTAGAGTTAGGGTTATGGTAAAGGTGAGGATTAGAGTTAGGGTGACTGTTAAGGTGAGAGTTAGGGTTAGAATTAGGGTGAGGGTTTTGTTTAGTGTGAGGGTAAAGTATAGGATTAGGGTGAGGGTAAGGTTTAGGGTGAGGGTTAGAGTGAGGGTGAGGGTTAGGTTTAGTATAAGGGTTAGGGTTACCAGTAGGTTTAGGTTGAGGGCTAGGGTGAGGGTGAGGGTTAGGATTACGCTTAGGGTTAGGGTGAGGTTTGGGGAAACGGTGAGGGTTAGGGTTAGGGTGAGGGTTAGGGTTAGTGTGAGAGTTAAGGTTAGGGATAGGGTTAGGGTTAGGTTGAGGGTAATGTTAAGTGTGAGGGTGATGGTGAGGGTTAGGGTTAGTGTTCGGGTTAGGGTGAGGGTTAGGGTTAGAGTTAGGGATATGGTGAGGGTAAGGATGAGGGTTAGGTTTAGTGTTAGGTTTAGGGTGAGGGTGAGGGAGAGAGTTAGGTTTAGGATTAGGGTTAGGGTTAGGGTTAGGCATAGGGTAAGTGTCAGTGTTAGGGTTAGGGTTAGGGTGAGAGTGAGGGTGAGGGTTAGGGTAATGGTTAGGTTTAGTGTGATGGTGATGGTGAGGGTTAGGGTTAGCATCAGGGTTATGGATAGGGTTTGGCTGAGTGGGAGGGTGAGGGTTAGGTTGACGGTGAGAGTTAGGGTGAGTGTTAGGGTTAGAATTAGTGTTAGGGTTATGGTTAGGCTGAAGTTGAGGGTCAGGACTAGGGTGAGGGTGAGGGTTAGGGTTAGGATTAGGGTTAGCGTTAAGGTTAGGCTGAGGGTGAGGTTGAGGTCTAGGGTGAGGGTGAGGGCTAAGGTTAGGATTAGGGTTAGGGTTATGCAGAGGCTGAGAGTGAGGGTGAGGGTGAGGGTTAGGGTTAGGGTGAGTTTTCGGATTAGGGTTAGGGATAGTGGAGGGTTAGGGTTAGGGTTAGTTTGAGAGTTAGGTTTAGGGTTAAGGTTATGATGAGGGTTAGGTTTAAGATGAGGATTAGGGTGAGGGTTAGGGTTAGGGTTAGGGTAAGGGTTAGGGTTAGGGTGAGGGTGAGTGTTAGGTTTAGGATTAGGGTTAGGGTTAGGTTTAGGCTTAGGGTGAGGAATAGGTTTAGGGTGAGGGTTCGGTTTAGGGTTAGGGTGAGGGTGAGGGTTAGGGTGAGGGTTAAGGTAAGGGTTAGGGTTAGGGTTAGGGTTAATGTTAGTGTGAGGGTTAGGGTTAGGGTGACAGTAAGGTTTAGGGTGAGGGTTAGGGTGATGGTGAGTGTCAGGGTTAGCATTAGCGTGAGGGTTAGGTTTAGGGTGAGGTTTAGTTTTAGGTTTAGGGTTAGGGTGAGGATGAGTGTGAGGGTTAGGATTAGGGTTAGGGTTAGACTTAGGGTGAGGGTGACGGCTAGGTTTAGGATTAGAGTTAGGTTTAGGGTGAGGCTGAGAATGAAGGTGAGGGTGAATGTTAGGTTTTTGATGAGATTTAGAGTTAGGGTTAGGGTTAGGATTAGGGTGAGGATTAGGGTGAGGTGTAGGTTTAGGGTTAGGGTGAGAGTAAGGGTGAGGGGTAGGGTTAGGGATAGGCTTAGGGTTAGGTTGAGGGTTAGGGAGAGGGTTAGGTTTAGGGTTAGCGTTATGGTTAGGGTGAGGATTAGGGTGAGGTGTAGGTTTAGGGTTAGGGTGAGGGGTAGGGTTAGGGGTAGGGTGAAAGTTAAGGTTAGGTTTAGTGTTAGGGTTAGGGTTAGGTTTAGGTTGAGGGTAAGGGATAGTTTGAGGTTTGAGGTGAGGGTGAGGTTTAGGGTTAGTGTTAGGGTTAGGGTAATGTTTAGTGTTACGTTTAGGGTTAGGGTGAAGGTTAGGGTCAGTGTTAAGGTTAGGTTTAGGTTTAGGGTTAGGTTGAGGTTAAGGGTTACTGTGAAGGTTAGGGTGAGGGTGAGGGTTAAGGTTAGGATTAGGATTATGGTGATGGTGAGTGTGAGGGTTAGGGTTAGTATTAGGGTTAGGGTAAGGGTGAGGGTTAGGGTTAGCGTTAGGGTTAGGTTTAGGGTTAGGGTGAGGGTGAGGGTTAGGGTTAGGATTAGGGTTAGGGTTAGGGTTAGGCTGAGAGTGAGGGTGAGGGCTAGGTTGAGGGTGAGGGTGAGGGTGAGGGTGAGGGTGAGATTTAGGGTTAAGTTTAGGGTTAGGGTTAGGGTTAAGCTGAGGGTCAGGGAAAGGGTGAGTGTTAGGATTAGGGTTAGGGTGATGGTTAGGGTTAGGTTTAGTGTTAAGATGAGAGTTAGATTGAGCGATAGGTTTAGCGTTAGGATGAGGATTAGGGTTATTGTGATGGTTAGGGTTAGGGTTAGGTTTAGGGTGAGAGTAAGGGTTAAGGTGAGGGTTAGGTTGAGGGTGAGGGTTAGGGTCAAGTTTAGGGTTATGGTGAGGGTTAGGTTTTGTGAGGGTTAGGGTTAGGGTTAAGGGTAGGGTGAGAGTAAGGGTTAAGGTGAGGGATAGGTTGAATATGAGGATTAAGGTTAGGTTTAAGGTTATGGTGATGGTTAGGGTTTGTGTGAGGGTTAGGGTTAGGGTTAGGGTGAGGAAAATGGTTAGGTTGAGTGTTAGGGTGAGGGTGAGTTTTAGGGTGAGGTTGAGGGTTAGGTTTAAGATTATTGTTAGGTTTAGGTTTAGGCTTAGCTTGAGGGTGAGTGTGAGGATGAGGGTTAGGGTGAGGGTTATGGTTTGATTTTGGGTTAGGGTTAGGATGAGAGTTAGGTTGACATTGAGGGTTAGGGTCAGGGTGAGGGTTAGGGGTTGGGTTAGCGTTAAGTAAGGGTTAGTGTTGGGTTTAGGGCTAGGGTGAGGTTTAGGTGAGGGTTAGGCTTCGGTTTACATTAAGTGTGAGGATTAGGGTTAGGGTTAGGGTTAGAGTTAGGTTGATGTTAAGGTTTATGGTGAGGTTTAGGGTGAGGGTGAGGTTTAGGGTTAGCATTGGGGTTAGGGTGAGTATTAGGGTGACAGTGAGGGTTAGGGTTAGGTTTAGGTTTAGAGTTAGGGTTAAGCTGAGGGTTCGGATAGGGTTTCAGGTGACGGTGAGAGTTAGGGTGTGTGTGTGTGGATTAGGGTTTGGGTGAGGGTTAGTGTGACAGTGCGGTTAGGGTTATGATGAGGATTAGGGTGAGGATGAAGTTTAGGATTATGTTTAGGGTTAGGGTGAGAGTAAGTGCAAGGGTGAGGTTTAGGGTTAGGGTGAGGCATAGGGTGAGGGTGAGGGTTAGGGTTAGCGTTAGCTTGAGGTTTAGGGTTAGCGTTAGGATTAGGGTTAGGTTGAGGGTGAGGGTTAGGTTTAGAGTTAGGGTGAGGGTGAGGGGAGGGTGATGGTTATGATTAGCGTTAGGGTTAGGGTTAGGCTGAGGGTGAGAGTGAGGGTTAGGGTTAGGGTTAGGGTGAGGTGTAGGGTTAGTGTTAGGGTGAGGTGTAGGGTTAGGATTAGGGTGAGGGTTAGGTTTTGTGTGAGGATTAGGGTTAGGATTAGGGTTAGGGTTAGGGTGAGGTAAAGGGTTAGGTTGAGGGTTAGGGTAAGGCTGAGTGTGAGGAAGAGGGTAAGGGTTAGGTTTAGGATTAGGGTTACGGTTAAGGTTAGGCTTAGGGTGAGGGTGAGTGTGAGGGTGAGGTTTAGGGTGAGGGTGAGGTTTAGGATGAGGGTTCGGGTTCGGTTGAGGGTGAGGGTTAGTGTGTAGGTGAGGGTTAGGGTTAGGGTGATGGTTAGGGTGATGGTGAGTTTTAGGGTTAGGGTTAGAATTAGCGTTAAGTGAGGTTTAGTTTTAGGTTTAGGGTAGGTTTGGGGTTAGGGTGAGGGATATGTTTATAGTTAGGTTTAGGGTTTGTGTGAGGATTAGGGTTAGGGTTAGTTTGAGGATAAGGGTTAGAGTGAGGTTTAGGGTGAGGTTAGGATTAGCGTTAGGGTTAGGGTAAGGGTTACTGTTAGTGTTAGGGTTAGTGTGTGGCTGAGCTTTAGGGTTAGGGTGAGGGTTAGGGTTAGGGTGAGTTTTAGGGTTTGGGTTAGGTTTAGGGGAAGGGGGTGGGTGAAGGTTAGCATTAAGGTTAAGGTTAGACTTAGGGTGAGGATGAGGGTGAGATTTAGGTTGAGGGTGAGTATTAGGGTTAGGATTCGGTTTAGGGTTAGGGTTAGGCTGAGGGGGAGGGTAATTGTGAGGTTGAGGGTTAGGTTAAGATGAGGGTTAGGCTTAGGGTTATGGAAAGGATGAGGTTTAGGGCTAGGATTAAGGTTAGGATGAGAGTTAGGCTGAGGGGTAGGGTTAGGGTTAGGGTGAGGGTTAGGGTTAGTGTGGGGATTAGGTTTACGGTTAGGGTTAGGGTGAGGATAAGGTTTAGGATGAGGGTTAGGGTGAGGATGAGTGTTTGGTTTAGGGTTAGGGATAGGATGAGGATTAGAGTTAGGGTTAGAGTTGGGTGATGGGTAGGTTGAGGGGTAGGGTTAGGGTTAGGGTGAGCGTTATTTTTAGGGTGAGGGTTGGGGTGAGGGTGAGTGTTAGGGTTAAGCTTAGGGTTAGGGTGAGGGGTAGGGTTTGTGTGAGGGTTAAGGTTAGGGTTAGGTTGAGGAAAAGGGTTAGGGTGAGGGTTAGAATGAGCGAGAGTTTAAGGGTGAGGGTGAGGGTTAGGTTTAGGATTTGGGTTAGGGTTAGGGTTAGTTTTAATGTGAGGGCCAGAGTGAGGGTAAAGGTGAGGTTTAGGGTGAGGGTTTGGGATAGGGTTAGGGTGAGTGTTAGGGTGAGTGTGATGTTTAGGGTGAACGTGAGGGTTTGGGTGAGTATGAGGTTTCGGGTGAAGGTGAGGGTTAGGGTGTGGATTAGGGTTAGGGTTAGGATGAGGGTTAGGGGGATGCTGAGGGTTAGGGTGAGGGTGAGGGTTAGGGTTAGTTTTAGCGTTAGGGTGAGTGGTAGGGTTAGGTTTAGGGTTAGGGTGAGGGTTAGGGTTAGGCTGAGGTTTATGTTTAGGATGAGAGTTAGGCTAGGGATAGGGTTAGGTTTGGGTGAGGCTTAGGTTTAGTGTTAAGCTTAGGTTTAGGGTTAAGGTTAGGTTGAGGATAAGGGTTAGGATGAGGGTTAGTGGTAGGGTGAGTGTTAGGGTTAGGGTTAGGGTGAGGGTGAAGATTAGGGTTAGGGTCAGGGTCAGGCTTAGGGTGACGGTGAGGTTTAGGTTGAGGTTGAGTGTTAGGTTTTGAGTTAGGGATAGGGTGAGGATTAGTGTTAGGGTTAGGGTTGGGTGAGGGGTAGGTTGAGGGGTAGGGTTAGGGTTAGGGTGAGGGTTAGGGTTAGGGTGAGGGTTGGGGTGAGGCTGAGGGTTAGGTTTAGGCTTAGGGTTAGGGTGAGGGGTAGGGTTTGTGTGAGGGTTAGGGTTAGGTTTAGGGTTTGGGTTAGGTTGAAGAAAAGGTTTAAGGTGAGGGTTTGGGTGAACGAGAAGGTAACGGTGAAGTTGAGGGTTAGGTTTAGGATTAGGGTTGGGTTTAGGGTTAGGCTTAGTGTGAGTGTGAGAGTGAGAGTTAGGGTGAGGATTAGGGATAGGGTTAGGGTGAGGGTTAGTGTTAGTGTGATGTTTAGGGTAAGGGTTTGGGTGAGTATGAGGGTTCGTGTGAGGTTAGGGTTAGGGTGTGATTTAGGGTTAGGGTTAGGATGAGGGTTAGAGGGACGGTGAGGGTTAGGGTGAGGGTGAGGTTAGGGTTAGGGTTAGAATTAGGGTGAAGTGTAGGGTTAGGTTTAGGGTTAGGGTGAGGGTTAAGGTGAGGGTTAGGGTTAGGCTTAGGTTTAAGGTTAGTGTGAACATTAGGGTTAGGTTCAGCGTTAGAGTTAGGTTGAGGGTAAGGTCTAGTTTGAGGTTTAGTGTGAGGGTGAGCTTTAGGGTAAGCGTTGGGTTTTGGGTTAGATTTAGGGTTAGGGTTATTTTTAGGGTTAGATATAGGATGAGCATGAGGGTGAGAGTTAGGTTTAGGGTTAGGTTTATGGTAAGGGTGATGGTGATAGTTAGGGCTAGGATTAGGGTTAGTGTTAGGTTTACACTGACTGTGAGGGTTAGGGTTAGGGTTAGGGTTAGGTTTAGGCTGAGGCTGAGATTGATGGTGAGGGTGAGCATTAGGGGAACTCTGAGGGTGAGGGTGAGAGTGAGGTTTAAGGTGTGATTGAGGGTTAGGATTAGTGTGATGGTGAGTGTTAGGGTGATGGTGAGGGTTAGGGTGGGGGTGAGTGTTAGGTTTAGTTTTAGGGTTAGTGTGAGGTATATGGTTTGGATTAGGGTTAGTGTGAGGCTTAGGTTGAGGGGTAGGGTTATTTTTAGGGTGAGGGTTAGGGTTAGTTTGAGGGTTAGTGTTAGGGTTAGAGTTAGGGTGAGGGTAATGTTTAGGGTGAGGATTAGGGTGAGGGTGAGGGTTGGGTTAGCATTGTGGTTAGGGGGAGGGTTAGCGTGACGTTGAGGATTAGGGTTGGTGTGAGGTTTAGGTTGAGGGTTATGGTTAGGGTTAGGGTGAGGGTTAGGGTGAGGGTGAGGGGTAGGATGAATGTTAGGGTTAGGTTTAGGGTTAGGATTAGTGTAGGGTTAGGGTGAGGTTTAGGTTGAGGGTTATGGTTAGGTTTAGGGTTAGGGTGAGGGTGAGGTTGAGGGTGAGGGTTAGAATTAGGGTTAGGGTTAGGCTTAGGCTTAGGGTAAGAGTGAGGTTGAGGGTTAGGGTTATGGTGAGGGTTAGGGTGAGGTTTAGGCATAGGGTTAGGGTGAGGAAAAGGGTTAGGGTTAGGGTTAGGGTGATGTTTGGGGTGAGGTTAGGGTTAGGATGAGGGTGAGTGTGAGAGTGAGAGTCATTGTGAGGGTGAGGGTTAGGTTTAGTTTTAGGGTTAGTATGAGGTTTACGGTTTGGGTTAGGGTTAGGGTGAGGGTTAGGGTGAGTGTAGGGGTATTTTTAGGGTGAGGGTTAGGGTTAGTGTGAGGGTTAGGGTTAGGGTTAGAGTTAGGGTGAGGGTAAGTTTTGGGGTGAGGGTTAGGGTGTGATTGAGGGTTCAGGTTAGCATCATGGTTAGGGGGAGGGTTAGTGTGAGGGTTAGGGTTAGGGTTAGGATTAGGGTTAGGTTTAGGTTGTGGCTTTGGGTTAGTGTTAGGGTTAGGGTGAGAGTGAGTTTGAGAGTTATGTTTAGGGTGAGGGTGACGAAAGCATTAGGTTTAGGATTAGGGTTAGAGTTAGGCTTAGGCTTAGGATGAGGGTGAATGTAAGTTTTAGGTTGAGGGTTATGGTGATGGTGAGGTTTAGGGTGAGGGTGAGGGTTTGGATTAAGGGGAGCGTTAGGGTTGTTATTATGGTTAGGGTGATTGCTAGCGTGAAGTTGAGGGTTAGTGTTAGGTTGAGGGTTAGGGTGAGGTTTAGGTTTAGAGTTTGCGTGAGGGTTAGGGTGAGGTAACGGTTAGGGTGAGCGTTAGGGTTAGGGTTAGTGTGAGGATTATGGTGAAGTTTCGGGTTAGTGTTAGGCTTAGGGTTAGAGGCAGGTTTAGGGTGAGGATTAGGTTTAGGGTTAGCCTTAGTATTAAGGTTAGGGATACGGTGAGAGTAATGGTTACAGTTAGGGTGAGGGTTAGGGTTAGGGATAGGGTGAGGGTTATGGTTAGGGTTAGTCTTATGGTGAGAGCAAGTGTGAGGGTGAGCTTTAGGGTTAGGGTTAGTGATAGGGTGAGGATTAGTGTTAGGGTTCGGGTTAGGGTGAGTGTTAGGCTGAGGGGTAGCGTTAGGGTTAGGGTGAGAGTTAGGTTAATGTCAGAGTTAGGGTTCGGTTATGGTGAGGGTGAGGGTTAGGTTTAGGGTTAGGGTTAGAGTTAGGGTGAGGGTGAGGGTGAGGGTGAGTGTGAGCATTAGAGTTAGGCTGAAAGTGATTGTGAAGTTTAGGGTGAGGGATTGGTTTAGGGTTATGTTGAGGGTTAGGGTGAGTGTTATGGTGAGGGTAAGGGTAAGGGTTACTGTGAGGGTTAGGGTGAGGTTTAGGTTTAGGGTCAGGTTGTGGTGTAGGGTTAGGGTTATGGTGACGGTTAGGGTTAGTGTGAGGGTCAGATTTAGGGTTAGGGTTAGTGTGAGGATAAGGGTTAGGTTGATGGTGAGGGTTAGGGTTAGCGTTAGGATTGAGATGAGGATTAGGGTGAGGGTTAAGGTTAGGGTTAGGTTGACCCTTAGGGTTAGGGTTAGGGTTAGGGTTAGGGTTAGGGTTAGGGTTAGGGTTAGGGTTTAGGGTTAGGGTTAGGGTTAGGGTTAGGGTTAGGGTTAGGGTTAGGGTTAGGGTTAGGGTTAGGGTTTAGGGTAAGGGTTAGGGATAGGGTTAGGGTTAGGGTTAGGGTTAGGGTTAGGGTTAGGGTTAGGGTTAGGGTTAGGGTTAGGGTAAGGGCGAGGGTGAGGGTGAGATTTAGGGTTAGGTTTAGGGTGAGAGTTAGGGTGAGGGTGAGGATTAGGGTTAGTGTTACGGTGAGGGTAAGTGTGACGGTTTGGTTAAGGTTGAGGGTGATGTTTAGGGTTAGGTTTAGGGATAGGGTGAGGATTAGGTTTAGGTTTAGGGTTACGGTGAGGGTTAGGTTGGGGGGTATGGTTAGGGTTAGGGTGAGGGTTAAAGTTAGTGTGAGGGTTATGGTTAGGGTTAGGGTTTGGGTGAATGCAAGGGTTAGGGTGAGGATTATGGATAGTGTGAGCGATAGGGTTAGGGTTAGGGTTAGGGTGAGGAAAAGGGTTAGGGTGAGGTTTAGGGGAAGGGGGAGGATTAGATTGAGGGTGAGGGTTAGGTTGAGGATTAGAGTAAGGGTGATGATTATGGTTAGTGTGAGGGTTAGGGTGAGGGTTAGGTTGAGGGTTACGGTGAGCGTGAGGGTAAGTGTTAGGGTGAGGTTTACAGAGAGGGTTAGGGTTAAGGTTAGTATGAGGTTTACGGTGAGGGGAAGGGCCAGGTTTATGGTGAGCTTTAGGATTAGGGTGAGGGTTAAGTTTAGGGTTATGGTTAAAATGAACGTGAGGGTTAGGTTTAGTGTGATATTTAGGGTCAGGGTGAGGGTTAGGGTTAGTGTGAGTGTTCAGGTGAGTGTGAGGGTTAGGGTGTGGGTGAGGGTTATGGTTAATATGAGGGTGAGAGTTATGGTTAGGGTGAGGGTTAGGGTTAGGATTAGGGTTAGTGTGAGGGTTAGGGTAAGGATTAGGGTGAGGTTTATGGTGAGGGTTAGGGTTAGCTTTAGGATGACAGTTACTGTGAAGGGAAGGGAGGTTTATCGTGAGCGTTAAGGTTAGGGAGAGGCTTAGGGTGAGGGTTAGGGTTACTGTTAGGGTTAGGATGTGGGTGAGGGTTAGGGTTAGTGTGATATTTAGGGTGAAGGTGAAGTTTAGGGTGAGTGTGAGGGTTAGGGTTAGGGTGAAGTTAGGGTGAGGATTAGGGTTAGGGTTAGGATGAGGGTTAAGTTCACGGTAAGGGAGGTTTATGGTGAGCGTTAGTGTTAGGGGGAGGCTTAGGGGGAGGGTTACGGTTAAGGTTAGGGTTAGGATGATGGTGAGGATTAGGGTTAGTGTGATATTTAGGGTGAGGGTGAGGGTTAGGGTGAGTGTGAGTGTTCAGGTGTGGGTGAGGGTTAGGTTGTGGGTGAGTGTTAGGGTGACGGTGAGGGTTAGGGTGACGGTGAATGTTAGGGTGACTGTGAGGTTTAGGGTTAATGCTATCGTTAGGGTGAGTGGTATGTTTAGGGTTAGTGTTAGGGTTAGGGTGAGGGTGATGTTGAGGGCTAGGTTTAGGATTAGCGTAAGGATTAGGGTTAGGCTGAGCATGCAGCTGAGGGTGAAGGTTAGGGTTAGTGTGAGGAGTAGGGTTAACGTTAGAGTGAGGGTTACAGTTTGGATTAGTGTTAGGGTTAGTGTTAGGTTTAGCGTGAGCATTATAGTTAGGTTTAGGTTTAGGATGAGGATAAAAGTTACGGTGAGGTTTAGGGTGATGGTTAGCATAAGTGTTAGGGTTAGGGTGAGGGTTAAGGTTAGGATTAGGGATAAGGTGAGGATTAGTGTTAGGGTTAGGGATAGGCTGAGGGTTAGGGTGCGGGATAGGTTTAGGGTTAGGGTGAGAGTTAGGGTTAGTAATGAGGGTTAGTGTTAGGTTTAGGTTTAGATGAGGGTAAGGCTTAGGGTGAGGGTTAGGGTTTGTGTGAGCATTAGGGTTAGGGTTAGGGTGAGGAAAAGGGTTAGGGTTAGGGTTAAGGTGAGGGTGAGTGTTATTGTTGGTGTTAGTGTGAGGGTTCGGGTTAGGGTGACTTTTAGGGTTAGGTTTAGGTTGAGGGTTAGGGTTAGGGTTAGGGTTAGTGATAGAGTTACGATGAGGGTGAGGGTGAGGGCTAGGGTTAGGATTAGGTTTAGGGTTAGGGTTAGGCTGAGGGTGAGTGTGAGAGTGAAGTTTACGGTTAGATTTAGGGTTAGGTTTAGTGTTAGGGTGAGGGTTAGGGTGAGGTTTATGGGTAGGCTTAGGTTTAGGGTTACTGTGAGGATTAGGGTTAGGGTTACGGTTAGGGTTAGGGTGAGGGTAAGGGTTAGGATGAGGTTTAGGGTGAGGGTTAATTAGCGTTAGGGTTAGGGTGAGATTTAGGGTGAGGGTTAGGTTTAGTGTTAGCATTAGGGTGAGGGTGAGGGTTAGGGTTAGGGTTAGGGTGAGGGTGAGGGTTAGGATGAGGTTTTGGGATAGGTTTAGGGTTTGGATGAGTTTGAGGGTGAGGGTTAGTATTAGGGTTAGTGTTAGAGTTAGGGTGATGGTGAAGTTGAGGGTTAGGGTTAGGGTTAGGCTGAGTGTGAGAGTAAGTGTGAGGATGAGGGTTAGGTTTAGGATGAGGTTTAGGGTTAGGGTTCGGGTTAGGTTGAAGGTTAGGTTTAGGGTTATGATTAGGATGAGAGATAGGCTGAGGGGTCGGGTTAGGGTTAGGGTGAGTGTTAGGGATAGTGTGAGGGTTAAGGTTAGGGTTAGGGTTAAGTTGAGGGTAAGGGTTAGGGTGAGGATAGAGTGAGGGTTAGTGTGAAGGTGAGGGTTAGAGTGAGGTTGAGGCTTAGGGTTAGTGTTAGGGTGAGGGCTAGGGTGAGGGTGAGAATTAGGGTTAGGGTTATGGTGAGTGTTAGGTTGAGGTTTAGAGTTAGGGTTAGTGTGAAGGTTAGGGTTAGGGTTAGGTTTAGGGTTCGGGTTAGGGTACGGGTTAGGGTGAGGTGTAGGGTGAGGGTGAAGATTAGGGTTAGCCTTAGGGTTAGGGTGAGGTTTAGGTTAGGGTTAGGTTTAAGTTAAGGGTTACGGTTAGGGTTAGGGTAACAGTTAGTGTGAGGGTGAGGTTGAGGGTAAGCGTGAGGGTGAGGGTTAGATTTAGGTTTAGGGTGAGGGTTAGCCTGATGGTGATGTTTAGGGTGAGTGTGTGCGTTCGGGTGTGGATTAGGGTTAAGGTGTCTGTCAGGCTTACGCTTTGGTTGAGGGTTAGGGTGATGTTGAGTTTTAGGGTGAGAGTGATGTTTAGTGTGAGGGTTAAAGTGACGGTTAGGGTTAGGGTTAGGGTTAGTGTGAGCATTAGGGTTAGGGTTAGGGTTAGGTTGACAGTAAGGGTTAAGGTGAAGTTTAGGTTGAGGGTGAGGTTTAGGGTTAGCGTTAGCGTGAGGGTTAGTGTTAGGGTGAGGTTTAGGGTTAGAGTTAGGGTTAGTGTTAGGTTGAGGTTTAGTGTTAGGGTGAGTGTTAGGGTTAGGGTGAGGTTTTTGGTATAGGGTTAGGTTTAGGGTGAGGGTGAATGTTAGGATTAGGGTTACTGTTAGAGTTAGGGTGAGGGTCACGGTGAGGGCTAGGTTCAGGATTAGGGTAAGGGTTAGTGTTAGTCTGAGGGTGCACCTGAGAGTGGGGCTGAGGGTGAGTGTTAGTGTTAGTGTAAGTGTTCATGTGAGGGTGAGGGTTAGGGTGAGGGTTAGGGTTAGGGTGAGGGTTAGTTTTAGGATGAGGGTTACTGTGAGGGGAAGGGAGGTTTATGGTCAGCGTTAAGGTTAGTTTGAGGCTTAGGGTGAGGGTTAGGGTTAGGGTTAGGGTTAGGATGAGGGTGAGGGTTAGGGTTAGTGTGATATTTAGGGTGAAGGTGAGGGTTAGGGTGATTGTGAGTGTTCAGGTGAGGGTTAGGGTGAGGGTTAGGGCGAGGGATAGGGATAGTGTGAGGGTGACGGTAAGGGTTAGTGTGAGGTTTACGGTGAGTGTTAGGGTTAGGGTTAGGATAAGGGCTACGTTCTGGGAAAGGGAGGTTTATGGTGAGCGTTAGGGTTAGGGTGATGCTTAGGATAAGAGTTAGGGTTACGGTTAGGGTTAGAATGATGCTGAGGATTAGGGTTAGTGTGATATTTAGGGTGAGGTTTTGGGTTAGGTTGAGTGTGAGTGTTCAGGTGTGGGTGAGGATTAGGTTGTGGGTGAGGGTTAGGGTTAGGGTGAAGGTGAGGGTTAGGGTGAGGGTGAGGGTTAGAGTTAGGGATAGCGTTAGGTTAAGTGGTATGTTTAGGGTGAGGGTTAGGGTGAGGATTAGTTTTAGGGTTAGGGTTAAGGTTAGTTTGAGGGTAAGGTTTAGGGTGAGTTTTAGGGTGAGGGTGAGAGCGTTAGGGATATGGTGAGGTGAGTGTAAGGGTGAGGGTTAAGTTTAGTGTTAGGGTTGAGGGTGAGTGTGAGGGTTATGGTTAGGTTGAGTGTTAGGGTTAGGGTGAGGTTTTGGTACAGGGTTAGGTTTAGGGTGAGGGTGAGGGTTAGGATTAGGGTTAGTGTTAGAATTAGGTGAGGGTGTTGCTGAGGGCTAGGTTTAGGGTTAGGGTAATGGTTAGGGTTAGGCTGAGGGTGCGGCTGAGGGTGCGGCTGAGGGTGAGTGTTAGGTTTAGTGTGAGGGCTAGGGTTATGGTTAGGGTGAGGGTTATAGTTAAGGTTAGGTTTAGGATGAGGATAAATGTTAGGGTGAGTGTTAGGGAGATGGTTAGCATAACTGTTAGGGTTAGGGTGAGGGTTAGGGTTAGGAATAGGGATAGGGTATGGATTAGGGTTAGGGTTAGGGTTAGGCTGAGGGTTAGGTTGCGGGATAGGGTTAGGGTTAGGGTGAGAGTTAGGGTTAGTAATGAGGGTTAGGGTTAGGTTTAGGTTTAGGGTGAGGGTAAAGCTTAGGGTGAGGGTTATGATTTGTGTGAGCATTAGGGTTAGGGTTAGGGTTAGGGTGAGGAAAAGGGTTAGGGTGAGGTTTAGGGTTATTGTTAGGGTTAGTGTTATTGTGAGTGTGATGGTGAGGGTAAGGGTGAAGTTTTGTTCTAGTGTTAGGTTTAGGGTTAGGGTGAGGGTGACGGTTAGGGTTAGGTTTAGTTTAAAGCTGAGGGTGAGGTTGAGGGTGAGGGTGAGGGTTAACGTTAGTGTGATGTTTAGGGTGAGGGTGAGGTTTAGGGTGAGAGTGCGGGTTCACGTAACGGTGAGGGTTAGCTTGATGGTGAGGGTTAGGATTAGGGTGAGGGTTAGGATTATGGTTAGGGTTAGGGTTATTGTGAGAGTAAGGGTTAGGGTGAGGGTTAAGGTGAGGGTGAGGTTTAGGGTTGACGTTAGCATGAGGGTTAGTGTTTGGGTGAGTGTTAGGGTTAGATTTAGGTTGATGGTGAGGGTTAGGGTTGGGGTAGTGTTAGAGTTAGGGTGAGGGTGAGGGTGAGGGCTAGGGTTAGGATTAGGTTTAGGTTTAGGATTAGGCTGAGGGTGAGAGTGAGAGTGAGGGTTAGGGTTAGATTTAGGGTGAGGTTTACGTTTAGGGTTAGGTTAGCGTGAGGGTTACGGTGATGTTTATGGGTAGCTTTAGGGTTATTGTGAGGATTAGGGTTAGATTTCCGGTTAGGTTTAGGGTGAGGGTAAGGGTTAGGGTGAGGTTTAGGGTGAGGGTTAATTAGCGTTAGGGTTAGGGTGAGAGTTAGGGTGAGGGTTAGTTTTAGTGTTAGTGTTAGGGTGAGGGTGAGGGTTAGGGTTAGGCTTAGGGTAAGGGTTAGGTTTAGGAAGAGGTTTTGGGATAGGGTTAGAGTTATGGTGAGGTTGAGGGTGAGGGTTAGGATTAGGGTTAGTGTTAGAGTTAGGGTGAGGTTGAAGGTAAGGGTTAGGGTTAGGGTTAGGATTAGGGTAGGGTTAGGGTTAGGCTTAGGGTGTGGGTAAGTGTGAGGATGAGGGTTAGGGTTAGGATGAGGGTTAGGCTTAGGGTTAGGGTTAGGTTGAGGGTTAGGGTTAGGGTTATAATTAGGATGAGAGATAGGCTGAGGGGTCGGGTTAGGGTTTGGGTGAGGGTTGGGTTTTTGTGAGGGTTAGGTTGAGGTTTACAATTAGGGTTAGTGTGAAGGTTAGGTTTAGGGTTAGGTTTAGGATTAAGGTGAGGGTACGGGTTAGGGTTAGGTGTAGGGTGAGGGTGAAGTTTAGGTTTAGCCTTAGTGTTACGGTGAGTTTTAGGTTTAGAGTTAGGTTTAAGGTAAGGGTTACGGTTAGAGTTAGGGTTAGAGTTAGGGTGAGGGTGAGGGTGAGGGTTAGCGTGAGGGTGAGGGTTAGGTTTAGGGTTAGGGTGAGGGTTAGCCTGAGGGTGATGTTTACGGTGAGCGTGTGTGTTCAGTTAAGGGTTAGGGTTAGGGTGTGTGTGAGGCTTATGTTTAGGTTGAGGGTTAGGGTGAGGGTGAGGGTTAGGGTGAGTGTGAGGTTTAGGGTGAGGGTTAAAGTGAGGTTTACGGTTAGGGTTAGGGTTAGGGTTAGGGTTAGGTTCACAGTAAGGGTTAAGGTGAAGTTTAGGTTGAGGGTGAGGTTTAGGGTTAGCGTTAGCATGAGGGTTAGTGTTAGGGTGAGGTTTAGGTTTAGGGTTAGGTTTAGTGTTAGGTTGAGGGTTAGGGTTAGGGTTAGGATGAGGGTTAGGGTGAGGGGTAGGGTTAGGCTTAGGTTGAGGGTTAAGGGTAGTGTGACTGTTAGCGTTAGGTTTAGAGTTATGTTGACGGTAAGGTTTAGGTTGTGGGTTAGGGTGAGGGTGATGATTAGGGTTACGGTTAGGGTGAGGGTGAGTGTTAGTGTTAGGCTTTGGATGAGGGTTTGGTTTAGGGTAATGCTAGGTTAGGGTGAGGGTTAGGGTTAGGGTTAGTGTGAGAATTAGGGTGAGGGTGAGGGTGAGGACTACGGTTAGGATTAGTGTTAGGGTTAGATTTAGGCTGAGGGTGAGTGTGAGGGTGAGTGTTAGGTTTAGGTTTAGGGTTAGGGTTAGTGTTAGGCTGAGGGTGAGGGTGAGGGTGAGGGTGAGGGTTAGGATGAGGGTTAGTGTGAGGGTTAGGGTTAGGGTGTGGGATAGGGTTAGATTTACTGTTAGGTTGAGGGTGAGGGTTAGGATGAGGTTTAGGGTGAGCATTATGTTTAGGTTTAATGTAATGGGTAGGGTGAGAGTTAGGTTTAGTGTTAGGGTTAGGGTTAGGGTTAGGGTGAAGGTTAGGGTTAGGTTTACTGTTAGGGTGAGGGCTAGGGGGAGGGTGAGTTTTAGGGTTAGGGTTAGTGATAGGGTGAGGATTAGGGTTAGGGTTACTGTTAGGGTGAGTGTTAAGCTGAGGGTTAAGGATAGGGTTAGGGTGAGGTTTAGCTTAGTGTGAGGGTTAGGGTTATTGTGAGGGTGAGGGTAAGCCTTAGGGTTAGGCTTAGGGTGAGTGTGAGGGTTAGGGTTAGCGTTTGGTTTACGGTGACAATTAGGGTGAGGTTTAGGTTTAGGATTACGGTTATGGTTAGGGTTAGGTTTAGGGAGAGTGTGATGGTGAAAGTGAGGGTTATGTTGACAGTGAGGGTTAGGGTAATGTTTAGGGTGAGGTTGAGGGTTAGATTTAGGGTGAGGGTGAGGGTTAGGTTTAGGGTGAGTGTTAGGGTGAGGGTGAAGGTCAAGGTTATGGTTACGGTTAGGGTTAGGGTGAGAGTATGTGTTAGGGTGAGAGTTAGGGTGAGGATGAGGGTTAGTGTTAGCATTTGCGTGAGGTTTAGTATTAGGGTGAGGGTTAGTTTCAGGGTTAGGATTAGGGTGAGGATGAGGGTTAGGGTCAGGGTTAGGGTTAGAATTAGGGTGAGGGTGAGGGTGAGGACTAGGGTTAGGATTAGTGTCAGGGTTAGGGTTAGGCTGAGGTTGAGGTTGAGGGTTTGTGTTAGGATTAGGATTAGGGTTAGGGTTAGTGTTAGGCGTAGGGTGAGGGTGAGGGTGAGGGTTACGGTTAGCGTTAGTGTGATATTTAGCGTGAGAGTGAGGGTTCGAGTAACGGTGAGGGTTAGTTTGATGGTGAGGGTTAGGGTTAGGGGGAGGGTTAGGGTTATGGTTAGGGTTAGGGTTACGGTGAGACTAAGGATCAGGTTGAGGGTTAAGGTGAGGGTGAGGGTTAGGGTTGGTGTTAGCGTGAGGGTTAGGGTTTCGATGAGTGTTAGGTTTAGGTTTAGGTTGAGGGTGAGGGTTAGGGTTAGGGGTAGTGTTAGAGTTAGGGTGAGGGTGAGGGTGAGGGCTAGGGTTAGGATTAGGTTTAGGTTTAGGGTTAGGCTGAGGGTGAGAGTGAGAGTGAGGATTACATTAGATTTAGGGTGAGGTTTAGGGTTATTGTTAGGGTTAGGGTGAGGGTTAAGGTGAGGTTTATGTGTAGGGTTAGGGTTAGGGTTAGGGTTATTGTGAGGATTAGGGTTAGGGTTACAGTTAGGGTTAGGGTGAGGGTAAGGTTTAGGGTGAGGGTTAATTAGCGTTAGGGTTAGGGTGAGTGTTAGGGTGAGGGTTAGATTTAGTGTTAGGGTTTGGGTGAGGGTGAGGGTTAGGGTTAGGGTTAGGGTGAAGGTTAGGGTTAGGATGAGGTTTTGGGATAGGGTTAGGGTTAGTGTGAGTTTGAGGGTGAGGGTTAGATTTAGGGTTAGAGTTAGTGTGATGGTTAGGGTTAGGGTTAGTGTTAGGGTTAGAATTAGGGTGAGGGTGAGGGTGAGGGCTAGGGTTAGGATTAAGGTTAGGGTCAGGGTTAGGCTGAGGGTGAGGGTGAGGGTGAGGGTGAGGTTTAGTTTTAGATTTAGTATTAGGGTTAGGTTTAGTGTTAGGCTTAGGGTGAGGGTGAGATTGAAGGTGAGGATTAGGGTGAGGGTTAGGGTTAGGGTTAGGGTGAGTGTTAGGGTTAGTGTGATGTTTAGAGTGAGGGTGAAGGTATGCATGAGAGTTAGGTTGAGAGGGAGGGGTCAGGTGAGGGTGAGGGTTAGGGTGTGTGTGAGGGTTTGGGTTAGGGTGATGGTTAGGTTGACGGTGAGGGTTAGGGTTAGAGTTAGGGTGATCGTTAGGGTGACGGTTATGGTTATGGTTAGGGTTAGGTTGATGGTTAGAGTTAGGGTTAGGGTTAGGGTTAGTTGAGTGTAAGGTTTTTAGGGTGAGGTTTAGGGTGACGTTTAGGGTTGGCGTTAAGGTTAGCGTGTATGTTAGGGTGAGAGTAAAGGTTAGTGTTAGGGTTAGGGTGAGGGTGATGGTTAGGGTGAGGTTTCGCTAGGGTTAGGATTAGGGTGAGGTTGAGGGTTAGGATTACGGTTACCGTGAGGGTTAGGGTTATGGTGAAGATTAGGATTAGAGTTAGGCTTAGGGTGTGGGTTAGATTTAGCATTAGGTGAGGGTTAGAATTAAGGTGAGGGTTACGGTTTGAGTGAGCCTTAGGGTTTGGGTGAGGAAAAGGGTTAGGGTGAGGGTGAGGGTTTGGTTTAGGCTTAGGGTAAGGGATAGCTTTACGATTAGGGTGAGGGTTAGGGTTAGGGTACTGGTGAGGGTTAGGGTGAGGATGAGGGTTAGGTTTAGGCTGAGGGTTAGGTTTAGTGTTAGGGTTAGGGTGAGGGTTAGGGTTAGGGTTATTGTTAGGGTTAGATTTAGGTTAAGGGTGAGGGTGAGGGTGAAGTTTAGGTTTAGGTTTAGGTTTAGGGTGAGGGTGAGGGTTAGTGTAAGGGTGAGGGTTTGGGTTAGCGTTAGCGTGAGGGTTAGGGTAAGGGTGAGTGTTAGGTTTAGGGTAAGGGTTAGGTTGAGGGTGAGGGTTAATGTTAGGGTTCCGTTTATAATTAGGGTGAGGTTTAGGGTGAGGGTTATGGGTAAGGTTAGGTTTAGGTTTAGGGCTAGTGTGAGGGTTAGGGTTATGGTTACGGTTAGGGTTAGTTTGAGGGTAAGGTTTAGGGTGTGGTTTAGGGTGAGGGTGAGGTTAGCGTTAGGGTGAGGGTGAGGGTGAGTGTTAGGGTGAGGGTTAAGTTTAGTGTGAGGGTTAGGGTGAGGATGAGGGTAAGGGTTAGGGTGAGTGTTAGGATTAGGGTGAGGTTTTGGTATAGGGTTAGGTTTAGGGTGAGTGTGAGGGTTAGGATTAGGGTTAGTGTTAGACTTAGGGTGAAGGTGATGGTGAGGGCTAGGTTTAGGATTAGGGTAATGGTTAGGGATAGGCTGAGGTTGCGGCTGAGGATGCGGCTGAGGGAGAGGGTTAGTGTTAGTGTGAGGCGTAGGGTAAGGCTTAGGGTGAGGATTACGGTTTCATTTAGGGTTAGTGTTAGGGTTAAGGTGAGGGTTATAGGTAGGGTTAGGTTTAGTATGAGGATAAAGGTTAGGGTGAGGGTTAGGGTGATGTTTAGCACAACTGTTAGGGTTAGGGTGAGGGTTAGGGTTAGGTTTAGGGATAGGGTTTGGATTAGGGTTAGGGTTAGTGTTAGGCTGAGGGTTAGGGTGCGGGATAGGCTTAGGGTTAGGGTGAGAGTTAGGGTTAGTATTGAGGGTTAGGGTTAGGTTTAGGTTTAGGGTGAGGGTAAGTCTTAGGGTGAGGGTTAGGGTTTGTGTGAGCTTTAGGATTAGGGTTTGGTTTAGGGTGAGGTTAAGGCTTAGGCTGAGGGTTATAGTTATTGTTAGGGTGAGTGTGATGGTGAGGGTAAGGGTGAGGGTTTGTTTTAGTATTAGGTTTAGGGTAAGGGTGAGGGTGATGGTTAGGGTTAGGTTAATTTTCAGCTGAGTGTGAGGGTGAGGGTTAGCATTAGTGTGTTGTTTAGGGTGAGGGTGAGCTTTAGGATTAGAGTGAGGGTTCGGGTAATGGTGAGGGTTAGCTTGATGGTGAGGGTTATGGTTAGGGTGAGGTTTTGGGTTATGGTTATGGTTAGGTTTCTGGTGAGAGTAAGGGTTAGGGTGAGGGTCAAGGTGAGGGTGAGGGTTAGTGTTGGCGTTACAGTGAGGTTTAGGGTTTGGTGGAGTGTTAGGTTTAGGTTTATGTTGAGGGTGAGGGTTAGGGTTAGGGTTAGTGTTAGAGTTAGTGTGAGGGTGAGGGTGAGGGCTAGGGTTATGATTAGGTTTAGGTTTAGGGTTAGGGTGAGGGTGAGAGTGAGAATGAGGGTTACAGTTAGTTTTAGTTTGAGGTTTAGGGTTAGGGTTAGGGTTAGGTTGAGGGTGAGGGTGAAGTTTATGTGTAGGGTTAAGGTTAGGGTTAGTGTTATTGTGAGGATTAGGGTTAGGGTAATGGTTAGGGTGAGGGTGAGGGTAAGGGTTAGGGTGAGGTTTAGGGTGAGGGTTAATTAGCGTTAGGGTTAGGGTGGGATTTAGGGTGAGGGTTAGGTTTAGTGTTAGGGTTAGGGTGAGGGTGAGGGTTAGGGTTAGAGTTAGGGTGAGGGTTAGGTTTAGGATGAGGTTGTGGGATAGGGTTAGGGTTAGAGTGAGGTTGAGTGTGAGGGTTAGATTTAGGGTTAGAGTTAGGGTGAGGTTTAGGTTTAGGGTTAGGGTTAGGGTTGGAGTTAAGGTGAGGGTGAGGATGAGGCCTAGGGTTAGGATTAAGTTTAGGGTTAGGGTTAGGATGAGGGTGAGGGTGAGGGTGAGGGTGAGGTTTAGTTTTTGATTTAGGATTAGGGTTAGGGTTAGTGTTAGGCTTAGGGTGAGAGTGATGGTGAAGGTGAGGGTTAGGGTTAGGGTTAGGGTGATGGTTACGGTTAGGTTTAGGGTTAGGGTTAGATGAGTGTAAGGGTTAGGGTGAGTTTTAGTGTTGGCGTTAGGCATAGGGTGTGTGTTAGTGTGAGTGTTAAGGTTAGTGTTAGGGTTAGGGTGAGGGTAATGGTTAGGGTGAGGGTTTCGGCTAGGGTTAGGATTAGGATGAGGGTGAGTGTTAGGGTTAGGGTTAGCATGAGGGTTAGGGTTAGGGTGAAGGATAGGATTAGAGTTAGTCTTAGGGTGTGGGTTAGATTTAGGTTTAGGTGTGGGTTATTGTTAAGGTGACGGTTAGGGTTTGAGTGAGCCTTAGGATTCGGGTGAGGAAAAGTGTTAGGGTGAGGGTGATGGTTTGGTTTAGGTTTTGTAGTGTGATGGTTAGGGTTAGGGTACAGGTGAGGGTTAGGATGAGGGTGAGGGTTAGGGTTAGTGTTAGGGTGAGGTTGACGGTTAGTGTTAGGGTTGGGGTTTGAGTTAGTGTTAGGGTTAGGGTTAGTGTTAGGTTTAGGGTCAGGGTGAGGGTTAGTGTTAGGTTGTACGTTAGTGTTAGGGTTAGGTGTAGGGTGAGGGTGAGGATGAGGGTTAGGGTTATGGTTAAAGTTAGGGTGAGGGTAAGGGATAGGTTTAGGATTAGGGTTAGGGTTAGGGTGAGGCTGAGAATGAAGGTGAGTTTGAGGGTGAAGGTTAGGTTTAGGGTGAGGTTTAGGGTTAGGGTTAGGGTGAGGTTTAGAGTTAGTGTGAGGTTTAGAGTTAGTTTTAGTGTTAGGGTTAGGTTGTGGGTAAGGGTTAGGTTGAGGGTTAGGGGGAGGATGAGGGTTAGGGTTAGGGTTAGGTTTATTGTTAGGATGAGGATTAGATGAGGGGTAGGTGTAGGGTTAGGTTGAGGACTAGGGTGAAGGTGAGGGTGAGGCTAGGGTTAGGGTTTCCGTGAGGGGGAGGGTGAGAGTAAGGGTTAGGGTAAGTGTTAGGGTTAGGATTAGGGTGAGGGATAGGGTGAGAGTTAGGGTTAGTTTTAGGGTTAGGGTTAGGGTGAGGGTTAGTGTGAGTATTAGGTTTAGGGTTTGCATCAGGGTTATTGTGAGATTTATGGTAAGGGTGAGTTTTAGGTCTTGGGTTAGGGTGAGGGTTAGGTTTAGGGTTAGGTTTCGGGTGAGAGTGAGGTTCAGGGTTAGGGTTAGTGTTAGTCTTAGGGTCAGGGTGAGCGGGAGTATTAGGGTTAGCATTAGGGTTAGGGTTAGGGTTAGGGTGATGCTTAGCGTGAGGGTGAGGGTTAGGGTGAGGGTTATGGTGAGGGTTAGGGTGAGGGTGAGGGTTAGGGTGATGGTGAGGGTTAGGCTGTGGGTGAGGGTTAGGATTAGGGTGAGGGTTTGGGTGAAGTTTAGGGTTTCGGTTAGGTTTAGGGTGAGGTTTAAGTTGGGGTTTAATGTTAAGGTTATTGTTAAGATTAGGGTTAGTGTTAGGTTTAGAGTTAGGGTGAGGTTAAGATTTAGGGTGAGTTTTAGGTTGAGGGTGAAGGTTAGGGTTAGCGTTAGGGTTATTGTGAGGTTTAGGTTTAAATTTAGGTTTAATGTAAGGGTTATGGTTAGAGTTAGGGTTAGAGTTAGGGTGAGGTTGAGGGTGAGGGTTATCGTGAGGGTGAGGTTTAGGTTTAGGGTTCAGGTGACGGTTAAGGTGAGAGTGATGTTTAGGGTGAGGGTTTGGGTTCCGGTGAGGGTTAGGTTTAGGGTGTGGGTGAGGCTTAGTGTTAGGGTGAGGGTTAGGGTTACGGTAAGTGTAAGGGTGAGGGTGAGGGTTAGAGTGAGGGTTAAGATGAGGGTTAATATTAGGGTTAGTGTGAGGGTTAGGGTTAGGGTTAGGGTGAGATTAAGTGTTAGGGTGAGGTTTAGGGTGAGGGTTAGGGTTATGGTTAGCGTTAGCATGCAGTGTAGTGTTAGGGTGAGGTTTAGAGTTAGGGTTAGGGTTAGCGTTAGGGTTAGGTTGAGGTTTAGGTTTAGGGTTAAGGTTAGGATGAGGGGTAGGGTGAGGGGTAGGGTTAGGGTTAGGTTGAGGTTTAGGTTTAGTGTGAGTGTTAGGGTTAGGGTGAGGGTGAGGGTTAGGGTTAGGATTGGTGTTAGGGTTAGGGTTAGGGTTAGAGTGAAGATATGGGTTAGGGTGAGGTTTAGGTTGAGCGTTAGGTTAGCGTTAAATTTAGGATGAGGTTTAGTGTCAGGATTAGGTTTAGTGTTAGGGTTAGGGTCAGAGTGAGGGTGAGGGTTAGAGTTAGGGTATGGGTTAGGTTTTAGGTGAGGTTTAGGGATAGTCTTCGGGTTAGGGTGAGGGTGAGGGTTAGGATTAGGGTTAGGGTTAGAGTTCCGGTGAGAGTGAGGGTTAGGCTTAGGATTAGGGTTCGTGTTAGGGTTAGGCTGGGGGTGAGGGTAAGTGTGATGGTGAGGGTTAGGGTTAGGATGAGAGTTAGGGTTAGGGTTACAGTAAGAGCTAGGGTGAGGGTGAGAGTTAGGGTTAGGTTTAGTGTGAGCGTTAGGTTGAGGGTGAGGGTTAGGGTTAGTGTTAGGGTGAAGGTCACGGTAAGGGTGTGATTATGTTTAGGGTGAGGGTTAGGCTTAGGTTTAGGGATAGGTTGAGGATTAGGTTTATGTTTAGGTTTAGTGTGAGGGTTAGCGTGGGGTTAGTGTTAGGGTTAGGGTGATGGTTAGTGTTAGTGTGAGGGTTATGGTTAGGGTTAGATTTAGGGTGAATGTAAGTTTTAGGATGAGGGTTATGGTTTGTGTGAGCGATAGGGTTAGGGTTAGGGTGAGGGTGAGGAAAAGGGTTAGGTTGAGGGTTAGGGGGAGGGGGAGGGTTAGAGTGAGGGTGAGGGTTGGGGTGAGGATTACGGTTAGTGTGAGGATTAGGGTTAGTGTGAGGGTTAGGGTGAGGGTTAGGTTGAGGTTTAGGTTGAGGGTAAGGGTTAGGGTGAGGTTTAAGGTGAGGGTTAGGGGTAGGGTTAGTATGAGGGTTACGGTGAGTGGAGGGTCATGTTTATGGTGAGCATTAGGTTTAGGGTGATGCTTAGGGTGAGGGTTACGGTTAGGGTTAGTGTCAAGATGAACGTGAGGGTTAGGTTTAGTGTGATATTTAGGGTGAGGGTGAGGGTGAGGTTTAGGGTGTGGGTGAGGGTTAGGGTTAGTGTGAGGGTGAGGGTTACGTGTTGGATGAGGGTTAGGGTTAGGGTTAGCGTGAGGGTGAGGTTGATGATAAGGGTTAAGGTTAGGTTTATGGTGAGGGTTAGGGTTAGTTTTAGGATGAGAATTACGGTGAGGGGAAGGGAGGTTTATGGTGAGCGTTAAGGTTTGGGTGAGGCTTAGGGTGAGGGTGAGGGTTAGGGTTAGGTTTAGGGTGAGGGTGAGGATTAGGGTTAGTCTGATATTTAGGGTGAAGCTGAGGGTTAGGGTGATTGTGAGTGTTCAGGGAAGGGTTAGGTTTAGGGTGTGGGTGAGGGTTAGGGTTAGGATGAGGGTTAGTGTGAGGGTTAGGGTGAGGGTTAGGGTTAGGGTGAGGGTGACGGTAAGGGTTAGTGTGAGGTTTACGGTGAGGGTTAGTGTTAGGATTAGAATGAGGGTTACGTTCAGGGGAAGAGAGGTTTATGGTGAGCGTTAGAGATAGGGTGAGGCTTAGGATCAGTGTTAGGGTTAGGATGATGGTGAGATTTATGGTTATTGTGATATTTAGGGTGAGGGTGAGGGTTAGGGTGAGTGTGAGTGTTCAGGTGTGGGTGAGGGTTAGGTTTTGGGTGAGGGTTAGTGTTAGGGTGAGGGTTAGGGTGACGGTGAGTGTTAGGGTGAGGGTGAGGGTTATGGTTAGGGATAGCGTTAGGTTGATTGGTATGGTTAGTGTTATGTTTAGGGTGAGGTTTTGGGTGAGGATTAGGGTTAGGGTTAGGGTTAGGGTTAGTGTGAGTTTTAGGGTTAGGTTAGGGTTAGAGTTAGGTTGAGGTTAAGGTTTATGGTGAGTTTTAGGGTGAGCGTGAGGGTTAGGGTTAGCGTTAGGGTTAGCGTGAGGTTTAAGGTGAGGGTGAGGATGAGGGTTAGGTTTAGGCTGAGTGTTAGGGTGAGTGTTAGGATTAGGGTGAGTGTTAGGACTAGGGTTATTGTTAGGGTTAGATTTAGATTAAGGGTCAGGGTGAGGGTGAGATTTCGTTTTAGGGTTAGGTTTAGGGTGAGGGTTAGTGCAAGGGATAGGGTTAGGTTTAGCATTAGCGTGAGGGTTAGGGTAAGGTTGATGGTTAGGGTTAGTGTTAGGGTTAGGTTGAGGGTTAGGGTTCGGGTTAGGATTAGGTTTAGGTTTAGGTTTAGGCTCAATGCGAGGGTGAGAGGGAGGGGGAGGGTTACAGTTAGATTTAGGGTGAGGTTTAGATTTAGTGGTAGGGTTAGGGTGAGGGATATGGATAGGGTTAGGGTTAGGGTTAGGGATAGTGTAAGGATTAGGGTTAGGGTTACGGTTAGGGTTAGTTTGAGGGTAAGTTTTAGGGTGAGGTTTAGGGTGAGGGTGAGGTTAGCGTTAGGGTGAGGGTGAGGGTGAGGTTTAGGGTGAAGGTTAAGTTTAGTGTTAGGGTTAGTGTGAGGGTGAAGGTTAGGGTTAGGTTGAGTTTTAGGGTTAGGGTGAGGTTTTGGTATAGGGTTAGGTTTAGGGTGAGCGTGAGGGTTAAAATTACAGTTAGTGTTAGATTTAGTTTGAGGGTGATGGTGAGGGCTAGGTTTAGGAATAGGGTAATGGTTAGGGTTAGGCTGAGGGTGTGGCTGAGGGTCGGGTTGATTGTGAGGGTTAGGGTTAGTGTGAGCGGTAGGGTTAGGGTTAGGGTGAGTGTTACTGTTTGGTTTAGGGTTAGGGTTCGGGTTAGGGTGAGGGTTATAGTTAGGGTTCGGTTTTTGATGAGGATAAAGGTTAGGGTGAGGTTTAGGGTGATGGTTAACATAACTGTTAGAGATAGGGTGAGGGTTAGGGTTAGAATTAGGGATAGTGTTTGGATTAGGTTTAGGTTAGGGTTAGGCTGATTGTTAGGGTGCGGGATAGGGTTAGGGTTAGGATGAGAGTTAGGGTTAGTAATGATTGTTAGGGTTAGGTTTAGGTTTAGGTTCAGGGTAAGGCTTAGGGTGAGGTTTAGGGTTTGTGTGAGCATTTGGATTAGGGTTAGGTTTAGGGTGTGGAAAAGGGTTAGGGTGAGGGTCAGGGTTATTGTTAGGGTTAGTGTTAGGGTGAGTGTGAGGGTGAGGGTTTGTTATAGTGTTAGGTTTAGGGTGAATGTGAGGGTGACAGTTAGGGTTAGGTTTAGTTTTAAGCTGAGGGTGAGGAGGAGGGTAAGGTTGTGGGTTAGCGTTAGTGTGATGTTTAGGGTGAGGGTGAGGTTTAGGGTGAGGGAGAGGGTTCGAGTAATTGTGAGGGTTAGCTTGATGGTGAGGGTTATGGTTAGGGTGAGGGTTAGGGTTATGTTTAGGGTTAGGGTTATGGTGAGAGTAAGGGTTAGGGTGAGGTTTAAGGTGAGGTAAAGGTTAGGGTTGGTGTTAGCGTGAGGGTTAGGGTTTGGGTGAGTGTTAGGGTTAGTTTTAGGTTGATGGTGAGGGTTAGTGTTAGGGTTAGTGTTAGGGTTTGGGTGAGGGTGAGGGTGAGGGCTAGGGTTAGAATTAGGATTAGGTAAAGGTTTAGGCTGAGGTTGAGAGTGAGAGTGAGGGTTACAGTTAGATTTAGGGTGAGGTTTAGGGTTAGGGTTAGGGTGAGGGTGAGGGTTAGGGTGATGTTTACGAGTAGGTATAGGGTTAGGGTTAGGGTTATTGTGAGGATTAGGTTTAGGGTTACGGTTATGGTTAGGGTGAGTGTCAGGGTTAGGGTAAGTTTTCGGGTGAGGGTTAATTAGCGTTAGGGTTAGGTTGAGAGTTAGGGTGAGGGTTAGGTTAAGTGTTAGCTTTAGGATGAGTTTGAGGGTTAGGGTTAGGGTGAGGGTTAGGTTTAGGATGAGGTTTTGGGTTAGGGTTAAGTTTAGGGTGAGGTTGAGGGTGAGGGTTAGGATTAGGGTTAGTGTTAGAGTTAGGGTGAGGGTGAAGGTAAGGGTTAGTGTTAGGGTTAAGATTAAGGTAGGGTTAGGGTTAGGCTGAGGGTGAGGGTAAGTGTGAGGATGAGGGTTAGGTTTAGGATGAGGGTTAGGGTTAGGTTCAGGGTTAGGTTGAGGGTTACGGTTAGGGTTATGATTAGGATGAGAGATAGGCTGAGGTGTCGGGTTAGGGTTAGGGTGAGGGTTAGGGTTAGTGTGAGGTTTAGGTTTAGGGTTATGGTTAGGTTTAGGGTGAGGGTGAGGCTTAGTGTTAGTGTTAGGGAGAGGGCCAGAGTGAGGGTGAGAATTAGAGTTAGGGTTATGGTGAGAGTTAGGATGAGGGTGAGGGTTAGGTTTAGGATGAGGGTTAGGGTGAGGGGTAGGGTTAGGCTTAGGGTGAGGGTTAGGTTGAGGTTTACAGTTATTGTTATTGTGAAGATTAGGGTTAGGGTTAGGTTAATTGTTAGGGTGAGGGTACAGATAAGGGTGAGGTGTACGGTGAGGGTCTCGTTGAGGGGTAGCCTTAGGGTTATGGTGAGGTTTAGGTTTAGTGTTATGTTTAAGGTAAGAGTTATGGTTAGAGTTAGGGTTAGAGTTAGGGTGAGGGTGAAGGTGAGGATTAGCGTGAGGGTGAGGGTTAAGATTAGGGTTAGGGTGAGGGTTAGCCTGAGGATGATGTTTAGGGTGAGCATGAGCGTTCGGGTGAGGGTTAGGGTTAGGGTTAGGGTGTGGGTGTGGCTTACGGTTAGGATGAGGGTTAGGGTGATGCTGAGGGTTACGGTGAGGGTGAGGTTTAGGGTGAGGGTTAAAATAAGGGTTACGGTTAGGGTTAGGTTTAGGGTTAGTGTGAGGGTTAGGGTTAGGGTTAGGGTTATTTTGACAGTAAGGGTTAAGGTGAAGTTTAGGTTGAGGGTAAGGTTTAGGGTTAGCGTTAGCATGAGGGTTAGTGTTAGGGTGAGGTTTAGGTTGAGGGTTAGGGTTAGAGTTAGGTTGAGGTTTTGGGTTAGGGTTAGGATGAGGTTTAAGGTGAATGGTAGGGTTAGGCTTAGGGTGAGGTTTAGGGGTAGTGTGAGGGTTAGCATTAAGATTAGAGTTATATTGAGGGTAAGGGTTAGGTTGAGGGTTAGGGTGAGGGTGATGGTTAGGGTTAGGGTTAGTGTGAGGGTGAGTGTTAGTGTTAGGCTTGGGATGAGGTTTTGGTTTAGGGTTAGTGTTAGGTTAGGGTTAGGGTTAGGGTTACAATTAGGGTGAGGGTGAGTGTGAGGACTACGGTTAGGATTAGTGTTAGGGTGAGGGTGAGGGTGAGTGTTAGGTTTTTGTTTAGGGGTAGGGTTAGTGTTAGGCTCAGGGTGAGGGTGAGTGTGAGGGTGAGTGTTAGGGTGAGGGTTAGGTTTAGGTTTAGGGTGAGGGTTACGGTTAGTGTGATGTTTAGGGTGAGAGTGAGGGTTAAGGTTAGGGTGATGTTTAGGGTTAGGGTTAGGTTGAGAGTAAGGGTTAGTGTGAGGGTTAGCGTGAGGGTGAGGGTAAGGTTAGATTTTGCGTGAGGTTTTGAGTTAGGGTGAGGATTAGGTTAAGTGTTAGGTTTATGGTGAGGTTTAGGGTTAGGGTTAGTGTTAGAGTTAGGGTGAGGGTGAGGGTGAGGGCTAGCGTTAGGATTAAGTGTAGGGTTAGAGTTAGGCTGAGGGTGAGGGTGAGGGTGAGGGTGAGTGTTAGATTTAGGATTAGGGTTAGGTTTAGTGTTAGGCTTAGGGTGAGGGTGAGGGTGAAGGTGAGGGTTAGGGTGCAGGTTAGGTTTAGGGTTACGGCGAGGGCTTATTGTGATGTTTAGAGTGAGGGTGAGTGTGTGGATGTCGGTTAGGTTGAGAGTGAGGGTTCAGGTTATGGTGAAGTTTAGGGTTTGTGTGAGGGTTATGGTTAGGGTGATGTTTAGGTTGATTATTAGGGTTAGGTTTAGGGCTAGGCTTAGCGTTAGGGTGATGGTTAGGGTTAAGGTTAGGGTTTGGGTGATGGTTTGGTACGGGTTAGGGTTTTGGTTTAGGGTTAGTGTGAGTATTAGGGTTAGGTTTAGGGTTAGGGTTAGGGTGAGGGTATGTTTAGGGTGAGGTTTAGGGTGAGGTTAGGGTTATCGTTAGGTTTAGGGTGTGGGTTAGGGTGAGGGTTAAGGTTAGTGTTAGGGTTAGGGTGAGTGTTACGATTAGGGTGAGCGATACATTTAGGGTTAGGGTTAGGTTTAGGTTAAGTGTGAGGGTGAGGGTGAGGGTTAGGTTTAGGGATAGCGTTAGGTTTAGGGTTAGTGTGTGGGTTAGGGTTAGGGTTAGGGTTAGGGTGAGGGTGAGAGTTTGGGTGAGGGTTAGGGTGAGCATTATGTTTTGGGTTAGTGTAATGGGTAGGGTGAGTTTTAGGGTTAGGGTCAGTGATAGGGTGAGGATTAGGGTTAGGGTTAGGGTTAGGGTGAGTGTTAGGCTGAGGGTTAAGTTTAGGGTTAGAGTGAGGGTTAGCTTAAGTTGAGGGTTAGGGTTAGGTTGAAGGTGAGGGTGAGGGTTAGGGTTTGTGTTAGGTGTAGAGTAAGTGTTAGAGTGAGGGTTACAGTGAGTGTGAGGGTTAGGGTTAGCGTTTGCGTGAGGTTTAGGGTTAGGGTGAGGGTTAGATTTAGTGTTAGAATTAGCTTAAGGGTGAGGGGTAGGTTTAGGGTTCGGGTTAGAATTAGGGTGAGGGTGAGGGTGAGGGCTACGGTTAGGATTAATGTTAGGTTTAGGCTGAGGGTGAGGGTGAGGTTTAGTTTTAGATTTAGTATTAGGGTTAGGGTTAGTGTTAAGCTCAGGGTGAGGTTGAGGGTTTAGTTGAGGGTTAGGTTGAGCGTTAGGGTTAGGATTAGGGTGAAGGTTAGGGTTAGTGTGATTTTTAGAATGAGGTTGAGGATGTGGATGAGGGTTAGGTTGAGAGTGAGGGGTCAGGTGAGTGTGAGGGTTAGGGTGTGTGTGAGTGTTTGGGTTAGGGTGATGCTTATGTTGACGGTGAGTGTTAGGGTTAGAGTTAGGGTTATCGTTAGGGTCATGGTTAGGTTCAGGGTTAGGGTTAGTTTGATGGTTAGGGTTAGGTTTAGGTTTAGGGTTAGTGTGAGTGTAAGAGTTAGGGTGAGGTTTAGGGTGAGGGTTAGGGTTGGCGTTAGGGTTAGGGTGTGTGTTAGGGTGACGGTTAATATTAGTGTTAGGGTTAGGTTGAGGGTGACGGTTAGGGTGAGGGTTTTTGCTAGGGTTATGATTACGGTGAGGGTGAGGGTTAGGGTTAGGGTTACCGTGAGGGTTAGGGTTAGGGTGAAGGTTTGGGTTAGAGTTAGGCTTAGGGTTAGGATGAGTGTGTGGGTTAGATTTAGGGTTAGGTGAGGGTTAGTGTTAAGGTGAGGTTTAGGGTTTGAGTGAGCCTTACGTTTACTGTTGGGAGCCAAGAAAGTGTATGGAAAGACAAGATTCCTCCAGCCCTAACAAACTACATTTGGCTAACCATAAATATTCCTCCAGCCCTAAGCAGACAACATTTGACTAACCATAAACATTTCTCTTATCTCCAGCCCTCAGCAAATGGCGCCTGGCTAATCATAAATATTTCTTAGAACAACTAGCACAACGGCCAAAGCATGACCCATCCCTGACCCCCAGAATTCTCACCCTTGCTTCTGCAAAGTTTTTTCATTCTTTCCCTTCCCCTGTCCCTTCAGGTATATAAGCCCTCCCTTACTTTAATAAAGCAGAACTTGACGCGACTCAGACTGACTTTGTCTTTCTTTATGCGCTTGGTCTCGTTTCTCTTTCACCACCATGGTTCTTAGGAGGTGCCTCCTCGAGTCTAATGAATAACTGAACCTGCTGGACGGGTCTAGTGGCGCCCATCGTGGGGCTCGAGGCGTGGTGAACTACCCGACGGCGCTGGAGATGGGGATCCCCAATCATTTAAGGGTAGAGACGCCCACATCGCATCACTCGTGCACCATGGGAAGTCTTGAGGTAAGTTTGCCGCAATTAACCATGGGAAAAGCAGGCTTTATTTATAAAGGAAATGAAGGAAGCTCTTAGGGAGACAGGAATAAGAGTAAAAAGAAAGGATCTTGTAAAATTTTTTTGTTTTGTTGGGAAAAATGTTCTTGGCTAATTTTGAGTGGCCCCGACCTTCATCCCCTTACCTGTAGTAAAGTAGGGAAAAATATTAATGATTTAGAGGCTAAAGGAGAAGAAATTCCCGAGGCCTTTTTTAGTTTTTATGGGATTATCAGGGACATTTTAAAAGAGGTAGAAAATTGAAGAGATGGTGCCCGCTCATTGATTTTAACGGAGGACACCTGCTGCCTCATGAATGGAATAAGATTGTACAATCGGTCCTGACCAGAGGTCAATATTTAACCTGGAAGGCTGAATTTATAGATAAGGCAGAGGCTCAGGCTATCATAAACAAAAACATGTTCAGATGGCCACTCCCATCTGAAGTTGCTTTTTCTGTTTGCAGTCCTTTGACTGCCGCGCAGCGCCTGTCTGGTTTCCTCTGTTTCTGTTTAGTGTTAATTGTCTCTTTTGTCTGTCTTGTTGTCCTTATAGGGAAGGGGCGGCAACTAACAACCCCCTTAAGTCTGACTTTAGATCACTGGAAAAAAGTTACAGCTCGAGCCCAGATTGTCAGGTTTTAGGAACTTGCTTTTTTATCAATTATGAAATTGCCACTGACCACCTGCGAGTGGCCCCAGTTAGATCTCAGCCTTGGGCCTTGGTTCAGGGGGTCTGAGTGTGGGGGAGAACCTGTCAGTCTGAGGTGATGGCCTCTAGGGATTTTTCTTTTCCCTTGCCCCAAGATGACTGGGAATTCTCCTCCACCTTGGAAGGCCCCTGGGTCAACGTCTGCAGGAATCTAAGAGAAAAAATCCTCCGGAGGTGAGTAGGGGTCTTGAGTCCCCTGGTAAGTGAATGGTGGTGAGATGTCGCCCCATTCACTGAGACCTGATTTTGTCTTTGTGGCCACTTGTTTGTCCTGTTTAGTGAGTGTGTTTGTTTTATGTTTTCTGAGGTAGGGAAGACATGGGTGAGTGTGACAAGCTCACACAGCAGACTCTGGATTCAGCTTGCTGAATGAGAACAGCACAAAGATTCAAAAGACTAATTAGTGAATTGTCTTTCTAGGTAAGCAAGCTCTGGGAAAATGAAGCCCAACGAAGGTACCTGGTTTAAAAGAAATACTGTCTTAAATTTGGTTTAAAAGAAATACTGTCTTAAATTTTTGTTTAAAAACTTTAAAAGGTGTACATACAACTGATTTTGATTTTTGCGTGCTTTAAGATCTGTGTGAGTGTTTTGTGTGTGTCTGTAAACGTGTTCAAAGATAAAAATTGTCATCATGCTGTAACAATTGGGTGAGTTTAAATTTAAAATTCAAAAAGTTATGAGGTTTGGACATTGACAAAAAAATCTTCGCATTGTTTTAAATGGCTTTGTAAAGATTCTTTAACTTGCAAATTAGAAAATCTGGTATTCTAAAAGAATAATGTTTTAAAATGCATAAGACGGTTTATACTGTAACCAAGTTATCTGGCTTAACAAAAATGCATTGGCTGTTTGGGATCTAGTTCCCTTGGCTAAAATTTGGGGATAAATATTAAAAATTTAAATGTAAAGGTTAGTTTAACACCGTCAAAGATGTTACTTGTTCTGTCTATCTAAAACTGTGTATTTCATTCGAGAACCAAGAGATAAAAAAAGGGATAACTTAAAAACCAACAGAAGACCTTTAGGGGTAAGGGGTGAACAAGCACAAGTGCAGTTCAGCTGGTCATGCATGGTGGGACAGGTCCTGGGAGAAGTCCACGCATGGTGAAAGAGGGCAAGCTGGCACAAACGCAGTTCATCTAACCTACACTTTAAGTCGGATTGGGTGTGTGCCCATTCCATAGAAGGGGCTGAGTGGCCCATCTTTGTTCTCTCTTTTCTCTGCAGATAGACACTGAAAACATGGTGGTTAAAATGAGTGATGTGATGATCTGATTAGTATTGCTAAAACTTCCCCTTGGATGTGTTAACATTAAAATTAGGAAGGCCTTAAAAAGAGGGTTAAAAAGTTATTTATATAATGTGGCTTACTTTCAATTATGTTCTACAATTAGGATGTTTTTAAAAGTTATAAAGGCGTTAAGTCTAGCTTCGTGGTATAGTGATGGTGACTGTAATTCTTGCATTAAGGAAAAATTGTCATTTGAGTTTAAAAATCTTAATGTGTGTCTGTTTTAAAACAAGCAACCAAGAGGCAATGAGTGACACTTGGCCTCAAGATTTCAAGGGATCTTTTCAAAATGCAAATAAAAACTAAAGTATAAAATGGTAAAGGTGATTAATAAGAGGTTTTAAAAAAATTAGAAATGGATTTTTGGATATAAAGTTTAACTGTAAAATTGTTCTTAACATTTGCCTCAAAGTGCACAAAGAAAGAATTAGGATTACTAAAATAATTTCTATTCAAGTTTGCTCTTATAGGTTTTTTAAGTTTCCAGCAAGCCCGGAGCAAAGCACAGAGGATTCTTACAAGTTGTCAGATGTAACTTTGACTCTTAATAAGTTTCAGGTAAGAGCATGCTTAAAAGCTACTTCTATGTTGACCACCTAGTTGCTTTTAATTGGAGTAAAATGGCCTTTTGTAAGACTCATTGATCTGCAAACTGGTTCAAAGCCAGCCCGGGCGCAAAAAGGTTCCTGTGAGAGTGTCACCTCTATTCAGCCAACAGAGTGCTAACCCTGCACTAAATAGTCAGGGGACAGTACTCAAGCCCCAAGCTCGAGACTCAAAGTGGCAGAGTGCTAGCCTTAAGCTGTAGAGCTGAGGGACAGTGCGCAGGCCCCGAGTTCAAGTCCAGCAACCAGCTAAAAGGAAATGCCAATGAGACATTTATCCCAATGTGGAGAAGACACTCCTGGGACAAAAGCAATGGAGCAGCATCCAGAGGCAGTAAAGCCACTGCTTGGATGTCAGAAATGTCAGATCCTAGAGTCATTTTGTGGCCCTTCAAAACTGGTCAAAGCCGGGAGGTCATGGGAAGAGTTTGTAAACATGCCTAATGTCCATGACTATCTACCTTGTAAGGGACAGTAACTTGCCAGTCCTCTGTGATAGTAATAAAAAGCTAATGTTATAAAATGTGGGGGATAGTTTAAATCTCAACCCCTTTATGTGCCAAAAAGGTCTAATTGGCAGCTCTAATTGAGCTGACACTAGTTACATGAAGTTCATCTGCTTAGGAAAAAGTTTGTAAACCTGGGAGTGTGTTTCTATTAATATCTGTCTAAAGGCCTGCAAAGGTAACTTAGGCATTATTTGGGATCATTAGAGATCACATTCCTAAGCCATCTAGGACGATGCTTTTGCAAACCAGATTGCTAAACAAGCTACACTGCTGTAGCCGGGGAAAAGGTCTGTGCAGTTGTGAAAAGTTAAACATTGTTCTTAATGATATCTAACCCTGATAGCCTCTTTGTAAAATAGGCTAAAGTTATAGGTTCCTGGCTAGGTAAGATCAACGCCCCTAAAGTCAGCTTGAAGAAGTTACGGAAGATGGACCTTCGCCCTTCTACCCCTATTTTTAAGATCAAAGGTCCAGAGTCAGAAATTTTGGAGAAATGAGGCAAAATAGATGAAAAAAAGGCATAAAGAATAGTGTTAATTGTTGTAGGTGTTCAAGGTGTGGAGACTGCATCTGTCAGAGATGGCTACAAGACTAAGCCTTTTGAGCCTTCTGTGTCTATTTACAAAAATATCTGGTTAGTAAAAAGAGTTGCCATTTTGGAAAATTGTCCTGGGCTATTGTTTAAAGATCTTAAAAACCAGCAGGATCAAAGGCTGCCAAGCCTATGCAATGTATCCTTAACCAGTCTGTGTAGGAATTTACAGCCCAGCATGAGGTGTGACAGTCCCTTGGAGCCACTGAGAGACCCTGCTGCTGCTGCTGCTGCTGCTGCTGCTGCTGCTGCTGCATACCCTGATGGGTAAAGTTCAACGACGGCCTGACAGCCACCTGGAGGAACTCCTGCCTGATTCCATCACCTGAGTCTGCATCCTGGTTGACTGCTGCTAAATCTGAGATCTTATGGGACATTCTTTTAGGTGATATCCAAAAATCCTCTGTATTCCCACAGTGGATACTGAGGACGAGAATATCACTGGCTTGCTTGCCTTAGACACTTCAGTGCATAGTGACTGAAAATCCACTCAATGGTCACAGCCTAGTTTGGCTCTGATATGGTAATAACATGAGTGTATTATCAATGAAGGTAATATGCTTAGCCTTAAAATCTAGCAAGCTTCTGCATCACAGTGGTGCCTTAAGGCTGTTCTAAGATAAAGGTTCCACAAGCCAAAGGAAAATTGAGCAGTTTTTAAACTCCAGCCACAAAGATGCTCAAGAAATTGTAAAAAAAAAAAAAAAAAAAAAAGGTAGTAAAGAAAGCCTTGGAAAGAGAATTGGGAAAATTTAAAAAGTAAGGATTGTCTTTAAGACAAACCTCAAAAAGTTTAAGTACGTAGCAGATGGTATGAGTATGTCTTCAAATTGGAGCTTACAAGTAAAGCTGGTATAAAATTAAGTTAACTACGATACACGAGTCAGGACTGGTGGAAAAAAAAATGTAAGGGGCTCTGGTACTGTTACTTTTGTTACAATGGGACCTTGTATACTCTACAGACTGGTGTCTTTTGTAAAAGAAAAAGATCAGCGTAGTCCGTCTATTAGTTCTGAGATCCAAATACCAAGCATTGAGAACAACTGACACCCCACAAGATAATATAGAGACACCCCTACGACTGAGATAAGAACCCCCTAAATTTTAAGATTAAAATTAGCCCAAAGAAAAAAGAAGGAATAAAAGATTAAAAATTAGAGTTACATTTTACAATTGCTATCTGCTGGTTTTGCTTCTGTAAACTTGCTTGTGCTAGCATTGACCCTTCCCCTCCCTGGAGATATATAGAAAGTTTCGGAGTCTAGATGTCGGCCCTGGGACAAGCTCTGTAGTCGTAAATAAAGGGCTATCAAGTAAATTCCCCAAATGGCCAAATGGGACACAAGATAAGGAACAAAGAGTATGATCCTCCGCATTCCTGTGTAAAAATTCCCGATTTAGGGGGCTCAAAATAAGGGCCATTTGATGAGCCCAGCAGAGTAGGCCAAGTGTTAATCGATCACAAGCCTGTAACACTGTAGATTCCCTAACACTTACCACCCAGACTGACTACCTCAGTTTGATCATCCACGCTAATTGTTTTATTGCAAAGAGTGTTATAAACTTCCCCAGGTAGTATGACATTGATGATGGGATATCCTCCTTTTCCCTGTGCAACAATGTTATTAATGTTTCTGCTTCCCTATGCTCACAACAGAGCCAGGTTTTTTTTTTGTTTGTTTTGTTTTTTTGTCGGTCGTGGGGCTTGAACTCTGGGCCTGGGCGCTGTCCCTCAGCTCTTCAGCTCAAGGCGAGCGCTCTACCACTTGAGCTACAGCGCCACTTCCGGTTTTCTGGTGGCTTATTGGAGATAGGAGTCTCATGGTCTTTCTTGCCCGGGCTGGCTTTGAACCGCGATCCTCAGATCTCAGCCTCCTGAGTAGCTAGGATTACAGGCGTGAGCCACCAGCGCCCGGCGCAGAGCCAGGTTTTTGTTTGTGGCAATAATATGGCCTACACTGTACTTCCCCAAAATTGCACAGGGCTCTGTATTCCAGCTATTTTGCTCCCAGACATTGACTTGATTTCCGGAGATAAGCCAGTACCCATTCCTGACTTTGATTATTTTGTTCCCCGACATAAAAGGGTGGTACAATTTATTCCCCTACTGATAGGACTTGGAGTGGCTGGTGCTTTAGGCACTGGGACTGCAGGATTAGCCACTGCTGTCTCCTCATACTCCCAGCTTTCACAACAATTAGCTGATGTTATTACTAAAGTTTATCAATCTGTTAAAGATCTTCAGGATCAGTTAGACTCATTAGCTGAGGTGGCTTTACAAAATCGCAAAGGTTTAGATCTTTTAGCTGCTGACAGAGGTGGCATTTGCTTAACTTTACCGAAAAAGTGCTGTTTTTATGCCAATAAGTCTGGCATTGTAAGAGATCGAGTTTAAAAACATCAGGAGGAGATTGAAAGATGGCGACACGAGTTTTTTGAGCGCCCTATTTGGGCTGCTTGAGGGGGACTTTTAACCTATGTTCTTCCCCTCCTGGATCCCCTTGTTGGATTACTTTTGCTTGTTTCCTTTGGCCCTTGGGCTTTTCAGTGCCTTAAGCGCTTTATAAAAAATCAAATAGATTCGGCTCTTCCAAAAATTTGATCTCGGTGCATTATCATCGCTTGGAGACTCAGGAGGACCCCACGGAGCACACCGCAGCCACCCCTAGAGAAGGACTGCAAATCCATACACTTCTTCCCTAATGATTCCTAAAAAAGCTAGAAAACATCCAATGATGGGAGTATTATGAAGCTTACCCTGGGTAGCACTACATATAGAGGCCGTACAGGCTGACTCAACAAGGCATGTAGCCAGTGGTAAGGTGGCCCTCCATACAGCCTAAGATAGGATGTTTTCTCATAACCTGCCTTTGGAAAATTTGTTGATAAAACAGGTGCATGGCTTGCTATAACCCAGGGGAAAACTTCCCCCTGAGGATGATGCCTTTTCTCTTACAGATGCAGCTAGAACTCCAGACTTGGTCCTTCCTGTCTGAATTTATTAAATAACAGATTAATCTCTGGTCTTCTAAGCCCATACAGGTTCATCACCATCACCTCAATATGGCGGACTAAGGCATTGAGATCGAGCATTTACCCTAGGCTTTTAATTAGTCCTTTGCCGTGAGCTTGCTCCAGTGAGAAACAGCCCCCCTTTTCTTTTACTTATTTAGAAAATCTTTCTTCTTATTCGTAACTTCTGACCATTCAACGGGCAAGACCTTTTGGCATAAGGGATAAGTTCACCCCTCCGCCTATAGGCCCCTCCGCTTGGGGAAGGATGCACCTATGGGAGGAAGAAGAAATGCTCTAATCAAGGGTGCAGGTAAGACTGCAGGGGGATGGATCCGCGATATCCCAAAACCCAAGACCCCTGAGTGTCAAGCTCTGGTGCTTGACGGTTGGCATTCATAAATAAGAGCCGTCTCCTCAAAAAACATGCCAAGGCCTGTAAAACTCCCCTCCCCGAGTGAGGATGCTCACTCGGGAGCGGAAAAAAACACTGGGCCCTTAGAGGAACAGAGCCTCTGTCACCCCCTTAAAAAGAGCAGCCAACAATTGATGTTCACTTTTCTAAATAAGAAAGGGGGATTTGTTGGGAGCCAAGAAAGTGTACGGAAAGACAAGATTCCTCCAGCTCTAAGCAAACTACATTTGGCTAACCATAAATATTCCTCCAGCCCTCAGCAGACAACATTTGACTAACCATAAACATTTCTCTTATCTCCAGTCCTCAGCAAATGGCGCCTGGCTAACCATAAATATTTCTTAGAAAGACTAGCACAACGGCCAAAGGAAAAGCATGAGCCATCCCTGACCCCGGGACTTCTCACCCTTGCTTCTGCAAAGTTTTTTCATTCTTTCCCTTCCCCTGTCCCTTCAGGTATATAAACCCTGCCTCACTTTAATAAAGCAGACCTTGACGCCACTCAGACTGACTTTGTCTTTCTTTATGCGCTTGGTCTCGTTTCCCTTTCACCCCCATGGTTCTTAGGAGGTGCCTCCTCGAGTCTAACGAATAACTGAACCTGCTGGATGGGTCAGGTTAGGGTGAGGAAAAGGGTTTGGGTGAGGGACAGTGTAAGGGTTAGGGTTAGGGTGAGGGTGAGGGTTAGGTTTAGGGTTAGGGTAATGGTTAGCTTTAGGATTAGGGTGAGGGTTAGGGTTAGGGTACAGGTGAGGGTTAGGGTGATGGTGAGGGTTAGGGTTAGGGTGAGGGTGACAGTTAGGGTTAGGGTTGGGGTAAGGGTTAGTGTTAGGTGAGGGTTAGTGTTAGGGTTAGGGTTAGTGTTAGGGATATGGTCAGGGTGAGGGTTAGTGTTAGGGTGAATGTTAGTGTTAGGGTTAGGTTTAGGGTGAGGGTGAGGATGAGGGTTAGGGTTAGGGTTAGAGTTAGGGTGAGCATGAGGGATAGGTTTAGGATTAGGGTTAGGGTTAGGGTGAGGTTGAGAACGAAAGTGAGGGTGAGAGTGAAGGTTAGGGTTAGGGTGAGGTTTAGTGTTAGGGTTAGGGTGAGGTTTAGGGTTAGTGTGAGGTTTAGAGTTAGTGTTAGGGTTAGGGTTAGGTTGAGGGTAAGGGTAAGGTTGAGGGTTAGGGGTAGGATGAGGGTTAAGGCTAGGGTTAGGGTGAGGGTTAGGTTTAGGTTAAGTGTTAGGGTGAGGATTAGGTGAGGGGTAGGTTTAGGGTTAGGTTGAGGACTAGGGTGAGGGTGAGGGTGAGGCTAGGGTTAGGGTTACATTGAGGGTTAGGGTGAGAGTAAAGGTTAGGGTGAGTGTTAGAGTTAGGATTAGGGTGAGAGTTAGGGTTAGTTTTAGGGTTAGGGTTAGGGTGAGGGTTAGGGTGAGTATTAGGGTTAGGGTTTGCGTCAGGGTTAGGGTGAGGTTTAGGTTAAGGTTGAGTGTTAGGGTTAGGGTGAGGGTGAGGTTTAGGGTTAGGGTTAAGGTGAGGGTGAGGGTTAGGGTTAGGTTTAAGGTTACGGTTAGAGTGAGGGTGAGAAAGAGCATTAGGTCTAGGATTAAGTTTAGGGTTAGTGTTAGCCTTAAGGTCAGGGTGAGGGTGAGGAATAGGGTTAGCATTAGAGTTGGGGTTATGGTTAGGGTGATGTTTAGGGTGAATGTGAGGGTTAGGGTGAGGGTGAGGTTAGGGTTAGTTTTAGGGTGAGGGTGAAGTTCAAGGTTATGGTTATGGTTATGGTTAGGGTTAGACTAAGTGTTAGGGTGAGAGTTAGGGTGAGCATGAGGGTTAGGGTTAGGGTTTCCATGAGGTTTAGTATTAAGGTGATGGTTTGTTTTAGGGTTAGGATTAGCGTGATGGTGAGGGTTAGGGTTAGAGTTAGGGTAAGGGTGAGGGTGAGGACAAGGTTAGGATTAGTGTTAGGGTTAGGGTTAGGGTTAGGCTGAGGGTGAGGGTTAGGGTGAGTGCTAGGTTTAGGATTAGGGTTAGGGTTAGTGTTAGGCTTAGGGTGAGGTTGAGGGTGAGGGTAATGGTTAGGGTGAGAGTTACCGTTAGGGTTAGGGTGAGGGTTAGTTTTAGTGTGATATTTACGGTGAGGGTGTGGGTTAGGGTTAGGGTTTGGGTTAGGGTTAGATTAAGGTTTAGGGTGAGGGTTACCGTGAGTGTGAGGGTTAGGGTTAGCGTTTGCCTGAGGTTTAGTATTAGGGTGAGGTTTAGATTTAGGATTAGAGTTAGGGTAAGGGTGAGGGGTAGGGTTAGGTTTAGGGTTAGAATTAGGGTGAGAGTGAGGGTGAGGGCTAGGGTTAGGATTAAGTTTAGGGTTAGGGTTAGGCTGAGGGTGAGTGTGAGTTTTAGTTTAGATTTAGGATTATGATTAGGGTTATTGTTAGGATTAGGGTGAGGGTGAGGTTTTAGGTGAGGGTTAGGGTGAGGGTTAGGGTTAGTGTTAGGGTGAGGGTTAGGGGTAGTGTGATGTTTAGAGTGAGGATGAGGGTGTGGATGAGGGTTAGGTTGACAATGAGGCGTCAGGTGAGGGTGAGGGTTAGAGTGTGTGTGAAGGTTTGGGTTAGGGTTATCGTTATGTTGATGGTGAAGTTAGGGTTAGAGTTAGGGTTATATTTAGGGTGATGTTTAGGGTGAGGGTTAGAGTTAGTGTGATATTTAGGGTGAAGGTGAGGGTTAGGGTGAGTGTGAGTGTTCAGGTGAGAGTTAGGTTAGCGTGTGGGTGTGGGTTAGGTTTACGATGAGGGTTAGGGTGAGGGATAGGTGTAGGGTGAGGGTGACGGTAAGGGTTAGTGTGAGGTTTACTGTGAGTGTTAGAGTTCGGGTTAGGATTAGGGTTACGTTCAGGGGAAGTTAGGTTTATGGTGAGCGTTAAAGTTAGGGTGAGGCTTAGGATGAGGGTTAGGGTTACGTTGAGTGTTAGGATGACAATGAGGTTTAGGGTTAGTGTGATATTTAGGGTGAGGATGAGGGTTAGAGTGAGTGTGAGTGTACAGGTGTGGGTGAG